>NC_081428.1:58328234-58938234 GCF_949786415.1 Peromyscus eremicus
GAGGGCATCATATCCCCTGGAACTGGAGTTACAGGCAAGACTGTATGCCACCGTGTGGGTGCTAGGAACCAAACCTAGGTCCTCTACAAGAGCAATATACACTCTTAACCACTGAGCCATCTGCACAGCCCCGAAGAGAAGCTTTTGTTGGGTTAGTAAAACCATGAGGATGCTAGGTGTAACTGAAGGCCCCAGATTTCTTACTGTTATGTGAAGAACTCTTCATGTCATAATTGAACTTCATGACAAAAAAGGTATTTATGTTTTTACCATGTAGGCGGCCATCCTTCAGGTCCCACGTGGGTCTTTAGCTGTTTATACCGTGTTTCCAAGTGTAGTCTGTTGATCCTGGAGATGATGGTCTATTTCTGGGATCAAATACAAAGAATACAATAAGCACTGACCAAAAGGTGAGGGAATTTGTTTGTTTGTTTGTTTTTTATGGTTTTTGAGATAGGATCTCATCATGTTACTCTGGCTGCTCTGGAACTTGCTATGTAGATAAGGCTGGCTTCAAACTCAGATATTTACCAGCTTTTGCCTCCTGAGTGCTGGTATTAAAGGCTTTTAAAGCTGAGGGGATCTTGTAAGACTATATGTAACTCAAATTTCTAAATGGTCTTTTATTAAAAATCCCAGAGCCAGTCGGGCGGTGGTGGCGCATGCCTTTAATCCCTGCACTCGGGAGGCAGAGGCAGGTGGATCTCTATGAGTTCGGGCTACAGAGTAAGTTCCAGAAAAGGTGCCAAAGCTACACAGAGAAATCCTGTCTCAGGGGAAAACAAACAAACAAACAAAACAAAACAAACAAACAAAAAAGAGCCTAATATTAGGGTGAAAGCTGAAAGATCAGAGAAGCAGAGCAAGCCACAGCCACCACCTCTTACCTCACCAACTCCTCAGCCCGAAAGAGCCTCAGCCGATAGGCCTCTAGCGGAATAAACATCCTCAGGCGAAAAGTTCCTGTCTCCTCATGCCTTATATACCTTTCTCTGCTCAGCCATCACTTTCTGAGATTGAAGGAGTGTGTGCTTCTCAAGCAAAGGCATGAGATCTCAAGTGCTGGGACTAAAGGTGTGTGCCACCACTTCCTGGCATCTATGTTTAATCTAGTGGCTGGCTCTGTCCTCTGATCTTCAGGTAAATTTTATTAAGGTACACAATATATCACCACAAATATACCACCAGGCATGGTGGTGCACACCTTTAATCCCAGCACGTGGGAGGCAGAAGCAGGTGGATCTCTGTGAGTTCGAGGCCAGCCTGGTCTACAAAGTGAGTTCCAGGACAGCCAGAGCTACACAGAGTAACCCTGTCTTGGAAAAAAAAAATAAAGTGAGAAGAGGAGGAGGAGGAGGAAGAGGAGGAGGAGGAGGAGGAGGAACAGAAGGGGAAGAAGAAAAGAATATACCATAGGGAAACCTGAAAGAAATTTCTGCTCTTCAGTAGTTTTTCATGTCGACGGTGAGGATGCTCACATCATTTTGCCATTGTCACTGTCTACCACTGAATTCTGGTTCAAGTCCTAACAGAAGTCGGGGAGGGGGTGCTGTAGGGGCTGTAATAGGAAAAACTTTGGGGAGGTGAGACAGGAGTCAGTCCTTGAAGGTGTTGGTGTATTTAGAAAATAGTAACAAAGTGGTGAGACTGGACAAGACATCCAGAGAGCAGCCTATGAGAAGCTATGTGGAGCTCCCCACAGGGTGTTTGAAGACTGAGAAAACTGCCTAACCTTACATGGGGTGTGCTCTGCTGAATCCGTGATGAACAACTCTGACCTAAGGGTATCTAGATGAAAGACGGAAACGCTTCTCATGATTTTAGCCTAGTAGGTAAAAACTAAAGACTATGAACAGACTCATGATTAAAACTTACAGTTGCGGGCTGGAGAGATGGCTCAGAGGTTAAGAACACTAGCTGCTGTTCCAGAGGTCCTGAGTTCAATTCCCAGCACCCATATGGTGGCTCACAACCATCTGTAATGAGATCTGGCTCCCTCTCCTGGCCTGCAGGGATACATACAAACAGAATACTGTATACATAATAAATAAATCTTTAAAAAAAAATACAGTTGCTATCCTTAAGTCTCTGGAGTGATTTATAATGTCTTCACAATAGAAAAATCAGAGCACGGTTGGTCATAAACCTTAAGTTGGATACTAACCGACTGTGGGGACAAGTTCCACCTTGCCTCCAGAGGGCACTGTTGTTTTCACAGAAGAAAGACTGGTAAGGTTCCTAGGAGACTGCCGCTGGGCATCTGTTTTAGAACATGCACTTGTCTGTCCAGAAACAAGCAGACATAAAGCAAAAGTTTCCTTTTTCCTTGTCCTTTTATATAGGCTGCTACCTGGAGGCGTGGCCAGATTTAGGGTCAGTCTGCTCGCCTTAAATGATCCCCAATCAAGAAAACCCTTCACAGCCCAGTGTGATGGCACAACCCTTTAATCCTAGCACTCAGGGAGGCAGAGGCAGGTAGATCTCTGAGTTCACGGCTAGCCTGGTTTACAAAGCCAGTTCCACAACAGCTTAGGGGTGTTACACAGAGAAACCTTGTCTTGAAAAATCAAACAGAAAAAAGAAAATTTCTTGCAAGTACTACCCAGTTAGCTTGGGTTTTAGTTGATTCCAAATGTAATCAAATTGACAACCAAAATTAGCTCACACCTCCTACACCTTCTCCAAGAGTGCCAATCCCTGGTGACTAAGTATTCAAATATATGAACCTAGTAGCCACTAACTTGTATACAAGTTAAACTATGGTGATAAACTTTACAGTTAACACACATAATGCCCGCTGTATTTCTGTTGACACTATAGATTTCATAGACCCTTCTTCTTCCTCTCTCTGACCCATCTCATCTGCTCCCAGGCCTGGGACTGAGGCCTCCAGGACTTCAGACTATAGCTCTCCCAGTTTGGGGTACTTACTGTCCTCCCCTCCCCTCCCCTCACCTTAAAATTCTGGTTGAACTCAGCTCTTTTTTTTTTTTTTTTTTTTTTTTTTTTATTTTGCAATACAATTCAGTTCTACATATCAGCCACGGATCCCCTTGTTCTTCCCCCTCCCGCCCCCCTCACCTTCCCCCCAACCCGCCCCCCATTCCCATCTTCTCCAGGGCAAAGCCTTCCCTGCAGACTGAGATCAACCTGGTAGACTCAGTCCAGGTAGGTCCAGTCCCAGGCCGAGCCAAGGGACCCTGCATAGGCCCCAGGTTTCAAACAGCCGACTCATGCAATGAGCACAGGACCCGGTCCCACTGCCTGGATGCCTCCCAAACAGATCAGGCCAATCAACTGTCTCACCCATTCAGAGGGCCTGATCCAGTTGGTGACCCCTCAGCCATTGGTTCATATTTCATGTGTTTCCGTTCATTTGGCTATTTGTCCCTGTGCTTTATCCAACCTTGGTCTCAACAATTCTCGCTCATATAAACCCTCCTCATTCTCGCTAATTGGACTCCCAGAAATCCACAAAGATACCCCCATAACAGACTGCTGGCAATGGTGGAGAGACAGCCCGAACTCAGCTCTTGAAGGCCCTTGACTTTTGCTTTGTTCACGGGTACCTACTCTTGTGGTCAGGTGCCTGTCTACCTCACTCTCTAGGGACCCTGGCCAGCAAGCAGATCTGTGCTGTTGGCTAACTTAAGGACCCAGAGCAGAAAATTCCTCAAGTGTCCATCTAACAGTTCACAAAGCAGGTAAACGCCCTCAACTTCAAAGAAAGCAGGTTAACTATAACATGAATTCCGAATCGCATCTCAGAAAAACATTAATCATAACAATGGTTTCAAAGAGCACAAACATAGGGAAAACTTTTTACCCCTCTATCCGCTACACACCCGCTTAGGAGGCCTGGCCCTGGGATCCCGGTTCCCGCCACTCTTCCGATTTTGCAAAGAAAGCGATCTGCAACCCCGGAGAAATTACTTCCCCCAAGAGCCCACCGCCCGGGGTACAAACTACTCACCCGGGGCGACAGCCCTAGGAGACCGCTGAGAAAGAAGGAGGAGGTGGCTCTGCGGGGAACAGGGAGGGACCTCCTGGGAAACGAAACTGAAACTTTGCAGCCCTGGTCTCTGGGGCAGGACGCGCCTCTGCTCTGTCCCGGCTGTGCAAAGTCCCGGAGCCCCCACGCCAGCCAGACGCCGACAGCCATGGCCTCCAGTTCCTGCCCGCCGTCCCCGCTACTCGCGCGGCTGCCGGAGGCCATCCCCTGGGCGCACAGGAAGCTAGAGAAATACTTCCAGAGCCGGGCCTCCGGAGGCGGGGAGTGCTCTGTCCAGCCCGTGGGTCCCAGCGCCCCCGACACCTTCGAGGTGAAGTTCCTAGAGAGGGCAGGTGAGCTGGGACAAGGGGACTGGGCCAGGGTCGGGTGCAAAGGCGGACCCTTGCAGGTTTCCAAACAGACCCGTTCATGCTTCCGAGGAGAGCCCACGAGAGTGTGGCACTGCCTGTGGGGGACGCTGTCGCCCATAGACTTCCTCCATCCCACAGTGGGGGAGAGCGCCTTAGATGTGCCCAGCCTCTGACCTGGTTTGGCTGCTTCCTAGGGATACTTTCCATTTGCTCTCCGAGTTGCCCAATTTCCCAGCAGACCGAATTGAGAGGAGAAAAGAAAGTGTGGGGGTGGGGGGTGGGGCGGGGCGGAAACCCAGGGCCCTGTACTAGCTAGGCAAGTGCTCCACCAACCGAGCTACACCCCCAACCACTTTCCTGTTGTAAATAATGATTCCATTGACTTGTTTTTTTAAAGATTACAAAATAATATATGATCGGTTTAAAAAGATACACAATGGAAACATTTTCATGTATTCTTTTCTGTGAATCAGCTAATGCATACACATTTAAATCACTCTAAACTTTTGGATTCTTGGTTTGGCAGGGCTTTCTCCACTTAACAATAAATATTATTCTATGTCATTGAGAGATTTGAGACCATTACAGAAGCACGGGCTTCCCTTCACCCCTTTGAGACAGGGTCTCATGTACCCCTTGGCTGGCCTTGAACTCATCATCCTCCCCACCTCTACCATTTAAGTGCTAGGATTATGGGTGTAAAGTACCATGCCCAGACTAGAAACATGACTTCTAATAACCAAATGATGCTCTACAGTAAAACTTGAGCTGCCTGCTTTTGAGTTCTGAATAACTTCCTCCCATCAACAACCTGCTGTTCCAGAACGCCAGAACCAACTGCTCAGGTCCTCTGTATACTTTTGTTCTTACTGTGAGACAAAACTTTTCCTGGGGGAGACACAACACACACACACACACACACACACACACACACACACACACACACACACACATCTACTCACCTCAGACTCAGATAGGGAGCCCACCACAGACCAAAGGAAAAATACCACCAAAGCCCAGTTTGGTGAACCAATGATTTTTATTGGGGTTACTTACTAGGGTATGGGTAAGGGGTCACTCACAGGAGCAGAAATGACTCACAGACAGCTGCATCCCCAAAGCCCACCCAGCATGGCTGACAGCTCACAAAAGCCGGGAACCTGGAGCACAGTGCACAGCCTGCAGGTGTTGTGTCTCGAGACCCCCAAGCAAGACCACCACAGAGCCAATATCCGATGCAAGTCCAAAGGGGATTATTAAAACAAGCAAGCCGGGGCTTGGTCCGAGTCCAACACTCTGCCTACGCAGGTGAAGGAGGATGGCCCTGAGCTCTCAGAGTGAAGGGTTTTTAAAGGGAAAAATTACAAGCTAGTGGGTACAAGCCTTTGCATTTCAGGGTCATACTTCAGTTAACAGGAACATTTAGCCAAGAGAAGAACTACAGAAGACAAAATACATTTGGAGACTCTCCCAGTACTTTTGGAGATGTTGATGGATTAAGCCTTTGTTTTAGCTATTTCTTGGCCAGCAGCCTACCCACCCTGGGGAAGTGGGGGGGGGGGGAAGGTGGCCTTGATCAGAGTCTTAGCTTGGTGTTTATGTCTCTGGAACTTGGTTCAGCTTTTTATCTTAGTATTACTAGAAATGGAGTTTTCTTTAAAATGGAGTTTGTCTTGCTCTCTCACAGGCAGCTCCACAGGTTGGACAGTGTCCTTTCCAAGTGACTCTGGTCTAAACCTCTTTCAGGCAACTTGGTTGGTTTCTTCCGGGCAGATGGTCTGGTGTCGCCAGTGCAGCTTGGCAGATTCTCTGAGTCTTAACTGCCACTCTGTTCTGCGTGTCTCAGAAGGACTCTCAACAGTCTTTATTGATGACTCCAGCAGGTTAGGCTCTAGTGAATCTGGTCAGTTTCAGGGACTTCCTGAAGCTAGTTTAAGTTGTTTACCTTCCTGCTTTAGGAGCTTCCTTCCCCCACAGGATGGAATGTTTCGATCTGAGGATATTTACACAACGGTCCCACATCCTAAGGTTCACTCACCCAAACAATACAACCTAACATGTATTTCCGTAGTGTTTACCTTGTGTGAGGGATTAAAGCCATCTAGAGATTCTTTTTTTTTTTTTTTTTTTTTGTTTTTCGAGACAGGGTTTCTCTGTGTAGCTTTGCGCCTTTTCCTGGAACTCACTTGGTAGCCCAGGCTGGCCTCGAACTCACAGAGATCCGCCTGGCTCTGCCTCCCAAGTGCTGGGATTAAAGGCGTGCGCCACCACCGCCCGGCCATCTAGAGATTATTAAAAGGTATGGAAGGCCAGTGTGGTGGCACATGCCTTTAATCCCAGTGCTCTGGCGGCAGAGACAGGCAGATGTTTGTGAGTTCAAGGCCAGCCAGGTCTATATAGGGAGTTCCAGAACAGCCAGAACTACATAGTGAGACTCTGTCTCAAAAATAAACAAATTAAAAACAAGCAAACAAAAAGCACATGGGAAAATATGGGTAGCTTGTGTGAAAGTCCTAAGTCCATAAGGGATATCTCTGGATTTTGGTGTCCTTGGAAGTTCCTAGGTCAACCCAGAGAGGACCCTGAGGGTCATCTGTAAATTCTCTCTCATTTCTGTGTGAATGTGTGTGTGTTTAATGTCTCCCTGAAGCTAAGGAGAGAGTACTGGAACAGGAAGAGCACCAGATGTCAATTGATGGCAAACCCGTGCCCATTTTCCTGGAGACCATTAAAAAGCCAGTAGATGACCCAAGCTCCAAACACCCATCTTTGACACAGTCGTCAGCTGAGACACCAAGCTCCAGACCTCCATCTTGGACACAGTCGTCAGCTGAGACACCAAGCTCCAGACACCCATCTTTGACACAGTCGTCAGCTGAGACACCAAGCTCCAGACCTCCATCTTGGACACAGTCGTCAGCTGAGACACTAAGCTCCAGACCTCCATCTTGGACACAGTCGTCAGCTGAGACACCAAGCTACAGACCTCCATCTTGGACACAGTCGTCAGCTGAGACACCAAGCTACAGACACCCATCTTGGACACAGTTGTCAACTGAGACACCAAGCTCCAGACCTCCATCTTTGACACAGTCGTCAACTGAGACACCAAGCTCCAGACCTCCATCTTGGACACAGTCGTCAGCTGAGACACCAAGTTCCAGACACCCATCTTGGACACAGACTCTGGGTGAAGCTCTGTCTGATGAAGAGCCTGTTTCTAACTCTGTTGACGCTATTGTCCAAAAGGTGAGTGTTGACAGAGGAGCTGGCACTGTTTCTACAACTGCCTCTGGTCACCACTTCTGCCTTTTTTGGTCCAGCAGCCTTGTGCCGGGGACTAGCTACAAGCTAGGTGCCGTCTAGGCACTGGGCTACAGAAAAAGTGAATAAACAGGGACAAGATTCCTGTCCTCGTGCAGCCCGTACTGGGGTATGGAGGTACACAGACCATAAGCAAGTAAATGAACTGAGGATAAGTACTTCAAAGACAGAGACATGCTAGAAAATAAAAAGGGGAGTTTTGCCTTAGAGAGGAACAGGGTGAGGGCGTGCACAGGGAAGATGGGAGACCTTCTTGCTGAGGTGACATTTAACCTGAGGCTTAAATGATGAGATGGCACCAGCCATAAAAAAATGCATTCAACAAATAGATAGGGACTGTTTACTATGTGCCAGGCACTGTTGTAGGCGCTGGGGCCAGAGGCACATTGTGAGCCCTTCACATCCAGTAAGGGAAACAAAGAATAGTAAATAGATGTATAATAAAATTCTTTCCAGTGACAAGTGTGGGAAGAAGAAAGGAGACTAAGAGACAACGACAGAGCCACTATCATAAATGGGGTGTGAAAAAAAAAAAACCCAAATGATGCTTCAGCTAAGGAATATGAGTAAATTAAAGGACCTAGCATCGTGGTTTTGTAGTAACATTCTAGGCTGACGGAAGCACACGCATAGGCCTCAGAAGAACTGAAGCTTCAGTGAGGCAAGGGGGGGGAGGGGGAGGCAGTGAGCAGAGGACAAAGCTAGGAACCTGAAAGGGTTTGAGCCTGGTGGTGAGAGACCTGGATTGCATTTTTTTATATTTTAGGTATATGAGTGCTCGCTCTATCTGTATGCACGACTTTATGCCAGAAAAGAGCGTCAGATCCCACTATAGATAGTTGTGGGAGCTGAACGCAGGACCTCTGGAAGAGCAGCCGGTGCTCTTAACCACTGAGCCGGCTCTCCAGCCCCTGGATTGCATTTGTAAAGAATCCATCTGGCTGCTGGGTTGAAGCCCAGGTATAGGACGGGGCCAGGCTGCAAGGTCAGAGTCTGTAGTGGGCCAGGTGGATGACGACAATGACCCAGACTCTAGAGGGTCCTGACAGGAGAGGGACAAAGAGGCTGAGTTTTGGAAACATCTTGAAGCTCTAATCTAGAGAAAGAATGCTCTGTGTGGATTAAAGCTCATCTGCAAAAACCTTGAGGGAACAAATCATCAGACATTTTGCTTTTATATTACATTCAATATGCCTATATCCTTTTTATCCAACTCTGGTATTTCTGTTGAGTCACTAAACTTCTAAAAACCAAGGTCTAAAAGGACTTAGTAACTTTGCATGAGTTAAGTGTTTTAAGGGGTTTTCTTGAAGTAAGAGGGTAAGTGAGAAAAAAAGAAAAAAGCATATTGACATGGGGTGGGGCCGAGAATCTTCCTTGGATGTAGAGCTACCTAACTCTTTCTTGAGGACCACAGCAACTTCATGGAGAGCAGCGATGCCTTATCTCCACCCTTAGTCTCCAAGGTCAAGCTAATGGTAGCTCTAGACACAGATCTCTTGGGCACAGAGTTTTAGAAAATGTTCGTGCCCAGGCTTCACTGCAAACAAGTTCTATGAGCCTCTTCAATGAGCCCTGGCCTGGACTTTCTTTGTTTAATTCACCTTTAAACTCCCCCAAGGTGAGTCCAGTGTGCAAACAGGGCTGGCAAGCCTGGCTCGTAGCAGACTGCACTTCTCAGAGGATTTAAAGGAGTCAGCCCATGCTAAGAAAAAGTCATTTGTGTAGTTGCTGGGGGTCTTCCTGAAAATGGGGTTGATATCCGAGAGATCTTATTTGTACCTGTGCCTTTTAAACTTTCAGATCTTCCTGGCTGTGACTGCTGAGCTGAACTGTGAACTGTTCTCCAAAGAGCAGAGGGCACGCATAGCCGCCGTCTGCCCTGGCGTTAGAAGCGTGGAGGGTGATGACGGAATTGCGAAGGTGTGTGGCAGCTTCAGAGATATTGAGAAGATACATCACTTTTTGAGCATGCAGCTTTTGGAAAGTGGGCAGAAACAGAAGTACCCCCCACAAAAATACCCCCCTTCTGATGTGGAGAGAGAGCCACCCAACCAGCAAGACCGGGTCAGAGGCTTTTCCTCTTCGGAACCAAAAGCCAAGTTAGAAGATGTTTTTGAGAACTGTTTTGAAGTTTCCGTGCTTCTCCTTGAATATTTCAGACATGCCTGTCCTGGTAGAATACAGTCCTTAGAGAAAAAATTTGGGGTAAACATTGAAATCCAAGATAGTGCTCCCGACATGGTCTCTGTACGCTTCACACCCAGACAATCAGACAACTTAAACTTAGAAGCAGCTTGTGAGTCTTTTGTCAAAGATTTTCAGAAATGCACCCAAGCTCTGAAGCAAGATTGTGTCTCTTTAGAGGACCCTCAGAAAGCAAAGGAACTCAGACAAGAGTTGAGTCGCTGCTTTCCAAAGCTCCTGATAAAGGGGCAGGGGGAAACGCTAACTCTCCTCGGCTCTCAAGCTGACATCTCAGCCGCCACAGAAAAAGTCTCCCAAACTTCCCTCAAGACACCTGTGAAAATAATGGCGTCTGGTTACAGGACAGGGATTGAAGTTGATTCGACTCACTTTAAGCTTCTAAAACCTGAACTGCTCCAGGAAATCTCAGAGATAGAGCAGAAGTATAACACCTGCAGCAAAATCCAGGAGAAAAGCCAGAAAACCTGCATCCTATTTGACACCAAGGATAAGGAGGTTGACCTGTCTGTGCACTCTTATACAAGTTTCACTGACGCCTTCCAACATGCCACGTGCCAGCTAAGGACAGAAGTCCTGCCGCTGAAACACTTGGGCAAGGGGAAAGCTCACTTACATAAGACCAAGTTTGTTGATGACTTAAAAAAAAAGCACCCAAGTGTACACTTCGTGATATCTCAAGAGTCATTGACTTTGATTGGTTTGCCGAATCAGCTTGCGCAGGCAAAGCAGTATGTCTTCAAAAGAGTGGGACTGTCCCCATCATCTGGAGAGAAATTAAATGGGGATCGTGAAACACCCATGGATATCGACAGGGATGACTCACATTCGGCTTCACCTCCTCCCAGCGGCTCTGCAGATAGCTCTGGGGCCTTGAAGGAGAAGAGCGAAGAAGACGACTGTGCCATCTGCATGGAAACCATTAGCAACAAGCAGGTGCTCCCTAAGTGCAAGCATGAATTCTGCACCTCCTGTATCACCAAAGCCTTGTCAATCAAGCCTGTCTGTCCCGTGTGTCAGACTTCCTACGGTATCCAGAAAGGGAACCAGCCAGAAGGAGGAACCATGACTTCCAGCACGTTAAGACAGCCCCTTCCAGGTTATGACGACTGTGGCACAATTGTGATTCAATATAATATGAAAAGTGGCATCCAAACAGTAAGTGTGCCTGCAGAATGTGAGCTTCTTTTTGCTATGCTAGAATGACCAGCGCCCAAGGGGTCGTCCTGAAGCCTCTTAAATAATGATTTTCCCAGGAAATCATTCTGTGATTGTGGGTAGGGACATAATAGATAGAGGCAAAGTTCATATTGTTTGCTTACAATTCACATGCTTTTAAAACTAGTTTCACCGTGTTGGGGACTGAACCCAGCATCTTGTGCATACCAAGCAAGCACTACTGAGCTACACCTCTAGCCTTTCATGTCTTTTTTAAAGGTAAAGATCATATGTTAGGATGGGAGGAGTTGGGTAGCTAGTGTCATTTGAAGAGAACTGTGAATTATTCAGAATATGAGCAAAACAGTATATATATATATATATTTTGCTTTCAATAGGCTTCAACTCCAGTGAACACACCTTTAGAATAATAAAATTCAGAGGCATACCATTTTTTATATAACATTTTCTTTTCTTCATACAGAATGAGCACCCAAACCCAGGAAAGCCCTATCCTGGAACACATCGAACAGCATACTTGCCTGATAATGAAGAGGGAAGAAAGGTCTTGGATCTGCTCCGAGAAGCCTTTCGAAAAAGGCTGATTTTCACAATAGGGTACTCTCGAGTAACAGGAGCCTCGGATGTCATTACATGGAATGACATCCATCACAAAACATCCACGTTTGGAGGGCCAGAAAAGTAAGAGCCTTTTGAAATGTAATGGTTGCTGAACAAAGTATAGGGTTTTTAAATGCTGCAGTTTGAGGCTGTGGGTGTGAAAAGACGTTCTAGCAGTAGATGTTAGCCCTGTATCTTCAGGTTACTGTTGCTCTGATGACCAAAAGCAGCTTGGGGAAGAAAGGGTTTATTTGGCTGACATACCCTGAATCAGAGTCACTGAGGGAAGACAAGGCAGGAACTCAAACAGGGCAGGAACCTAAAGGCAGGAACTAATGCAGAGGCCATGGAGGAGTGCTGCTTACTGGCATACTCCCCATGGCTTGCTCAGCCTGCTTTCTTATAGAACCCAGGACCACCAGCCCAGGGGTGGCACCACTGACAATAGGCTGGGTTCTTCCCACATCAATCACTAAATTAAGAAAATTCGCTACAGACATGCCAACAGCCCGATCTTAGGGAGGCAGTTTCTCTGTGTAACCCTGGCTGTCCTGGAACTCACTTTGTAGATCAGGCCAGCCTACCTCTGTGCTAAGATTAAAATTGTGTGCCACCACCACCCCAGGAGGAACTTTCTCAATTGAGGTTCCCTCCTCTCTGATGACTCCAACTTGTGTCAAGATGACATAAAATTCTAGACAACGCACATAGTAAAATACTAATCCATAATGATAATTTCAAAGACAAAAAAATTGGTCCCAGCCAGGCAGTGGTGGTGCATGCCCTTAATCTCAGAATTTGAGAGGCAGAGGCAGGTAGAACTTTGAGATTGAGGCCAACAGAGGGAGTACCAGGACAGCCAGGGATATGTGGAGAAACAGTCTTGAAAATAAGAAATTGGTCCCCCCCCAACCTTCTACTCTACCTTTCTATTTTATTTTTATTATTATTATTATTATTATTATTATTATTATTATTATTATTTTGGTTTTTCGAGACAGGGTTTCTCTGTGTAGCTTTGGAGCCTATCCTGGAACTCACTCTGTAGACCAGGCTGGCCTCGAACTCGCAGAGATCCACCTGCCTCTACCTCCCAAGTACTGGGATTAAAGGCGTATGCCACCACCCCGGCCTCTACTCCACCATTCTTAAGGTGTGACTTGGTTATTAAATTTTGTATCAAAGCTGGACAGTGGTAGTGCATGCCTTTAATCCCAGTACTCAGGAGGCAGAGGCAGGCGGATGTCTGAATTTGAGGACAGCCTGGTTTACAGAGTAAGTTCCAGGACAGCCAGCCAGGGCTATGCAGAGAAACCTTGTCTTGACAAAAAAATAAATAAATAAAAAGGGTATTTCAGAATCCAAGATGAATGGTATCCAAGTTGATTTAATTTAGGCTTTCATATCGATTTGAAAGGTAGATCCTAGGAATGATATTTGCTTTGACTTTTTTTTTTTTTGATGTATTTATTTTTATGTACATTAGTGTTTTGCCTACATTTATGTCTGTGTGAAGGAGTCAGATCCCCTGAAGTTACAGACAGGTGTAAGCTGCCATGTGGGTGTTGGGAATTGAACCTGGGTCCTCTAGAAAAGCAGCCTGTGCTCTTAACCACTGAGCCATCTCTTCAGCCCTGCTTTGATTTCTTTTTTTTTTTTTTTTTTTTTTTTTTTGGTTTTTCGAGACAGGGTTTCTCTATGTAGCTTTGCACCTTTCCTGGAACTCACTTTGTAGACCAGGCTGTCCTCGAACTCATAGAGATCCACCTGGCTCTGCCTCCCGAGTGCTGGGATTAAAGGTGTGCACCACCACCGCCCGGCCTTGATTTCTTTTAAGGTCATCTTACTCTCCTCCCTCACTCCCGTCTTCCCACCGGTCCACAGAGATGCTGAACTCACACGGCTGATACATGGTAGAAAAAAAAGTCTTAGTTATAAAGAGTCCTAAGATGGAGGCGGGGAGATGTATTCCAGGAAATCTGAAATCTGATTCTACCTTATAAGACTCAGAATTCCTGTACTCGTGGCATCCAAAAGAAATATATCCTGAGACCTTTTCAAATCTCTCAATTTGAAAATCCGACTATCATACGATTACCTTTTCGGTAGAATATGGCATTTATAACATTACGTGCATCAGTGCTTAGAATAAGCTAAGAATATGAGCAATCTGGCTGAAAAACAGATGCTGGTCAGTCAGCTGGGCACTTAGGTGACTAGATACCGGTCACTGTCTGGATTGCCTGAGGGTGTAGGAACCCAGAATACTAGATGCTAAAATGCAAATTGTACAGATTTTGTTGTTGTTGTTGTTTTGAGACGGGATCTCACTGTGTGGCCCAGGCTGGCCTCAACCTCACAGAGATCTGACTGCTGTCACCCTCTGAGTGCTGGGATTAAAGGCCTGTGCCACCACACCCGGCTGTTGTACAGAGTCTTAAGAATTATTTGGGGAAAAAAAACTAAAGGGATTCTTTTTTTCTTCATGCAGTTTTGGCTACCCTGATCCTAATTACCTGAAACGTGTCAAGGAGGAGCTGAAAGCGAAAGGAATTGAGTAAGGAAAGCGCTGAGAAGATGTCTGTCCACTTTCCAAAGAAGTGTGTCAGGAGGTCGTGTTAGTACAGGCCTAACTCTTTTTAGAAAACTATAGCGTTTTTTTTGTGTTAAGTAGATGTAGTTTCTATAAAAAGCAGAAGTCTGCTTGCCAGTCATTTCTAGAGTGTTACTGTTTCATGGAAGGCAAAATATAAAGGGCATGGGCTGGGGAGGTCATCCATAAGGTGTGAAGACATGAGCTCAGATCAGCAGCAGCCATGCAAAAGCTAGTATGATGGCATACGCTTGTAATCTTAGCACTGGTGAGTGGAGACAGGAGGATTCCTGGAGCGTACTGGCCAGCTAGTCTAGCCCAAACCATGAGCTCCAGGTTCACTGAGAGACCTTGTCTCAAGAAATCGGGTGCATGGGAGCATGATGGCACATGCCTTTAATGCCAGTACTCGGGAGGCAGAGGCAGGCGATTTCTGTGAGTTCCAAGACAGCCTGGTCTACATAGACCAAGTTCCAGGACAGCCAGGGCTACATGGTGAGACCCTGTCTCAAAACAAACAAAATAAATATGAGGTGGACAGAAATAAAGACATCTAGCATCACCCTCTGGCCGCCATATGCACCTACACACACGAGTACACATGTGTGTGCTCCACACACACATATGCACATACACACACAGAGAGAAAAGTTTTAGAAAGGAAAAAGATAAGGGATTTCAAATTTTTGCTGAGGAAGTCTGATCTCATTCTTGTGTTATGGTTGGGATGCTGACTAGTATGAAATCATCTTCTGTGTCTTTCACTTGAACCACTGGCAACTAATTGAACCTCTCCAGTTTTTTGTTTCGCTTGAGACAGGGTCTCACTGTGTAGCTCTTGAACTTGCCTTGCAGACCAGATTGGTCTTGAGTTTAGATCTGCCTGCATCAGCCTCCTGAGTGCTGGGATTAAAGACATGTGCTACATGCCCGGTTATATTTGTTTGTTTGGGGGTTTTTGTTGTTGCTTTTTGTTTTTGATTGGTTTGGTTTTGGTGTTGGGACTTAAACCCAAGGTCAATAAGTTCCATCCCAAGACCTTTGATCCTGTTCCATGGCCATCTTTAGTAGTACATTAGTTGTTTGCATTTTAATCCCTTCCTGGACAAGTAAAACCCTTGTGTAAATGGGAAATTTAAAAACAAGATTGCCTAGGAAAGACCAACTTCCTTCCCTACCCACAGCAAGAAATGTGTCCAGGAGGTAGACAACTTTTGATAATACATAGAACAAGAAGAGTCTTGTTTTTTTTAGGATACTGAGCCTAGTAGACAGTTGGTAAAATGTGTGTTTGTGGCCTGACTCAGGTGGCTAGTAGCTCAGCAAAGGGATGCGCACATGAAAAGATTTGCTCCTCAAATCACTGGCAAAAGCAGAACTGGGTACCTTGGCATTCATTTGGCAAACAGTTTCTTACTCCAACAGGTATTGGTTAGACTCTGGCCAGGCCTTTATCATAGGCGCTACTCTTCACCGATCCTTGGAATCTGCCCTAAAGGGTGCCCTTGTCTTGCCACGGAAGTGCAACGTGTTTTTCACATTTTACCCCAACATTATGTTGTACATTTTGAATATGTTCTGTTTCAAATTTTAACAGATAAATAACCGTGCCTTAGGTTAGCATTTTCTAATAACTGCTACCTGAAATGTAGTAATTTTTTGTTTTGTTTTTTTTGGGGGGGGTTGTTTGTTTTTGTTTTTTGTTTTTTGTTTTTCTTTTTTGGTTTTTCAAAGTTTCTTGTTTCTTAATCCTTTGACTGAATCCCACCAATTTGTGTTATCTCTCTCATGGTATTTTTAGTCCTTTCCCTGGACATGAGTGAAGGAGAGAATTAAACATACTTTAGAGTCCGTATGGCATGTCACAGTACACTGTAAGCGGTCCTCCAAAACAGAAAAAAATCACAGTACACAGTGATCTGGTGATCTGTGTTACAACTGCTCTCCAAAATGGTAGATGACATGTCTTGAACTTTTCCTTAAGACACACATAAAAAACATTTAGGCCAGATAATAATAGCAAGCATTTATTGAGTACTTATTCTGCATGTACTTTACATGTTGATGTGATCAATACAATTAGTAGCTTTAGTCTTTGAACCGAAAATTGATGTGCAGAGAGTATTAGTAACATAATTAGTAAATGGAAGTGCTAACTTTTACCTTAGTCTCGGTTTTTGTTTTTTTTTGTTTTGTTTTGTTTTTTGTTTTTGAGACAGGCTCTCATGTAGCCCAGACTGGCCTCTTCCTTTGTAGCCAAGGCTGTTCTTGAACTCTGACCTTCCTGTCTTACCTCCTACCCAAGTTCTTGCGTATATCCTGGGCTGATCTTTGTTGCTGGTTTTTCTTTTGCTCTTTTACTCTTTGGGGGGGCCCATCACCCAGCTCCCAAATAATCACATGGAGATTTATTCTTTGTTATGAGTGCCCAGTCTTAGCTTGGCTTATTTTTAGCCAGCTTTTCTTAAATTACCCAGTCTACCTCTTGCCTCTGGGCTTTTACCTTTTTCTATTTCTGTATATCTTTTCTTTCCTTCTTATTCTGTGTCTGGCTATCTGGCCCCTGACATCCTCCTCTCCTCCTTTTCTCACTCCCTGATCTCTCTTTCTAGATTTCTCCTCCTATTTATTCTCTCTGCCTGGCAACCCCACCTATCCTTTCCCCTGCCTCGCTATTGGCTGCTCAGCTCTTTATTAGACCAATCAGGTGTTTTAGACAGGCAAAGTAACACAGCTTCTCAGAGTTAAACAAATGCAACATAGAAGAATGCAACACATCTTTGTATCATTAAACCAATGTTCTCCAACATAAATGATTGTAACACATCTTCAACAAATATTCCACAACAAATCTCTCAGGATCTGCCTTCCTCAGCCTCCCGAGTGCACGGATGCACCACTATGTCTCACTTCTAGATCCAGCTTTAGACCTTCTACTGTTGATGCTTCACCACGTTTTTAATCATTAAGACTAACTGACCATTTTCTGTCTTCTAATCTAGTAGTTAAATTTACTCCAAAGAAGCAAAAAAGTTGGTTTCTGTTTAGTTCTGGATCTTGCATTTCATCACATGTGCATAGGCAAATTCCATATGGTGTGAGTGCTTAATGGCATTTGGATTGCTGCTTTTGCAAGGTGTTATTATCTTCCTTAAATAAACTAGATCCTTATTTACAACAGATTGTGTGGCTTCCTCATTTCTCATTACTTTTTCCTTAGGTTGGAATTCTGAATGTTTCCTTTGACACGCATGGTATACAGTGGTGTGTGAGCATTTTGGGTTGATTCATAGACTACACTTTTGATTGCAAAAAATCATATTTCTCAGTATTTTTCCTGTCTAGTGAATACAGGTTGTTATAGAGACAGAAGTAGACCATGGGGACAGTGAGATGGGTCAGAGGGTAAAGGTGCTTGCTGCCAAGTTTAACAACCTGAGTTTGATGCCTGGAACCCACATAGTGGAAGGAGAGGACCAGCTCCTGCAAGGTGTCTCTGACTGCTGCGTGCATGTCATGGCACACACACCCCAACAAATAAAGGATTTTTCCTTTTGTTTCATCCTGATGTGTAGGAGTGTTTTGCTTACCTGTATTGCGTGCACTGCATATAGACAGTGTCTTCAGAGATCAGAAGAGGGTGTCTGGATCTCCTGGAACTGGAGTCACAGACAGTTGAGAGCTATCATGGAAGCTGGGAGTGGAACCCAGGCCCTCTACCAGAGCAACAAGCCCGGAGCCATCGCTCCACCCAATAAATGCTGTTGTCCTTTTAAGTAGGCTACAGGTTTCATCTTTTCGAATTATAGAAAGCATATTTAGTCTCCTATCAAACCTATTACCCTGTCCTTGCTTACTGAGCACCAGCAGCAGATTAGGGGCACTCTCCTCTGCAAAGGAAAAATAATTTTAAAAAATCAAGATAGATAGAAGTTAGGAGGAAAATCAAACTATTATTTTACTTTCTTATTCTTTTTTTTGAGATAGGGTTTCTCTGGAACTTTCTTATTCTTATCTCACTGGTTTGGAGCTGTTGCTGCTTTGATCTCTATAAGGGAGTTTATTTAACATTATTATTATTTGTAGTAGTTAGCAGTAGTAGAAGTAGTAGTTAGCATTGTTATTATTAGTAGTAGTATTTAGTATTATTAGTAGTAGTATTCAGTAGTAGTATCTAACATTAATAGTAGCATTTAGCATTATTACTACTAGTGGGAATATTTAGCATTATTACTAATAATATTTAGCATTATTATTAGTAGTAGTAGTAGTATTTAGCATTAGTAGTTTTTAACATTATTACTAGTAGTCATATTTAGCATTATTATTACTAGTGGTTGTATTTTGCATTACTATTAGTAGCAGTATTTAGTGTTATTGTTAGCAGTATTATTTAGCATTGTTAGTATTATTTAGCATTATTAGTAGTAATTGTAGTAGTATTTAGCATCATTATTACTAGTGATGGTAGTAGTATTTAGCATTAGTAGTAGTAGTTAAGCATTATTATTAGTATTTCGCATTATTTGTAGCAGTAGTATTTAGCACTATTAGTAGTAGTACTTAAGAATTATTAGTAGTAGTACTTAAGCATTAGTAGTAGTAGTAGTAGTAGTAGTATTTAGCATTGTTATTAGTAGTAGTACTTAAGCATTAGTAGTAGTAGTAAATTTAGCGTTATCATCATTATTAGTAGTAGTAATAGTAGTGTTTAGCACTAGTAGTAGTAGTAGTAATATGGAGTTCGGGACCCCCAGGAAAAGACCACCGACTCAATCAGGATTATAATTAGTTAAACATATTAAAACTGCTGCTTGCAGGACAGCAATCTCTGAGCAGAACTTGAGATTGCCATACAAAGTGAGAGTGAGGGAAGAAGGGTCTTTACAGGTGAAAACCACAAGAAGACCTTGAGTGTCTGCACAAGAAAGCCAAGAGCTGTTCTACTCTGCCAAGATTAGGTGGTCAAGGCGACCTCGAAATAGCCTTGAATGTCTGCGTATGTAGGTTACCGAAGTCAAAAAAGCAGTAAATCATATCATAACATGTAGACAGTAATTGCTGTACATTTCTGGATGGGAGTCACCGAGTCAGGATTACTAGTAACTTATCTTCCAGGGACTGGAGTTGGAGACAATGGCTAGTGGGTATCAAGGTGGATGCCTAACATAAAGTGGAGTTTCTTTAGCCATCACAGTGCTAGTGTTTTAATTGATTGGGTCCTGAGGCCTCTGAAACACAGTTACTGGGGCCAAGATGAAGATACTATTCGCAAGCTCAAGGCAGTGAATATAAAGAGAGAGACAGCAGCCAAGACAGGAGCATCACACCCCTTCCTGTTACCACCAGGCTGCCACCTCACCAGCCCTGGAGGAGACACAGCAGGCCACCTGGCAGCTCTGTTTGTGGTGGTATTGTGTTCACCAAAATATTGTGCACCCTAATAAACTTATCTGGGGTCAGAGACAGAACAGCCACAATATTAAACTTAGAGGATAGGCAGTGGTAGCACACGCCTTTAATCCTGGCATTCCAGAGGCAGAAATCCATGTTTCAAGGATACAGCCAAGCATGGTGACTCACGCCTTTAATCCCAGGGAGTGGTGGTAGAAAGCAGAAAGGTATATAAGGCGTGAGGACCAGAAACTAGAGGCATTTGGCTGGTTAAGCTTTCAGGTTTCTAGCAGCACAGTTCAGCTGAGACCCATTCTGGATGAGGACTCAGAGGCCACCAGTCTGAGGAAACAGAACCAGCTGAGGATCCGGCAAGGTGAGGTAGCTGTGGCTTGTTCTGTCTCTCTGATCTTCCAGTTCACCCCAATACCTGGCTCCAGGTTTGATTTTATTAATAAGAACTTTTAAGATTCCTGCTACATCTGTTGACTTGGTAGCTGAGCTGGAAAGGACCCCAGGAGTCAACTGTAGGTGCCTCGTTTTCTAGTGGAGGGAGCTCAGATCTATTTCCCAGTAAAACACGAGTCGCTGTGAAATACACGCTTATTTACTATAGTCCTGGTGGTACCGTTGGCTCCTCCCTCTCCAACACCACCCCCCCCACCCCCCCACCCCCTCACTCCCCCCCCCCACCCCCCCCCCCCACCCCCCACCCCCCACCCCCCACCCCCGCTCTCCACCGCTACTGGTCCCACCCCTTCTTAGAGCTCAGGTTTCCCTGTAGTTGGCTTCCTCATCGTTCTCTCTCCTGGATGACTGGAATACACTCAGAGACCCTGGCTCCTCATCGTTCTCTCTCCTGGATGACTGGAATACACTCAGAGACCCTGGCTCACCTCTTCTTCCTGCTTCACTACCACCACCCCCTTTTAAAGTGTATATTATTTGCACAAAAATGATGGCTTTTCGTAGATGTTTCATACAGTGCACTTGGATCATCCTCACCATCACCCTTGGTCCTCTCTGGTCCTCATGTCCACCTCCTGACATGGGGTATTTGTCTTTCTGAGTTCAAGTTACTTTGATCAACACGGTGATCTCCAAGTCCCTGCACACCCACAGCCACGGCAGCACGGGTCACCAAAGCCACCTCATGGAATTAGCCTAGGTGCCCATCACTGGGTGAATGGATAAGGAAAACGGGCTTCTCAGGGTTGGAGAGATAGCTCAGCAGTTCAGAGTACTTACTGCTCTTGTAGAGGATCACTCAGTTTTCAGTACCCGCTTGGTGGCTCAGATGTGTCTGTGACTCCAGTTGCAGGAGATCTGACACCTTTTTCTCTGAAGACCAGGCTGCCCTTGAGCTCAAGAGGTCTGCCTGCTTCTGCCTCTGGAGTGCTAGGAATCAAAGGCCCTGACACCCTCTTCTGATCTCCATGGGCACCAGGCACACACATGGTGCACATACACACATGGCAGGTAATACTCATCCACATAAAAATAAAAAGATTGTAAAATGGGCCCGGCGGCGGCGGCGGCGGCGGCGGCGGCGGCGGCGGCGGCGGCGCACGCCTTTAATCCCAGCACTCAGGAGGCAGAGCTAGGCGGATCTCTGTGAGTTCGAGGCCAGCCTGGTCTACAGAGCGAGATCCAGGACAGGCACCAAAACTACACAGAGAAACTCTATCTCGAAAAAACAAAAACTACAACAACAACAACAACAACAAAAAGATTTTAAAATGGGCTTCACACACACAACGCAATATTATTCAGACCCCCTCACTACATTTTGAGAGAACAACTCTGATCAATCTCTTTTCTGAGATGGTCTTTGGTAGCCTCCTCACACCCCAAGCAGTGCTTTGTAAGCTTGATCATAGGTTAGAGTCATCTGGATTCAGGACTGGATTGATGCTCTATGGCTAAGAGTGCTTGGCGGCTCACAATCACCTGTAACTCCAGCACCAGAGGATCCCAGCCATGGCTCAGGAAGACTCAGTGTGTTTTCAGAAGATGAATGTGTAGGGGAGGAAAGTAGGGTGGGATGGAAACGGGATGCTAAGCATTTTTTTGTTTTAAACCTAACGAGTGTTTTGTCTGCATGTAGCTGTGCACCACTTGCATGCCTGGTCCCTGAAGGGGCCGGAAGAGGGAGTCAAATCCCTTAAGAGTGAAGTTACAGAGGGTTGTGAGCTGTCTGTCAGGTGCAAGCTGGGAACTGAACCTGGGTCCTTTAAAGAACAGTCAGTGCTCTTAACCACCAAGCCGTTTTTTTTTTTTTTTCCTAGTCCCAGATTTCTGTTTCTTAGTGTGCCAGGCACGCAGGCACTTCATTTCATTTAGTCCTTATGATAATACTGTAAAGTAATTATGCCTCTGAACGCTGCAAGCATGCAACTCTTGGAGCTTTCACAGCTAATGAACTGCAGAGCTCAGGATTTTGACCAAGAATTTGTCCAACACCAACCCCCTAAAGGGTGGCAGCGTCCTGAAGCAGTTATTTGCATCCGGAATGTAGAAGCTGTTTTGTTACCAAGCCTTCTAGCTCCACTTATTTGTAGTTGATTTTAATAATCACTAATTTGAGGGGCTGGAGAAATGGCTCAACGGAACTCCAGCTCCTGGAGCTCCAATGCCCTTTTCTGGCTTCTGTGGGCTCCTGCATACAAGTGGTACACACCACACATACACACACACACACACACATTCACACATATGCATAAATAAAAAAAAATAAATGCACCTTTCCCCCAAAATCATTAATTTAGGAGGTCACATGATTGAGTGGATTATGGTCAATCTCCCTCTAGCTTTGCAGTGGATGGCGCCTTCGGACTGAATCATATCTAATGGGTTAAAACTGTTCTGGACAGCACACGGTGGCACAACCCTGAGATTCCAGGCAGGAGGAGCCCCTCAGCTTCATAGCAAGCTTGGGATCAGCCTGAGATGCTCAGTGAGACCCTGCCTCTAAAAACAGTGAAAAGCTGTTCTGTGAAACATTGCAAGTCCTATCAGGTCCAGTGGAAGTTGCTTTGGGCATCTTTCCCCATCTCCAGGGGTTCTGTTGCTTTCCAGAGTTTCCCTGTTCTTTATATCCTAATGATTCGCTGTAGAACTGACTATTTCTGGAAAAAGGAACTGAAAATACAGTCATCAGACTTTCCCATCTGTAACTTTTCTTTAGATTTATAGAACCCAGAACACCCATCGATCTGCAGACACTAGCATAGGAAAACATGGCACCAGCTATCTGTAGCTATCTGGGTACCCCTCATCTGATCCTCCTCCTCAGCACCCCTGCTCCCCACAAAAATTCCTATAAAAGCCTTGCACTGCAACCTCCAAGGAAGATGGCTTTTTAAGGATAAGAATCCCAATCTCAGCCGGGTGCACACCTTTGATCCCAGCACTCAGGAGGCAGAGGCAGGCGGATATCTGTGAGTTCGAGGCCAGCCTGGTCTACAGAGTGAGTTCCAGGAAAGGTGCAAAGCTACACAGGGAAACCCTGTCTCGAAAAATCAAAAAAAAAAAAAAAAAATCCCAATCTTGCAACTGGCCAGCTGCTGCAGTAAAGCTTTATATGCCCCTATTACAGAGACGATTGTCTGCATGGGAAAGAGCAGGACAGAACTTTCCTGTTCATGTTTTCGCAGAAGAGAAAGTGAAAGCCACTGAAGGCTTGAGTGGCAATGGGTGGGTCACCATCAGCTTGGGCGGTGGTGGGGAGCTGGTGGTGCCGAGTCACTCGAGCAGACAGAATCAGCAGGCAAAGAAAGGCTTTTATGAGGGGTGGATGAGGAAATGCACTTACAGCCCAGCCGCTCCCTGAAGGCTGGGGGTTTTTAAAGCCTCTGAAGGGTTTTCTATCCTAATTTAGGGTTGGTCAGTTTGACAGAACGGCTGATTGGCCCACCACTGTTGTGTACACTTGTGCTGTCCCCACTGTGAGCATGTTGAACGAATCCATCAGCAGAGGCCCTACTGGCAGGAGAAAAAGCCCACAAGGCCTTTGTTTCAGACTTTTGCCTCAGTTCCAGAAGAAAAGGAGGAAGCCAGTCATCTTGGAAGTTCGCCGTCTTTATTAGTTAGTCATGGCCATCTCCCAACCTGTCTGCCTACCAGGGAGTCTGCTTAACTCCTAGTCCCTCAAGATCACAGCTTGGTGGGGGTAGTTGCCATCACAGGGCAGGTATGTGTTTCCCTCTTTGGGGGTCCAGGTGAGGGAGTTACACCCTTTTCTTGGTCTGGTGTGTCTAATACATTCTCTGACCTGGCTTCCCTGTATGTTCATAATACGTCCAAATTCCAATCCTAATGTACCCCCAATAAATTTAGGTAGCACACTTTCTACTCTCAGGGGTCAATTATTTATCAGTCTCTGCTGCACGGATGGCGGGGGACAAATGGTGCAGTGTGTGTATCCACACAGTGGCACAATCATCCTCCATCTCCAAAGTGGAGTCAAAAGCTGCTTTTAGGGCTGGAGAGATGGCTCAGAGGTTAAGAGCACTGACTGCTCTTCCAGAGGTCCTGAGTTCAATTCCCAGCAACCACATGGTGGCTCATAACCATCTATAATGAGATCTGGTGCCCTCTTCTGGCCTGCAAGGACACATGTAGGCAGAATACTGTATACATAATAAATAAATAAATCTAAAAAAAAAAAAAGCTGCTTTTAAATGGAGTGTCTGAGAACAAAGTGCAATTTAAAACCCCTTTTAAACAGTAGGGTGTGACTTAGAGCAGGATCTGATATCACACACACACACACACACACACACACACATACACACACATTTGGATTTTTTCCCCGTTACTTTTAAAAATTAAGGTACATTGGCTATTGTCTAGAGGTGGTGTGGTGGTTTGAATAAGAATGGCCCCCGTGGTCTTATATGTTGAATGCTTGGTCTTCAGTTGGTAGAACTGTTTGGGAATGATTAGGAGAGGTGTGGCCTTCTTGGGGGACGTGTGTCACTGGGATTGGGCTTGGAGGTGTCAAAAGCCCACGCCGTTCCCAGCTATCTCTCTCCCCCTCTCTGACCTGTGCTTGTTTTCGCAGTGTGTAAGCTCTCAGCTATTCCTCAAGCGCCATGCCTGCCTGCCTGCTGCCATGATGGTCATGGACTCACCCTCTGAAACTGTAAGCCAGCCCCCAATTAAATGCTTTCTTTTATAAGTTGCCTCAGTCATGGTGTCTCATCACAGCAGTAGAACAGTGACTAAAACAGGTAGTTTGGTAACATTGTATGTACCTAGCATGCACAAGGCTACGGGTTCAACCTCCAGAATGCAAAATAAGTAAATCAATTAAATTAAATTAACATATAACTTACTAATACATATAGAAAATACATGTCTAAAAAATTTTCAGTATGTGTTTGTATGTGTATGTGTGGGGGGGGGGGTGTGCGTACGGGGCAGGCACCTGTGGAGACCAGAGGCATTGTTTCCCCAGGGTCTGGAATTACAGGTGTTGTGAGCATCTGGATAGAGGCACTGGGAACCGAACGCAGCAAGAGCAAGTACACATTGATTCATCTCTCCAGCACCCCAAACCATATGAGAAATTATTATTATTATTTTACTTTTCAGGTATATGGGTGTTTGGGTACATGTAGGTCTGCACAGCACATGTGTGTCTGGTGCCTTCAGAGGCAGAAGAGGACCCCTTGGAATTGGAGTTACAGATGGTTGTGAGCTACTCTGTGGGTGCTGGGAATCGAACCTGAGTCCTCTGGAAGAGCAGCCAGTTCTCACTGCTGAGTAATCTCTCTAGCCCCAGTGTTTTCTTTTTCTTATTTCATCCCTTATTTTTAAAAAAGTATATACAGTTTGCCTTCACCAATCAAACTTTATAATTTGTCGTGAGGGCTTGGGAGGGGAGGTAGTTGAGACAGGGTCTCTCTATCTAGCCCTGGCTGTCCTAGAACTCACTATGTGGACCAGACTGACCTCAAATTCACAGAAATCCACCTGCCTCTGCCTTCAGAGTGCTGGGATTAAAGACATGCACCATGTCCAGCATCATGTGGGTATCTTTTTTTTTTTTTTTGGTTTTTGGAGACAGGGTTTCTCTGTGTAGCTTTGTGCCTTTTCCTGGAACTCACTTGGTAGCCCAGGCTGGCCTCCAACTCACAGAGATCCGCCTGGCTCTGCCTCCCGAGTGCTGGGATTAAAGACGTGCGCCACCACTGCCTGGCTCATGTGGGTATCTTAACTGGGATTGAATTAAAAGGTTTTCTTTCTTGTATCTCTGAGTTCAACTCAGAGACCATGAGCATTTATAACGTTTATGCAAAAGCAGAGGGTGTTTATTGGAGATCACTTTAGCCACTGAAATTAAATTGTTTCCTTAATATGGTCTCATATCCTACTTTCTAGAAATTTGTTTACTGGGATTTTTATTTTTGCCTCAAATTACGTTTTGTTTTCTTATGTGTATATCCCTGCACAGGAGCACGTGCCTGCGTGAAGGTCAGAGGACAACTTACAGGAGTTGGTTTCTTTTCTACTACATGGGTCTCAGGGATTAAATACAAGTCATTAGGCTTGGAAGCGAGTACCATCACCTGTTGAGCCGTCTCCATGGCCCAGATCTTTGTTATTTTTATTTTATTGATGCTGGCACTTGAACTTGCTGTGTAGCTGAGGGGTGCAGACATCAGCGCCAGGCCTGGTTTGCAGTGCTGGCATTGGACCCATGGCTTCATGCACTGGAGGATAGCTCTACCACCTGAGCTACATACAGCTCTACTCTGCTGACTGGGTTTTGTTGTTTATTCATTTCAAAATTTGTATTGTTTTTATTTATGTTTTAATTGTGTTTGAGTTGGCACACGCAGGTCTTGGCACACGTGTGCATATCTAAGAACAACTTGTGGGAGTTTGTTCTCTACTTCCACCATGTGGGTTCCAGGAATCCAACTCAGATCCTCCAGTTGGTGGCAAGTTCCCTTCCCTGCTGAGTCATCCTACTGCCCTGATTTGTGCTGCTGGAAGCAGCTTTAGTGAAAAATTTTTGATGCACTTTAAAATGTACCCTTTATAAGTGTGCTATTCGGTGGTTTCCAGTGTGTTCGCTGAGCTCATGGTCACATATTCTGAGAAGTTGCGTCATCTCCCAGGAAATTCCTTTTCTTGGTCTGGTGTGTCTAATACATTCTCTGACCTGGCTTCCCTGTATGTTCATAATACGTCCAAATTCCAATCCTAATGTACCCCCAATAAATTTAGGTAGCACACTTTCTACTCTCAGGGGTCAATTATTTATCAGTCTCTGCTGCACGGATGGCGGGGGACAAATGGTGCAGTGTGTGTATCCACACAGTGGCACAATCATCCTCCATCTCCAAAGTGGAGTCAAAAGCTGCTTTTAGGGCTGGAGAGATGGCTCAGAGGTTAAGAGCACTGACTGCTCTTCCAGAGGTCCTGAGTTCAATTCCCAGCAACCACATGGTGGCTCATAACCATCTATAATGAGATCTGGTGCCCTCTTCTGGCCTGCAAGGACACATGTAGGCAGAATACTGTATACATAATAAATAAATAAATCTAAAAAAAAAAAAAGCTGCTTTTAAATGGAGTGTCTGAGAACAAAGTGCAATTTAAAACCCCTTTTAAACAGTAGGGTGTGACTTAGAGCAGGATCTGATATCACACACACACACACACACACACACACACACACACATACACACACATTTGGATTTTTTCCCCGTTACTTTTAAAAATTAAGGTACATTGGCTATTGTCTAGAGGTGGTGTGGTGGTTTGAATAAGAATGGCCCCCGTGGTCTTATATGTTGAATGCTTGGTCTTCAGTTGGTAGAACTGTTTGGGAATGATTAGGAGAGGTGTGGCCTTCTTGGGGGACGTGTGTCACTGGGATTGGGCTTGGAGGTGTCAAAAGCCCACGCCGTTCCCAGCTATCTCTCTCCCCCTCTCTGACCTGTGCTTGTTTTCGCAGTGTGTAAGCTCTCAGCTATTCCTCAAGCGCCATGCCTGCCTGCCTGCTGCCATGCTCGCTGCCATGATGGTCATGGACTCACCCTCTGAAACTGTAAGCCAGCCCCCAATTAAATGCTTTCTTTTATAAGTTGCCTCAGTCATGGTGTCTCATCACAGCAGTAGAACAGTGACTAAAACAGGTAGTTTGGTAACATTGTATGTACCTAGCATGCACAAGGCTACGGGTTCAACCTCCAGAATGCAAAATAAGTAAATTAATTAAATTAAATTAACATATAACTTACTAATACATATAGAAAATACATGTATAAAAAATTTTCAGTATGTGTTTGTATGTGTATGTGTGGGGGGGTGTGCATACAGGGCAGGCACCTGTGGAGACCAGAGGCATTGTTTCCCCAGGGTCTGGAATTACAGGTGTTGTGAGCATCTGGATAGAGGTACTGGAAGCCGAACTCAGCAAGAGCAAGTACACATTGATTCATCTCTCCAGCACCCCAACCCATATGAGAAACTATTATTATTATTTTACTTTTCAGGTATATGGGTGTTTGGGTACATGTATGTCTGCACAGCACATGTGTGTCTGGTGCCTTCAGAGACAGAAGAGGACCCCTTGGAACTGGAGTTACAGATGGTTGTGAGCTACTCTGTGGGTGCTGGGAATCGAACCTGAGTCCTCTGGAAGAGCAGCCAGTTCTCACTGCTGAGTAATCTCTCTAGCCCCAGTGTTTTCCTTTTCTTATTTCATCCCTTATTTTTAAAAAAGTATATACAGTTTGCCTTCACCAATCAAACTTTATAATTTGTCATGAGGGCTTGGGAGGGGAGGTAGTTGAGATAGGGTCTCTCTATCTAGCCCTGGCTGTCCTAGAACTCACTATGTGGACCAGACTGACCTCAAATTCACAGAAATCCACCTGCCTCTGCCTTCAGAGTGCTGGGATTAAAGACATGCACTACGTCCAGCATCATGTGGGTATCTTTTTTTTTTTTGGTTTTTGGAGACAGGGTTTCTCTGTGTAGCTTTGCGCCTTTTCCTGGAACTCACTTGGTAGCCCAGGCTGGCCTCGAACTCACAGAGATCCGCCTGGCTCTGCCTCCCGAGTCCTGGGATTAAAGACGTGCGCCACCACTGCCTGGCTCATGTGGGTATCTTAACTGGAATTAAAAGGTTTTCTTTCTTGTATCTCTGAGTTCAACTCAGAGACCATGAGCATTTATAACGTTTATGCAAAAGCAGAGGGTGTTTATTGGAGATCACTTTAGCCACTGAAATTAAATTGTTTCCTTAATATGGTCTCATATCCTACTTTCTAGAAATTTGTTTACTGGGATTTTTATTTTTGCCTCAAATTACATTTTGTTTTCTTATGTGCATATCCCTGCACAGGAGCACGTGCCTGCGTGAAGGTCAGAGGACAACTTACAGGAGTTGGTTTCTTTTCTACTACGTGGGTCTCAGGGATTGAATCCAAGTCATTAGGCTTGGAAGCAAGTACCATCACCTGTTGAGCCGTCTCCGTGGCCCAGATCTTTGTTATTTTTATTTTATTGATGCTGGCACTTGAACTTGCTGTGTAGCTGAGGGGTGCAGACATCAGCACCAGGCCTGGTTTGCAGTGCTGGCATTGGACCCATGGCTTCATGCACTGGAGGATAGCTCTACCACCTGAGCTACATACAGCTCTACTCTGCTGACTGGGTTTTGTTGTTTATTCATTTCAAAATTTGTATTGTTTTTATTTATGTTTTAATTGTGTTTGAGTTGGCACACGCAGGTCTTGGCACACGTGTGCATATCTAAGAACAACTTGTGGGAGTTTGTTCTCTACTTCCACCATGTGGGTTCCAGGAATCCAACTCAGATCCTCCAGTTGGTGGCAAGTTCCCTTCCCTGCTGAGTCATCCTACTGCCCTGATTTGTGCTGCTGGAAGCAGCTTTAGTGAAAAATTTTTGATGCACTTTAAAATGTACCCTTTATAAGTGTGCTATTCGGTGGTTTCCAGTGTGTTCGCTGAGCTCATGGTCACATATTCTGAGAAGTTGCGTCATCTCCCAGGAAATTCCAAGTGCACTGTCAGCCGCCCAACCGTCCTCCCTTCCTACAACCTGCTGGCCTCAAAAATAGCTTCTGCCTTTACGGCTGGATGCATTTTGGTTCTTTTCTATGAAAAGAATCACTTGTGGCTTTTTTGCATCTGGCTTCTTTTACTTGGCACGTTTACAAGGTCATGCACATGACAGAATGTATCACAGATTCATTGTTCCCCTACCCCCAACCCAAACAGCGTTCTATTGTGTGGACATCCCATTTCCTGCATATTGTGAATACAGTTTCTGTGGGCATTTCTCCAGTCGGCTAGAGCTGCCGTAACAAACATACCCCGAGGGGCTCACAAATAACCATTTATTTCTCACAGTCTGGAGACTGACATCAGGAGCCAGCAAGATTGCGTTCTTGGTGAGAGCACTTGTTCTGGTTTGCAGATCGTCCCTTCTTTCCTTTAACCTACAGAGAAGGGTGGGGGAGGGAAGGGCAGGGCGGCCAGGGCACTCTTATAGCGGTGTTAATCATCTATGGCAGCTCCGCTTTTCAGACTTCATCCAAAACCAACGATCTTCCTATGTCAGAGGCATGTGGGTCCTTGTGCTCACAGATAAACACTAGAGAAACCAGGAATGTTAAACACACAGGGTTGTCTCTTCAAGGGAGGGATGTATAACCTGTTTTTCACACAGAAGGCTGAGAGCAGATGTGGTTAATAGCCTGGTGACCTTTGCCCTATCAGTATGACCATGACCAAGACCACACCAGATCCTCCCCCAGACCCTTAGATGTCACATGTAGTCAATCTAGAGAACCTACCTTTATGAACGATGTCACATGTACTTTACAAAGAGTTTTGATGCAGTCATGTCTTTATGGGGTTTCTTCTTCTTCTTCTTCTTCTTCTTCTTCTTCTTCTTCTTCTCCTCCTCCTTCTTCTTCTTCTTCTTTTCTTTTTCCGGAGCTGAAGACCAAACCCAGAGCCTTGAGCTTGCTAGGCAAATGTTCTACCACTGAGCTAAATCCCCAACCCCGCAGTCATGTCTTAAGTTTTATTGTACACATGGGATTGAGTTAATTATCACCAGAAAACTTTTTTCCAAACTGTGCTGTACTTAAATATTCCTGAAATAAACGACCCAGTGTCAGACTCTCAAAGTTTGAACCAATACTGGCTACGGAGTCGTGTTAAACCAGACTTCCTCCTTGCCTCCCACAGATTGACACTCTGTTGGCTGTGGTAGTTGCAGACTCCCACATCCCCAAAGCCCCTTCTCCAGATATGCTCACACTAGGAATTCTGTTTTGAATTTGAATTGGGAGGAAGGCACACAACATTAAACCTGTAGCGTTTATGTATAATTTTTTTTTGTGGGTATGTGTTCTAATATCTCTTGGGTATAATACTTAGAATGAAATTGCTGAGCCATGTGTTAGTTCTAGCTTTTTGAGGAACTGCAGAACTCTTTTCCTAAATGGTTGCATCATTTTATAGTCCAACCAGCAACAAATGAGGGTTCCTATTCCTTATCTTCTGCGACACTTGTTAATACCTGTGGTGGATTAAAAGAAAATGGCCCCCAAAGGGAGTGGCACTAATGGGAGGTTTGGCCTTGTTGGAGTAGGTGTGTCCTTGTTAGAGAAAATGTGTCCCTGTGGGGGTGGACTTTGAGGTCTCCTTTGCTCAAGCTTTACTCAATGTGACACTCAGTTCACTTCTTGTTGCCTGAAAGATGTAGAACTCTCAGCTCCCTCTCCAGCACCATATCTACCTGCATGCCACCATGTCCCACCGTGATGATAATGGACTAAATTCTGAAACTGTAAGCCACCCAACTGAAGAGTTGCCATGGTCATGGTGTGTTGTGGAGTATTAGTTTAACTATATAAAGAAGTGCTATATTTGTTTACCTTGCCTGCCTAAGAAACCTGATTGGTCTAGTAAAAAGCTAAATGGCCAATAGCTAGGCAGGAGATATAGGCAGGACTTCTGGGCAGAGAGAGTAAGTAGGAGGAGGAATCTAGGCTCAATAGAGACAGAGGGAAAGAGGGAGATGCCAGGCAGACAGGCAGACACAGAAGAAGCAGGAAAGCAGGACATATAAAATGGAAGAAAGTAAAAAGTCTCAAGGCAAAATGTAGACAAATAGAAACAGGTTAAATTAATTTATGAGTTAAAGGGACAAGCATAAGATAAGACCAAGCTTTCATAAGTAATAGAAGTCTCTGTGTTGAGAAAGAGCTCGGCTACAATAGTGTCTCTTCACAGCAATAGAAACCCTAACTAAGACAATACTTATCTTTTTTACCTTTTTAATTTTATTATTCATGCATATGGGATTTTGATTTTTTTTTTTTCCCTACATAGTCTGTCTGGGTACCACATGAATGCTGTGCCCTCTGGGGCTGGAAGAGGGCATTGGGCCCCCTAAAACTGAAGTTACAGATGGTTGTGAGCTGCCATGTGGGTGCTGAGAATTGAACCCAGGTCCTCTGCAAGAGCAGCCAGTGTTCTTAACCAACTGCTGAGCCATCTCTCCAGGTTCTTCCTGTCTTTTTAATTTTAATAATTTTTCTGAGATAAACTGATATCTCATGTCCTTTTTTGCTTTTTTTCCTTTCTTCCTTTTTGAGACAGGATTTCTTCACCCAGGCTGGCATTGGCTTGTCTATGTAGCTGAAACTGACCTGAAACTCTTAATCCTCCTGCCTCCACTTCTAAATTGGGATTATAGACCGACACCATCATGGCTCTCTTCATGATGATTTTAATTTGCTCCCCCCCTCCCCCGCTTGAAGTTCTGAAGTCAAACTAAGGGCCTTGTGTATTTTAGGTTGCGTTTTCTTTTTCATTTCTCTCTCTCTCTCTCTCTCTCTCTCTCTCTCTCTCTCTCTCTCTCTTTCTCTGTGTGTGTGTGTTTTCCCCAGGGTCTCACTATGTAGCCCTGCCTGGTCTGGAACTTGCTATCTAATCTAAACTGGCCTCATACTCACAAAGATCCACCTGCCTCTGTCTCCCAAGTTCTGTGATTAAAATTGTGCACCATGACCAGCCCTAGGTTGAATTTTTCTAGGAACTACTAACGTCCCAAGTAGCTCCCTACATCTTTTAGTTTAGTGTAGTTTAGTTTTGTTTTTAGATTACTTTATGTGTTTGAGTGTTTTGTCTGCATGTGTGTATGTGTACCACATGCCTGTCTGGTGCCTGCAGAAGTCAGAAGTGACGAAGGAACCCAGGAACTGGAGTTACAGTCCAAGCCACTATGTGGGTGCTGGGATTTGAACCCCAGCCTTCTGCGAGAATAACAAATACTCTTAACCGCTGAGCCACCCCTCCAGCCCCACATCTTTTAATTTATTTTTATTTTTATTTTCTCATTTTGTGTATGAGTGCTTTGCCTGTATGTCTGTGAAGCACGTGAGCATCTGGTCATACCCACCCCCGTTGCTCCTCTGTGTTCTCTGCTTCCAAGACAACCACGGCGGCAGCAGGGGAGCTTTCATCACGTGTTTCTGCTGCTGCGAAATCTGCCACACCTTCTCACTACAAGGGACTGAAACCCCTCTGCAACCAGGAGTTAAATAAGGCCTTGCTTCCTTATGCTGGTCCTGGCAGCTGTGGGTGCTGGGAATTGAACTCAGGACCTCTAGAAGAGCAGCCAGTGCTCTTAACCACTGAGCCATCTCTCCAGTCCCTGGAAGAATTCTTGAGGGAGAGAGGAAGGGAGAGAGAGAGAGAGAGAGAGAGAGAGAGAGAGAGAGAGAGAGAAGTTCTTAAGGGACAGAGGAGAAAAAGAAAAGAGAGAGATGGTAATTGAATATATGAGACCTGAAAACATGAAGTGGGGGTATTTAGGGGGCCAGCAAGAGGAAGACAGAGGGATGGGGGAGAGCAGTGGGAAGGGGGGATGAGTTAGAACTAAGTATAATGATACATATGTATGAAAATGCCACAATGAAACCCATCACTTCAGATGCTAACCTTAAAAAATTAATCTTAAATTTAAGAAGAAATAGGGCCGGGCGGTGGTGGCGCACGCCTTTAATCCCAGCACTCGGGAGGCAGAGCCAGGCGGATCTCTGTGAGTTCGAGGCCAGCCTGGGCTACCAAGTGAGTTCCAGGAAAGGCGCAAAGCTACACAGAGAAACCCTGTCTCGAAAAACAAAAAAAAAAAAAAAAAAAGAAGAAGAAGAAATAGGGCTTAGGATTAAATGGCTTACTTTGTTTGAACGGCTAGCGAATGAGAGAGAATTTTAAATTACACATCTTGACTTCTGAGTTTGAATCTCAGGGCATCCAGGGAGTAGGTGGGTGGGTCTGTGTGTCCCACCGGCCTGTCTGCCTGTCTTGTCCAAGATGACTGGCAGCGAGGCTGGAAAGGACCCCAGAAAGGGCAGGGACAGAGGCAGCTTCCCCTTCACAGTGAGGCAGCTAGCAGTTCTCTGTAGGCCATATTCAAGGACACCTGAAATCTAGGGCCCATCCAGGGACTCGAGGGCTTCTGTGTTCAGTGCAAGTGTCCTGGGTAGCTCACCGCAGGGGGGTCCTTGAGTAGGCAGGAGACATCAGGAGATGTAAGCTATTTGTCAGTCCTGTCACTTGCTGTTTGTGTGGATGAATATCTGGACTCCTCTCATTAAGGCTACCTTTGCTGACGGCACTGTGTCATTCCACACAGCCACAAATCTGACTGAACAACAGAAGACTGTGGACTGTGGAAGGAGTCATGGATTCCTTGTAATCTCAGGATGCTAAGTTCTCTGCTTCCTTCCTTCCTTCCTTCCTTCCTTCCTTCCTTCCTTCCTTCCTTCCTTCCTTCCTTTGGTTTTTCAAGACAGGGCTACACAGGGAAACCCTGTCTTGAAAACAAACAAACAAGACTTTAAAATGTAATGAATAATTAAAAGAGAGAATGGGGGGAGGGAATTAGGCTAGTTTTACATTTGGATATCAGTGCTACCAGAAGAAAGAAGAAGTAAAGGAAACATGCAATAATGCCCTGGTTGTCCTGGATCTTGCTCTGTAGCCCAGGCTGGCCTCAAACTCAGAGATCCGCCTGCCCCTGCCTCCTGAGTGCTGTAATTAAAGGCATACCCCACCACTACCTGGCTTGGATGCTAAATGTTCATATCAGCTGTCCAGCATTGGGGACTCCATCTCTGTTGAGAAGCATACTTTTGTCTTTTTGTAATCCTATTTGAGCAACTTGGAAGTTTAATTAGCTTTCTTTCTTTTTTTTAAAGATTTATTTATTTATTTATTTATTTATTTATTTATTTATTTATTTATTTATTATGTATACAGTGTTCTGCCTGTGTGCCAGATCTCATTACAGCCACTATGTAGTTGCTGGGAGTTGAATTCAGGACCTCTGGAAGAGCAGCCAATGTTCTTAATCACTGAGCCATCTCTCAAGCCCTTAATTAGCTTTCTAACCAACCAAATTTCTGCATTTTCGTTCTGAACTAGATAGTGGGTTTTGATTGAGTTGACTATTTTTAAAAAAACTGTTTGGGCCAGGTGGTAGTGGCACATGTCTTTAATCCCAACACTCAAGAGACAGAGGTAGGTGGATCTCTAAATTTGAGGCCAGCCTGATCTACAGAGTGAGTTCCAGGACAGCCAGGGTTACACAGTGAAACCCTATCATAGGAGGGAAAAAAACTGTTTGGATTTTAATTGTGATGTCGAAGTTACAGCAACAAACATTTGCTTTTGGAAATTACAGACATTATCTCTACTCCAGTGGATAAGCTCAATAAAGGTAATATCTCAAAAAGTCTTGCCTGGCCATGGTGGTGCACCTTTAATAGCAGCACTGGGGAGGCAGAGGCAGGTGGATCTCTGTGAGTTCAAGGCCAGCCTAGTCTGCAGAGTGAGTTCCAGAACAGCCAAGACTATTCAAACAGAGAAACCCTGTCTTGAAAAAACAAACAAATGCCGGGCAGTGGTAGTGCACGCCTTTAATCCCAGCACTCGGGAGGCAGAGCCAGGTGGATCTCTGTGAGTTCGAGGCCAGCCTGGTCTACCAAGTGAGTTCCAGGAAAGGCGCAAAGCTACACAGAGAAACCCTGTCTCGAAAAACCAAAAAAAAAAAAAAAAAAAAAAAAAAAAAAAAAAAAAAAATTTTAAAAAGAAAATATTTATATTGTGATGAATTGCTACCAATCCACGAAAATAGCTTAATGATTATAGGAATTTATTGGAGGGTTAATTCACAATACGAGGAACTCACGATACAGGGGGTAGGGATTGTAGCTGGGTCCTGGGAAATGAGGCACAATCCAACACTGTTCTCCAGAGAGCTCGGCCCTGGTCCGTCTCAGCATCCAGCATCCACCAGGAAGAAGAAAAAAAGGGCAGGAGCCTACGTGCATCTCTGGTCTTAAGGATCCCCATGGCTGGCCACGCCCCAGGGGGCAGGTACCTAATAGCTACCTGCTACTTCACCAAGAATGTGGCTTCAAGGTATGGCGCAAACATGCCGCCCCCTACATCTTGACTTCTGAGTATGGCACAAACATGCCACCCACTACATCTTGACTTCTGAGTCTATCTTTTTAACCCCATATATATGCCCTCAACTTGCCAGTGAGGTTTTTTTTTGTTATTGTTGTTGGTTTTTTGTTTTGTTTTGTTTTTGTTGTTGTTATTTGTTTTGTTTTTGTTGTTGGTTTTTTTGTTGTTTGTTTGGTTGGTTGGTTTTGGTTTTTCGAGACAAGGTTTCTCTGTGTAGCTTTGCGCCTTTCCTGGAACTCGCTTCGTAGAACAGTCCAGCCTCGAACTCACAGAGATCTGCCTGGCTCTGCCTCCTGAGTGCTGGGATTAAAGGCGTGTGCCACCACCGCCCAGCTGCCAGTGAGTTTTAACAGTGAGGGATTTTGTTTTTACGTTGATGGTCTGTATTTCTGAGTAGGCTTTGCTTTGCATGAATCTAATACAAAACAACGGATCAGAGTAACTTTCGATTCTGTGATTCCAAGTCAAAGATTAACATAATATAAATTTGAGAAGCTGATGTCACTTAGCCTTTACACAAAGATATATTGATTATCTCCTAGAAGGTCCAAGTTCAACCACCAGCCAGGCTGTGCAGATCCACCCTCTATTTCTCTATAACTGACCCTGACCCCACTCTTACCTCTCCCGCCCCTCTCCTGTTCTCCCCTTTCCTGACAATCGCCAAATGGCAGGAGATGTAGACTCTCCATTCTGTCTACAGATAATATGCCTGTTGCTCAATTCAGGTTGCAGATCAGTGTTTAAAATGCAGACACCTGGTACCAGCTAGCCCTAGACATCCTTATCTCAACTGGTCAAGTGTATGGTGTAGGACACAGCAGCTTTTGAAAGCATTCCAAGGGATTCTGTTATGCAGCTGTCGCTGAAAAATTGCTGTTTTGAGTGTTTCTTCAGAATTCCACCGTCTGACCTTGAGATTTGCCTCTGTTTGGACGGTGCATGTTCAAGGCTAATGGAAAGCGAACCCTACTGAGAAATATGGATGCTTTCTGACTATGAGTCTCTGGAAACAGTCTTTGCTTTTGTTGTAGCTAATAAGATCGCAGCCAGCTGCTCTCACTCTGCTCTCTAAGGAGCAGAGTCCTTGGACTACCTTGGAATGTTTGTCCTGAGATCAGCAGGTTGAGCAGTTGAATCTTATCTTTTTACCCAGGGTTGATCTGATTCATACAAATCAAACTCAAGAGACTTACTTTGTGAAGCTGGAATTGTAATTACTTAAGTTTCAGTGAGAAAGATAATTGTCATGGTTACTGGTGATTATGAGTGCTGCAACTGAGTTTTTATGAGGGTGCTTGGAGAACATAATCAGACCAGGAAAAAAAAATCAAATGGCATAACATTATAGTCAATTTATTTCTCACTCTAGGAGGAGACTTAGTTGGTTCAGCAGACCAACTTTAAGCCAGCTCTGGCAGGGTTCAAATGCCATCTTACTGCTGAGCAACCACTGGTCAACATTCTTCAAACATTTCAAGGTCCTTATCTATAAAAATATGTAGGAACATTATCAAGATTGTTGTGGGATTAAAATAATTAATATAGGGCACTTAGCCCCTGACACATAGTAAAGGCTTAAAGATTACAGCTATTATTATTATTTTTTTGTTTTGTTTTGTTTTTCGAGACAGGGTTTCTCTGTGTAGCTTTGCGCCTTTCCTGGAACTCACTTGGTAGCCCAGGCTGGCCTCGAACTCACAGAGATCCACCTGCCTCTGCCTCCCGAGTGCTGGGATTAAAGGCGTGCGCCACCACCGCCCGGCTTTTTTTAGAAATTTGATGAGGGACTGGAGAGACAGCACAATGTTAAAGAGGATTTGCTCCTCTTCCAGGGGATCTGGGGTTGATTCCCAGCACCCACACAATGGCTCAGAACCAGTTGTAACTATATATAGTTCTAGGGGAATCTAGCACCTTCTTCTGGCCTCACATAATGCACAGACATTCACGCAGGAAAAGCATCCATACATATTAATAAATAAATTAAAACAAATAAAATTTAATATATATATATATATATAAACTACATCAAGATTCCATCTCATACTATCAGAATGTTGATCTTCAGGAAAACAAAAAGAAGCCAGGTGTGCTGGTGAATACCTTTGGATCCTAGCGCTCGGGAGGCAGAGCCATTCTCTCTGAGTTTGAAGCCAGCCTGGTCTACAGAGCAAGTTCCAGGACAGCCAGGGCTACACAGAGAAACCCTATCTCAAAAAGCCAAAGCAAAAACAAAAATAGGGTGTGGTAACACACGCCTTTAATTCTAGCACTCTGGAGGCAGAGGCAGGTGGATCTTTATTGAGTTCCAGGCCATGCTGGTTTACACAGTAAGTTCTAGGACAGCCAGGGCTATGTAGAGAGACCCTATCCCCACCCCCCCAAAAACCAAAACAATAAGTAAATAAACAAAAAAATGCTGATGAAGATATAGAGAACATAAGTTACTAGCCAGTATAGAGGTTTAAATATCATGTGACCCAGGTATATCACTTCTGGGAATATGCCCCAAAGAATCAAAATCAGCTGACAGTACAGAGGTCTGCACACTCCTGTTCATCACTGCTCTATTTATAACAGCTGAGTTATAGAGTCAGCCTAGTTCACTGCACTATCCATAACAGCTGAGTTATAGTCAGACTAGTTCACTGCACTGTCCATAACAGCTGAGTTATAGAATCAGCCTAGTTCACTGTACTATTCCTAATAGCCAGATTATAGAGTCAGCCTAGGTGCCCATAAAGAACAAATGGGTAAAGGAATGTGGTGCATGTAGTGCATGCACACAATTAAGCTTTATTCAGCTATAAAGAAGAATGAAATCACATTGCTTGCAAGAAAGTGGCAGGAACTGGTGATCATCGCGTCAAGCTAAATAAGCCAGAAGCAGAAAAATGAGTATTACGTGTCTTCTCTTATATAAGGAATTTAGGGGTGGGAAAGAAGACTGCCTGTGCATAGAAAGGAAAGGGGGAGGAGTGATAAAAGAAGGTAATAGAGGTAGTAAATATGATAAATGTGTTGTATGTGTCTATAAAAGTGTCACAGTGGAAACCATACTCTATACAATTAACATGCTGATAATAATATGTTAAGTTAAAAATAAACTCTTGTGTTGGGTGTGGTGGCACATACCTTTGATCCCAATCAGGGTGACACAAAGAAACTATATCTTGAAAAACCTAGCAAAAGAGAGTAAAAGAATAGGCAGAAATCTGAACTAGAAATTAATTAAGTAGCTATGTAGTTTTTGTTGCTGTTTGAGACAGGGTCTCACTGGGCTGTCCTAGAACTTATAGAGACCCACTGCCTCTGCCTTCTAAGTGCTGGGATTAAAGGTGTGTACTACTGTGCCAGCTGAACCAGAAAAAAAAAATTGTTTGTTTATTGTTTCAAGACAGGGTTTCTCTGTGTAGTCCTGGCTATCCTGAAACTCACTCTGTAGACCAGGCTGGCCTCAAACTCACAGAGATCCGCCTGCCTCTGCCTCCCGAGTGCTGGGGCCACCACCTGGCTTAGTTATTCTTTACATTGCAGTTGGAAGTGTCGTCTTCCCAGAGGTCATCAGACATAATCCAAAGGATAACACGAGACGATTTGTGAATGAACTTGCCCATGGAGACAGGAAAGAATAATAGTTAAAAAAAATATTTACACTAAACTTTTCTTCTTTTTATCCCCTAGTGACTATAAAATATGTGGAGACATGATTTTTTTCTTTTTTGCTCAAAAACATGTTGAGGAAAAATTATCAACAGAATTTTCATGATATTTAAAATGGACCAGTCACATGAAATTTTGTGTAACTCTGCTCTGTCACCCTTGCTCAGTTTCATCACTAATATGACTGAAAAAACAGCCCCCTTCTCATTTAAAAAAAATTAATTGTGGAAGTTTCCAATGTGAATTTTAGTGATGTTTTTCAGGCGGCTTTGGTTGAACAAGGAAGTTAGACCCATGGCTTTGCTGTTAGCCAATCCCATAAGTCTTAGTGTTCTATTGCTGTGAAGTGACACCATGACCACACCAACTCTTATATAAAGGAAAGCATTTAATTGGGGCTGGCTTACAGTTTAGATTTTTAGTCCATTATCATCATGGTGGGACATGGTGGTGTGCAGGCAGACATGGTGCTGGAGAGGTAGCTGAGAATTCCACACCAGGATCAGCAGGCAGCAAGAAGAGAGAGTGATGCTGGGCCTGGCTTGAGCTTCTGAAACTTCAACACCCACCCCCAGTGACACACTTCCTCTGACAAGGCCACACCTCCTAGTAGCACCAGTCCTGGGGAGCCTATAGGGGCCATTTTCATTCAAACCACCACAGTGCCTACCAGCCCAAGTAGGCTGAAGGTTGTTTTTGCCCCTCCCTCACCCATCTGCAAACCCACTCTTTGCTCAGCACATCTGATGTAGAAGACCACAAATACTGGGGTCCAAAAGATGAGAAATATCCTAACGGTAGTCACAAAAAGGCATTCAATTTTCCTCACTCTCAGGATAATAAGATGAATATTCATGATGCTAAAGTAGAATAGGTCTTTTGGGTTGCACAGGTCTTTCCCTGCATTAGTTGTTGACTAGAGGGGCTTCCTACCTCTCCACCAGGCTTCCCATGAGCAATGCCTACAAAATAAATGAAGTCTCAGCATTGAGACTCATCAAGAACATTCTTAAATTGAACCCCCAATACTTCAGCTAAGTCTCTGAGGTGAGAGGGAACTTTGTGGTGTTCTTGTTACTGTTGGGTAGATGAGGAACTGGAATAATATTTCCACTTAACACTGTGGCCATTTATTGTTTCCATTTCTAGGTATTTTTAGATGCATTCACTAGATGGTCAAGTGGAAATCCCAAAGAGTTTTTTTTTTTTATAGTTGGTATTTATGTTTCATCTCCTTTAGCTCTTCTGCACACGATACTGAGCAAGAAATGAAGCTCAATCCGTTTTTCTTGGTTTTCCCTAAGATGTTTGACCACCCCCATTGATGTAACACTTCTGAACGCCCCCCACCCTGGAGCTCTTGTTTACTTCGACACTAACACACTGTGTGTATTGTAAAACAATGGATTTTAAAGGGTAAGATAAAACACAAATAGAAGTTTTAATACTCTCTCAACTGCAAAATAATTGTGGAACCTACAGGGCCAGTCTGGAGATTATTTATCCAATTTACCAACCACTCAAAAAGTCATTGTAAAATGAAAAGGTGAACGTAAGCATGTATTTCCGTCACACCCTTCTGAAGTTACATCAAGGCAACAAGTAAAGGAAGAAAAATAACAATGAACAAAAGATACCGAGATGAGAACAAGCTCCCTAGTTGGGGTAACTGGCTCGGAGTGGAAAACAGTATGGAGAATGGTACCACCAAAGACACAAGACTGGGAGGGTGGAGACCAGTGTGAAGATGAAGGTAAAGCAGGATGACATCTTGCCACCAGCAGCATCAGCCCTCAATGCCCTCTCTATCCTACACAGCAAGCTCTTTTCTTGAAGGGAGGTTAGTTCACCACAGAAATAGGACCAAGGAGATCCTGGATGTAGGGCATGAGGGTCTGGTGAGATGAGCTACACAGGAAATGGTGTTGGCAGGTCTGCGCTGAGCTGCGAGTCCCCCTGTCTGTACACGCCTTGCAGAACGGAGCATGGTCTGCTGTGCCGGTGTTGAAGCCCGCTGTTCCACAAGCTTCTTTTGCAGAGAAGGCTTAATATTTAAGGAAGGTTTGCACCTCAGCAAAGACAGAGACCAGACAAAGAAATTGAAAAAGAAAAAAAAAATTCTTAAAGAGCTCATCCACACAATCCAAGATACATAGATATTTGCTGGGCATGGTATCGCATGCATCTAATCCCAGCACTAGGCAGGCAGAAGCAAGTGGATTTCTGTGTGTTCGAGGCCAGCATGGTCTACATAGTGAGTTCCTGAATGGCCAGGATGGATGGATGGATAGATAGATAGATAGATAGATAGATAGATAGATAGATAGATAGATAGATAGATGAATTTCTAATTGGTCTTATTAAATAAAAAACACAGAACCAAATATAGGGGTGAAAGCCTTAGAGATCAGGGAAATAGGAATAGCCACCAGTTAACCTTACCTCACCACACTGCAGCTTCCAAAGTGAGCTACTTCCTGTCTACCCGCACCTTTATTGCCTTGCTGTTCTGCCCTCTCATTGGCTCTTAGCACAGCTACCTCACTTCCTTGTCACTACCTGTCTGTATAGACCTCCGGGTCTCTATGGTTGGTACTGGGATTAAAGGCGTGTGTTACTGCGCTTGGCTCTGTTCCCTGATATGGCCTTGAACACACAAAGACCCTGCCTGCCAAGTGATTGGATTAAGGGCGTGTGCTACCGCCACCTGACTTTTGTGTTTACTTAAAATGGCTTGCTATTTCCTCTGATCTCCAGGCAAACTTTATTTATTAACACACAAATAAAATATCACCACATTTCAGCACAAATAAAATATCACCACATAGATAGATGTCCTTTCATAGTGATAAAATAGCTAACATTTGCTCAAAGCTTTGTGCATGCCAGGCTCCTTTGATCCATTATCTCTGTCAGCCTGTGTGTGACTCATGAGGAACTGAGGAATCACGGATTGGAAGAAGCTGGTGGAGTCAATTCCCAGCCAGGGTGTCAAAGTGCAAAGCTCTTGTTTTTATGCACTCAACCCCACTGTCATTACACTTTGACCAACACGGTGGGACCATAACCTTGATTAAATAGCCACTGTGCTGAGGCCAGCTAAGTATTTGCCTAATTGCATGTATGTAGGAGGAATCAAATAACTCAGACAAAATGGCCAATTGTATTGTAGGTTTGACGTCCATGGCTCTTGTTAGTATCTGAACTTTTCACCTTTGATATTTTTCCGTTTTTAAAATATTTTGACAACTTTGTAATAACTATCTTCTAACACATGTGCTCTTTTTTTTAATTCAATAGTTGCTTAACAATTGCTAGGATGAATGATGAACAGGCTTTCATAAAATCCTGTATTGCTTTAAAATTTTTCATTGACACAGTATTTGCACATTTTTTTCTTTTTTTAATAAAATAATAGAGTGCAAAAAACTTCAAATTGCTCAAAAATATTTTTTATTTTCTTCTCTCTCTCTCTCTCTCTCTCTCTCTCATTTATTTATTTTCAAGACAGGGTTTCCCTGTGTACCCCTGGCTGTCCTGGAACTCGCTCTGTAGATCAAGCTGGCCTCGAACTCACAGAGATCCACCTGCCTCTGCCTCCACAGTGCTGGGGTTAAAGGCATGCGCCACCACCACCTGGCTCAATGAATATTTCCGTACAGGCAGAGACTCAGCTTCTGCTTCACCCTCTGGGCAGCACACCTTCCCTCAAACCTGTGGTCAGACTGTTCTCCGGCCTCGCGGGGAAGGCTGCCATCGCCTTTACCTTCCTGAAAAACTCGGGTGAATGAGCATACACTGGACAGTAGAACAGCGGCTTGAGTGCCGGAGTTGAAGCCCTCGGGGATGCTTGGCCATCCTGACTCTGTGATCCACTGAATCCATGAAATGGAGAAGGATGATCTACTCACTGGTTTGTTTCGAGGATCGAATGGATTAAGGCAGATAATACATTTAAACAACACTCCAAATATTGAATAATATAAACAATATATTTAGTGGGGTTTTGTTATTGTTGCTGTAGTTGGTTTTGGGTTTTTTTTGTTTTTTGTTTTTTTTGGTCTTTTGTTTTGTTTTGTTTTTGAGACAGTATTTCTCTGTGGAGCTCTGGCTATTCTGGAACTCACTATGTAGACCAGGCTATCCTGGAACTCACAGAGATCCACCTCCTTTGCCTCCCGAGGGCTTGAGTTAAAGGCGTGCACCACTACCGCCCAGCTTCAACACTATACATATTGAATTAATGAATCTGGATTGTGAGGGTGGTTGTGGGGATGGGAATCATGAAGCTTTGGCGGGGGTGGGGTGGGGTGGGGTCATCGCCCATGGTGGGGTGGTGCTTTCTGGGACACATTTGATTTTGAGTTAGAAATCCCTTCACTCAAACTTGTATAAGTAACTCCAATGAGTGTATCATTTCACCACCAATAATGAAAGTAATTCTGATTTAAAGAAAAAAAAAAAAGTTGAACTGGCCACGAAGTGAAACCAGAAAGAGAGGCCGGCCTCACAGTTATCTGTGTGGTCAGCTGTTTTCACTGCTCAGAAATCAAGGTGCAGCTTCCAGTAACTGAGGCGTTGTATCTTACTTCCTTCTCTTTTTTTAGCTACACAGATGGGAGGGGATGGAATTATATAATGTAGATTGAGTACAAAATAACAATTGATGCCTTGGAGAAAATAACGATCATGTTGTACATACACTTCTGCTTCCCTGTTAATACTTAGAGAGGCTTTCAGCTTGTGACTTGAACAACCTGAATTAGCTACATTCTTTTGGACTTACTCTAAGTGAAGTCAGGGTTGTGTCTACCAGAACTCTGGTAGTGAGTGACAGAACCCTCTTTCATCCTGTTTTCTTCTTTATTTTCTTCTCCCTCGGTGTCTTTACATGTTCAATCCTAGGCTAGTCATCTTCTGGTACTATAACAAACACCTGAGACCAATTGTCACATAAACAGAAAAGGGTTTTTTTTTTTTTTTTTGTCTCCTAGCTTTGGAGATTCAAACCAGCCCATAATCATTTGCCCCTGTTGCTTTGGCCTGTGCTGAGCAACACATCTAGCTGAAGTGTGTGGTGGAGCAAAGCTGTTTCTCATGGCCAGAAATGCAAGAAAGAAGAGACAAGGGTCCCAGCATCCCCTTTGAGACCACACCCATGAGACAAGGGTCTCAGCATCCTCTTTGAGACCATTCCCCACAACGACTTCCCATAGGCTCTGCCTCTTAAAGGTTCTATTTCTTCCCCAGCACTTAGCTGGGCTGGGCCTTTAGCATATGTGCCTCCGAGTGACACTTTGGATCTGAATTTCCTCCAGGGAAGTCATTTGCTTCCCTGATCTTAATTTCACTTCCTCCTTTGGTAGTGTGCCAGGGCTGCCAGTGTCCTGACCTTTCATTCTCACCTCTTTGCATACCCAGACACAACAGTTAGAAATACCGTCCAGTGGGCTTGGCCTTCTTATCTCAATTAGCAATCAAGAAACTAGCCCACAGACATACCCCACAAGCCAATCTGATGGAGAGAGTTCTTTAATTGAGGCTTCCTTTCCCAGGCATGTTGACAACCAAAATTAGCCACCATAGTCATACCATTTTCAAATCCTGTTTGTGACCTTAACTGATTTCTCGTTTCCCCATTTTAAAAATGAGGAACTTGAGTAATCAAGGAGAAGTTTGGGATAGCTAGTGCCTTAATTTCTTTTCTATTGCCATGATAAAACATCATGACCAAAGAAACTTACAAAAGAAAGCAATTAATATGGAGTTCAGGGTTCCAGAGGGTTGGAGTCCATGACTGTCGTGGTGGGGAGCATGGCCAGATGCAGGCATCCATAGAGCTGAAGCAGTAGCTGAGAGAGATTACAAGAGGCAGAGATAAACTTTGGGAAATAGAGTGGACTTTTGAAACCTCAAATCTCATCCCCTATGATGCACCTCCTCCACCAGGGCCACACCTTCTCATCCTTCCCAAACAGTTCTACCAGCTGAGGACCAACATTCAAATACATGAGCCTAGAGGGGGCCATTCTCCTTCAAGCCATCATAGCTAGTAAGCAACACAAATAGGCTCAGACACATGCAGCCTGGTGTTTGGATCCCCCCAACAGCCTGTGCCAAAGCCCATCACATATCAAGACCAGCTGACACCTTTTTTTTTTTTTTTTTTTTTTTGTCATGTAGAGAAAAATGTTTTGCTTTTAGGAAATGCTGCTAAAAATCCTCAATCATCATTGCTTGTAAGGTGAACAGTGCTGTAATAGAACTCACTGGGAACATTCCTCTTCAGCATTTAAAATAGTTAAAGCTGGCATCTTACAGTATGAGCTGCTAAATATATTCCATGACAGTGTGAAGAAAAGGGGCCATCTCATGACAGCTCCTGCCTCTCAGGCATGGTCCCAGACTGAAAATAACACTCATTTGAAAATCACGCAGCTGTCTAATATCATTTATAAAATATGTATGTGTGAATGCTCCCTGGGATTATAATTTTCTGTCAGTTTCAGGACTTTAAAAACAGCTTCCCGTGGCACACAGCAAGGTACAACAATCAGGGAACACACCTTCCTATTATCTGATTATTTTTTCTGAAACACAAATTCACGCCTGGTGTACTGGCTGGTTTTGTGTGTCAACTTGACACAAGCTAGAGTCATCAGACAGGAAGGAGCCTCATTTGAGGAAATGCCTCCACGAGATCCAGCTGTAAGGCATTGTCTCAATTAGTGATCAGTGGGGGAGGGCCCAGTTCATGGTCGGTGGTGCCATCCCTGGGCTGGTGGTCCTGGGATCTATAGGAAAGCAGGCTGAGCAAGCCAGGGGAAGCAAGCCAGTAAGCAGCTCCCTTCCATGGCAACTGCATCAGCTCCTGCTTCCAGGATCCTGCCCTGTTTGAGTTCCTGTCCTGACTTCCTTCAGTGGTGAACAGCAATGTGGAAGTGTAAGCTGAATAAATCCTTTCCTCCCCAACTTGCTTTTATGGTCATAGTTTTTCATCGCAGCCATAGAAACTCTAACCAAGACACCTGGAAACTGCACCAGCAAATGGACAGAAAGTGAATAGAAAAATCGAGAAAGCAGGGAGAGAGCAAGCTGGAAGTCCTAGCCAATTGTCTCATGCCGGAAGCTGCAGAAATATGAAGCAGGATTTCAGCTGATTATGACAAGCTAATCCCTGGAAGAAGCCAAGGGCCTTCCAAGGGATAAGGCCAAGGCTCAAGGAGTCTTGATGATATTGGCTCTTGAATGTTAGCAGTTTTCCTGCAATGAATTCTTGAATGCTATTGTGACTTTTCTATTCAGTTCTTTTTCAAAGAACAGTGTGTTTGATCCTTTGTTGGACACAATTTCCTCATTACTATTGGAATGTTTGGGCAACCTTCTTCCAACTGTGCTACAACACAATCAAGACCCCTAATTTCAGGCCTTTCTATAATTATCATCATTAGCAACATCCAGCCAGAACCATCTCCAGATGAAAGTATCTAATCTGAGAAACTTCCCAGACTTTATAAGAACAGACCGCCCGTCAGAGAAGGTCAGAATTTACACTGACGCCTGGCGGTGGTGGCGCACTCCTTTAATCCCAGCACTTGGGAGGCAGAGGCAGGCGGATCTTTGTGAGTTCGAAGCCAGCCTGGTCTACAAAGTGAGTTCCAGGACAGGCTTCAAAGCTGCACAGAGAAACCCTGTCTTCAAAAAACCAAAAAACCAAAAAAAAAAAAAAAAAAAAAAAAAGATTTACACTGACTATTGTCCAGGCCAGGCGGATGTGCTAATTAAGCTTAACTTTCTCCTTTTCCAAATCTTATCTCTAGTTCCAGATCTCCCTCTAACAATTACTAGGTGCATCTAGCTATGGCACAGGTTGCCCAGCCACCGAGTGCACTCCCCCGCCCTGCCCTGCGACAGCCCAGCCGAGATAGCTTGGACAGGTAAGAAGACAAAGGAAAATAAGGCTGTTTTATTTCCACTCGTCACTCATAGACTCCTAACACTTTACCTAACTACTTCTAAGAATAGAGTTTGAGCACATCAATCCCCTCTTCTTAGATATTAACTGAATTTAGCCCTCAGTTGATCCCCATTAGTCACTTTCCTTTTGGGTCGCAGATGATGGCTGACAATTATTGCTCTTTTGTGTGGATCTTATTGCCCTTCCTTTGACCCTGAGGGAATTCAAACCTGGTGACCTTGCCTTAGCCAAAGCATTGCTGTTACATGGGTATATAACTGTAAACCTCAGAGACCTGAGGAGAACTAGATTGGAGGACTAAAAGAGAACTAGAAGGATGAGATGGAAGATGAGGAAGAGTCAGGTGGGGAAGAACAAGATGAGGGAGAAGGAGATGGGAGAGGAGCTAAGATGGGAAGGAACTAGATGGGTGAGAACCTAGACGGGGCAGAACTAGATGAAGGAACTAAGATAGCACTTAAAGGGAACAGCAGAAAAATGTAGAGAGAAATCAGGCAAGACAGGAGCTAAATAAAAGAGCAAGAAAAGAAGTTGTTTACAGAGAGAACTGACCCAGAAGAATAAAGTGAACGGACAAAAGAGTTTTGTGTACGTAGATTTCATTGAGAATCCCTCAGATTAATTAATCTGCTGCGGGTAGCGTCTCCTCTGGAACTCTGGGAGAAGGCTATCAAGGGGCTGGACCCCATCAGTCTTCCTTAGTCTCATTATTTCCTTGTTGATTGTTATGGATCCTCAGTGCCTCTTATAAACTAGAGAATCGAAGGTGGATTGGTCGCCCCCTGTAGACAAGTGTATGAGTTGCTTTGGTATGGGCGAGTCCAAAAGCCTGACAGAAGCAACTTGAAGGAGGAAGGACTTGCTTTATTCATCGGTTCAGAGGGTTAGGACCAGCGTGACGGGGAAGGCATGGCAGAGGCCTTCAGTTCACATCGTAGTAGAGGAGGGAACAGAAAGCAGGAAGCCAGGGATAGACCCCTAAGTACCTGACAACCGTGGCTGACTTCACTCAGCTCCCTAAGTTTCCAGGACCTCTCAAAGTAACAATATTAGGGACTAAGCCATCAAATCATGAGTCTATAATTCTTAGTTGGTACTCTGAAACGGGTTTGCACTGTTGCACGAATCCTAAACGGTCTTATAATAAAAACCTGGAGCCAGATATCAGGGTAGAAGATCTCTGAAAGATCAGAGAAACAGAGCAGGCCACAGCTACCACCTCTTACCTCACCAACTCCTCAGCCTGAAAGTGCCCGAGTTCCTGTCTCCTCCTGCCTATATTCCTTTCCCCCACCCAGCCATATCACTTCCTGTCTCAACCTTCCTAGTGCTGGGATTAAAGGTGTGTGATCCCAAGTGCTGGAATTAAAGGTGTGTGCCACCACAGGCCTGGCTCTGTTTCTCTTTTAGACTGGATTAATCTCATGTAGCCCAGTGTGGCCTTGAACTCACAGAAATCCAGATCCCGAGTGCTAGGATTAAAGGTGTGTGCCACCACTGCCTGACCTCTGTGTTTAGTCTATTGGCTGTCTTTGCACTCTGATCTTCAGGCACACTTTATTAAGAGTCACCACATCATGGAGAACTGGGTTAAAAGGTCGCAGCATTAGGAAGGTTGAGAACCACTGGTCTAGACCCTGATTTTCTTGATTGTTGAGTGGTGTTTTCTTTTTCCTTTGAGCTTTACATGATGGATGACAGCTGCTGTCAACTTCAGGCCCATTTCAGGCAAGAATATCCAGGGAAAATATATATTACTCGTCAATAATGGGATACATGGGAACAAGGTGTTCAGAAAAGCCCCAGGAGCCCTTCTGACTGGAAAAATCTAGGTTGTTGTTGCAACCAGGAATAAACTCCCAATACACTGAGGGCTAAGCCAGGTTGCATGCTCCACACTTAGCTGGAGGTGATTATTATCTCAGTTGGCTTGTTCCCAAAGAAGCTTCAGGATGCTTTTAACAGAAGAAGGGAAAAGGATTCGGGACAACTGAAGGCTGTTACATGCTTGCTGTACAACCTGGGGGTCTGCAAGGTAGCTGTTTTTCTCTTTGGTCTTTGTAGGTAATTGTTTCTTTAAATATATGAACAGCAGGGAAGCCATTATTAGTGGAAATACAAAGAAGTTAAATAGACCCAAGCACACTCGGCCTTCACTAAAAATTTATTTTATTTTACTTATTTGTTTGCTTTTTGAGACAGGGTCTCTCTGTGTAGCTCTAGCTAGCCTGAAGCACTCTGTAGACCAGGCTGGCCTCAAACTCAGAGATCCACTGGCCTCTGCCTCCTGAGGACTGGGTTTAAAGGCATGCGCCACCACTGGGGCCCACCCATCAAGAATTTAAATTGACTTATGATATTAAAAAAATGAAACAGGGCGGACGAGAGAGCTCAGCCAATAAAGGTACTAGTCATCATGCCTGACAATCTGAGTTCAGTACCCGGAACCAACATGGCAGGAGGAGAGAACTGAGTCCCTCCTGAGATGTCTTTGCTGGGGGTCAGAAGCCTCCATTGTCCTGAGAATTGAGTTGCTGAGACAGACTTCGCTTCCTTTGGGATTTTTTTTTTTTTTTAACTAATCTTTTGCTTGTTTGTCTTGATTTTCATTTTTTGTCTGTCTCTTGATTTTTGTTTTTGAGGGTGAGAGAGGTCATAAAGTTGGGTAGGTGGGGAGGATCTTGGAGGAGTTGAGAGAAGGGGAAAAAAATGATCAGTGTATCGTATGAAACATAACCTTTTAAGTTAAAACAAAGGAAGAAAGGAAAAAGCAAGTTCCTAGATGGATTTTTAGTGCTGATATTCTATCATCTGCTGATGGTAGCAATTAAGTTATACATCTATGATCACTGTATGGCATTACAAACATCTGGGGTGGGGGTGGGGAATCCCACCTGAAAACTCTGGGCAGTCTGTCACTTTATTGAGTCCCTTTTCTCCTAGCTCTTGAGACTGGTCATCCTCATTGTCATCAGAAGAGTGAAAGACATCCCTCAGGAACCAAATGGATGTGCTGTAATCAGCCGGAAGTTTTCGTTTCTTTTGAAGCACTTAGCTCAGTGATGGAGGCACCATGCAGAGGCCCTTTATTGGAGGATGTCTGGCCTCAACTGCAGGAAGTGATTCCGCTCAGCCAGGAATTGTCTCAAATGAACAACCACTTTGTTCAAGGTCATGCCCTTCCTGGGACAGCCCCCCCCCTCCAGTGACAGATTCTGGGAGATAGCAGAGGCTCAGCCTCACTGGCATGGTGGGACAGGGCTGAAATCTCTGCATAGAGGAGGCTGAGGCAGGAAGATGGTCAGTGTGTAGCCAGTGTGTAGCCAGCCTGGGCTACACAGTGAGACCTTGTCTCAACAAACAAATGAAATGAAAAAGTAACACAAAGTCTCAATCTTTCTTGTACAACTCTGGAGAGCCATTTTTGCCTGTGAGCTCCCCGGGGATTGAAAGAGGCTGCTCTGGGGCCGGTACTGCAGTGGCTTTATCCCCTAATTCAAGGTCTGTGTCTCCTTTTTACTGGTATCCACCTCAAGGTCACTTCCTGATAAACTTCCTGCACACCGCATTTCCTGTTAGAGTCTGGTCCTCAGGGAAGCTAACTTGCCATAAATGTAACTGGAGCTGACATTTTCAAATGTCTTTTAATTACATGTGTTAAGGGCAAGTCACTGACTTGGAATAGGCACCAACTGCTCAAGCTGTATGTCTCTCACGGTCCAATTGCCTGCGCCACCTTCAAGGAATCAACAACACCTTTGCAGACTCAAGCTCGTGGCTTTTGGATACTAAGTATCCACAGCTAGAAACTACATTATAACATCTTTCCTGGGCAGAAGATTTTTGGGAAATCTTTTCTGCCTCCCTGAGTCAGTGATATTCCTCAAAGGAAATTAATTCTCCATCCTACTTACCAACTGTTTTCTTGGATCTAATCATCTGTCAGTGACTTAAATGCATTAACACAAACTTCAATAAGAAGTGTTCTAGTTTTATACCAGGCAATGACCTAATATTTAAATTTTTTCACGTAGTTATTCCAGCTATCTTCGCTTTTTAGCAGCTGCTCCAATGTAGTGACATAAAATGACAATAATGAGCCAGGTGTGGTGGCCCATGCCTTTAATCCCAGCGCTTGGGAGACAGAGAACTCTGTGAGTTCGAGGCCAGCCTGGTCTACAGAGTGAGATTCAGGAAAGGCACCAAAGCTACACAGAGAAACCCTGTCCAAAAAAAAAGAAAAAAGAAAAAAAAAAGAAAGAAAGAAAAAGAAAAGAAGGCAGAGGAGGAGGAGGAAAGGAAGGAAGGAAGGATGATAACAATTACTCATTATTGTCATGTCTCAAGATTCGGGGAATTAACTACTATTGTCATGGATGTGGTATGTCAGAAACAGAAACAGATACGTCTCTGTCTTTCCACATTGTCAGAATTTATTGAATAACAATAAATCCACAATCTGTAGCAGTTTCATTGGCTGTTATTCCGCAGGTAACCCTGATTTTACTTCATGGCATGGCTGTCTGCAGTCCCAGGTTCTTTCGCGGCTATCTTAATTTCTAATACTAACTCAGATCACACCTTACATAATTATGTATAGTTGACAAATGGCTACAGAGTGATTAAAGAAGTTATGGTTCCAAGAGGCCTTACCACAAGTGGAGGAGGAGAGTTTATGACCTGCAGAGAGAACTACTGTAGTTAGATAAGGTATTAACAAACCCAGCCACACAGTGGTTGGTGGCATGAAGAGGTGGTTCAAGGCTGAGCTGAGATGCAGGACTGAATCCCGTCCAAAGGCAGTGTGGGCTGTGTGAAGCAAAGGGACCACCCAAACATAGCTGATTCCGTGAGGTATGCTCTAGACCACAGATGCCCAACTCTGGTTTCTTTGCACACACCTCTGAGCAGATGGAAGTTAACAGGAAGTTGTAAACTGGTTATAATCGGCCAGGTGGATGTTGCTAACTGAACCCAGGTCCTCTGGAAGAGCATCCTGGACTCTTCTCCACTGAGCCATCTCTCCAGCACCACCTTTTTTTTTTTTTTTTAAAGATTTTGTTGTTGTTTATGTATGGGGGTGTTTTGTTTGCTATATGTCTGTGCACCACATGCATGTTCTTGCTCCCAAGGGCCAGAAGAGGGCGATATTCTCCAGGAACTGGAGCTACCAATGTACTTTTTTTTTTTTTTTTTTTTTTTTTTTTTTTTTTTTTTTTTTTTTTTTTTTTTATTATGCGTAGTGTTCTGCCTGCAGGCCAGAAGAGGGCACCAGATCTCATTACGGATGGTTGTAAGCCACCATGTGGTTGCTAGGAATTGAACTCAGGACCTCTGGAAGAGCAGTCAGTGCTCTTAACCACTGAGCCATCTCTCCAGCCCCAATGTACTTTTAAAGCCTCTTGATTTATGAATTTTCTTTGTTCTGTAACCCTAAAGACTTCATAAACTGTTACCACTTTGGGACACAGTATTTGGAGTAATCTAAGTCTGTGTTTCTGGACCGCAGTCACTCATATTTAGCTCCAGAGTAAACTCTCCCATTCCCTTTGTGGTGAGAGCTGTACTGTGTCTACAAAAGCATCCCCTGCAATTTGCATTGGAAAACATTAAGTTACACACATACATTTTAAAAGCTGAGTTTTCACTTTCGGCTTTCTCACTGTCCTACTTCTCTTGGACGGCTAGGTGGCAGTGTAGATCTTGATTCAGGTCAGTACTGCTGCGAGCCAAGACGCCCTGATGAGAGACAGAAAGACAGCGAGGAGGGACCAAGAGGTAAAAGTTAGAGAAGCGTACCAAGGAAATGTGAGTGTAGTTTTAAATAAAAGAGTGATAAAATTGATATTTAGTGGTCACTAAACATTTAAGGGAAAGGAAATGACAAAAACAGGTTAAATTTATAAAAAACAAAGGCAAGGGGATAAAATGCAAGACACGAGGAAGTTCTATTACATTTATTTATTTACCATTTGTATCATGTGAGCAGGTGCCGCAGCAGATGTGAGGGGACCGGAGGACAATTGGCAGAGCTTAGGCCGAGCTCGGGGTGTCAGCCTTGGCAGCAAGTGTCTTCATCCATTTTACCCACCGAGGCATCTCACCTGCCCACGAAGACACAATCTGAAACTCACGAGGAAAATTAAAGAAACCCAACAACTTTCAAATGATCTGAATACCACTTGTTCATCCATTCGTTCATGCAATCACTATTGCCGTATGCATGACATTGCATCCAGCACTAAGGATGTGGCAAAGGAGCAGAGTAAGAATCCTTTCCTAAGGACCTCGTGGTCTACGGCGGCAGAAAGGCATTAGACAGGTTACATAATGGAACAAAACCTCCGTCTTAAAGGAAAAGCAGAGGATGGTGTGTGTTTAACTGGGTTTCAGAGTCAGGGGAAGCTTTGTCTGAGAAATGTGTCAAGCAGGAATAAGACCTTTCAGAATGAAAATGCTTGTTTTTTTGGTTTTTCGAGACAGGGCTTCTCTGTGTAGCTTTGCGCCTTTCCTGGGACTCACTTGGTAGTCCAGGCTGGCCTCGAACTCACAGAGATCCACCTGGCTCTGCCTCCCAAGTGCTGGGATTAAAGGCGTGCGCCACCACCGCCTGGCCAGAATGAAAATGTAAGAAGGTCAATGAAGGGGCTGGTGAGATGGCTCAGTGCTTAAAAACACTGACTGTCCTTCCTATATAGAAGCTATTAAAAACATAAGTATGTACTTTTTTACATTTATTTATTTGTGTGTGTGTGTGTGTGTGTGTGTGTGTGTGTGTGTGTATGTGTATGTGTGTCTCTCATGTCATGACATATATGTGGAGGTCAGAGGACAACTTTCTGGATTAGTTCTCTCCTTCCACCGGGTGGATTCTGGGGATCGAACTCAGGTTGATCAATCTTGGCAGCAAGTGTCTTTATCCACTGAGCCATTTTGCTGGCCGCCAGTTGTACATTAAACAAATGATGGGAAGATAGTTCACTAAAAAAGTACCACCAGTAAGCCACGACTTTAAAAATAGGCAGCCAATCTTGTTGGTGAAACAGCTGCAAACTAAACCTACTGTGAAGTTTCATTTTATACCTAAAAAAGAATCAGAAAAACTTTCCAAAAGTTATGAAAATCCATGCCTGCAAGGCTTTGGGAGAGGAGATATGCTCACGCATTAATGAAAGCAATGTAAATTGATCCAGTTTTTCTGAAGGGCAAAACAGTACTTTATTGAAAGAATCAGAAATATTCCTAACCCCTGACCAAGGGATAGAACTTATCCTGAGGAAAAAATGTTTAATAAAAAACAAAAAAAAGACACATAAAATGTTTATTTTATGATAGTAAAATGCTGGGAGAAAGCTAAGATTCTTCTGACAGTACAGATCATGGAGGGTAACTGCAATATATTAAAATGATATACTCCAGTGACATGCTAAAATGATCAATATGAAAATGATATAAGAAATAGACAATATTTGGTTAAATTATGTTGCACAAAAGGGAGCCTACCAGGCTGAACACGCACTCTGACTGTACTTTAAAAGAACTATGAATGTGCATGGGTCACAGAGAGGAAAGCAGATGGAGGGAATTTTTCAAAATAGTTTCAGAACAACAGACTCATAATTTTTTCTGTAAAGTTGTTCAATACTAGATTTTTAAAATTTTTTTTTTTTTTTTTTTTTGTTTGTTTGTTTGTTTTTCGAGACAGGGTTTCTCTGTGTAGCTTTGCGCCTTTCCTGGAACTCACTTGGTAGCCCAGGCTGGCCTCGAACTCACAGAGATCCGCCTGGCTCTGCCTCCCGAGTGCTGGGATTAAAGGCGTGCGCCACCACCGCCCGGCAAAATTTTTTTTTAATGCTGTTATAATGAAATTTTTTTCCTAGGACCCTGAACTGCCTTAAAAATTGTTACTTACTGCTCTTCTAAACTCGGCATGTCAACTGATGACAGTGTTTCCATTTAGTTATCTGAAATTTATTGAAAAAAAAAAAGATATACATTGAGACAGATTCTCACTGTGTAGCTCTCACTGACCTGGAGCTCTCTATGTAGATCAGGCTAGCCTAGAAAATCACAGAGATCTGTCTACGCCTCTTGGGTTCTGGAGTTTAAAGCCTGGGCCACTATGCCTGTCTGAAACTGTAGTTAGAAAGGAAAAAACAGAATTGTAAAACAGATGCACGTGATGGCCAATGCTCAGTCCACCCCCAGGGAATGGTCCAGCCCAGAGCTGTTTCCTAGTTAGTGAGCGGGAAGGAACCTCAGGGTCTTAGCCATCAGCCAGAAAGAGACTTGCGAAACAGGACTACTGTGGGGAGGAGGAGGTTAAGATTAGGCTGTGCCGTGCTCTAAGTTCCTCCATCTACTGTGTAAAACATCGAGGCTTTCATGCTGTGCCTTGCCCTGAGCGACTCCATTTTACAAGGAGCCCCTGACTATTGTGAGGTTGGAGGATGTGCCCCCACGGGTAGACACCGCACTTCCCCATTTTCCTGACACTACTCAACCGGACACAGACTGAGGGGTGGCCTACTGCTAGGAAAGAGAAGACACCAGCCTATACATTTGTCAGGCCAAGGCGGGAATTAAGGAGCACGTGGGTTCATTAAAATTATATCAGAAAAATTGAGCCCAACAACTTACCGGACACAACAACCCAAGGAAATGGCGTAACTCCCTCACCCGGACCTCATAAAGAGATAGACTCCTCGTCCTGAAACGGTGACAGCCCCACTCATCTGCCGTGGGACCACTAAATTTATGCATCAAGAGACTCACTTGGAGAGAACTCCCAACCGTCGCACGAGTTTGGTTTGGCATGGTCCCTGCTGTTGATACAGCCGACTCAAATTGCTGCCTTCCAGTCTAGTCCGGTGTGCCTGTCTGGGGTTGCCTCTGTCGGTCCATGCGGTTGTTCTTCAGTTCGATTCCCCGCTTTAGCCTCTGCAGCTGGAATCAACTCCAGAGCTCCACTCTGACGGTGCAGCCTGACCCTACAGCCCAGGAGTTGGTGGGTCCCGAGAAGATGTAAGGTGTCCGCGACGGAAGAAGGGAGTCAGGCATGATGCTTGAGAGAATCTTGTGCCTCTGAATGACTAGCAGCCAGGTTGCTTCTTTATTTATACTGATTCAGAAGACAAAGACAGACTCATGATTTAAGGTACAGATTACATCAGTTTGTCGCCGGACATAGGTTTGATTTTCTATAACATGTCCAGGGGCGTAGGTTTAGTTACAATTAATAGGTACAGATAGAACAGATTCTTTTTTTTTTTTTTTGGTTTTTTGAGACAGGGTTTTTCTCTGTGTGTCTTTGTGCCTTTCCTGGAACTCGCTTTGGAAACCAGGCTGGCCTTGAACTCACAGAGATCCACCTGGCTCTGCCTCCCAAGTGCTGGGATTAAAGGCGTGCGCCGCCACCACCGCCTGGCCAGATTTTGCTTTTTATCATAGTCCCTTAACCCTATTTCAAAGATTGTATTAGACTATTTTGTTAGGGCAAGCGTATTTAATATAGAACAGCCTGTTTGCAGGCTGGCAGCATTTGTGGTTTCAAAGGATTAGGTAAATAGAAAATATCGGAGCCAGTTCAGGTGAATCATCATGCCTTGAATAGTATACTATCAGTCCTTACAGTACAAATTGTTATTCATTAATTAGCCTGTCATTGAAGTTTTAATTTTCTAGGAGCATACCCTGCATATCCCCTATTTAGCATATTACTTATTCAGCAAGCTCTGAGCATAATGTAATCTGAGCAACTCTAATCTGTTGCTAAGCTTCCTGGTTAGTTGGAGCTTGTCAGTCTTCTTTAAGTTTACATTGTTTTAATCATCCTGTTTGAATTTGCTTAGGGAAACATGTACCAAGAAGATTCTGAAGTCACGGCCTCATAAAGAAAGTGTCTAGTGTCTTTGTGCCATGTCTTATCACCATCTCCAGGGCATATGGAAGAGTTCCGAATAGGGCCAGAAAAAATTATTTTCCTAAAAGTGAGATGTGGGAAAGAGTTCAGGACTTTCCTCAAGAGACTCAGACATAATTTTCTCTGAGAAAAAGATATTAAATGAAGTATAAGGTAGAAAGCCCCCCAAGCCTGCAACACGCAGAGACCATAACCGGAAGTGAGAGACCGGATGCCGGCTATTGTAGCATTTGGCTCAGCTCTGCGGGAACTGTGTCAAACCGCTGGGCTGGCTTTACGACTCTCACTGTCTCCAGTGGACATGGCTGTGCCGACAGATGGATGACAGATAGATTTACTGTGTGATATATACTGTATAATCTGAGCACCAAGATTAAGTCATTAAGATTAAAATAACAGAATTTATATTGGCCTCGGCCAGAGCTCTCAAGGAAAGCAGGGTTGTCTGGGAAATTGCTGCCCTTGAAACCACGGAAGCTTAAGAATTTGTTAGTCAGTAAATTCAGACACTGTGGAAAGAGAGAAGTGTGTTTGTTCATGTTTCTAGAGTGAGACAAATTATATCTTCCAAAACGGTGTGTTGAAGTTCCGAGTCCCATGCTTGTGAATATGATTTTATTTGGGCATATGAATTCTGCCAGCCTATGGGGGTCTGGGGGAGAGGGTTCAGTGAATAAGAGCTTGCTGTACAAGCCAGAGGACCTGATTTCAAATCCCAGCATCCACATACAACCTAGGAATAGCCATGTGTGCCTGCAATCTCAGAGCCAGGGGTTGGGGAAGGGTCTCTGGAGCTCCAGGTTAGCCAGCCTAGCTCACGTGAGCTTCAGATTTGAGGAGAGACCCTCTCTGAGAAAGCAAGATGGAGAGCAATAGAGAAGACGTCTGATGTCTTCCTCTGGCTTCCACACGGGGCTTAACACCTGAGTGCACACACACACCTACTTGTACATATGCCACACGTTCCAGTAAGGTTTTTGTCACCTTGATACACTGTCAATTAAGAAAATGTCCAGCCGGGCAGTGGTGGCGCATGCCTTTAATCCCAGCACTCGGGAGGCAGAGGCAGGCGGATCTCTGTGAGTTTGAGGCCAGCCTGGGCTACCAAGTGAGTTCCAGGAAAGGCGCAAAGCTACACAGAGAAACCCTGTCTCGAAAAACAAACAAACAAACAAACAAACAAAATGTCCCCACCAGATTGGCCTGTGGGGTATTTTCATGATTAATGATTCATGTGGGAGGGTCCAGTTCACTGTGGTGAGGGCCACCCCTGGGCAGGTGGTCCTGGGTTGTATTAGAAAGCAGGCTTGCAAGCCATGAGGAGCAAGCCAGTAAGCAGCACCCCTCCATGTCCTCTGCATCAGCGCCCACCTCCGGCTTCCTGCCCTGACTTCCTGCCCTGACTTCCTGCCCTGACTTCCTGCCCTGACTTCCTGCCCTGACTTCCTGCCCTGACTTCTTTCAGCGGTGGGCTGTTACCTGGAAGTCCAAGGTGAAATAAACCCGTTCCTCCCCAAGTTGCTTTTGGTCATGCAGAAATAGAAAACCTGACTAAGACACCACATATGAGCACACGCGAGTCTTTTATCACTGTAACAAAGTTAAGATGGGCTCATACTGGATTTAATTGAGCTCTAACCCAAGGACCTCAAGAAACAGGAAATCTGTGCACAGGGAGATTTTGTGTAGACACTGGGAATCAAATCAGCTTGTGACGAAGGAGGCAGAGACTGGAGCGATAAACTACCAGCCAACAAATGCCCAGGACTGAGGGAAACAAGAGGGAGTTTTCTTCCTTGGGTTTCCCTCAGGAACCAACCCTACTAGTGTCTTAGTTTGGAATTCTAGACTCCAGGACAATGGAAAAATCAATACCTATTGTTTGGACTTATCCAATTTATTGGCTTTGTTATAGTAGCCCTGGGAAATGAATCTAGAGGATTAAATGTGTTGTCTGATGGAAATACCGACAAAATCAAAATGGACTGCAGCTGACTGTGGTCACCAAGGCAGTGGTAAAATCAATGATTCATCATCTGTAGGCATGGGCATAGATGAAGTCTGCGCCCCTAGTCAGAAAAGAGGCCAAGGGTATCAAATCCAGTACACTGGGTTTTATTTTATTTATGTATGTGAGTATTTTCCCTGCATATATATGTCTATGCTCTATGTGAGTGTCTGGTACCCTAGAAGTTCAGAAGAAGGCATCAGATCCCCTGAGACTGGAGTTATAGGTAGCTGTGAGCCACCATGTGGGTGCTGGGAATTGAACCCAGGTCCTCTGAAAGAGCCCCCCAGTGTTCTTAAAAGCTGAGCCATCTCTCCAGCCACAGTACATTGTTTCTTTCTGTGCTGACTTGCAAAATAAGAACGACTTTTAAAATTTGTAGGGCTTTGTTGGAAATCAAAAGGACACTAATACTTGATGACATTTCAAAATTACATAAAATTTGGGCCTGTTAGATGGCTCAGTGGGTAAAAGCGCTTGCTGAGTGAGCTTGACGACCTGATCTCAAAAGTTGTCCTCTGACCTCCATACACGTGTGACACACACACACAGACACACACAGGGATTTAAGAATTTTAATAAAATTCAAGTTCTGTGTCTGTAATAGGACCGTGTTGACACAGTCACACCTGTGTACTCTATGGCTGCCCACAGTAAGTGCAAATAAAAAAAATTGGTTTCCTAAGATGCAAAAGAAGGATGAGATTTTCTTCATTTTCATTTTTAAACACCTGTCAGGGCTCATTCTCTGCATATCCTTTGGAGATGTATAAAAAACCTTTTATAAAGCTCATTTAAAATCTCTGGTCAGTTTTACCCCCTGGGAATGTTTTCACAAAAAACTGGGAGCCATTGCTTTGAAATGCAATTGTCCAAGAAGGCTGTATTCTTATCTCCCAAATTCCCTAGGGAGAGAAGGAGACTGATTTTGGCTCACATCGACTCCAGAGATGAGAAAAATGTATTATTCCTTTGGATTAAAGGCAATTTAAATGGTCACCCCAATTACCAAGTGGATATGGGATGAGCCTGAGTGTCAGACAGAGTGTTCAGATCTTTTTACTTGAGGACTGTTTTCATTTATCTTAGAAAGTGTGGCTGATAACATTCAAAGGCAAGGTTTCATTCTTTCTTCAAAATCTGTTCAGCAGATTGCTTATAATAAATATCGTTTTGTCTTAGTAGATATTCATAATAAATAATTTTCTTTTCCTCCCTCTTTACGGCAATGCTTTCTGGATGGGTGGTGTTACCAGGGAAATTGGTATCCCTTCTTGGAGTTCTTAATTTCATTAGCAGAAGAATTCAAGAATGGACTCAGAAGAAAGCTTGAAGGCATTTTTTGTTGGTGGTGGTTTTTTTGTTTTGTTTTTGTTTTTCAAGACAGGGTTTCTCTGTGTAGCTTTGTGTGTCTTTCCTGGATCTCACTCTGTAGACCAGGCTGGCCTCGAACTCACAAAGATCGGCCTGCCTCTGCCTCCCGTGTGCTGGGATTAAAGGCGTGTGCCGCCACCACCCGGCATGCATTTTTATTAGAGCTTAAAAGGAAAACTGTAGGGCAAGTAAGCTGTAAATATCAACATCTTGGGGGATGGTGATGGTGGAGGAGAGTGAGAAAAGCCAGGCTATTGGAGCTAAGCCTACAGGTTTATCAAAGGAGGTCAAACCCATGGCCAGATGGGAAAGGGTGCTTCAGAGAAAGAGTAAGAAATCCCAAAGTGTTGGGGAGAGCATGCCCAGACTCACTCAGGTCAGTATAGAAGGAGGAGGAGGGGGAGGGGGAGGAGAGAGAGAGGGAAAGGGTGGGGAGGGGAGAAAAGAGGTAAAAAGAAGGAAAATGGTTACAGACAGACCTCCCAGGGCCTCACGGTTGGTCTGTGTACAGTGAATGCACAGAAGGTAAAGTTTCTGGGAAGGAAAAAGTACATTATCTCATCAAAGAGTTAATTACTCACTCCATCTCATTAGCACAACACTGGGTAAATCTACCTTCTTGAGGGGTGGTCTCTTGGGTAATGGGCTAGCCCAACTGAATTAGTGATTATGTTTGGGGTAGCCTGGGATCTCTGGTCTGCACCATTCACATGGGACATAGTCATACATCCAGGAAATACACTATACACATAAAATATTTTTTTTAACATTTCAACTAGTGGAAAGAGAATATGGGGTATATATATACAGTAGAATTTTCAGCTGCAAAGAAAAATGAAATCATGGCATGTAGGGAAACAGATGAACTTGACATCATGATGTTAAATGTAATAAGCAGATTTAGAAAGATAACTATTGCACGTCTTCTGTCATAGGCTGACTCTAGGGGTGCGTGTGTGTGTGTGTGTGTGTGTGTGTGTGTGTGTGTGTAAAATAGAAAGAGGAAGCTAGGATTCAGATATAAGAGATAACATGTGCTTGTCTTTCTGAGTCTGGGTATTTCATTTAGTATAATTTCAAGACTGGCCCATTTTCCTACAACACATTTTATAATTTCATTGTTTTTTCTTTTGTGAAACCAAAGCAGGAGGCCACACTGTTGTTAGGGAGCCACACTGTTACACATTGTTAGCAAGTCTCCATACCTTACGAGAACAAGTTTCTGTTTCCTAAGCCTGATGTATCCTGCAAACCTTGTGTTTTTCAACCTATGCTGAACTTGTGATCCCATGATGGACCCTCACCCACCCCTTTGCCTTGCTGAACTCCTGCACCTGTGATATATGACTGCCCTTCTGCCTTATGAAAATGTGTCTTCCCTGATACCTCGATGACCCCCCCCTTCCACGTGATGTATTCTCACACTTATCTACCCCTTGAGCAGCCTTGAGGCCTGAGTCCCCCATTTTTCTGTACAGGTGCTAACAGCCAATGATCTCGACACCTGTTTTCTACTAACCCCGACCCTTCCCCATAAAAGGGACCTCAAACAATAACAAAAAAAAAAATTTGGTAGTATTTAGCAGTGAATCCATCCAGTTCTAGACCTTTCTTTGTGAAGAGACGTTTTGAAACAGATTTACTTTATTTTTGACCATGTTTGTGTGTGTGTGTGTGTGTGTGTGTGTGTGTGTGTGTGTGTGCAAATCACCCAGGAAATGGGCCTCTGTTACATCTGTAGGGGTCATCTTGATTAGGTAAATGGAGGTAGGAAGACCTGCCCATTATGAGTGGCACCATTCCCTAGGCTGTAATTGATTATTATCGGGAACAGGCAAAAGCACCTTGTCCTAACTACTTGCCATTCTGACTTCAGACTCCATTTTACCTATAGGGTGAAGCAAAGGTCAAGTTCCCAAGTCCTGGGGAGCTGGGACTCTCCAATAGCTGACCAACCTCCTCCTTAAATAATAGAAATAGTCTTTAGTTCTTTAGAAACATTATGGCTGTTCCTAGCAACAAAAAGAACAAATGAATCTGATTGGTTGGACTGAAAAGCTTACGTTTTGTGTGGTTGACAGCGATGGAACACACGAGGAAAGCCCTAATCTTTGACTCCTGATGGGTGGAAAATTGTAACTGTTGACCTGGCACAGGCGTTTGTGGGTTTTATGCTTATAAACCTTGTTTCTACCCCTTCCCAAGGCTGCCAGGAGAATCAAGACAGCCCTGATCGATCAGCGATCCCACTTATTATGTGGTGATTTATTAAAGACTTCGCTGTTTCACGGGCTTATAGGCGTTGTCTCTCTGCTTCTTTGTGGTGCACAACAGACAGGTCATAACACTATTGAAAGGCGGAAGTGAGTCATCATAAGCATTCATCCCACTGCTCTGTACCCTTGACTGTGGGTACAATGTGACAGCCACCTAAGACTCTTGAGGCCATCCCCAAATCTTGTTTCTGTGACTTCTACACTATGATGGATTGCAACCTGGAACTGTGAGCGGAAACAACCCCTTTCTCCCTCAAGCTGCTGTTGGCAGGGTATTTCAGCACAGCAACAGGAACCATAACAAAGACAGCAATGCCCAACTGTCGTATTAGAGAGCCTGCATTACTCCGAGTTTGGAAATGCACTATTGGAGATTCCTGTACCAACAGACTGATGCTGGAGTTACACTAAGGAGTCACCCTAGAGTGGAAAGGCACAGTGTTGATGGAAACTTCGACTATAAATATCACTTTTATTGTGAGTGTAGGAAGGAACCAAACGGAAGCCATTTTGAGTAAGCCTTCCATCTTGAAAAGTAGGGTGGAACAAGGTCTAAGTTCCTGAGACCTTCCCAGACCTCCCTGGGTAACTGACATCCTGGTTGGCAAGTTGAGATACGAATGGTGGGCAAGTTGCCCTGCCACAGTTGAGTAAACAAACTAATGAGGACAAGAACAGTGATTCATGGGAAATATTCCTAGGAAAGTCCCCTATCCCTGAATCCTGACTGGTAAGAAACATAAGTGTGACCTGGTACGGATGTTTGCAGTTTTTCTACTTAAATATTTGCTGAAATGAACATTCAGGCACGCAGTCAGCTCCCGAGTCTGTACTGTTGTCCCTGGGTGTTAGTTTTTGATGCCCAGTTCAATGACAATCTTGCTTTGTGTGGACTCTTGTGCCTGCTTGGGTTGTTTGATTCTACGACATGACTTTATTTCTTATAAGTTGATGGTGTGAGGAAAACGAGAAACCGTTTGCCCAGCTCTGGAACTCTTAGGTTCTGGGAAAGAGGTTGCCAGTTTTCCTTGTGGTTTGGGTTAGCCAGAGACAGTCCAGGAAGAGTTGACACTCTAACCTACCCCTATGTCCTCTATGCCAGGGTCCAATGCTGTTTGGATCAGATGATGAGCGGAGCGCCATCTGTAGGCAGAATGCTGAAAATTGGAGAAAGATTCCTGGAGACTGACTATTAAAGATCAAGAAAAACAAAACAGCAAAGCTCTTCTCTGGGTCTCTGACCCTAAGTAACAATAAGCAAGGTCTGTCTTTCTCCAGAGTTTCTCTGAACTTGACAGAGCCTAAGCTGGGGCTTCTTCCTCACGCATCTGACAAACTTTAATGCAACCTCAGGTATATAAATCAAGCATTTACTGATAATAACTCATAAAGAAAGTTATTTTTTATTTATTTATTTTTTTTTTTTTGGTTTTTCGAGACAGGGTTTCTCTGTGTAGCTTTGCGCCTTTCCTGGAACTCACTTGGTAGCCCAGGCTGGCCTCGAACTCACAGAGATCCGCCTGTCTCTGCCTCCCGAGTGCTGGGATTAAAGGCGTGCGCCGCCGCCGCCGCCGCCGCCGCCGCCGCCGCCGCCGCCGCCGCCGCCGCCGCCGCCGCCGCCGCCGCCGCCGCCGCCGCCGCCGCCGCCGCCGCCGCCACCACCACTACCCGGCAAGAAAGTTATTTTAAGACAATTCTTGAGTTCACATACACTTTTATCATTTACTAAAAATAGAAGCAAATTTGCATATTGCAAAAAATGTGTTTTTTACATAAAGAACTAAATCTTGGCTGAATATTTGCTACTGCAGGGCCTTTTCATTTTTTTTTCAGAGTTAATGAATATTTTTTATTTCACAGTTGTCAATGTTGAGAACCCTACTTTGAATTAAATATACAATATAAAATGTATGTTTTGGACCATTTCAGAAATAGTAGGAAATTCTGTCTTAATTCCCAAGCCAAAATTCGTTGAAAGAAATTTGATTTTATTTGTTTTTACTTTATATGCATGGGTGTTTTGCCTGCATACATGTCAGTGTATCACATGTGTATGAAGTGACCACAGAAGCCAGAAGAGTGTATTAGATTTCCTGGAACTGGAGTTACAGGTGGTTGTGAGCTGCCATCCTGGTGCTGGATTCCAACCTCTGAAACAGCAATTTTTAAAACTAAGCATTCTACCATGATGCAATCCAAAGACAGACTAATTTGATAATTACAGCAGGAACATATTAAATGTCTGTTTTCTATTACTAAAACATCCTGTTTCTGTAAGAACAGAAACTTTTCAGGATGGTGGTGGCGCACACCTTTAATCCCAGCACTCGGGAGGCAAAGGCAGGCAGATCTCTGTGAGTTCGAGGTCAGCCTGGTGTACAGCCGGAGTTCCAGGACAGCCACAACTGTTACATAGAGGAAGTCTCGAAGGAAAAAAAAAAAGAGCAGAAACTTTGTATACAATAAAAACTGCAATCGGTATCATACCAAAGTCTCTCATGTGAGCTGAGGTGTTTCAGAGTGTTCATTGGTGTGGTCTGGTGTGGAGGCCTCCTCTGTAAAGTGCGTGCTCAGAACAAGGCTGCAGTGATTTCAGGAAACACAACAGCGAGCATGGCCAGAGGCGACGTGTGACCACGCAACTGATTTTGAACTGATTTTGGGTCACTGTGCTTTCAGAAGCCTTTCCGTGTTACCAGACTTTTCACCAGCCTCACACTGCGCTGTGCCACCCGTCCGTCCGTCCGTTGGACTGCAATCCACAGGGAAGCGGGACCCAACTGTGAAAACGCCTAGATTTCATCCAACCCCAGTCTTCATTCACAATGCCTTGCTGCTGGCGCCTGGGGAAGTCAGGGCTGAGGCCACCAACATCTTCCACGGCCCTTCTTTGTGCAAACATTTACGCATACCTAGGGCTTTTCTATCTTCAAAATATTTAAATCTAAGAAACAAAAATAAAAACTTTCTGAGCCCAAACTTCCACCCCCAACCACTGCCTGACTCCCCATCTTTCTGTTCCGTCAACCTTCTGGAAAGATCTGGGTAGGATTGCTGTTTCTTCTCTCTCTCTCTGTCTCTCTCTGTCTCTCTCTGTCTCTGTCTCTCTCTGTCTCTGTCTCTCTCTGTCTCTCTGTCTCTCTCTCTCTCTCTCTCTCTCTCTCTCTCTCTCTCTCTCTCTCTCTCGGTTTCTTGAGACACGGTTTCTCTGTATAGCTTTGGAGCCTGTCCTGGAACTCTGGAACTTGCTCTGTAGACCAAGCTGGCCTCAAACTCACAGAGATCCACCTGCCTCTGCCTCCTGAGTGCTGGGATTAAAGGCCTGTGCACCACCACCGCCCAATCTGGCAAAACTTCTCTTTAATCATGTCTCTGAAACTTTCTTGCCCATCCTGTTGAGGATACAGTCGGCCCACCTCCCTCCCGCACTACTATGCAGCTTCTTGCTTGGCCTACTCCTGGTTGAACTTTTCATATCCTTCAGCAAATCCTGCCTTCAGGGGCAGGTTAGAGCCCATCTTTTCACCAGCCTCTCTGTAGTATGCACTACTTTGTAGACACAGAGTGTTCACAGATGAGCAAACAGAATTCACAAGCAGGAACGGCAGGTCTAACTCTGATGGTTGGTCCCCAAGTGAGCAGGGAACACCCCGAGAGGATCATTTTGTTGAGTCCTTTTACTCTCTCATACAATGTGGGTTTCGGGTATACTGAAATTATCCTAGTGATGGAGGAAAGCTCGGCTGTGGCCAGGGTGAAGTGCAGGCGGAGCCCAGCTAGGGAGCCGCTATGCAAGGTGCACTGGAGGCCGGAGTCTGGGGGACCGCCAGCTAGGCAGGGTTGACTCAGTTCTGTTGAGGACAGGAGAAGCAAGTGGGGGACTGGGTGTGTCGGGGGCCCTTGAGTGTGGGTGGTGGTGGTGGTGGTGGTGTTTGCATTATTCCAATCCGGGCACAGCTGGGTGAAGACAGAAACTTAGGGCGGGGAGGAATTTCCAGGAAATGAAAGCGAAAGAGAAGTTAAAGTAAACTCTGAGCAGCTTGGGCGACCCGGCAGTCGCGGTCACCCAGGCCAGCCAGGATGGCAGCGTCCCGGTCGTTCCCGCTGCTGGTTGAGGGGTCTTGGGGTCCCGACCCCCCGAAGACCTTGATCAACAAGTTGCAAATGTACTTCCAGAGCCGGAAGAAGTCGGGAGGAGGGGAGTGCGAGGTCGTCCGGCAGCCCGGGAGCCCGGGGCGCTTCCTGGTGCTCTTCTCCCCGGAGGACGGTGAGGGGCGCGAAGGCCAAGGAGGGTCGCCCCGCGCGGGGTTCGGGGCCTCGGGTGCCAGGCCAAGAACTCGGCTGCAGCCCCGTGGGAGGGGGAGATCCTGGGGGCAGAACCTGGGTGGCGAGCGCATCCTGGAGTAGCGGTTCCCTTTGCTCTTCCAGGCGCTTCCTGGTGCTGTGAACCTTCCCGTGCTCGCTTTCTTTCTTTCTTCCTTTCTCCCCCCACCCCTTCTTTCTTTCCTATTTTTATTATTCAGGTGGTGCAGGAAAAGAATGGAAAAACTTGAGCCCTGGGTCAGCTAGTATCGCAATCGCAGGATTCTGGGGACCGGGTGTCTTTGGGGGGCGAGCCTGAGGAGGGAAGAGCCCTGGAGCTCTTGTGCCACAGCCTGGGGTCTTGTTCCTGCTTTGTCCTTCCGCCTCGCCTCGGGGTGGCCTGAGGTGGCTGTGAGCATTGAGGCCCGGTGGGGGTGGGGGAGGGAGTGGGGGGTTCCCTCATCGCTAGAAGGCCCCGGAACAGTTGAGAAGTTGAATGTTCCCCACTTCTGTCCGCAATTGGCAAGGGAGGCCAGCCTTGCTTGCTTGCTCGGGTGAGCCAAAGCCCTAGACCTGTGGCTTCCAGAAGGCCACCCTTAGTTCCCACCTGAGATTTTTGTAGCTCAGGGTCATCCTCAGAATGCAGCAATTCCTCCTTCCTGTCCTTGGGTTTGGAGAAGCATTTGGGCCAGAGGAGACGCAAGGACGTCAGGCTATAGGCAAGGTAACGGCCCAGCAGGAGTCCAAGAAGGAAAAATGAAAGGTTTTCAGAAAGCTTGGGTAGGAGGGCACAAGAGACCCGCATGGCACTGACCCCTTCCGGAAAGCAAGAATCATGTTGTTCTAGGTTTGATTTCACCAGGGAGTGCTGTTTTCTCATTTTCACTTTTCCTAGAGCAGTGGTTCTCAAACTTCCTCATGCTACGACCCTATAATACATGTTGTGGTGGCACCTAATCATAAAATTATTTTCGTTGTTACTTCATATCTGTAATTCTGCTACTGCTATGAATCGTAATGTAATTATCTCTGTTTTCTGATGGCCTTGGGCAACCCCTGTGAAAGGGTGGTGGTTTGAGCCCTCCAAGGGATCGTGACCCACAGGTTGATCAACCATAGAAGGTTCCCAGTTTGATTCCAGCTGTCCAGACCCCAGTAGACATGACCCTTCTGGAGTGCGTTCTTCTCTAGCGCTATCCTCAAACGTTGGTCGCATGTTAGGGGTACAGACTACTGCATCCAGGTCACAGGGAGGGTGGGGTAACTGGACCCCGCCGCCGCAGTTCTGTTCTGGACTCTTTAGTACAGTGAGTGTGGGGTGAGTGGGGAAGCATGTGCCACCAACTTCCTGCAGTGACCAGGACATGCTGAAGTCTGCAAAAATCTCTGTTGTTTATTGAGAACCTCAACTCACCAAAATGGAGAGAATATATAAGATATTGGTAGTATAATGACATACACAGCGTGGGAAAAAATGGTTGTGGTGATACAGTTCCAGTTCTAGCCTTCACAACAGACCCCTGGGCAGGTGAGGGGAAGGCTGTGCTGGGCTCACAACCCAAACATCAGAGGCACAACTTTCTCCCCCTGGGGCTCCCAGTCCACAACCCCTCTCTTCTTCCAGATGGCTCAGGTGATCCCTCGCATTTCACTCCCAACACAGATGACTCAAAACACATTAAAATTTATCGTTGTTGAGGGTCAGTCTTTAGGGTGACTAGATTTCCATTAACTTTCAGTTTCCTATTCGAGGCACCGCTTCCTGAGCAACAAGTTAGCTGGAATTTCCCTGCAACAGATTTGCCCTTGCAGTCCCAGGGCATCAGCATGCCTCTCCTGTAGAGGGCGCCCGCCCTACTTCCCAGAAGTAGCCTGAGCACCTTTGTAGGTTAACTGGATTTGTGTACTGTTGATCATGTATGTCTTTTTTTCCCCTTAGGACATGGAGTTACACTCTCAGACCCAAACTCAAATCATTGTAAACCCCATTTCAGATGTGCACACTTTATCATACATTCTAGTCCTAAATGAGCTCCTGTTTAGTATGTGAGGGCCTAGGTATTCTTGAAGTAAGGGAACTCGTCTTCTTTAAAAAAAAAAAAAGAAAAAAAGATTTGGCTGGGTGGTGGCAGACTCCTTTAATTCCAGCACTCAGGAGGATCTCTGTGAGTTCAAGGCCAGCCTGGTCTACAAAGCAAATGCCAGGACTGTTACACAGAGAAACTCTGTCTCTACAAAACACACACACACACACACACACACACATACACACACACACACACACACACACACACACACAAAGATTTATTTTTATTGTATGTGTGTGGGTGTTTGCCTGTTTGTCTGTATACCACATGCATGCAGTGCTTGCAGAGGCCATGAGAAGGCATCAGATCCCCTGGAACTGGAGTTACTGTAGACCACTATGTGGTTGATGAGAACTGAATCTGGGTCCTCTAGAAGAGCAGTCAGTACTCTTAACCATGGTGTCATTTCTCCAACCCTAGAATCCACCACCTTCTTAACTGAACACAGTTGACCCAAGACGGGCACAGGGGAGAGGCTAGACGACAGAATTTTGACTCCTCCCAGATTCACTTTCTTCTTCTTTTTTTATTTTTAATTTATTTTATTTTATGTGCCTTGGTGTTTTGCCTGCATGTATGTCTGTGTGAGGGTGTCAGATCCTGGAGTTACACACAGTTGTGAGCTGCCGCATGGGTGCTGGGAATTGAACCCCAGTCCTCTGGAAGAGCATTCAGTGCTCTTAACTGCTGAGCCATTTTTCCAATTCCACCCCCTGTAGCTGGAAGTGTTCCTGTGTCCCTCCCAGTCTGCAGCCATTCAGACCCAAGTAAACACACAGAAGCTTATATTAATTAAAACTGCTCAGCCATTAGCTCAGGCTAACTACTGACTAGCTCTTACACTTAAACTAACCCATTTCTGTTAATCTATATGTTGCCATGTTTTCTGTGGCTTTATTTGTGTGCCATTACATGCTGCTCCCTGGATGGAGGCTGGCGTCTCCTTACTCAGCCTTCCTCTTCCCAGAATTCTCCTTGTCTGCTTATCCCGTCTATACTTCCTGCCTGGCTACTGGCCAACCAGCGTTTTATTAAACCATTGTACAAAAGCATTATTCCACAGCAGCCCCCCCTTTACTTTCTTCTTGGGAATAACATACTGTTATTGCCACTGTGGCCCTCTGGCAATACTTGTGTCTATACACATTGCATACAATCCAAGAAGAGGCTGTCATGTTTGGATACCTTGGATGGACTTCACCAAAGTCCAGGAAAGAAGACGAGGAATGCAACATAGAGGTGCATGACATTAGGTAACTGGCTTCCATTTAGGCCACACAGCTCTCAGTCCCCTTACCAGCCCCATACATCTTCTCTGGAAACTCCTGACTAATCATAGAGTTAGAGTCCCGTGTTCCTTCTCTGATGGATTCTAATGCCTGTTTCTGGATGAACATCTAAGTGAAGTCCATTTGGCCTGCCCTCTTCATGGCTGAGGTGGGAGAGCTAGCATGTCTCCCTTTATGATAGGCTCTGAGCTCGTCAGGCTAGCTGCCCATCAGAGAACATTTAGCAGCAACTGTGAACAGAGGGGCTCTGGTAGCTTTCTCCTTGATCTGTCTGCACCATCCTCTGTGCGGGTCAGGGGCCTCCTGTACCTTTCTGGTTCTCCATGGTCTGAGCTACACGGATTTTCCTCTTCTCTCTCTGGCTGCTGCTTCTGATGCTTACAGTTTACATTTTCATAGCTCTCCATGTGATTGACAGCATTCCTCGAAAATACTTGCAATAGCGGAAACTCTGCTCCAGAGATGTTTATTTCTTTACAGCCACTCAGCTAGCTAGTGGGTGAGTTGGAAATCAAATGGCAAGTCTTTAGATTCTGTTCAGTTTTCCCTGGAGTTCAGCTGTCCAGTGCTCTAATTCTGTGTTGTTGTTGTTGTTGTTGTTTTATTTTTCAAAATCTCTTCTATTCCATTTTTTTTCTGCTCCCTTTACTACCAAACATGGGTTGTTTATCACTGCAGGCTGAAGTGTTAGCTGAAATGGCTGGACTCCTGTTCATTCTGATAATGGCCAACTGGGTCACCTCCTGAAAACATGGCTTTCATCATACCATGTACCTAGCTATCCTTGTAGTTATAAATATTCCTAACTTCAGCACCTACCGAGTGCAGTACAGGTACTGAACTACTAAACTATATTTCTTCAATGCGATGCACTTGCTGGCTCAAAACAATTCCTGTTAACCTCATTAGTCAATGAGAAGACTGAGGCTTTGTAAGTAGGATTTGTTTAGCAGGATGCTAACGGTGTTCACCCATGTTCCATTGCTGTGAGATAATCATCTTGAATAGAGGAAGGGTTTATCTGGCCGCAACAGTTTTTGAGGTTTTGGTCTACAGTCAGTTGGCCTTCTGCTTTGGGGCCAATGGCACAAGGCAGTACACTCTGTTGAGAACTCTTGGCTATGAAGTGATAAAGAAAAGAGGAAAGGGCTGGTGTCCCAGGATCAAACTCCCCCCACCCCCAACCCTGGAATCTAAGTTCCTTCCTCTAGGCTCCACTTCTTCTTCTTTTTTTTTTTTTAAAAAAGGATTTATTATTTATTATATATGCAGTATTCTGCCTGCAGATATGCCTGCAGGCCAGAAGTGGGTGCCAAATCTCATTACAGATGGTTGTGCGCCATCATGTGGTTGCTGGGAATTGAACTCAGAACCTTCAGAAGAGCAGCCAGTGCTCTTAACCGCTGAGCCATCTCTCCAGCCCCTAGGCTTCACTTCTTAAAGCTCCTCCCATTAGACAGTGACCTGGCAACCATGTTTGTAATCTCAAGGCCCTTGGGGAACACTCTGTAACTAAGCTGACGAAACAAATATTAAGAAGTAACCCGGGCATGACAGCACATGCTTTGACCCCAGCACTTGAGAGACAGAGGCAGGCCCCTCTCTGTGAGTTTGAGGCCAGCCTGGTCTACAGAGCGAGTTCTAGGGCAACCAGGGATATATAGTAAGACCTTGTCTCAACAAAACAACAAAAACAAACAAAAGCCCACAACACTCCAGTAAGTTTAGGGGCAGGGAATGGTTCACTAGGTAAGATAGTTTGCTGTGTAAGTGTGGGGGCCAGAGTTTGAATCTCCAGCCCCCTCATGAACAACGGAACATGGCTACATGTGCCCCGTGTAGAGTGCAGATCCCAAGAACTCTCTGGCCAGCAAGCCTAGACCAAAGGGCAAGTTTCAGGTTCAGTAAGATGATTCAGAGTTTGAGGTCCAGGCCAGAAGGCAGAGAAATGCAGGGAAATACCCAGTGTCCTCCCATGGCCTCCACATGACCAGTGGTGCACACTTCTCTACATGGACCACTTGTACACAGCATGAATAATGCACACAAAGTAAGGTTAAAGGTGAAATTCAAATCCATCTGATCAGTTTTCCTTCTTTCCAGGAGCTTGCTTCTTAGAGAAATCAGATGAGTTCCTGGCTCATAGTGGTGATGTCTGTAGAAATCATGAACTAATTATGTAAGGAAAGATTGCTTGCAATTTGGCTTAAAAGTTTTTCTGGTTTTTTTTTTTTTACGTTTCAGTTCGGCAGAATGTTCTGGAGAAAGAGAATCATGAGTTAGTGTGGCAAGGAAAAGGGACATTCAAGTTAACTGTCTGGTTGCCTGAAGACCCAGGCGAAGCCTCAGTCTCTAAGAAGGCAGTTCCAGAAGAGGTAAGGACACCTAGGAGGGACACAAAAGGACACAGGCTATTATTCCAAGGTGTGTAGGATTCCCCATGATGAACATATGGAGAAGATGTGCCGGGTGAGGTGGCCCACACCTTTGATCCCAGCACTCGGAAGTAGAGGTAGGAGATCTCTGTGTTCAAGGCTAGCCTGGTTTACATAGTGAGTCCAGACCAGCCAAGGCTACATAGTAGACTACATAGTAGAACAGGAAAATGGTAGATGAAGGCCTAAGTCACACTAGCTTGAGAATGGCAGCTTGGAACTATGGAGGGGGAAAGCAGTAAACAATGGAGAAGCAGTTATTTTTTTTGACACTTTTGGAAGAGTCGAGATTTTGGGGGGTGCAATAGTAATAAATTTGGGGTGTCGAAGTTTGCATGTTTGTCTTGGCTTCTTTATAAGCAGAAGCCTGCTGTTTTGTTTTTGTTGTCTTGAAAGGCCAGCAGTCCACGCTGTGTGTGCTGTTCCCTCAGTTGTGAAGAAGATTGCCAGGGACCTCTGTGTAGCACATGCACCGTGTTCATACGGTAACCACGAAATAAGTGCCAAGTGAGACAAGCCATGGGCCAAGCTGCCTTACCCTTGGCATGAGCTGGAGACACTTGTGTATGTCTCATTTCATCAGTGATGGCTATGACCAGCAGAGAAGACACGCTGTGACATGTAGCCTCTGATCCATTCACCAGCCCATTACCCAAATGTGTCATTATCATTTCAATTTCAATTAACTTACATCTTCAGTCCAGCCCAAGAGGTGTTTTATTTATATATGAAATGATTTGTAGTCGCCGGGTGGTGGTGGAGCACACCTTTAATCCCAGCACTCGGAAGGCAGAGGCAGGTGGATCTCTGTAAGTTCGAGGCCAGCCTGGTCTACAAAGGGAGTTCCTGGACAGCCAGAACAGTTAGTTACACAGAGAAACCCTGTCTTGAAAAAAACAAACAAAAACAAACAAACAAAAGCCGGGCGGTGGTGGCGCACGCCTTTAATCCCAGCACTTGGGAGGCAGAGGAAGGCGGATCTTTGTGAGTTCGAGGCCAGCCTGGTCTACAGAGTGAGATCCAGGAAAGGCGCAAAGCTACACAGAGAAACCCTGTCTCGAAAAGCCAAAAAAAAGAAAAGAAAAAACAAACAGACAAAACCAACCAACCAAACAAAAATAAATATTTCCTGTATTAATGCTGTCTTACTGTTTGGGTTTTAGGAATCCAAGACAAAAAAAGGCACCTCGGAACCAGGTAAGTCTCAGCTAAGGCGGTCCTAGTGTTCACCAGGCAGTTTTGTGTTTATTTATCATTTTGGGGAGATCTTCCTTCTAGATCCACACCAGGCAGGATCTGCTCAGCTTGCAGCTGCCTGGCATTGCATCATCTTTCCAGTCTCAGCCAGATGTGTATGACGCATTCCCCGAGGGAGCCCGTTCAGCTCTACGGGCTCCCGTCAGAGGAACAAGACCAGTTCTTTCTGGCGCTGGGAGACGTTTGCAGCTGAGGAGAGGAGAGGAAGACCTGGGAGGTGGTGATGGACACTTGTGCTTGGGTGGCCAGTAATAGCAAGGACAGGACACGTAATGGATGCTGTGTGCTTCTTGGGTAGGAGCTGCTCTGGGAGCACCCGGTGTGTCTTAGGTGGACCCCAGCTTCCCAGCTCACCCTTTCTCATCTGCTGCAGGGAACAGCCAGCACTGGATCTGGGGGTGTGTGTGTGTCTCCTGCTTCACTAGGGGGTGGGCAGGCCATGTCCTGCCCCACACTTAAATAAAGGAGCAACTAATAATACTCTTATAAAGTATAACAAATGAAGAACCAGGCTGAGTAAGACAAGCAAGAAGAACCCCAGAGACGCAGACATCCAAATCTTAGGGAAAGGGATTCTTTCTCTCCCCCTCCCCCCATCCCTCTGCCTTCTGCCTTCTCTCTGCTGGCCAGAGAGTTCTTGGGATCTGCCCATCTCTTCTCTCTACACCGGGCACATGGAGTGATGATGCCCAGCTGTTGATGAGGGTGCTGGAGATTCGGACTCTGGCCCTGACACTTACACAGCCAGCTCTTACCCACTGAGACATTCCTCATTAACACTGTTCTAGTGTTGATCTTTAAGCTCTTCTGCTGTTTAGTGCGAGTAAGTACACAGTTTCAGATATCCTTGCCCTCCTCAGTGATACCAACAGTAGTTCTTCAACTCAGTGAAGATCCAATGGGCCTGAGCTCTAGGCCGTGTGTCCGCAACACCACGATGAAGAAAGCTATGCCCTGCTTTTAGAAGCTTGGTTCTGTAACTATAGTCTAGTACTTGAAAGACATATACGAGGGACGATGCACATTCCTCAGAAAGACAAAGCAGAAAAAAGTAATAAAACTGAATTAGTGATAACAACAACAAAATAAAAAAAACCAATGCTATTTTCAGTTTTTAATTCACTAATAACAACAATAAAACCACAATAGTACATTTAGTTTTTAAAAAAAAACAATTTATTTATTCTTATTTTATGTGCATTAGTGTTTTGCCTGGATATATGTCTGTGTGAGGGTGTTGGATCCCCTGGAACTGGAGTTCCAGACAGTTGTGAGCTGCCATGTGGATGCTGTGAATTGAACCCAGGTCCTCTGGAAGAGCAGTCAGTGTTCTTAACTGTTGAGCCATCTCTCCAGCCCCACATTTTAGTTTTTAATTCATTAAAGCAAAAGGTCCACTATCCGAGATTTCCATTCAGTGGAGTTAGCCAAGAGATGGGAACGGGGGAGGGGGGGTTGTCTCAGGATGATTAAACCGTGATTTAATACCTTATACCTTTTGTTGTCATTCCCAAATTTATCAGATGACTTGGATACAACACAATCTCCCAGCGACCGATCAGAAACAACGGAAGATGTCCCCACAGAATGTGAAAACATTTCCTCCATGGTGGCATTTGAAAACGTGCCCAAGAACATGACTGACATTGTGCTGAGCATGCTAGTGGAGAATATAAGTGGCTTTGCCAGTGATGACTTCAAGTTGGAAGTGATCCGAGATTTTGGCGTCGCTGTGGTTACCTTTCAGAAGCCTATAGGTGAGCCCCTGGGGGATCCTGCATCCCCAAGTGTCTGTGCACCACACCCCAGGATTTGAGACATCTCCGAAAGTTTGACTCTTTGTTGTAGTGCGTAAACAAGGCCTCTCAGTCAATCCAGATGCCTTTCCCCTCAGATTTCGGAAAGAGAAACAAATGCATTTTGAGATCCAATTTGGGTATGTTTAATAGACCGCCCTTTATTATATGATTGCTTGAGTGGATGGGGTGGGGTGGGGGAGAAATAGGAAGTCTAAGGTGATTTCAAGTGGAGGAGTTTGAACTCTCTCCTTACTTCCCTGGGAGGAGTTAAGAACAGACACACTTACTGGAAGGCAATAATGCCAACAAAGTTACCCTTAGTGCTTGCCGTAAGTAAGTCAGGCACCCGCTAAACTCTTCCCGTGTTAACTTATTCGTTCCTTTCAACAACCCTATGACAGGGGCGCGATGTTGCTGAGAGATGGAGGGACTGGAGTGTAGCCCGGGTAGCCAACCTCCACTCCCCTTTCCTGGTCACACATGCAGAGATGAGGGAGCCCACTGAATGGGGAGGGTGACTGTCCCAGCTAGCAGGATGGCAGAGAAGGAAAAGGCACCAAGCCCGACAGCCTGAGTTTGATCCCTGGGACTCGTACAAGTTGTCCTCTGTCCTCCAAATGCACGCACACACATGCACTTGCATGTGCACGTACATAAACACGAATAAGGAAATGAGTGCTCTGTTAGGTCATTGTTACAAGCAAGACCCAGCTTCACCCAGAACAGGGCAAATTTCCAAATCCAAGCCCCCCTGTCCCATGGCCATGGTGGGGCGTCAGTCAGGCTCACAGGTGGTGTGGTCAGAATTCTAGCCCTGTTACTTAACTGGTTGTATGAAGCCGACCAAGTTATTATTTTCTGTTCCTTATCCACTCATCCATAAAACGGGGATGATCATACTTAACCTAAATTCCTATGGAGATTAAGTGAGATGATACTTAACATAGTAACTGAGGCATGGTAAGGATTCGATAAAGGGCACTATTATTATTTCATGTTTATTATTACTACTTACAAAGGGAAGTTTAAAGATTTGTTTATTTTATGCATATGAATGGTTTGCCTGCATGTATGTGTACCATATGCATGCAGTACCTGAAGAAGCCAGTAGAGGGCATTGGATCCGCTGGAACTGGAGTTACAGATGGTTGTGGGTTTCCAAGCGGATGCTGGGAACTGAATCACAGTCCTCGGCAAAGGCGTCAAGTGATGTTAACCTCTGAGCCTCTCCCTAGACCCACAAAGGGAAATTTAAATTTAAATGATCTTGCTTCTGTTCATTGAGCAGCAATCTGGAATACAAACTGTGTTAGCTTTCTGTTACTGTAACAAATACTTGAGGTAGTCAGCCTCCTAAAAGATTATTCTAGTTCAGTTTCGGTGGTTTCAACTCACGATCGGTTAGTCCTGTTGCCTTGGGGCTTATGGTGAGGCAGATGGAAGATTGTTTATCTCAATGGTCAGGAGGGGGGGGGGACCAGGCCAGGGTCATCTCGTCCCCTTCCTCCCCACTCAAGAACAAGAACATTTCCCACAGGCCTCACTCGTTAAAGGATCCACTATTCCTAGCAGCACCAAGCAGAGGACTAAGTCGTTACCACATGAGCCTCTGGGACAGTTTCGCTCCAAACTATAGCCACTGTTATGGTCCAGGTACCAGCTTAGGGTCTAAGGCCCAAAGATGAAGAAAACCATAGTTTCCTCTCTAGAGGAACTCAGTCTGGGAGGAGGAAGGAGGCATGTATGTGAATGAACGATGAAGAGGAAAGAGAAGGCGTCTCTCAGCTTAGTAACCAGAGAGGGGCGGGAGACAAGAGCGTGCATGGTTGTGCTCACCTGAGTGTGTCCCCCAGCAGTGTCACCTGACCATCTCCGAACGGCACCAAGCTTGTTCATGCAGCCACTGCTCCCCACTTCTCTTATCCATTTGGCTTTAGTCTTCAAATTAGAGACCATAGAGAGACCATATACACTCCGAGTCTGAGTCCCAGTTTTATCTGCTCCTTATTGGAGCTCCAAAAGGCAATTCATTTGTGTTCATGATCCTCACCTTCCTGGTGATACACAAGCAAGGACCTGTATTCATTTTCCAGATCCTAGCACAAAGATTGGCGCAGCACAGGCCCACCATCCACCCTGTTAATCTAAGAGATGATTAGGCTGAGTCCGGAAGGGTAAATAGGAGCAACTAAAAAAACGGATGAGGGCTGTAGACATCGCTATTTTGGTAGAGTGGTTCGATTTGATCCTTGGCATCACAGTAAAATAAAAGTACCCTGTCTCCCCTGTGGGATAAGGGCACTGCACACACGCGCACTGCAGACACAGGCACTGAACACATGGGCACTGCAGACATGGGTACTACAGGTGTGGGCACTGCAGACGTGGGCACTGTAGACACGGGCACTGCAGACATGGGCACTGCAGACACGGGCACTGCAGACACGGGCACTGCACACACAGGTACTGCAGATGTGGGCATTGCAGAGATGGGCACTGCAGACATGGGCACTGTGCATACAGCCACTGCAGACATGGGCACTGCAGATATGGGCACTGCAGACATGGGCACCACTATAGACACGGGCACTGCAGACACGGGCACCACTATAGACATGGGCACTGCAGATGTGGGAACTGTACACACGGCCACTGCAGGTATGGGCACTGCAGGCATGGGCACTGCAGACATGGGCACTGCAGACATGGGTTCTGCAGACACGGGCACTGCAGACATAGGCACTGCAGACATGGGCACTGGAGATGTGGGCATTGCAGACATGGGCACTGCAGACATGGGCACCAATATAGACACGGGCACTGCAGACATGGGCACCACTATAGACATGGGCACTGCAGATGTGGGAACTGTACACACGGCCACTGCAGGTATGGGCACTGCAGGCATGGGCACTGCAGACATGGGTTCTGCAGACACAGGCACTGCAGACATGGGCACTGCAGACATGGGCACTGGAGATGTGGGCATTGCAGACATGGGCACTGCAGACATGGGCACTGCAGACACGGGCACTGTAGACACGGGCACTGCAGATGTGGGAACTGCACACACAGCCACTGCAGGCATGGGCACTGCAGGCATGGGCACTGCAGACATGGGTTCTGCAGACACGGGCACTGCAGACATAGGCACTGCAGACATGGGCACTGGAGATGTGGGCATTGCAGACATGGGCACTGCAGACATGGGCACTGCAGACACGGGCACTGCAGACACAGGCACTGCAGACACAGGCACTGCAGACACAGGCACCACTGCAGACACGGGCACTGCAGACATGGGCACTACAGGTGTGGGCAATTATATATACAAAGACAAAAGAGAACTTTAAAAACATGACTAGTTGTTTTTGTTGTTGTTGGCTTTTTTTTTCCCCCAGAGACAGGGTTTCTCTGTGTAGCTTTGCTCCTTTCCTGGATCTCACTCTGTAGACCAGGCTGGCCTCGAACTCACAGAGATCTGCCTGTCTCTGCCTCCCAAGTGCTGGGATTAAAGGCGTGTGCTATCAGTATCTGGCTCATGACTAATTTTTTTTTTTTTGTGTGTGTGTGTGTACATGAAAATAAAACTGAAAGTGCCCTTAGCTATGTGTTTGGAGTCAGTAACCTGGCAGGGGCTGGGGCTTCTGCCTGCTGGCAGAGTGGGTATCAAGGGTCTTGAGGAAATGGGGAGAGGGGTGGCATTGTGAGGCGTGCACTCAGGAGGGTCGGCTAAAGGACAGCTCAGTGGCAGAAAATACAGCAATTGGCTAGTTCCCCCTTCTCAGGGGTAGCCAAGCCATTTCTTCCATACATATAGAGATGTCATCGAAAATTTTCTCATTTTATTTTTGTTTTGTAGATACCAAAAAATTTATTATTGATTGTAGCAGTTACCACTTAAACCAACGCCTGCAGCTTGCCCCGAGAATTCTGGAAACAACAAATGTAGTTAGGGTAGAAAACCTGCCTCCAGGGGTGGATGATTACCAGCTACAGCTCTACTTTGAAAACCCTTCCAATGGGGGCGGAAGAGTTGCCCGGGTTGAGTGTTTCCCGGAAGAGAGTTCGGCACTGGTTGAGTTTTGCGACAGCAAAGGTAATGTGTCCCGGCCCGCCACCCAGCATAGCCTGGATGGTTGGCCATTTCAGCGGTTCCTTAACCCCGAGTGCATTTGTCTGTTCATCTGTCAGAAATGGCACCAATCATTCATTCATCTGGATTTGGTGCAGAATGAGGGCAGCAAGGCAGGCCCTGGTGAAGCAGCACAAGCTGATGAGAGACAAGGGAGAGCCTCTGGTGATTCCCACCTATGACTGAAAAAGTCGCCATTCTAGGAACTTTTGACAGGCTGTACTCACAAAGAGATAGATCTGTGTTGTAGGTCCCCGCATTGATCCTCAAATTGATTTCAACATGTTTAGGTAAAGATGGACTCAGAAGCACGTAGAGTTCTACAGAGCATGTCTGTTTCTCCTTTCTGCTGTTCCTGTGCTGAGGCAGGACATCATGGGGGCGATTTCTCATGACCTCAGGCACGGGCTGAGGAGACTGAAAGTCATGTTGACCACATCTGCAATGGTCATCTTGAGTCAGATAGACTTGAGTTCCAATCCTGATCGGTGCTCACTGGCTTTGTGACCTTTAACCTTCTGTTTTCTCATCTGTAGAGTTAGCACGTTAGGAATTACCTCAGAAGAGTGTTGGGAGGAGTAAATGAAATAATCCCTGAACAGTGCTTGGCCTCAGGTGCTGAGTCTATACTAGAGGTCACTCAGGCTGTCCTGGCCCTCTGGAGCCCCTGTGGGACGTTGGGCCTCTGAAGGTCACATTCTTTCCCTCAGGCCCGACACCTGCCCTAGGACAGAGTCCTTCACTAGGGTACTATATTTTAGCATCTTTCTACCATGACTACTGTTTAAATCCAAGTTGTTGCTGGATTGACTCTAATCCATGCTGATAGTACTTCCACTTGCCCAGCAACTACAACAAAGTCAGGCGAGTCCTGGAGAAAGAGAGAGAGAATAAGAGCCAGTTGTGGTGACTGTCCCCTGTCTCGGTACCCACAGTGGGCGGGAGATTATAATGGGGAAGGCCTTACTAAATTGTGACCTCTGGGGCTGGGCTCTCCAATGACTGATGTGAGGGTGATTTTGATTTGGTATAGAGGCAAGAACATGGGGTCTGGGTTGGCTCATACTGGCAATTAGGTCAGATATTTCCCTTGGTTTATGGAATAAACCTTCCCCAGCCTCAGCTTTCTGGCCTCTAGCTAAGGGTATGATAGAATCTCTACCTGAGAAGGCCACTCAAGATTAAAGACATTAAAATCATGGAAAGCACTTGGGAAAGTGATGCAGAGTGCTGGTACAATTATGCATTTAACTATGAAAGTTAAATTCTGGGACTAAACGCAAAGGGACAGATGGCGGAATGATCTACACAGAGGATTAAAATGTCCTTCATGTTGGTACAAATGCCATGCCTGTGTCCAAATGGGTATCTGTTTCTTATTGTGTCACGTCAGTGACATCAGAAAAACAACAGAATCGAACATGATTTCTGTGTAGAGTGATTTGGGTGTAAAGTAATTATTGCACTAAAATAAAGTCTGCCCTGTGTAGTTAGTATCTACCAGTTTATAGCTGAGCACATAGAGAATGCCACCTTTGAGTTCTACAGGCATCAGAGACTTTTGTCCTCTAGAAAAGTTTGTTTTGTGTTCTTTGGAAATGCATGACATTGAGATTACTGTTGTTTATTTATTTATTTGTTTATTTACTTTGCTTTTAAAGTGTTAGATATCATTATGGCCAAGAAACACCATTTCAACAGGATGCCGCTGTCTGTCTTCCCCTATTATCCCTCTCTGGGCACAGCCTTATATGGCGAGGAGAAGCCACTGGTCAAGCTTCCAGCATCTTTCCAAGAGTCTCTGGGTCTTCCTTTGTGGAAGTTCTTTCAAAAAAATAGTCATCTGATCAAGGCGATAGAGGATGAAATGAGACGGTGTCACTGTGAGCTCACGTGGTCTGAAATGAACGGGACATTGACCATCAGACCTGCCGCCACCTTAGTCAATCACAGACCAAGTATCAAGACCTGGCAGAAAGATGCATCCGACCTGCTCTCTGGCATCAGGTCTAGATATGAAGTTAAGTTGTTTGAAGTGTATGCGCCAGTATGGGAGATCATACAGCATGACTTAGGAGACGACAGGGTTTTGATTGAGTTTGATAAGGATAGTCTAACCTTAGCCGGAAAATCGGAAGATATCCAAGACATCAGTCAGAAAGTCAAGGAATTGATAGACAGCACCACAGAAAAGGTCAGAAAGGCGGAGCAGAGTCTGAGGGAGAAAGTGGCGGTTTCTCCAGGGAAACATTTTCTTTTGCAACATAGTGGTTTCCTGGAGGCTCTAAGCAAAGAGTACCCAGAGATGGAGATTCATTATGATGCCGCCACTCAGGACCTGTGCTTTAAGGGATTCCGTGTAGATGTGTATAAAGTAAAGTGTGAGATCCAGGAAAAGGTGTATTCCTTGGCTCAGAAAGACGTCCTGGTTCCTTCTCAAGTTTTCATGTTTCTAGAGCAAGTAGACAGTCAGGAATTTTCCAAGACTCTTTTTGAAGCACAGAACATGCTTGCCACATATGAGCTGAAGGGTTCAGCTGTTCTCTTGATGGCCCATTCTTCCAGAGACCTGGCAGAAGCGGAGAAGAAACTGCTCGGTGCCTTAAGTTATAAGCTCATTGAAGTTGAGGACAGGGAAGCGCTCGAAGGCAATGTGTGGCAAAAGAAAATCCACCTTCTGCAAAAGAAACACAGCTCCAGTGCAGCCATTATGATAAAGAATGAATTAACTTCAGGAACCCCGGCTGAGGTCATCGTTGCAGGCTGTGTGGGAGAAGTAAATGAAATCTACAGCCAGCTTTTTGAGTTCTTGGAAAACAACATGAAAACAGAAAGACTGGTCGAAATAGAACAGGCCTTGGTTATCGAGTATATAAAGGCAGACAAGAAGCTTTTCTCGCAAAAGATAAAGAGGGCAAATGTACAGGCAAGCTTTAAGCTGGAAGATGAGCCAAAAGGCGTTTTACTAACGGGCTTCAAGAGCAAAGTTGTACAGTGCATGAACATGGTCCAGCAAATCCGGGATTCGGTCTGCATTAGAAGATTCCAGATTGATAAGCCTGGTGCCAGGCACTTCTTCCAGGACAAGGCATCGTATTACAAAACCGAGATCAAGCGCCTGTATGGATGCATCATTGAACTCCAGGAGGATGGAGAGAGGGAGACAGGCAGCCTTCAGGAGCAGAAGTGTCACATACAGAAGGACATAGCCCCAGGAGTCTCGCTGACCGTACAGCAGGGGGACCTGACTCAGTTTCCTGTCGATGTGGTAGTGAATACGGCAAATGAGCATCTGAAACACATTGGTGGTCTCGCGCTTGCTCTCTCAAACGCAGCTGGCCCTGAACTTCAAGCAGAATGTGACAAGATAGTAAAGAATGGTGGCATGGTCCCACCTGGGAATGCCGCTATCTCAAAAGCAGGCAAGCTCCCTTGCCACCATGTCATCCACGCAGTAGGGCCTCGGTGGAAGCGAGATAAGGCCCCGGAGTGTGTGGCGCTGTTAAAGAAAGTTGTGCATCAAAGTCTCACTTTAGCTGAGGAGTACAAGTGTCAGTCCATAGCCATACCAGCTGTCAGCGCTGGGATCTTTGACTTTCCCTTAGACCAGTGTGTGGCGACCATTGTTTCAGCCATTAAAGACAACTTCCAGCGTAAGCCAGGCAAACGCACCTTGAAAAACATTTATCTGGTGGACATATCTGCTAAGGTTGCTGAGGCCTTTGCCGAAGCTGTAGAAACTACATTTAAAGCCACCCTTTCCCACACGGCCTCCCCACCCAGTTTAAAAGCATCAGAATTACCACCACCCGGGAAAACGCCACAGAAAGAGGGCTGGCTGCTGGTGTCACCCGAAGGCCTGAAAATCCGGCTGGTAGAAGAAAGTGTACAGAACGCTAAGGTGAGTGTCGCCTGTCACCACCAATGTGCTGTGATGTCCCCGGTCTGTACCTGTTTTATTGAGGGCCAAAGGAAGACAGAGTGGAGGAAAAGAACTGAGGAAAATTCCCATGCTCTCCGATTCATGTCTTCAAACATTGTCTGTAGATCTGGGCTTCTTGCCACATCACTTAGGAATAGAGATCGGGTGTGTTTGTAAGAATTGAAAGAGGCCGGGCAGTGGTGGCGCACGCCTTTAATCCCAGCACTTGGGAGGCAGAGGCAGGCGGATCTCTGTGAGTTCGAGGCCAGCCTGGGCTACCAAGTGAGTTCCAGGAGAGGTGCAAAGCTACACAGAGAAACCCTGTCTCGGAAAAAAAAAAAAAATTTACAAGAATTGAAAGAGTACTGAGGTAGGGTCACTCCATCCCGGTAACTGTGGATCCACGGTAGGAGACATGGTCTGCCTCTCCACATTTTCATCTCTTTCCATCTGTCGTGGTTGGTCCATCTAGGGCTGGCTCCTGTCAGCTACAGGTGTGGAAAAGAGTGTGGGGAATGCAGAGGACAGGAATCTGTCCAAAGACATGAGCAAGGGTGAACTTGGGTGCTGGACGTGGACCAGGGAGCTCAGTTCCCTGAACCCATCTGTGGGTCCTTTGTGAAGGAGTGAGTGGGTGGGCTGGAGGAAGGTCCAGATGTTGGGAATCATGTGAGGACAATTCTTGTTTTGTGTATTTGTTGCAGGGAGCTAATGTTTTTTGGATAGACTGGCTACCAGCAAGCCCTAGGATCCTGTCTCAGTCCTACACACACACACACACACACACACACACACTGAGGATACAGGCATGATGAGCAACCACTTCTCTTAGCCATTGTACCACACCCTCAGCCCCAGTTTGTGTATGTGTGTGTGTGTGTGTGTGTGTGTGTGTGTGTGTGTGTGTGTGTTTGTATTTCGCTGGGCATGGTGGTGCATGTGAGACAGAAGCAGGCAAATCTCTGAGTTCAAGGCAAGCCTGGTCTACATGGAGTTCCAGGGCAGCCAGGGCTACATAGTGAGACCTGTTTTCCCTCCCTTCCTGAAAAGTAGGTAATACCCTTTCCAACACGGGCTCTACTGATTGGAACCGTAGCTCTCTGAAGCGGGCCTGGCTAGTGCCTGCTTCTGACCAGTAGCTGGATTTCTCTCTGCATGGCTGTGGCGGGAGCTGTGTGCACCAGGGAATGTCTGTCTCACCCTTCTGTTTGCTTTGGGGGTGGCGGTGGGGCTCAGGGTTGGGCAACCCGCTCTTTCTGCCTCTCAGACAGCTCTGAGCCTTTTGCTGTTACTGTCCTGCTTTTAAAGACAAAGGCTCAGTTGAAAGGGCACTCACCTAGCAGGCATGAAGTCCTGGGTTCGGTCCCTTAGCACTGCAGAAAGAAGGTGCGGAAGGACGCGTCTGTAAAAGCAGCATTAGGGAGATAGAGAAGGAGGAGGATCAGAAATTCAAATTCAAAGTTATCCTTGGCTACAACGTGAATTTGAGGTCAGCCTGGACTATATAAGACCTTTTTTTTTTTTTAAAGAAGAAGAAGAAAAGAAAACTATTATGACAACAAAGAAAACACACATCGTAATATAGAGAAAAATTGTTAAAGGTTTATTTCTGTTACTTTTTAATGTATGTGTATGTGTGTGACTGTATGAGTGAATGTCACATGTGTGTGGGTCCCCAGAGGCCAGAAGACAGTTACAGGTGGCTGTGAGCCAGCTGAGGTGGATGTTGGGAACTGAACCCGGGTCCTCCCGAAGAAGGGCAAGTGCTCTTAACTGCTGAGCCATCTTTCCAGCCCCTACCGTGACATTTTTAGCCAGTCCTTAAAAGCTTTGTTTAAAGACCAAGATCAAAGTCCTGAATTATCACCACTGGCTGTCATTTGTCCCCACTACCTTTAAACAACAAACAGTTGGATTTGCTGGTATGATAATAGATGAAATGAACTAGGTGTTATAACCCAGTTTTGCTTTGAATTGTTTTACAAGAGAAAGCATCTCTAAGCATCCATCAGGAACAGTTCCTGGTGTGCTGTGAACAGCAGCGATAAAACTGAAACAAAAAAAACTTTTTATTTTTATTTCATGTGCATTGGTGTTTTGCCTGCATGTATGTCTGTGTGAGAATGTTGGATCCCCTGGAACTGGAGTTACAGACATTTGTGAACTGCCATGTGGGTGCTGGGGATTGAACCTGGGTCCTCTGGAAGAGTAGCCAGTGTTCTTAACTACTGAGCCGTCTCCCCAGCCCCACAACTGAAACTTTTAATGTGGACATATTGCTGTAGCATATTCCCACAGGCTATGCTGAGAAAAGCTAAAAATCATTTTAACAGTCCTGTAATTAATGGTCCCTTTTTAAAATCTTGAAATAGTGTTATGTAACTCACAATATCCACTTTAATTGGGCGCATCAATGGTTTTTAGTATATTCACTAAAAATACACATGGAAGGTCTTGGTGTTGGGACTTGTGTAGAGACAATTCTTGTAGTGTGAACATGAGTGTGTGTGTGTGTGTGTGTGTGTGTGTGTGTGTGTCTGTGTGTAACCACAATCATACAACCATACCTGCAATCTAACTTTAGTGCACTTTAATCCCACCAGAAAGAAATTTGTGCCCATTAGCAGGTACTCTTAATTTATCTACCTGATCACCCCACTTTCCTAACTCCACATAACATCTAATTTACTCTGGTTTTTTTTTGTTTGTTTGTTTTTTAAATTTTCTTTTTGAGACAGGGTCTTCCTACATAGCTCTTGTTATCCTGGAACTTGCAATGTAGATCAGGCTGGCTTTGAACTCACAGAGATCCACCTGCCTCTGCCTCCTGAGTGCTGTAATTAAAGGTGTGTGCACCACACCTGTCTCTATCTACAGATTCATTTGTTCTTGAAGTTTCACATAAATGAAATAATATATTTGTGATCTTCTGGGACCGGTTTCTTTCGCTGAGAGGAATGCTTTAAGGGGTCGTTCATGTCTTAACTCATGTCAGCATTTCATCGCTCAGTGGCTGCATAATATCTTATTAGATGAATATACATTTGGTCTTCCCAACCATTAGCCGAGGGACATTTGAATTGTTTCCACTCTGACTTTTATGAGTTTTGTTTCTCTGAACATTGATTATGAAATGTATATGAGCAACTGTTGTCTTCCTTGTGCTAAGCCCAGTGGCTCAAATATAGTCATGGTTGATGAATGCCTTTATTAAAAATTTGAAAAGAATCTTTGGTTTTGTCTTTAAGACCCATGTCGTTGTCAACTCCGTTCCCATGGATCTTGCACTCAACAGAGGACCCCTTTCTCAGGCCTTATTGGATAAGGCTGGGCCAGAACTCCAGGAGGAATTGAACCAAGCAGGACAAGGGGTCTCTGTCAGTGAGGGCACAATTCTACAAACCAGCGGCTGTAATCTGAGCTGCCGCCACGTATTTCATGTGGTGGTTCCACAGTGGAAACGCAACAGCAGTGCGTGGTCAGTGAAGGTAGGACCCAGCTTTATATCTTACAGGAAATGGGGTAGCTCTCTGGACTCCTCTTACAGAACACCCCAGCTAGTCCCTGTCTGCTGCTTCTCTATGACAGCATCCTGAATTTGGCAGGTCCCATCCCATGGCCATTTTTTTTCGGTTGTAGATGACTTCTTGTAGGTCATAGTTAATAATGTAAGTTCGTTACTGTGCTCAGCAATTATTGACAGTCAGGGAAGGGTTGGGGGAATATACAACATTTATTGAGGAAAAGCAAGGTGAGGGCTTGAAGTGGGGAGATGGTCATAGACAGCTGTGGCTTCCCCTCTTTGCTTCATGGTGGAGTGAGGCTGTGCTCTTGGAAGGGTGTCTCACATTCCCTTTATCTTGTCTTCTCCTTAGTTTCCCTCTTCAGACTGCTGTTAACTTTTGTTGAAAGCATAAAAGAATGGAAAGTGCTCCCGGTCAATGGAGTGAACAGTGCTCCCAGGAAAAGCTGCTGAGTGCTTATTTTTTTAGGGCCTCCCATTTCTAAACAAGACATTTAAGGAAGTGCTTTGTGCTTTTCAGATCATGAAAAACATCATCAGAGACTGTCTGAAGACCGCCGAGGCACTGTCTCTGCAATCAATTGGATTTCCAGCAATAGGAACAGGAAATCGGGGGTTTCCTAAACCCGAATTTGCTAAATTAATAATTTCAGAAGTGCTCAGATTTAGTAGCAGGAGCCACCTGAAAACTTTACAGGAAGTTCAGTTTCTGCTGCACCCAAAAGACCTCGAAAACATTCAGGTACTGGCTCGGCTTGCTTCTGATTACTTTGCCAACTGCAGTTTGGGACCTGTGTTCTTCTAAGTCTTCTTGGTCTAATAGGATGTTTATTTCACGTATTTTCAACACAGAAGAGTGTGTTGGCTGGTTATATGTAGCATGACAAATTTCAAGAAAAATTAGATAGGTTAAAAAAACCCCTTCAGGAAAGTTTCAAGCACACACAAAAGTACATGAACCAGCCTGGTGAGGTTCTGTATCTGTTATTCAGCCTCAACTGCTATTGCTCTGTTCCCGAGTGTTTGATCTTTCCCCCCCTTATTTCCTTTCCTCTCATGTAAGGTTGATGCACGATTCTATCTCTAAACAGTTCACCAATTTATTTCGAACATAACCTTACTACTAAAACGTATCTTGAAATGGCAGTCATTCCTTTGATTTGGTCAATTATAGAGTTAATGTGTAAGCTTACAGCTGTCTCATGAATGCTTCTCCAGCTTTACATCTTTTTGTGTGAATCAGAATCAGAGAAGAAAGGCTCACACATTGTAATACTCATTATTAGTTTTTCAACTTATGGGGTTGCCTCTCCCATGGACATAGAAATGTTAATACGTAATATAACAGCACAGTGGTGGCATTATCCATCTGAAAATTCCGGAATGGGATGCAAGCAATTCCAGCTTCCATTTCTGGGAATGTCATTAATTGTGAGTGAAGGATGTGGCTTGAACATGTCCTCATGTGACTAGGACACTTGGACCAGAGATACTAGAATGCTGTCAGTCACAGTGTGTCACTCAGCCCACATTTTACTGCACGTCAGCTCTGGTGATATAGCCTGACACCAAGGCCTGGTTTCTGTTTTCCATGTCTTTATAATCCAGTAGAGGACATGACCTTGATGTTTGAAAAGTTTCCACAATGTCACAATAAAAGTAGCAGCCCACAGATGCCCGTTGATTGGGCTGTTGGAATTTTTAGGTCATACTTCATTATTGTCCAGACCTAGGCCACTACCTATAAATTCATGGAAGCAGGCATATGGAACCCATATTCTAATCAGGCAGCCAACACCCCCCCTCCCCGCAAGTCCTTTAGCTTGGCCTGTAGAAACACGACGAGGTTTGTTTGGTTGCTTATGCATTTAGATAGGATCTAGCTAAGTAGTCCAGATTGTTCACACTCATGGCAATCCTCCTGCATCAGCTTCCAGAATAATGGAGTTATAGGTATGCATCCACTTGCCTAGCTGTTAAGAGTTTTTAATAACTTTCCTGTGGCATGAATTGTGGAAGGTGATGTGGGCATTGTGTGCAGCACATACTTTCCTTTCTAGAAATTATAATTACTTTGGAAGTTTAGATTTATATACACAAAGTAAACTGAACTGGAGGTCGAGTTGCTGAGATTATCGTGAGATATGAATGTCTGTGTGGACAGACACACTGTCTATCTGTGAATCTTGTTACATAGACTTGAGTCTCCCAATCTTTATTTGGGAAATGTTTCTCTCTCTCTCTCTCTCTCTCTCTCTCTCTCTCTCTCTCTCTCTCTCTCTCTCTCTCTCTCTTTCTCTCTTGGCTTTTCAAGACAAGGTTTCTCTATGTAGCCTTGGCTGTCCTAGAAGTGACTCTGTAGACCAGGCTGGCCTTGAACTCAGAATGCCACTTGCCTCTGCCTCCCAAGTGCTGGGATTAGAGGTGTGCACTACCACTGCCCAGTGATATGTATATTTTTATAACCTTAAAAATATAGAAGTAAATTAAATACTACTGTTTAAGGGTTATTATTTTCCAATTGTGTGTGTGTGTGTGTGTGTGTGTGTGTGTGTGTGTGTGTGTGTGTGTGTAAGTATTGTTTGATGTCGGTCGTAGGTGCCACAGTAGAGAGAGAAGCTCACCAAGATTTTAGGCCTTCATTTTCCAAAGGAGCAGAGGGGTTCAGCCTTCTTGGAAAAGACCGACACCCAGATAGCTCACTACACTTACTTTATACAAACATACAAGGTTAACAGGGGCTGGGAAAGGTTCCAAGTACCGAAATCATCTTGCTTTCGCTGCCTGTAAGAGCAGGCAGCCCACACATCATGGAAAGCCATAATCAAAAGGAAGAACTCTAGGTTGCCAGGAGTGTCTTAGGACCAAGGTCAGTGCACCTTCAAGCTCTCACGTAGCAGGCAAATGCAGAGTCTCCCGAGAGACAACATTTGAACATCAAGGTTCAAATACTCTCAAAACAATTTCTTAGCCTCTACCAATTAACCCAAACACAGCAAAGGCTTTGCTGAAACATTTCATTCAAAGCCAGACACCGAGTCTTTATTTTTCATATCACTACATGTGTGCATACAGAATCAAAAGCCAGGGAAGCAAACTCGTTCATCGAGGAGGGAGCATCATGGCTAAAACTGTGTTTGTATTTCCAGGCATTTTCAGATGAACTCGACAAAAGGAGTAATGGAAATTCTAGTGCCACGGATGAAGATACACAAGGTTCAGTAAAGTTTTTAAGTTGACCAGTGACTTCTTGTTACTAAGTAACTGTTCACTGACAGGTAAAGGATGATTGTGATCATTTTTCTGATAAGTCTATAAACTATGGACCATATTAAGTTATATTCCATACATGTGAGTATAAAAGACTGTTTATGGGACTTGGAGGGAAAGGGAAAGGTGGGCCAAATTATATAATCTGTACAGTGGGATTTTTAAATTACTGATGAGATTACTGCCTCCTATGGATAATCTAACATTTATTTTCCACGGACACATTAAGAGACAATACAAACCAACACTTCTCTGTCAAATGTGGTTTTCTGTTTCTGAGTTCATCTCGTTTGGGGTTCACTGGAACTTTGATCTGAAGTGAGGATTTGCTATGCTGCCCAGGATAGCTCCAAACTCCTAAACTCAAGCAGTCCTTCAGTTCCAGCCCAGGGCCAGGGCCAAAGTAAAAGACAGCCAGTACATCGATAGGGCAGCCTGTGACCTCAGTTACTCTTGCTTCTGATGAGTCGGTGCCTGATTCTGCTTTTTTTTTTTTTTTTTTTTTTTTTTTTTTTTCTGGGCAGGTTTCTATGGGAGTCTTTCCAACCCCACTTTAGGAGTGCTAGAAATGAATATTGGCCAGATCCTCTTCCAAGTGGCCACGGGGGACATCACCAAAGAAGTGGCAGATGTGATTGTCAATTCAACAGCAAACACATTTACTCTCAAATCAGGTACTTCCATGAGATGCATTCTGTCTCATGCAGTAATCAATGTGGTAGATCCTATGAAGAAGTGTTTCTATAGGCAAAATGGTTTTGTAAACCTGGGCTTGTTCATGTTAATTAATATCTTTAAAGTTATTTCAATGGGCTTTCTTACAACTGGCAACATTTTTTGAAATTTTCTTCTTTGTCAGTAATGCCTGGGCATGGGACTGCTCTATGATGGGTGTGTTGGGATGCAAAGGCTGTCTTTCTGGTCAAGTTACCCACTTGATTTTCTCATGTAGGAGTTTCCAAAGCAATTTTGGAAGGTGCAGGACAAAATGTGGAGAAAGAATGTTCTGTCCTGGGTAAGGAACAATGCTACTTCTTGGTGCCAGATTGTAAGTGGAAGATTGACTATGGAAGGCTATGAAGAAACTGAGGAAGGTCTTTGGGCTGGGAAGGCAATGTATTCATCTTTTCTTTTCTTTTCTTTTCTTTTTTGAAACCAATATATTAATCTTAAGATCATTTATTTTATGAAAGAATTCCATATGAAAGAAAGTTAAAAGTGGAAAGTTATCTCACAGTTCAGAGAAATTAAGCCACAAAATTTCGGTAAACATAGTGTTTCAGGAGCTTTTAATCCATACACTATTTCTTCATCAAATCAGACATCTTGCTTTCTCCAAGAGTAGGTTCGGCATCTGATTCTGAGTCTCTGTTTCACAGCTCAACAGAACAGCGAGTATATAGTTACTGAAGGTGGGTTGCTGAGATGCAAGAGTATTATTCACGTTATTGGAGGGAACGATGTCAAGAGGTCAGTTTCCTGTGTTTTGGAAGAATGTGAACAACGGAATTATTCATCCATTTGCCTCCCAGCCATTGGCACAGGTTAGTAGTCACAGTCTGTCAAGGCTCAGTCCCGAAGTGTCGACTCCTCCACGGATTTGGTCCTCATTGGGTCTGGGTGATGACGGTGACATCTCACCTAGGAATGGACAGTTTCCTCACTCCAAGGGACCCTAGTCCACTAGGGAATGAGCAAAGCTTGAGGGTATTTTAAGTTGACGGAGGAGAATGAGCAGGGTGCATTTATGTGCACCTGTGGTCCCACCTACTGGAATGACTGAGGCAGGAGGAATGACCTGTGTCCCCACAATTTATCTACAAGGTTAGTCAAAGGCATTGACTGTGATTTTCTGCCACAGTGGCAGGCACCATTAACAGGGATAATCTAAATGGGCACTCCGTCTATCAAACCAGCTTGCCCAGAAGACTTTCATATTGCCTGTCATGTGACTTTGCCAGCTGCCATTCACTTTGGGCTGACCCATGATTAGAAAGGGACATTCCACAACCTTACCTAGCCAATGGGTTCCAGAGCTTGAGAAACAAGATCTAGAACATGTTGAAGACAGGAGTGGATCTACTCAATGGCTGCTTTGAATCCTGCTGGGCAGCTAAAATCATGCAGGGTATGGGGAAGAAAGACATCCTGGAGGCTCAGGGTGACTAATACACCTAGAATTATAAATTATAACAAGTAGCTCACAGTTTAAGAGCTTTAAGAATTATCTTAGTTTAAATCTGGCCCACAGAGGTAGCTGGGAGAATCCAGACACATACATAAAATCCATCAGAGGCTAAGATTGTCTCTGTAAGGACCATGTTGTTTCAAGATGTATTAGTATTTTTTTCCTTTTATGATCTTTTGAGGACATTAGTAAATAAAAAAAAAAGTCACCTGGACTCTGTAATGGGAGAGGAGTGACAATGGGAGCCAGGATCTGTTGAAAAGGACAGATGTGAATGTCACAAATTAGAATGGGGTTCAGGGGCTGGAGAGATGGCTCACAGGGTAAGAACACTGACTGCTCTCTTCCAGAGGTCCTGAGTTCAATTCCCAGCAACCACATGGTGGATCACAACCATTTGCAATGAGATCTGGTGCCCTCTTCTGACCTTCAGGCATACATGCAGGCAGATAGAACACTGTGTACATATAAATAAATAAATCTTAAAAAAAAAAAGTGGGTTCCAGGGTCTTTTCCTGGGGTGTTGACCTATGGACAGCATAGAACAGAAACTCCTCCCCATTGTGTCTAGGATGTCAAAACTATGTTAGAAAAGTCTACAGTGATTAAAGTGGGATCAGGCATTTTTCTTTCCTGTGACAACTGGAATTAGTGCTGTGGGATGGCTTTCTGTATGCTATGAATATGTGTTTCTCTGATTGGTTGATAATTAAAGCTGCATTGGCCTATGGCAAGGCAGCTTAGAGGCAGGTGGGAAATCTATCTAAGCAGATATAGGGAGAAAAGAAAGGAGAGGAGGGAGAGAAACCAGCCTGCAGCCCAAGGAACAACATGCCAGCAGACTGGTAATGCCACAGTCATGTGGCAAAACATAGATTAATAGATAGAGCTAGCTACTAAGAAGCCTGAGCCATTAGGCCATACAGTTTGCAAGTAGTATAAAGCCTCTGTGTGTTTACTTGGGTCCAAGTGGCTGCAGGACTGGGTGGGACACAAGACAACTTTCAACTACAGGAATTCCTTGTTTATGTCACAGCCTTTTGCAGGTGGATCTTAACCTTGTCTTTTTTTTTAATGTGCTTTTTTAAAGGAAATGCTCGCCAGGACCCAGATACAGTTGCTAAAGCCATAATGGATGCCATTGAAGAATTTATCCAGAAAAAATCAGTGCAGGCTGTGAGGAAAGTTAAAGTTGTCATCTTCCAGCCCCACATTCTGAATATTTTTTATGACAACATGAAAGAGAGAGAAGGCTCCCTAGCTCCTCCCCAGCCGTCTGTACTGTCTAAGATTGCCTGTGAGTCCTTCGCTTTTATCAAATATATATTCCTGACCTTGATGTTCAAGGGAATAAAAGAAAAATTAATTTCCATTTTCTCTTTAGCCTTTTTTGGCTTTCCAAAGCAAGCTCCCCCCAAACAGAAAACCCTGTTTCTGGAGAAGAAAACGGAGCCGACGGTTTTCCAGGTATGTGGTGCCGATGTAGTCAGCGTGGAAAGTACCATCACCTGGATACAGAATCTGATTACCCAAGAGCAGCTTTCCTACACCAGTGACGATGAGTGTATCAGAGACTTTGATGAGAAGGAGTACAGGAGACTGAATGAGCTGCAGAAGAGGCTGAATATTGTCATTGACCTGGACCAGAGGAAACCTTTGATGAAAGTTGAGGGAATCAGCCGAGATGTGGTAGAAGCTAGGGATGAGATTGAAGACCTGATCAAGAGCATTCGGTTGGTTAAAGAAAAGGAAACCCAGGCAGACTATGTCCTCGAATTCGTGGAATGGCAATACATTGACAACAGCGTCACCTACAGTTTTGACAAAATAGCTAATATGCAGTTGGAGGAGGCCCAGAAGGCGAAGCACAAGAGCATTGTTGTCAAAATTAATAATCAGGACTTCACAGTGAACTTCAGGACAAACACGGCCACAGGCCCTCAAGGACAGAGTGTCACTGTTCAGCGCCACATAAAAACTGAAGGTAAGTTACATGCATGCTCTTGGGTGTCAACCATTGCTCCAACTCTGAATTTTAACACTGTTTTAGAAACACAACAGTTTTTGTTTTGTTTTTGAGACAGTGTTTCACTATGCAGCCATGGCTGGCCTGGAATTCTTTTGTTTTGTTTTTGAGACAGCGTTTCACCATGTAGCTTTGGCTGGCCTAGAATGCTAGATGTACCAGGCAGGCCTCAAATTCAGAGATTTGCCTGCTTCTGCCTCCCAAATGCTGGGGTTAAAGGCATAACCACCCATATTCTGCTGTATTAAATTTTAAAGTAGATAAAATTCAAGTAAGCCTAGTAGAATAATTTAAAGACCTTGGTCCCTGAGTTTCCAGAGCATACACCATGGTCAGGAGAATATAGCAAAGGTAACCACAGCAGCTCGAGAACAGCCACCTTAACTAACAACAGCTACCCTTGCATTTGCTCCTGTCTCAGTAGCTTACAAGCTACTTTCTGGACCCAGTTCTTCTGTGGAAATAATAGCTGTCTCAAGCAGAGGTAGAAAAAGAATAGTTTCAGAAGGAAAGTGGCCCAAGGTTCTCAAGAACTCAAAAGCCAAGGAGAGGACAGACTCGTTAGAGTTTGCCTCTGTCTGTAACGATGACCACGGGACGACCTCCATTCTCTTCCCAAGTCTTCTCTTCCCTGAGCCAAAGGTTCCTGGGCACCAGGTCAGAAAGCAGCCTACAGGTTCCCTGATGGAGTTGAGCCTCAGGAAGGGAATATCAGTCTTGTGTAGACAGTCATTCCTTCCAACCACATGAGTCCCCCTTGGCTTCCCACAGACTGTACTCATCTTCTATAGGATCAATGTGAATGAACCCGTTAGAGCAGCCCTGAAGGAATGTCATATCACATGAGGTATTCTGCAGCCTGTCACAGACAAACCCTGCCATCCACCCACCTACCTCTTAAGGATATAGTGAGTCAAATGAGAACATACATGTAGGTTAACCCCCCCCCAATGGTATAAACCATGCATCTGCAATAAGACAGATATTGTTCAAAACAGGTTGGGTAATTAATTTGTTCAATTACATCAGAGCAGAGGCTTTGCAGTAAATGAAGGTAAGCTACAGTATGTAGTCAGTTTTCACACCTTAGCAAGATCAAAACAGAAGGTGTAGACACAGGCGCCATCCCTAGGAAACCCTAGCTCCATACTTCGGTGGCTTTTCTCTTCTGGAGGAGGGTTCTGGGAAATGAGTCTCCTATGTGTCAGGCAAGAGATCTACCACTGCACTATCTTGCCTTAAATCATCCCCTCTTTTGAACAAGCTTTTTAGCTCATCCTGATACCAATGGTTCATGGTATACATTTTTAACAACATCCTTTTAGAAAGATAAGGAATTTCTTGTATAGATAGAATTATGAGACTATAACACAAGGGGGAGGCAGGTTTTGCCAAAGCATACTGGAAATGTACACAGGAGCCCTCAAATCCTTATTTTGCAGCCGAAATCCCTGCACATTGGAGTGACATGAGGCAGAAGAAATTGCTTGTGGTCAGTCTGCAAACCAGTGATCCTGAATACAACATTGTGGCAGACAAGTTCAACCAGACCTGCGCAAACTTTGTCATAGAGAAGGTAAGTCGGCTACAGACGAGTTTCCTAGTGGTAGAAATAAGTGATATCAGACCCTGATTAAACCCACTCATGTACGGGTCTATAGAGGTGGCCTATGGGGTCAAGATTTTGTACTGCTCTCTCAGAGGACCCCAAGTTTCAAGTTTGGTTTCCAGACCCACAACAGGTAGCTTACGACAGCCTGAAAGTGCAGCACCAGCACCCTGAAAGTATGTTTTTCCCTGAGCTCAGTGGCAATATATTTTCATTTTATTTATTCCTCTTCTGGCATTTGTGGGCACCTGGATTCACACTTGTCAACCTCAAGTACACATAACTGAAAATTAAAAATAAGGTCTTAAAAAATACACTCACGTTTACTTCCTATCATATTTTATACCCAGAGTCAGTCAAGTTTGTGTGGCCTGTTCTCTCCTTCCACCTTCACATGGGTTCTGGGGTTGTATTCGACACACTAGGCTTACAGGGAAGTAACCTTGACCTGCTGAGCCATCTCACTGGCCCCACTTTTGTTTTTTTAAGGACATTTTTGCTGGGTATAGAATTCTGAATTGGCAGTTATTATCAGTGATTCCACTATTTTTTGGACTTCATTGCTTCATTTTGTATCTCTTCATCTGGGATTCTGTCTCATCAAATCCTTGTCTTCATCCCCCCCTGCATCCTCTGGTAGCTACTGGTGAGAGAATAAATCTAACATGATGGCCAAGAGCTAACAATACATCTACTGAACAGAGTTTAAGATTATTTTCCTCCCTTCCTCCATTTTTCTTTCTATGGTGCGGGGAATTGAACCCAGGGACTCACACATACTAAGCATGTATCCTACCACTGAGCTATACTACCATGTCTGAAATAATTATGTGCTGTTTTCTAAGAAACCGCCCTTTTAAAAATTTAAATTAAAAGACTGGAAATTTCAAAATAAAAAATTGAAAATTTGAAAAGCTGAGTTAAAATGACAAAATTTAGGGTAAACAAAAATAAAACAGGTACAGTTGAAGATGAGAAACAGTTATAGGTAAATAATAAAAAGGGAAAATGATGTAAAAATCCCAAATCATATGAAAATGTGTGAAAATGCCGAGGCTTTGAACCAGAGAGCCAATTTTGCCTTTTTTATCTTTCAGTTTTTGATTTTTTTTTCTTTCTAAGTGTTTAGTAGTTTTTGAGACAGAATCTTTTCATGTAGTTCAGGCTGGGCTGGAATTTACAATGTAGTCCAGGCTGGCCTCAAAGTCATGATCTTCAGCTTCAATCAATCCCCCAAGTGCTGGGATTAGTACTCAGAGTGCACCACAACACTTGGAGTAGAGGGAAAATTATATGTAACTCAGTTGGAAATTGCTTCCCTTGTGAGCATGAGCATCTGACTTCCATCCCCAGATGCTGCATTAAAAAAAAAAAAAAAAAATCTGCCGGGCGGTGGTGGCTCACGCCTTTAATCCCAGCACTCAGGAGGCAGAGCCAGGTGGATCTCTGTGAGTTCGAGGCCAGCCTGGACTACCAAGTGAGTTCCAGGAAAGGCGCAAAACTACACAGAGAAACCCTGTCTCGAAAAACCAAAAAAAAAAAAAAAAAAAAAAAATCTGGGGTTGGGATTTAGCTCAGTGGTAGAGCGCTTGCCTAGCAAGTGCAAGGCTCTGGGTTCGGTCCTCAGCTCTGGAAAGAAAAAAAAGAAGGGGGAAAAAAAAAGGAAAGAAAAAGAAAATCCAGCCGGGTAGTGGTGGTGCATGCCTTTAATCCCAGCACTCGGGAGGCAGGCGGATCTCTGTGAGTTCAAGGCCAGTCTGGTCTGCCTTGCAACCACAGAGCTGCCAAGGCAGACACAAGTGGCCTAGCAAGTGCAAGGCTCTGGGTTCGGTCCTCAGCTCTGGAAAGAAAAAAAAGAAGGGGGAAAAAAAAAGGAAAGAAAAAGAAAATCCAGCCGGGTAGTGGTGGTGCATGCCTTTAATCCCAGCACTCGGGAGGCAGGCGGATCTCTGTGAGTTCAAGGCCAGTCTGGTCTGCCTTGCAACCACAGAGCTGCCGAGGCAGACACAAGTGGCTCCCTGGAGCTCACTGGCCAGCCAGCCCACCTAACTCCAGCCCCGTAAGAGAGCCTTGTCTCTGTGTATGTGTGTGTGTTGTGGGGGGTAGAGAGAAGCTGGGGTTCACACTTGTAGAAGTCAGAGCGTAACTTTGTGGAGTCAGTGTTCTCCTTTCAACTTTAGGGATGGAGCTCAGGTCACCATATCCTCACTGAGCTGTCTTACCAGGTCCTAAAACGATTTCTGAACATAGGACGCTGTCACTCGGCACTGAATTGGCTTGAGCAGATTTTTTACTTAGGAAAGACAAAGATGGTAATTTGCTATCACTTGGCAAGTGCTCTTGGCATCTTCAGAATACTTTACTATTAATTTATAGATTGAAAGGATCCAGAATCCAGCTCTCTGGAGGAGGTACCAGGCAAACAAAAAAATTATGGATGAAAAGAATGGCCACGGAAGAAACGAGAAGCAACTCTTCCACGGGACGGAGGCTAGCTCTATTCCACAGCTCAACAGCAATGGATTTAACCGCAGCTATGCTGGGAAGAACGGTAAGGAGGCATGCAATCAGTTGCCCCAAATGGGGTGCTGGCTGGGAGAACCTGCCCTGGCCATGGTTCACTGTGCCCCTCACATCGTTGGTGGCCAGACTGGAGCCAGTTTTAACAGTAAACAGTAATATATTTCAATTTCACCCCAAGGGCTTGACTGCCCCTTTGAGGAGGAAAATTAATAATGATGATGATGAAGAAGAATCCACACAAAATACTCAAGCTGAGCATTCCTTTTATATTAGTTGACATATTGGGCTAACATGTTGATTTATATGTTACACTGAATTACTTGAAAACATTTTTCTCTTTGCAGCTGTTTGCTATGGGAAGGGAACCTATTTTGCTGTCAATGCTTCCTATTCTGCCAGTGACACATATTCCAGACTGGACGCCAATGGGAAAAAGTATATGTATTATGTGCGGGTTCTCACTGGGAACTACACAAACGGAAACTCGACACTGATTGTGCCTCCTTCAAGGAACCCTCAAAATCCCACTGACTTGTACGACACTGTCACAGATGATGTTACAAACCCAAATTTATTTGTAGTGTTTTATGACAACCAGGCATACCCAGAGTATCTCATCACATTTAGGCGGTGACACCTCGGCGTCATGTATCTGCTGTGCGACAGACGTTAGCCCTTCTCCTCCTTAAGCTTTCTCTAAGAGCACAAGGTCTTTCTTTGCCATGGACATGTTTCCTCAGCTGCTTCTCCATGGTGGAAATGAATCTGCTTGAGAGCCAATCAACGTGAGAATTTAAAATCAGGTAACAGCTGTAGCCGTGCTTTCTCAAATGTGACAGTAACACCTTCACGGACTTTCAGTCCCAGCTGCCACCAGTGGAATCGTGTGGGAGTGCCACCGAGCCGTGGGGGCCACTGAACAGATTCCTCAGCAGAGAACCTCTTTCTTCACTAACAGCCTTGTTAGCCCCAAGGAGGGGCACAGCTCAGAAGCCCAGGCCCCAGTTGCCAGGGGCCCTTTCTAACGTCGACCCTAATGTTCCGGCTACCTGGTGAAATCAATGGGATGACACCGCTACATCTCCAGGGGAAACCCTTCCACTGTGTGAAAAGGAGTGAACTCTGAGGATATCCGCTAGCATCTTTCCCATGGCGGGCCAGCTTGTGATGATTTCAACGCTTTAGGTGTAAGCCAATAATTAGTCAGATTACTAACTTACTAACTCAGTGTCTACTGGATGGTGATTATTTCTTGTGGTCCTGGGGACTGAACCTAGGGCCTCACACATGTCAGGCAAGCACTGTACCACTGAGCTACACACCCCTGGCCCTCTTAACCTCTTATTTTGAGGCAGGATCTCATTTAGTTGCCCAGGCTGGCTCTGATAGCCCTCTATAGCCCTGGCAGGTCTGGAACTCACTATCTTCCTGCTTTGGCTACTTGTCGGAGGCCCGTGCTGCCAGAACTGGCTTAAGTTGTTCTTTTAATTTTCTCCTGTGAATTTCAGACTCAGTGGCATTTATTATTGGATGCCTAGACTTTGCCAGCTAGAATGAGAGACACGGTCACATATATGATTTTGTTCCCATGAACAGTGCTTTGGGAAGAGTTTCAGGCTAAGGGAACGTGTACAGAGTACAGGAAACCTCCTTGCCCAAGGTCACCAAGGCTGGAACCCTCAGAGCCAGCTAGCTGAGTCTTGGTGTCAGTGATAAGTCCGTTACCATTCCCGCCACAGAACCTGGCCTCGAGATAAGCAAACGCTGTTTCGGCCATCATTCAGTGGCCGCCACACGGTGACTATCAGTGAGTAGCCATTACTCAGTGTTCATCACATGGTGGTCATTATGCAGTGACCTTCACGAAGTGACCATCACATGGTGTCTATCACACAATGGCCATCACTCAGTGGCCATCACCCAGTTGTGAGTATCTCAGGTCATCTGTGAGACGACCCCAGATTTCCTCAGCGTTTTTCTTTCTGGATTTGGTGTCCACGCTACCCCTTATTAGGACTTCTATAGGCCAAGGAGCTAGAGCTGTGGGAAGTTCTCGGGGGGGGGGGGTACACTCTTGGGTGTTGGGAGGATCGAGGCGCCGGTTCCCACCTAGGAATCACCAGTGGACTGCAAGCAGAGCCAGGGGTCACCACTGCTGCCCCAACAACACAGAGGCCTTGGAACCTCTCCTGCTGCTTCTAAGTGGACCGGCACAGACTGTGGCTTAGGAGGGGCTGGCTTCCTCTGCACTGGCATCTGAACTCAGTACCAACAACGGTCTAAGGGAGTGGAAGAAAAGTGAGAGGCCTGTTTTCATTTGCCTTTGTTTTCCAGTGGTTTGGTTAACTCAGGGCAAGGCGGAATAGCAGGGTGTTACACTGAAGAATAAGAGCCCAGCCAGCAAATGTTAGTTACCTTCAGCCTTTCCTACTTCCTAGCAAAATGTCTTCCATGAAAAATGTCTCTCGGTAGAATCATTTTTCTCCTAAAGGGCAAGCATGGGGAGGGGTGTGTGTATGCAGTTCAATGGCATACAGTGGCCACCGCTGTAGCTGAAGTTTTCCTGTGTCCCACCTGGTCCACAGCCGCTCAGACCCAAGTAAACACACAGAGGCTTATATTAATTAAAACTGCTCGGCCATTAGCTCAGGCTTATAACTGACTAGCTCTTACACTTAAACTCAGCCCATTTCTGTTAATCTATATGTCGCCACATGTTCTGTGGTTTTACCTGTGTGCCATTACATGCTGCTCCCTGGATGGTGTGTCCTGACTCAGCCTTCCCAGAATTCTCCTTGTCTGCTTATCCCGCCTATACTTCCTGCCTGATGGCCAATCAGCATTTTATTTACCAACCAATCAGCAATACATTCACAATATACAGAGCATTATCACCCATCACACCACTGATAAACAGGACAGCACCGAGGGATCCTTAAGATACTAATGTTCAGTTGGAAATTACTGGAAGGGCACAATGCAGTTTAAGGTTTAGAAAGCCTGTATCCAGTGAGCAGCCAGCCCGGAGCCCGAGACAGGTCTTGATAGCTCACTGTAGGGCCACATGGTCGGTCGGTCGGTCGGTCGGTCGGTCGGTCGGTCGGTTGGATGCTCCCTGGTCACCTGAGGGATGTACATGCTGAAAGCTCAAGCTGTGCTGAGACTCCATGCAATTCAGAGTCTGCTTCCGGTGTGCACCTGGAGGGTTCCAACAGCCCCCACACCCAGGGCCACACCAGGACTTCCTGGAGGGTTCCAACAGCCCCCACACCCAGGGCCGCACCAGGACTTCCTGGAGGGTTCCAACAGCCCCCACACCCAGGGCCACACCAGGACTTCCTGGAGGATTCCAACAGCCCAGACACCCAGGGCCACACCAGGACTTCCTGGAGGATTCCAACAGCCCAGACACCCAGGGCCACACCAGGACTTCCTGGAGGATTCCAACAGTCCCCACACCCAGGGCCACACCAGGACTTCCTGGAGGATTCCAACAGCCCCCACACCCAGGGCCACACCAGGACTTCCTGGAGGATTCCAACAGCCCCCACACCCAGGGCCACACCAGGACTTTGGGGCCTTTTGCCTTTGCAGTCCCTTAGTGCATAAACAGAATTAAAACCTAAACTCAGGGGCTGGAGAGACGGCTCAGTAGTTAAGAGCACTTGCTGCTCTTGCAGGGGACCTGGGTTTGGTTCCAGCACCCACATGGCAGCTCATAACCACCTGCAACTATAGTTCCAGGGAGCAGATGTCCCTTTTCTGACCTCTGAGGGAACTGCACATGTGGCACACATACAAACATTCACACATATTAAATAAAAATAGGTAGCAAAATGGCGACTGTCATTCACAACCCCCCTGAAAGCAACAAATGGTCTAGAAGAGGCTTTGAGGAAGATTTATCTCTACTATTTACATACTAATTAATTGCTGCTGATATTGGGTCCTGGTGAAAAAGAACAGGAACTTCACAGATCCTGACAACAGCCCTTGGAAGAGCCGTGACATGGGTTGGCACCTGGCCTCCCGCATCCAGCTTCCGTGTGTCCTGCGGTGGCCTCCTCCTCCTTGCATGGATGGACTCTGCCCTTCTGTCTCACAAAAATGCTCTTTGGATGAAGCTATAAGTTTGATCCTGAACAACGCATAAACTGGGCTTGGTGGTGCCTGCCTGTAATCCTAGTACTTAGGAGGTGGAGACAGGAAGATCAGATGTTTGGGGCCTTCATCCTCTACATAGCAAGTTTGAATCCAGCCTGGGCGACACAAGACCCTACCCAAACAAACACAGTATCAGTTTTTAGAAAGGACACATTGAAGAGCTTACTTCCTGTGGTGGTTTGAATAAGAATGGCCCACCTAGATTCATATATTTCAATGCTTAAGGTGTGGCATTGGGAGGTGTGGCCTTGTTGGGATAGGTGTGGTCTTGTTGGAGGAAGCAAGTCACTGGGGGTGGGCTTTGGGGTTTCAAAGGCCCAAGCCAGGCCCAGTGGTTCCTTCTCTTTCTGTTGCCTGCCAATCCAGATGTAGAACTCTCAGTTCCTTCTCCAGCACCATGTCTGCCTGTGTGCCACCATGCTTCCCACCATGACAATAATGGACTGAACCTCTGAACCTGTAAATCGACTCCAATTAAATGTTTTCTTTTATAAGAAAAAAATATAAATCTTTTAAAAAGTCCAGACTATACAACTATACTAACTACATCCACAGATGTCATCAAGACCTGATTAGGAAAGCTGACACATTTTCATGAAGCCTTGAAAACACAATGAGCCCCAGCCACCATACTTACTGAAAACTAGGGGGTTTGCTAGCCCTACTGACCCATATATGCCTCAGAACTGGACACCACAGGAATGTGTCTGAGCTCTGCTGGCCTCTGCAGAGCCCACGGACTTATTGGTATGAGTCATTCGGGTGTGGTTCTCTAGATGCAGGATGGTGTGGGGACCAGGTCATGCTAGCTTTCAGTGTGCTCACTCTCTGATAACCCTTCGCAATCAGCCAGGAGCTCACAATGGCTCCACAAAATCAGGGAATCACCTCCCGTCGCCTGCTTTTACCAATGTCTGTCTGAACTCCTCCCAGGTCTTTATATAACATTGTTCCTTCCCATAGAATGAAAGACATCCCTGCAGAAGACCCTCCAAGCTTTTCTGAGCCCAGCCAACACAGTCCATTCTGTGTCAGCCCATGCCTTCAGAGAAACTAAAATGCCTCTGAGAAACTTACCTAGAAACAACATTTTCCTGAGAAGTTTCATGAAATAATGCTGGAAACAAAAATGTTTTTGTTTCCTTTAAACTCAGGAGAAAGCTGTAACCCAGCCCTGACGTTATGGGTGTTTATAACGATGCAGCTTTCGAGAGCACTGTGACTCATCAGAACTGCCTGTACAGGATGCCTACAGGACACTGAACGCTGGAGTGATCGGTCTCAAGTTATCTATTCTTTTCTACCCTATGCCTTACAGACCTCAGCCCTTCAGACTGCTTCTATGACTCACAGCTGAGTCATGCATAACAAACCAAAAAGTACCTGAAGAAAAAGAGCTCTGTTTCCGTGATGGAGGTAACTTTAAGAACAGAAAACTGAGCTCTGGCCATGGCACGCTCTGTGCCAATACCACTGGTGGGGCATTGCCTATTCTCTCTCTCTCTCTCTCTCTCTCTCTCTCTCTCTCTCTCTCTCTCGCCTAGTCAAAGAGTTAACGAGTGTTTTGTGCTCCTTACCTGCTGAGCACTGGCCCAAGTTTTCTGAATGAAGCAGTGACGGCATTAAATTCCCTATCCTCATGGAGTTATGTTATGCTAGGGGGAAGAGGGGTTTGGGGAATATTGTTTTAAGGTGTGTTACTTTTGTTTATGTTTCATTTGTTTAACTCTGTGAAGCTGTGTTACTGTGTCTGTTTAAAACACCTGATGGTCTAATAAAGCGCTGAATGGTCAATGGTGAAGCTGGAGAAAAGATGGGCGGGGCTGGGAGGCAGAGAATATAGAGGAGAAATATGGGAGAGGGGAAATCAAAGAATAGCCAGAGAAGGAGGAGCCTTGAAAACACAATGAGCCCCAGCCACCATACCTACTGAAAACCGGGAGGGGGGGGGTTGCTAGCCCTGCTGACCCATATGCGCAGGACTCCAGGGGCCAGCCACCCAGCTACACAGCAAGCCACAGAGTAAGAGTAAGATTGACAGAAGTAAGAGAATGTGAAAAGCCCAGAGGCAAAAGGTAGATGGGATAATTTAAAGTTAAGAAAATGGGCAAGCAACACGCTAAGGCTGAGCATTTATAATTAAGAATAAGCCTCCATGTGTGATTTATTTGGGAGCTGGGTGGCAGGCCCACAAAAGAGCAAAACCAAACAACAGAGGGGACCTCTGAGGACTAAAAGAAAAAAACAACATCCATGCAGCTGGTCAATGTTCACGTATATGTACATGCAAGTTGGTCAACAAACCCGTGTAGACACGAGACAGATCTCCCTTTCCACCTCCCTTCTCATTGTAGCCATTACTGTCTAGTGGTTTAAAACATCCCATCAGAATGTATGGAGCAATATATAGGAGACAGAAAAGCCAAAAATATCTAAAAAGCCTCAACTCTGTAACATTTGGGGTAACTCTAGATTTTGGATAAGTCTGTGAGAAGTCTGCTGGCTGGTTCAATAAACTATGTCCTGTTAAAAGAAGCCTCAGGACCTTGAAAGCTTGCAACATGCTGATTGGGAAAGATAAACAATAATCAGACAGGCAAATATACATGGGCCAGTGAAAGCAGTTCTGCAGGTCGGGGACCAACCCATCCTTAGGAATAACCGTTAACTGGTACTGGGCAAGCAGTGCTGAGACTGGGAGAACGGAACAGTGAGGCTCTGCTGGGTGCCCTTCAGTGCTGGGCACCAGTCCTGCCTTCTACACCACACACTCTCCACGCCTACTCTGCCCTGGCAGTCTTAAGGCTGCCACAGACAACGGGAAACAAACGGCTTGGGAGAGGTCCAATAAAAATTGACAAGAACAAGCCAGCATCATGGCACATGCTTTTAATCCCAGCACTCGGGAGGCAGAGGCAGGTGGATCTCTTTTGAGTTTGAGGCCAGCCTGGTCTACATAGCAAGTTCCAAGCCAGCCAGGGCCACACAGTGAGCTCCTGTTTCAAAAACCAAACCAAACCAAACCAAACCAAAACAAAACAAACCCCTAAAAAACAAAAAACCAACACCAAAACAAACAAACAAACAAAAAACCCAAAATAAATAAAAAATAAAATTACATGAATAAGCAGCAGATTGATTACTGCTGATTAAAGCTGATGGAGGAACTGATTCCTGCTGGAAACATGTGGAACTCACACTTAAGACAAACTGAAAAGACCAGATGGGTAAGGAAAAGCCAAGGGGCTGAGGAGAGGTCTACAAATTCGAGCCAGTTTGGAAAAAGGTGACCACGCAGAAATTTTATTAGGAAAAGCCATCTATAAACACGCACACCCTCAGCATCTGCTGCCCACCTTTTATTTTAAAATCATACTATTTAGAACCAACCTGTTTAGTGCAAACCTGGACTCCCAGCACTTGGGGAGGCAGGCCAGAGGATCTTGAATTCAAGGCCAGCCTGAGGGATACAGCAACACCATCTGAGAAACAAACTCCCAGCTTGGCCAGGAAGCCTGGCTGGGGAGTGCAGAGGCCCTGGAGCTGAACCTACTACTACTCTTTTGTAAAGGAACAGAGTCAAAATGCCTTCCAAGTCCTATCTAGATCGGCCCTGAGTCCTCATCAGAGAGGCTTCTTTGTGCAGTGAGTGGTGTTAATGAAGGGCCTGGAGAAACGGGGAAGAAGCCAGAGGCAGGGCGATCTCTGTGAGTTCAAGGTCAGCCTGATCTACATAGAGAGTAGAACTACGGCTACACAGTAGGACTTTGTTTCAAAACAAAACACACACCCCTCTCCACCAAAAGAGAAAGAAACAGGGAGGAAGAGGGGTTGGAGAAATTTTTACAAGCCAGGGGTCGGGGAAGACAGGGCAGAACCGTGCGTTGCACCATGGACGCGGCAGCTGAGGTGTGGCTGCCCCGACAAGAGCGAGCCAGTCACTATTACACGGGCACTTGAGCCCCAACCCTAGCCAAGGAGCTACTGACAGTGGATGACTCCTTCGGGAAGGAAAGTCAGTCTTCTTTAGGTGTCCAGCCCCTGGGAGGCCAGGGGACGGCCCTACACCATGCAGATATTATGGGGAGCAGTAATTGGACTCAAGGGGCTGAAAAACAAGAAAATAATAAAAGAATAAAGTTTGGAGGGGGATGAAGGAGATTGGAAGAAGCTGGAGGCAGGCAATGGGAAGTGAATATGATCAAAATATACTATAGATATACGGCAGCCTCAAAAAGTAAAAACCACTACGTAAAAAGCAAACAAGTAAGTGTATCATACTACTTCTAAAAATATGTTTAAAATTTTATTAAAAGTAATCTATTAGTATCACAAACTTTTCCCTTGTATCAAAAGCTGGGCCACCATCCTGGTGACTTGTGGATTCACCAAGCAGTCCAGCAAGTCATCTGTGGACACGAATGTTCGAGAAGGGGCCACGGGACACCTGGAGGTGACCTGCTCGGCCACCGCACCTGCCCCTCTACTAGTCTGTTGCCTCCTGGCACAGGACGGTTCTGCACAGCGTTCTCCGTCTCTGTTGATACGTTCTCTGCTGTCACTCTCCAGTGTGCCTCCTCTCTCCGAAGGCGGGTCTTCAGATGCTGGTGTCACAGGGACCAGATCTGGGCCAAACAGACTTGTGACTTCCCGTTTCCCAGTCCTCCCCGTGAGGCCCTGGCTGTGTGCTCGGTCCACGTCCATGTGCTCCCGCACACGTGGCTCATCCTGGCTCCAGATCTCCCCGTTTGCTCCAAGTGCTTGCATTTCTGCGTCTTCAGCTTTTCCACGATGGTCAAAAAAAGCACAAACAGCATCATTTAAGTAGCAGCAATTGACTTCATGAGAGATTTCTTCAACCTAAGAAGGAGAACAACCCTTCAGAGCGCACTGAGCTGGAGTGGAAATCAACACTCTATCCTGGACCGATTTGCCATCAAAATCCAGGAGCCAGGATGAAACCCTGGCCACCCTACCTCAGTGGGGTTCAGCCAGGCTCTAGGGTGGTGTGGGTCCTCTGCCGTCTTCAGGGCACACACGAGCATGCGGGTGACTGCCTCTTCCACCCGGGCTAGGTGGTCCTCTTCCTAAGATGAGATTTAAAAAAAAAAAAAAAAAATCAAACCCACCATTTTGTTCTTTGTCTCTGTGCCTCACGATTTGAGTCTGTTAGCTGTATGCTCTGTTCCCCAACTGATGCCAACTTTGTCACAGAAGGAACTAGGGTGCTGCTGGGAACACCGGAACTCTCGTGTGGCCCTTATCATCTGTCACCTACGAGAGTGTAGTACAGACAGTTCACCAAAGTTAAGAATGCAGTTTTTTAGAAGACACAGGCCTTATATACAAATGACCTTAGATATTTTTTTTTCTAATCTCTTCCAATTCTTGATATGTCCAAAATCTTTTTAAAATATTAACCACATGGAATAATGATCTTTATGGAGTTTGACAGCAAATCATGTGAAAATCAGGGGAGTGAGGGGCTAGGCTGTGGGGAGGTTGTCACACAGGGGTGGAACACATGCTGCCTACACAGGGGCCTGGACGGGAGAGGCTGGGCATGGTGACACAGGCCTGTAGGGGACTGCTTGGAGTCTGGAGTCTGAAATCTCTCAAACATGCTGACGGGCTGGAGGCCCACTGGAGGCCAGTCTGGGTTACAGGGAGGCTGTGTTTTAGAAACTCAAACAAAAAGTGGCAAAACATCCAAGCAGACTTCTTTTTTTTGGTTTTTTCAAGACAGGGTTTCTCTGTGTAGTTTTGGCGCCTGTCCTGGATCTCACTCTGTAGACCAGGCTGGCCTCGAACTCACAGAGATCCACCTGGCTCTGCCTCCCGAGTGCTGGGATTAAAGGCATGTGCCACCACCACCCGCCCAAGCAGACTTCTTAATAAACAAGGGTATACCAAGTAGCATTACTGATAAGCAGAATTAAAATCAGCAACTACTATTCCCTAAAAAAAACAGAGTAAGAGAAAAGATTCTGTGAAGGCAATATGAAGACCTAGACTTGACTTTACAGACTCCATCTTAGGGGAGGGCCACCATCTTAGACCACCCGCTGTACTCAGTTCCAGGAAGGACTTCAGGAATGTGCCATGACAACTCTAACAGACATAGGGCAGTATGCTCCTGCAGACATTCTGTCTGTGGTTTATGGCCCTTGAAGATATCTAGATAATCCTGCTGAGCAGTCCAGATAATCCTGCTCAGCAAGTTGTGGTTCCTTGCCAAATAGTCCAACCCAATAGTTTCAAATGTGGTTTTGCGCCAAAAGTCTAGACCAATAGTTTCAAAAAAATCACTTTGCCCCATATCCCTTCTACCCAATCCCAAATTGCCAAAGCATGTAATTCCTGGCTTGCAGTTTTTCCTTATAAAAACTTTCTACCCCTGGGCCCGCTACCAGTGTGGCATTTCCCTCCATCTGCCCAGTGTTGGCCCAGGATCGAACCTGACAATAAAGAGACACTTAAGTGCTTATATCGGAAACTGGATGGATCCTTGGTGGTCTCTGGGGGTTTCGAGACACGGGTACAACAATTCAAACTAGATGTCTTTAACATACATAACTAAAAACAGATCACTATATAGAACATAACAAGGATTTTGCACATATTAATAAGAATTTTTTAGATGGGCAACAGACATGGAGATGAACATTTTGAAAAAAGACCAATCATTTGACTAACAAATGCCTGAAAACATTGACTTTCAGGAAAAATCACAACTGAAACTCTCAAAAAAGGGTCTGATAATCCATGTGCCAAGGAAATGTAGACCGACAGACACAGCCTTACTAAAGATAGGGGTGCACACTGTGAGGGACCCTGGAAACCCGCTGGCATCATCTCATCAACTGGAGTCCTGTGTACTCCACAGATCAGCCACCGCTCCCGGATCTACACACCATCCCTGGAGAACCCCTTAGCACACGTATGTCAGAAGAAAACTGCAAACAATTCAATTCTCCACCAACAGAACAGCCAATAACAACCACACAGCAGTACCTTGATACAGAGACCAACAGGCTATAGGAAAATGAGAAAAGCTGTACTCAACAACAGCCAGGTCTAAGAAAACACAGTACTGAAAAAGAAATCCCCACAGTGAGATCTCACTTCACACTGACGTGGCTACAATATAAACAACAGATATTTACAAGTGTTAGTGAGGAAATCAATCTTCACACATGGCTGATGGGCACATGAAATGGTGCAGGGACTCTGGGAAGTGGGTGGGAATTAATAGGTTAAACAGAGAACTAACGTGGGATGATTTGCGGGGGTGGGTAATGTTCTGAGTCAAGCTGGCTAGGCATTGATGCCCAGGTGTTCAGTCCAGCCCAAGTCTAGATGACACAGGAGGAAATCCCCTGAGATGCCGTTAGCATCACAGTCAGCGATGACTTTGGGTGTCAGACTACATAACAAATGGGAGTGTTCTTCACTCACTCAGCTGATGGCCTCAAGAGCAAAAGGCTGAGAAGGGGCTGTGTCAGGACTGCAACAGAACTCCTCGGTAAGCCGGTGTGCGTTTGTACCTTCCCAAGGAAAGTCCCTGGAACAATAGGTCATACAGTTGGTCAGAGCTCTCCAGATAGAGTACCAGCAGATATGCGGATGGAGATACACAGCCAACAAAACATGAAAGTAGATAATCAGCCTGAAAGAGGGCTGGGAAAGGACAAAACACAGAGATAGTCATTAGTGCTCTAGTTTGGGGTTAATTAGGTAGTGCGCGGATTCACTGATACTATGTTGTCTTTAAAAAACAGATTTATTTTAATGTTATCTAGGTGTATGTGTGTGTTTGTCTGTGCATGTGTGTGCAGTACCTGTAGCGGCCAGAAGAAGGTGTTGGATCCCCTGGCGTTGAAGTTAATAGGTAGGTGTGAGCCACTTGACATGGGTGCTAGGAACTGAACTCTGGTCCTTTGAGAGAGTACTACAAGCTGCTGACCGCTGAGCCATTGATCCAGCCCTTGAGACTGTATTATCTTTAATCTTACAAATATGTTGCATATACATCCTCTTTATATGTACAGATATAATACAAAGGCATATCAAAGGAAATATTCAAAGAATGAGAGGAAATCTTTAAAATTAAAACAATTTTTTCTAAGCTAAGTTGAAATAAAATACTGCTACAATTGATACCTTTTGATATGCAAAAATAATGATTTGAAAAGGGAAGAAAGGCACTACGAAGACTATCTGAGAACACACTTTACTCTTGAGTGTGTAAGGGCAGAATCTGCATTTCAACAGTGAAACCCCGGGAGAAAGGCTAAACACTACCACCTGCACTGAACCAGAGCCTACTAGCTACCATCCACAAGACTCAGGACAGGAACGTCAGAGTGAGTTAGGAATGCTAGTTAATTTAAGCTTCCCAACCACACTCCCGGCTGGGTTCAGTGACAATCACTGAACGTGCCTGGAGTGAGCCATCTGCTGGGACATGGGATATGGCAGGTGTGATTCTTGTCGTGGACTCTATCTTACGGTTCCTCCAGCTGCAGCTCCAAGCAGATGTTCTAACTGTGAGGTTGCTATCTCCCAGCATACTTCTCACCTCAGCCCTGAGGCTATGTGTCCCCTCTCCCTAAGGCCTTAAATACAGCTTGCTTCCTGTTACAGTAATTCTCAGGCTCCACCTACTCCAAAGTCCTTCCCATAATCAAAGGAAACACCTCAGCACAGGGAGGGTGCAGCTTCGGAAGAGAGCAATGTCTGACTTCGGGTTAGGGAGGGCAGGTAAGCAACCAGAGCCCTTAAGGGGAGCAGATGCAGTCAAAGGCTACAGTTAACTGAGGCCTCAGGTACCAGGACAGCCTCGGGTCGGCTGTCTCTGTGGGTTCCCCATCATGGTCTTGACCTCACTTGCTCCTGTGATCCCTCCTCCCTCTCTTCAACTGAACTCCAGGAGCTCAGCCCAGTGCTTGGCTGTGGATCACTGCCTCTGCTTCCATCAGTTACTGGATGTAGGTCCTATGATGGCAATTAGGGTGGTCAGTGATCTGATTATAAGGGAAGGTAAGTTCAGGCACCCTCTCCATTGCTAGGAGTTTTAGCTGGTATCACCCTTGTAGATTCCTGGGGATTTCCCTAGCACCACGTTTCTCCCTGACCCTCTAATGGTTATCTCTTTCATTGCTCTCCCTCTCCGTCCCTCCTGTTCCCATCCCCCATCCCTTCCCTTCTACCTGCCCCTCCCAGTTTACCCAGGAGGTCTTAACTATTTTCCCTTCCTGGGGCCCTCCATGTGTGTCCCCTCTTAGGGTCCTCCTTTTTACCTAGCTTCTCTGACCCACGCTGGTGGGAGCTCATGGACTCTGACTTCTCATCTGGGGAACATACATGGGACCGAACTAGGCCCTCTGAATGTGGGTGACAGTTATGTGGCTAGATCTGTCTGGGGAGCCCCTGGCAGTGGGACCAGGACTTATCCCCGGGCGCATAAACTGGCTTTTGGGAACACATCCCCTAGGGTGGGACACCTTGTTAGCCATGACACAGAAGGGGGTGGGGGGGCTTGGTCCTGCCTCAACTTAGTATGCCAGACTTTGTGGACTCCCCAAGAAAGGCCTTATCCTGTCTGGGGGTGGGATGGGTAGAGGTGGGGGGGCAGGAGAAGGGGAGGGAGGGGGAACTGGGAATAGTATGTAAAATGAAAAGAACTTTTTTTTTTTTTTTTTTTTTTTTTTTAAAGAGAGACAGACAGACTTAAGCCTCATAGCTATTGTACTGTCAAACAGAACAAGGAACCAGGATGAAGCTGTTCCTGGGAAAAGGATCCCGGCAGAAATGAAGGATAAGAATATCGTGCTGCATGATTCCACTTTGAGACAACGCTTACGTCAAGGTTAGACATGAGGACCCTGAGTCTGAGATGGTGTGGGATGGAACCAGCAATGCTGGACCCCACTGCAGACCCCACCAGGTCCATCACGACACCAATGTCAAGGCCACTGTGTGTCCTCTCAGGGAGTAGCTGGGCACAGCAGCACCTGTCATCCCAGCATTTGGGAGGCCGAGGCAGGAGGACCGTGAGTTTGAGGCCTCTATAGAGATACCCCATCTCAAACTAAACACAACACAACCAACTCACATAAAATAAGAGAAGGGCACATCTCCAAAATTCCTATCTCCAACCTCAATATTTATCAAGAGAGGACAGAATCAGAGAACATGGAAACATAATCATCCTGGAATGCTGGTCACACAGATTTAGGGACAAATTTTGTACACAGGCTTTACCTATCTTAGGGATTTTTTTTTTAAAGGACAACAACAAAAAAGTACCAGCTCAATCCAGGAGTTTATACTGACGGTGACAGGGTCAATGGATTCCACGTAATGCCACCAGTGTCTGGGGACAAACAGAACCTGAAAAACAAACAAAAAATAGTTAACACGAGAACAGGGCACTCACTTCTCTCTCTAATTGAGACTGCTAAGGGGAAAGAGACACACATGAATCCAAGGGAACAGAGTGAAGGGGGAAAGAAGAAACCCCACTGGCTTTCTCCTCATCCTCCTCTAACTGGTGAGCTCAGGCTTACACGGGACGCTGGCAGCTTTCGACTCTTCTCAATCCTGCGAGTTCTCTGTTTATATCTAAGTTGTAGTAAAGGCTTTCAAACTCCAGCTTTTCCTCTTTCCCACTGCAAAGCAGTTGTGCACATTCTGATGGCAGGAAACATGCACTACGGAAAAGCTCCCTGAGTCACAACAAAGGACGAGAGTGCTGGCGGAGGAGCGAGGCAAGCAGAACCCTCAGACAGCATCGGTAGGAACGTAAATGCCACTGTGGAGAACGCTGGCAACCTCTCAAAAGGTCACCTACCCTACCCTAAACACCCAAGGACCTTACACACAAATGCTCACAGCAGCAACACCCATTGTAACAGCTCATGAAATCGACCAGGTGGATCATCGCTGCACACCTACGTAATCAGGAACCGTTCAGCCTTGAAACATGTTCTGCATTAGGAGTAAGACACAAGGCCATATGTTGTATGGATGCATGTGTGATGCCCAGAATAAGAGAATCTATGGAGATATAAAGCAAAGTAGTGGTTGTCGGGGCTGGAGGAAGAGGCATGAAGGGCAGTGCCCTGTGCAGAGATGGAAGCAACTAGACCAGGTCCACTGTGTGAACTGGTCGGACATGTGTGAAGAGAGCAGGAAGAGAGCTAGCAGGAAGAGAGCTAGCAAGGAGGGAGCAGCGGAGGAAGGGAGCAGCGGAGGAAGATTGGATAAGGACGATGGAGGGAATGAATTCTCTGTGAGACTGAGAAAACCTTCCAAATGCTAGGAAACTGGGACGGCAAGTACCAACGTTGTAAAGGAAATTTTCCCCACAGGGTGGCAATGGGAAAAACAGTCTCTTTAGAAGTGAATCACAAGCAGTCAGCCATTCTTGCTGAAAAGCAAAGATCATCCTCAGTCCACCTCTGAGAGTCTGGATGCACTGCAGCCTGTGCTCACTGTCTGCTGGAACAGGTATTAACTGTGAAAAAATGTCCTAGTCCCCACGCCCTGACGTGATCTCTTAACCTGAGTAATAATAATGGCTTCTCCGGTTGTCTCTCTCAACGCCTATTCTCCTCTTCACCAGCAGGAGGCACTGTGCGCCCTCTTCCCATCTCTCCAGGGCAGAGCTGTGGGTCTTTAGCCCACAGATGGGGAAGCCGACCTCCAGCAGCAGCAGGGCTGTGGGGAAGAAATCACTGTCGTCTGTACTGAGGGAAGCACAGGCACCAGGCTGTGGTGTCCACTGACAGGTCATCGATGTTTAAAGCCCCATTACCTGTCCTGGGCTCAGCGTGACCATATGTCTTCGAGCTTTCTGGAACTGAGGGAAACGCTTTAAATCAGGGTTGACAACATTGATTTTACTGAACACACTGGACTCTTCGTAAGGGATTCTGGTTGGATAAAGGAAAGGCGTATCTTCAGGAGGGAAGAGATGCCATCTTTTCCTAATGAGAAAATAAGATACAAGTTAGAGTTCTCATAAACATGTAAGAAGGTAGCAGCTCACTGTTTGGTCTTACTAATTTCAGTTCAGTTCATACAGGCACACAGGCGCCACCACAGCGTCACCTGGCCTCTCACTCACAGCTGATCCCCTGCAGATGTCTGGTGGAAGGCTGCTCTCTGGCGGGTTTCTCACGCCTTCCCAAGGCAGCCCCTCTCGTGGCAGGGAGAGGATCTCCTTTGTGCTTTTTTCTTCTTCTTTTTTTTTTTTTTTTGCACCTTATATCAAAACTTGCTTCCTTACCATTGATTTCACTCCTCATATCTGGAAGCTAACCAGAATAATCTTTATCCTTTCTGTATTCTTTTTTTTTTTTTTTTTTTGGTTTTTCGAGACAGGGTTTCTCTGTGTAGCTTTGCGCCTTTCCTGGAACTCACTTGGTAGCCCAGGCTGGCCTCGAACTCACAGAGATCCGACTGGCTCTGCCTCCCGAGTGCTGGGATTAAAGGCGTGCGCCACCACCGCCCGGCTGTATTCTTTTTTATTACACTTTGTTTTTGTGTACATATGTGTGCTATGTGTGTATGTGTCATACACATACACGTACATGTACGTGGGGTAAGAGGTTGACGATGGTGTCTTCCTCACAATGCACAGCCTTAACTCTTTTTTTTTCCTGGTCTTTTGAGACATGGTCTTGGTATGTAACCTCCTTGGCTGTCCTGGAACTTGCTATGGAGACCAGGTTGGCCTCATACTCATAAAGATCCTCCTGCCTCTACCTCCAAGTGCTGTGATTAATGGCCTGTGCCAACACAAAGGCATGCCACTTTATTTTTTTGAGACAGGATCTCTCTCTGAACCCAGAGCTCAGACTGAAGAGACTGTCTGGCCAGTGAGCCCCTGGGGCCTCCTGTCTCTGCCTCCCTCTGCATCTGAGTTACAGATGTGTACCACGCCTGGCCTTTTATGCAGTGCTGGGTGCTGGGTACTGAACTTACATCAACATGTTTGTGCAGCGACATTTTACCAACTGAGCCATCTTCCTCGCCCTACAAATGTCTGTACTCTAATATTATCCTGGATAAACCCCCAGACCTCTCCCCAGGAAACAGTTTCTAGACTTCTCCTATCTGGAAGGTAGACATGTTAAGTTGATTTAGTAAGAATGAGAACTAATGCCACATGCCCCAAAAGTAGTATAACTGAGGATCTTTGAAAAAGAGAAAACTGTTTTAGAAACTGTTTCTTTCTTTTTTCTTTTTTTTAAAGGAATGGAGGTAATAAATCTTATTTCTCTAAACTCTAAAAAAAAAAAAAAAAAAATCCGTATTTTACAGTAATAGAAGGAAGAGTCTGGAGCCAAAGAAGGCGGAAGTGTGAACAGAGATGAAGGAGAGCTGACGGGACCAGAGGAAAAGAACCAAGCCCCCGTTAGGAGGAAAACAGGCCCTCCCGTGTGTGAGCACCCAGTCACCCCAGGACCACCCCAGTCCTTTGTGAGGGGGAAGCAGTGGCTGCCGTGTTCAAACTACCAAGTACATACTAAAGTCCTATTTCTCTTGGGAGCTCTGAAGGTTTCGGAGAAACAGTGAAGTGCCTGACTTCCAGAACTCCAGGGCAGCCGACCAATCACAGAGCCCCTGGGTAAGAACTGCTGAGCTGCAGAAGCCTGACTGGCTGACGACAGCCTCTCCAGGAACAGCTGTTCCACTCCACAGCACCTGCTGCTAGTGTGGAAGCCATCTTTGGTTACTTGGTATGTTCAGAAGCTAATTCTGGAAGGGCTCTGAAGAGATCATTAGTCTAACTTCATTTCCAAAGTAGCAGTAGAGAGAGATTCATGTCTGCTTGGTGTCCCTTAGGCTCATGGGGACCCAGAACACGCATCTCTTGGCTTCCCCCTACACCAACGTAATACTTCCCAGAGGAAGAGTCATCACAACGAAGCTGTCCATCTGCTTTGCTTGGCTCCATCCACACCTTAAAATGTGCCCTCCTCCTAGCAGAGAACTGTATCACTATGCCACCCCCTGCTCAAAAGCCTCCCATGGTTCTGAACATCGAAGGAATGGAGAATTGGGGTGTCTGGCTGGGAGTAAAGACCTTTATGCCCTACCCTAATTATTCTGCCCAGTCCTACTGTTTCTGGTTATAATTTACACAGGGTCCTCTGCACAGCCCATGCTTTCCAGGGATCCCGTGTCCCTTCCACCTGAGTGATACAGACACTCACTCACCTTCAAAGCCTTCTACACACAGCAACTGATCCTTCCTACAGAAGCACTGTCTCTACCACCTTCAAGAGCATCCTTCCTGCCTCCTTCAAGAGCATCCTTCCTGCCTTCATCACTCTCTGCGGGCACCCCAGGTGGGGATGCTCTCAGGGCAGAGTCCTGACCACCTCTGTACTTATTCTAACACACAGAACTGGATGGACACTCAATAGACATTTACTAAAGCTATTTTATTACATCAGAGTGCCATGAAAAATGGAAAATATGCTTATACAGTTAGGGTAAAGCTATATTTTTTAATCAAAGAAAAAAACTGGATTTTTTTTTTTGGCTTGCTTCCCAATTCAGAGCACACAGAAGAGGCAAATTTAAAGCAATGCTCTATCTCATATCACATTTCACTTTCCAAACTCTTAACTGCAAAAGGGCAGAGAATATTCATAACTGACTCACTGCTGACTCCCCGTATACAACAGTGTACCTGAAAGGGAACGGACATGGAACTGCTAAGCCCCTCCACAGCTTCCCAGCTGACCTGCAAACATCCCTCCAAACAGAAACTATTTCTCTTGGATCTACTCCTCATTTTTGTGTCCGGTGATGCTGGGAATTTGTGTCCATTTCTGGCTTTTTCTATGAGTTGCCCTGTAAATGTTGCAAAGGGTCAGAAGGAAAGTCTGGAACATCATTTATTTGGTGGAAATAAGGATGCACCTATGACACTTCAGTGCATCGTCTCCATATGACACCTGATACATCCTCCAGGTTGCCAAACTCCGTATTTTGAGGTGCTGGCCACTTGGTTCTGCCACTTAGTCAGGTGGAGACAAAAGCTCATGTGCAGAATACACCGGCAGACACAAACTCACAAACCAAAATTCAGTCAAAGTTGGGCATAAAAACCCTGTGCCCCCTCACAACCTAAGGCAGAGCACCTGTGTGGCCTGGGCAGGTGTCTCCATGACGGGTAAGGTGACCTGCTGACGTCTCACCTAAGTCTGAAGCTCCTTTTTTAGTAAAAAGGGGGGGCCTGTAGGGCCCTGGCCCCCTGTTTTGGGTAGCTGTTGCCTTGCTTGCCGACCTTGACCAGATAGATGTCCTCCCTATGCTGATTCCCTGCCGGTTTCCTTCCTCCTGAACGCTCACCAGAGGTTCCTTGTTTGTGTATCCTGCATATTGGGCATTAACAGCTTAGATGCAAGATTGTAGAACATCTGTAGCAAACTTCTGCCCTCCGGGGTTCTCCCATTGTGCTGTAAGCCTGTATTTAAGGTTTCCTCCCTCTTTCAATAAACGGCATTCATGACAAATGACTGTGTTGTTGCTTAAAGATTTGTTTTATTTTTAACTATGTGGATGAGTCTGTGTACACGGGTGCCCACACAAACCAAAAGGTATTTTATTTCCTGGAGCTGGAGTTACAGGTGGTTGTAAGCTGTCCAACGTGGGTATTGGGTACTGGGAACTAGGATCTTATCATGGGTCCTCTACAAGAGCAGTAAGTACTCTTACCCAATGAGCCATCTTTCAAACCTACTTTGTTATTATTGAGACGAAGTTTTTTTCATGTATTTCAGGCTGGCCCGGAGCTGGTGGGCCTCAGCCTCCTGAGTACTGAATTACAGGTGTATGTTGCTATACTCAACTCTCAATTGTGTCCTAAAATTTTAAATCAAATATTCTCTCAGTATGTGTGTGTTGTGGAACATTACTTTAACTATGTAAAGATGTGTTACATTTGTTTATGCTGCATTTGTTTGACGATGTAAAGATGTGTTGCTGTTTCACCTTGCCTGCCTAAGGTACCTGACTGATCTAATAACAAGTTGAACGGCCAATAGCTAGGCGGTTGAGGGATAGGCAGGGCTGGTGGACAAAGAGAATAAGTAGGAAGAGGAATCCAGGCTCAGGAGAGAACAAGGAGAGAGCGAAGGAGAGAGAGGGAGATGTGGGGGGTGGGGGTGGGGCAGCCAGGCAGCCACCAGCCAGCAGACACAGAGATGGACATACACAGAGAAAGGTAAAAGCCCTGAGGCAAAATGTAAATGAAGAGAAACAAATTAAGTTAAAAAAAAAAAAGTTAGCCAGAAACAAACATAAGCTAAGGCCGAGCATTCATAACTAAAACAAAAACAAACACAAACAAACAAACAAACAAAAAACCCTGTGCCCCAGGCTTCCTGGCACTTGTCAGCATCCCCAAGGTCACAGAGAAGCCTCTTTCTTTCAATAAACTTTTCTGTTCGTATTCATTTGGGAGGTGGAGGAAGGGAGTGAAACGTCAACATTCACAGGTAAAAAGCTAAGCAGAGGACGCCTAGCAGGATGGGGACTCAGAGAGAATCCTGATCATGCTGAGACACATGGAAGTCATTTCATGTCCCCTCACTTCACACAGAAGGAACAGTGGTGAAGAGAAGAGTGCCTTGGTCCCAGGCTGGTGGACAGGATGGGGGTGGGACTACTATCTGACCCCACCTTTTTACTTTTCTCCTTGGCTCCTCTGTGTGCAGACATACAAAACTGGAGCCGCCCGCCCGCCCGCCCGCAGGCACGCACATTACCTTCCTTGTACCTGGAACACTAAGTTGCAACCGTAGGAATCCAGATGGCAGGGGGTGTGGGCTCCTAGGGAGCCAATCCACAGTGTACTCTCCTGTCCATTTCTTCCGGGAAACCCAAAGTCAGACCACATCACCTCCTGTTAGAAAAAAAGGGCAGTCCATCAGGAAGTGACCATCCTCTATGGTGGTGCACACGTTTACTTTAAAAAACAACCGTTTTTAGAGCTTATATTTTCTTACAGAAAATGTTAGAGATGGGAAGGGTTAGGTTTTCAGGGCAGTATGAGAAAAATTTTTCAACCAATAATATCTGAATAACCTCGGTAGTAGCGGCCATTCAACAAATATTTACTATTTACAACATGCTGGGAACTGTTGTGAAGTTTGTGACAAATCAATGAATAAATTACGCCCACCAGGTGTGACTCCTACACCTGTCAGAGACAATAAACAACAGGCATAAATCTGTAGCTCCCTGGGGCAGAAGTACTGCAGGCAGTGGGGATGTCATGGAAATTCAACTCAGGAGGCCACAGGCCCCTAAGCAGAGACAGCACCTGTGGGCATGAGCACTTTATTACCCGTTTGCACTTCCATGGCCACAGAAAAGAAGCCTATGGGCGAGCTCAGTCATTTAAAGCTACCCATACCACAGCCGTAGCTCATGCCTACTGAGCCAGTGGCAAGCAGGTGGGTCACAGCGTGGCTTTTGAAACAGGCATCCCAGGTGATTGATTCTGCTCTCTGCCCCAAGCCATGAATCCGTGAGTGTAATAAAGACAGCACACTGCTGTAGACCAGGGCTCCCCTGGGCAAGGAGCTGAGGCAGGTCCTGCCCACACTCATAAGCCACAAAGGAAAACAGCTACAACCCAAGCACGCGCATGTTGGTGTATCCTTTAGTCATTCATTTTTCCTTTTTTTTTTTGGTTTTTCAAGACAGGATTTCTCTGTGTAGTTTTGGTGCCTGTCTTGGATCTCACTCACTCTGTAGACCAGGCTGGGCTCGAACTCACAGAGATCAGAGATCCACCTGCCTCTGCCTCTGAGTGCTGGGAATAAAGGCATGCACAACCGATGCCTGGCTTTGTTTTTTTTTTTTTTTTTTAAGACTAAAACAAAAATACTTTAATGGGCAGAGTACTCTCACATAAATGCCAATGCCTCAAAAAACTATCTGCAATCTAAATTCTCCTACTTTTGAGGGGAAATATTAACAGCTTTATTCAAAGAGAAAAGATTTTAAAAAGTCATTCAATGGATGGTTTTGCGGAAGGCTAGAAAAACATTTTATTTTAAGACAGTTGGTTGGTCAGGGATATCCAAGAGACTCCCCAAACATTATAAGCTATTGCTGTTGCTCTTGATTGTGTCCCCAGAGTCAGAAGGTGAATGAATCTCTACCACTGAAGACACATACATATATCTGTAGCACAATTAAAGGAAAAGAGGCTGTGAATTTGAAGAGAAAGGAGGGGTACATGGATGGGTGGGGTTGGAGAGAGGAAAGGGAAGGGGGAAAGATGTAATTATCTTATAAATTATTTTTAAAAAGAAATGAGGTTATTTAGGGAAAATATAAGTAGAATGCTTTGCTGTGTTTAAATGATGGGTTTTGAAAAAATGAAAAATCAATTATGGCTTTAAAGTTTGGCTTAAATTCATAAGATAAGGATCTTGGAAAACATCCAAATTTACGGATGGTGGAAATAATAAAATAATACATTAAAGAAAGATGTCTAGGATAAGTGGGATAGAAGTGACACATAAGGGTGTTTGAAGGGGCTGGGGGATGGCTCAGTTAATACAGTGTTTGCTGTACAGGCACGAGGACCTGAGTTCGATCCCCAGAACCACCACATAAAAAGCTGGTCTTGGCAGCCCACTTTAATCCCAGTGTTGGGGAGGCAGAGACAGGAGAAGCCTAGGGCTCTCAGGCTAGCCAGCCTCACCTACTCAAGGACTTCTAGGCCAAGTGAGAGACTGTGTCTCAAAAACCAAACCAAAACAAGGAGACTAGACCTGAGGAACAGCCAGTGTTGACCCCCCCCACATATGTTCACATGTCCCTGCACACTCATGTGCTCTCCTACACAAGTATTTCATGGTAAGACCAAATACAACACATCTCCTGAATAGAAGAGCATTGTTCACTCACAGTTAACACAATGGGACAAATTACAGACAGGTTGGCCCATGAAAGTGATCTTGGTTTATAACACAGAAGCAGGGCAGACACTGTCCTGTCTCTTTGGGTGGCCCTGCTTTACCATGGTGTTCTGAATATAATATGTGATTTATACCTAATGGTGGTTTTATTTGATATGGACGTATGCTAGTCTAGTTCCTCACAGAAGAAATGAAGGTTCAAAGGCAGGCCTGACACTTTTTTACATGGGTGAAGGTGAACATTCACAGGGAGACACTGCTAGTATACTAAGAAGTATTTGGAAAGGGTCTCCCCCCAATCTATTTTCCTTTTCAACGTAATTCCACTGAGGTAAAATGTAACTATGATGAAATGCGCCATTCTGGAGCAGAGTTCCACCTGTCTGACACCGTAGACACCGGTTAGCCAGCTCCAACAAAGACCAGCCATTCTTCCATCACTCCCCGAAGCTGTCTCTCGCTCCTGGGTAGGCAATCCTCCTGCTTCTACAGCCCGGCCAAAGTATCTTCTAGATACACATACCAACAATGAGACTCTACACCAAAAGTTTCTTTTTTAAAATTTTCACTCATGTATGGTGTGTGTCTTGGCACACGTGTGAAGGACAGAACAATCTGTGGGAATCAGTTCTCGCCCTCCACCATGTGGGTTCTGGGGATCAGACTTGGCAGCAGGTACCTTTACTCACAGTGTTCTCTCTGGTTCACCTTTTCTAATTAAAAGGGCCCCTACTTCACGATGACTCCTGAGTCTTAGGGGTGGTAGTATAAATATCCTATTTAGGGCCATCAGCCCTCACTTTGTTTCTGTGAGGGCTCTGAGGGAGAGGCGGGCTTATTTTCATTGTGTACCTGCTAAGGAGCCCAGCAGGCTCCAACGGAGAGTTCCAAACCCACGTTCACACAGATGATCCTGGTTAAACTCAGCGGGGCTCAGAAAACAGAACCTCTCCCAAAACAAAAAACATGAATGTGGGAGGAAATTTAAGGAGGTTTAATAGGAGTGTGGTGCGGATTAGAGAGGTTTGGGAAACGTGTGTGTGTGTGTGTGTGTGTGTGTGTGTGTGAAACTGTCACACATTTTTTTAAAGGGTCCCCCCCATAGGGAGGCAAAGGCAGGCAGATCATGGTGTGTGTGTGCATATATATCTATATCTATATCTATATCTATATAGATATAGATATAGATATAGATATAGATAGATAGATAGTGAATGAGTGAATTTCAGGACAGACATAGATTCTGTCTCAAACAACAACAACAAAAGTAAACAATTAAACAAAAAGGTCCTTAACACGTTAAACAACAGAAACTTTAAACTCTACAGTAAAAAATAAGAAAGTATGTCTCAATATTCTTGATAGTGTACTGCATCCCTAAACTATTACCAACATTTAAGGGACAAGATAATAAATTAGAAGTACACTGAATTTTGGCAGAAAACACACTTTTTGGTGTGAGTGTTGGTCCTATCTTTTGGCACAGGCTTTAAAACACTGTCTTTTTAGGGTTTCTGTTGCTGCAAGAAAACATGACCAAAGGGACTTGGGGAGGAAAGGATTTATTTCACCTTACACTTCCAGGAAACAGTCCAGCACCAAGGAAGTCAGGGCAGGAACTGAAACAGAGGCCATGGGGAGGTGCTGCTTACTGGCTTGCTCCTCATGGCTTGCTTGCTCAGCCTGCTTTTGTACACCCCCGGATCACCAGTCCAGGAGTGGCGTCACCCACAATGGGCTGGGCCCTCCTACATCAATCATTAAGCAAGAAAATGCCCCCCAGGCTTGCCTACAGCCCAGTCCTATGGAGACATTTTCTCAATTGAGGTTCCCTCCTCTCAGATGACCCTAGCTTGTATCAAGTTGACATAAAAACTAGCCAGGACAAGTACCATGACAGCTCAGTCTCTCACTAAGGTGACTTCTTCAATACCTATGGTACCAACTTTTGAAAAACTGCTGGGTTACTCACAGGAGCTCCGTGGCTGTCTTAGAACTCAGACCAGGCTGGCCTTGAACTCAGATCCACCTGTTTGCCAATCTTTGCTGGGATTAAAGGTGTGTGCCACCATGCCAGCTCCTAAATAGCTCTTAAACCTGTTCCAATGAATGAGTTCAATATCCATCACGGATTTTAAAACTGCTGTACACATAATAAAGTCATCCATATTTTTATAGTTTTAACAACAACAAAAAAAACCACTAAAGAAAAACTGGTAGGAAGCTTCTAAAGCAGAATGATGGCTTCCGTTAGTGTACCACAAAAACCAATAAACAAAATAAAATAAAAGTTAAAAATCCATGATTAAATTACTTAGCTTCATAGGATACGATTTTTGAAAACATTTAAGGAAGTATTTCCACGTGTTCTTTGTCCTGGTCCTCACTTCCCAGGGAAGCACCCGTGGCCCAGATGTAAACGAGCTGATGTTAATGGCGGACCACTGGGCTCCAACACCTGGCTTAGGACTGTTCCTCTGCCACTGTTCCTGTCACTGTCTCGCTCTAGTTACTTCCCATGCACAGGTCATACTATAGGAAAACCAATTTACATAATTCCACAATGAACTGACACCTGAATAAAAAAAAATCAATGTTGGTAAAGAGCAATAAAACTGGGACTCTGAAAAATAACAAGACTGTTAACTATCATTAATATACAGAATTTAAATTCTCTCTCTCTTTTTTTTCCCCCTCAGGAAAATGACCTTTAGGTACAGAATCAGAAGAGGTCAGTAAGTCTCTATCTACTGGGTAAATACCTAAATTCTATTTTCTATTTTTTTAATCACATGAAATCTTAGGTGCCGATCTGTCTCACCAGAAAGCATCCCTGTCTGAGACTCCTTTAATCATTTCCAAAACACCTGCTTCCATTTCAACACATCCTCACAGCTATGCTACAAAGTCCAACAGGTCTGAACTAATCTTCCCATTATTGCTTTTGCAGATTCTATATCCTGGTGAGTTAACAAGCTCCTGACTCTCCAAAGCCAACCTCAATCACAATGTGAAATAGAATCTACCTGGAAAACATTCTTGGCAGACAAAAAAATCCCTTTTATTATATGCTGATTCTTCACAGTCTCAATTTTAAGATGCTTATCAATAACTACAAGAGATAAAGGTAACATTTCTCAACTTTCTATCTTCCCAGGGCAGTAGAGACACAGTGTTCAGACATGCTTTGCTAAGTTGACGGTATTAATGGGTAACTAAAAACTAATGAGTGTAATTTTGTCATACACAAGTCAGGTGGCTGTCATAATAATAATTTCAGGCCATCTCCAAGACTACCAGGTATTTTCCAATTATATCAGTACATTTACCAGTTTATTTGTCAATATATAAATATTGCACATTTAATAGAGAATTAATCTCCTTTATGGAAGAAAAGATTAAGTAGAGGAGACCTTAAACAGGGGTTTTAAGTTAAAACTTATAAACCTGGAAGAAGGCTGAAGAGAGTCAAAATTTCTTATCAAAATTGACAGATGTTACACTTGGTTAACTACAAGCACAGAACATTTGACAAGCCAGGGACTTAAGTCAAAATGTTCTTTAAAGGCTGCTAAAGACTAAGGGAGTATGTAATCACTCAATACCTATGCATATTCAATACGATGTCAGCAGTTCTGAGGAAAGAAAGTAAAGCTAGAGCCAGTGTTGCTAAAGGACCAAGACACAATTTTATGAAATACTAGTCCAAATAGGACATAAAGGGATGCTGGCTAGGGATGTACGTGTTTAAGTGGCTGAGGTCTGACAGCCAAGGCTGAATCTGAGCCAGCCCCAAGTAGAACTTCTTAGGCAAAATTCGAGGGGGTCTGAGCAAAGGTCAGAAGGTGAGACTCAGAGAACACGGTCTACCCAGCAGTCAATGAGCGGACCAGATGGTGGCGCATGACCGGGCTAGGGTGCTGGGGAGGGACTTAAACGCTATCCTGACATATTTTCAAGTCATTCAACGTTTATGAACACCATCAGTATGTTTTAGTATTTAATATTAAATATGACTTGAAGAGTCTATTTTTCATAAGAAATTATTTTAGAACAGAGCAGGCAGTGCCAGAAAAACAGAATTATTATAGAAGCAATGCTGGACTCAAGAGACTCCCTTTGGCCCTTTGAGGATCTGTGAGGTCAGAACTCTCTTCACAATATTACTAAATTGCCTGTCTCACTGTGTGGATACTTACACTGACTGTGTATAGGCAACCGTGAATAAAACTGCTAGTGTCAAGACCGTGCAGTCAAACAGACTAGTAGTATTTTTTTTTTTAGATTTATCTTTATTTTATGTATATGCATGTTTTTACCTGTATGTATGTCTGTGAACCAGTGTACGCCTGATGCCCATGGAGGTAAGAAGAGGGCATCAGATCCCCTGGAACTAGAGTTACAGATGGTTGTAAAGAGCCATGTGGGTGCTGGGACTCAAGCTTGGGTCCTCTGGATAAGTAGTCAGTGCTTTTAACTGCTGAATCCTCTCTCCAACCCCAAGTATTACACTATTTTTAAAGGTGTTATTGAGGTATAATTGTGTACAGCAAACAGTATACATTTAAAGCATTTGACTGGTGAACTTGACCTATCTGCATTCTTGAGAATCCATCAAGACAATCAAGTAGACAAACATTCTGACCAAGTGCAAACCTTCCCCAGTTAGTGCCCCCTTCATGACTCATGTCTCCCTACAAACCTCATTCTCTGACAACCACCGACCTACCCTGTCCCTATAAATTAGTGTGTTAAGTTCTAGGATTTTTTTGTTTGTTTGTTTTTGAGACAGGGTTTCTCTGTGTAGTTTTGGAGCCTGTCCTGGATCTCGCTATGTAGACCAGGCTGGCCTTGAAGTCACAGAGATCTGCCTCCCAAGTGCTGGGATCAAAGGCATGCACCACTGCCATCCGGCGCAAGTTCTAGGATTTTATAGAAATTAAACTCTGTATGAAACATTCCTTTTTCATGCTAATATCAATCAAAGACAAACACAGGGTAAACTGAATCAGAATGAGGACTACGCCAAAGTAGATGAATTCACTTCATGACAATAAAAGGTCACTAATAAAACCAAGGAGAGTATGAAGCAAAACCTGACCAATATAATGAGGAAAAAAAGCTAACAGTGTCCGTCTCTATACAACAGATAAAACAAATGTACAGAAATCAATAAGATGTGATGCTTAAACCCCAGCCTGACTTAAAGGAGACTCATAAGATACTCCACCCAACAAAAGAATGTGTAATAGCCAAGTTTGCATGGAACGTTCATCAACCATACTTTGGGCTAGAAAACAAATGTACATACATTTAAAAGGATTGGAATAATGCCAAATATGTTTTCTGACCACAACGGAATCAAATCAACGACAAAAAGATGGTTAGAAAACCCACTACATATCATAAACCAAACGTTATACTTATAAAATAAGCAACAAATCAAAGAATAAATCACAAGATAAGTGAGCAAATATTTTGGATCGAATGGAACTGCACTGTAGATACATGACTTTGGAAGCTCCTAAGTATCAAAAACTTCTCTCATAAAAACGGTGTGGTGTTGACAAATGTGACTTTAAATAATGGAATACACGTCAAGCACACTGCAGCACTCCAACATTTCCAAATAGTCACTGAATGACATTACATAAGATCCATTCTGTGTAAGCTGGGCCAGGGGATTTTATCATAGGAACACAGAGGTCTTTCATTGTGGTTTCAGAGGCTATACTGAAACTAATGAACTTTTAAGAAAATAGCCCGCCACCGCTGGGCAGTGGTGGCAAATGCCTTTAATCCCAGCACTTGGGAGGCAGAGGCAGGTGGCTCTCTACGAGTTCAAGGCCAACCTGGGCTACAGAGCGAGTTCCAGAACAGTTAGGACTGTTAAAACAGAGAAACCCTGTCTCCAAAAACAAAAACACAAAACAAAACAAAAAAACAAAACAAATAAAATAAAATAGCCCTTACCAAGCTTGGTGTGGTATTTTAAAGAATTCCACAACTGTCTGAAAAGCTTGTTAAATACTTCCCCTTTTCTCAGCTGCATATGCTGAGACAAGGCTTTCTTCATCTCTTAGCAGACCAACAAATTGCAACAGCTATGCTGTAGCAGATGAGACTCCAACTGTGTCCTGCAGCCAGGCAGTAAGATGACTTGCAGAATCTGTAAAGCAACCCACTCTTCTAATCACATTAAACTTCAAAGTATATTCTCCTAGAATATCATTTGTTATTAACATATAATAGGACTGCTATGTTATCTATTTTTTTTTTTTGTTTGCTTATTTTTTGGTTTCTTGAGACAGGGTCATAAAAGGCCAGACTGGATGTAGCGGAAGTTACACTTGATCTCCTGGTTAAATACTTACTAATTAACTCATGTCAAGATAAAAAGGCTTGAAACAACAACAAGCATGATTTAGTAACCAAGCTAATTACATTTCTAAAAGCAAAACAAGACCTTAGGTACCTATGATATATGAAGAGTTGGCACCCAGAAAACTGTCAGATGAGGATGATATAATATTAACAGTCTTGATTGCTCCAAAGAGAACTAACTACCACAATGTGAACTGACAGGAACTCATTGAAGTAAAATTACCAGATTTTATAAGGGTTTACTGAGAACTCCAGCTTATTACTGTACTTAATGGCCAAGTCATATGTATGCCCAGTGGTGTCCATGCCTGGGATGGGACAGACACCTGACCAAGTTTGGTGAGAGGCAGCCAAGGTAGCAGGAGCTAGACTCAGCAAGGCTGGAAGTACTTCACCTAACTTGAACAGTTAGTTCTGAGAAAAGGTTTATACGACCTCTTTGCGCCTCGTTTTCCTTAAAACGGATAATCATGAAATCATAGTGTTACTGTGAGAATTCTAAATGTAAGGCACTTAGAGGAGCCAAGGGCATGTGAACACTTGGTAAATACCATTATTGCATAAGATTTCACTGAAATGTGGCGGGAGAAGGTGGAAGTACAATCTACAGAATGGCTGAGGGTACAGGGAAGACCAAAGTATTCTAAAAGTTAATTATGAAATCTATGAGTTCCAGTGTTAAAGATCCAAAATGTGATCTACAATCACAAGAAAACCCACGTACTAGAGAAGTATCACTCAAAGATGGTTGTGTATGGTGTTGGTTTTAAAGCGGCGCTTACTCTGCGAGAAAAGTCAGGAGGCACGACAAAACTCGTTATCAGAGCAGAGTTTATTAGGAGAGGGGAGGGACAGAAGAGAATGACCAGGCCTGTGGAAGACACGTGCAGAGAGAGAGTGTGGGGAGGAGAAGAAGGAAGAAGAGGGGGGAGGAGTCTATGATCCGCTTCTTTTTTTTTTTTTTTTTTTTTTTTTTTTTTTTTTTTGGTTTTTTTTTTTTTGGTTTTTTTTGAGACAGGGTTTCTCTGTGCAGCTTTGCGCCTCTCCTGGAACTCACTTGGTAGCCCAGGCTGGCCTCGAACTCACAGAGATCCGCCTGGCTCTGCCTCCCGAGTGCTGGGATTAAAGGCGTGCGCCACCACCGCCCGGCTATGATCCGCTTCTTACGGATTCCCCTGCACATGCGCACATGGGTTTACGGAGCTACACCACATATGCAGATTGTGTAATCACGCTGCGCACAAATTACATGATCACACAGCACACGGATTACATAGGACATAAGGCCCCTTACTTGGCTACTGAACTGCGCATGTGCGGTCATATAGTTGGAGGAGTGGCCAGAATTCCAACATATGGTGTTGAGATTTGGAAGCATTTACTGAATATTTTCAATATCAACTCATTTATCTAATGGCCATAAGAGTACAGAGGCTCTGCACACGAGGGTGCACAGCCGGAATCCCACACTCAAGATGTGGAGACAAGGATGGTGAGGCTAAGGCCAGCCTGGGCTACACAGTGAGAGCTTCTCAAGAGAGAAAGGAAAGGAAAACAGAGAGGAGAGGGAGAAAGTGGGGAGTTCAACCAACAACGAGGGTGTATTTCCCCATTTTTATAAAAAACTTTGTTTCTGGTTTTGATTTTTTGAGACAAGGTTTCTCTGTGTAACAGCTCTAGTTGTCCTGGAACTCCCTCTGTAGACCAGACTGGCCTCGAACTCACAGAGATCTGCCTGTCTCTGCCTTCCGAGTGCTGGGATTAAAGGTGTGTGCTACCATCCTGGGTAAAAAACATCTTTTTAAGTTCTTAAAAGGTTAATAAAAGAAAATCATAAACTATTTGTAGTTACAGTAACTATGTGAATACCTTGACTCAATAAGAAAAAGAAAAACACAGGCAGAACAGGGACAGTGTGAGAAGCCAAAGAGAGGGTCCAGAGCACACACAGAGAGGGTCCAGAGCACACACAGAGAGGGGTCCAGAGCACACACAGAGAGGGGTCCAGAGCACACACAGAGAGGGTCCAGAGCACACACAGAGAGGGGTCCAGAGCACACACAGAGAGGGGTCCAGAGCACACACAGAGAGGGTCCAGAGCACACACAGAGAGGGGTCCAGAGCACACACAGAGAGGGTCCAGAGCACACACAGAGAGGGGTCCAGAGCAGGAGTGGTCCTGGGTGGGGCAGGGAAGATGGGGGTGGGGGAGCGGAGGGTAGTGGTGGGGGTAGCCGGACTAAAGGGGAAATACTCCCCTCTACAGATGATTAGTAATGGTGACAGCTTTGGGAGCTATGCCTCTTGGGGCAAGGCAGAGTCACAGAAGCAAGCTCCCTGGGACCACGCCCTCTTGCCCCATGCCTCAGGCAAAACAGAAACCAGAGCAGGGAATTTGCAAAATTGCTCCACAAAACAAACAGGCGGTTTGAGATAGAATATACTAGAGAGGACATGGTGGTCTACAGACCCTGTTGTCAGCCCTGCCAACACGCAGCAAAGGACTTCCATGTTCTGACTTCTGTCATCAACACTGGGAGCCCAGAACTCTCAGGCCAGAAACCACCTGGGGAAACCACAGCCTGAGCAGGGACTGAAGGCAGAGGCAGCCTGGTCAACATGGGGAGCAGCTTCCATCTACCTCCCCACTGACAGACAAGAATTTCTGTGCGGCTGAGGGAAATGAAGCTTTCCACACAGTCTATGCTTCCAGTACAATGTAAATGTGGCAGGCATTGTTTGAAGGAGGAGGGTGTGGAGCAAGTGCTGCTCAGCTGTGTAAGGCAAATGTTGGAGGAGCAGGTCTTCGGCTTCAGTGGGTCAAACGGTCAGGTCTCACGCGACTACTTATATGAGAAAAAGGCAGTTAAGGAAGAAGGGACAGGCGAACTTCTAATTTAGGATTGCTCTCAGGAGCGAATTCTTATCAAGACTAGAAAGAATGTATAACTCACCCGGAAAATATCTGTCTTGTCTCCAAACAGATTGACAAAGTATTTATAGTCAGCATAGGCCCAGAATTTGGAATGGTCATACTCTTTAAATGGTCCAGGGACACTAGACTGGTCACAGTTCCAGGTCAGAAACTCCTCAAGGGTAGCGTCCACGTAACTACAAGCAGTTTCAAACTGAGGAACTGCAACATAAGGAACACAACTTGAAATGTTTCATAAGCACAGCATCTTCATACTTTAACAGGTAAATTTGACCACAATATTGTTTACCAATATTTAAAAATGAATTTTGTACTTGTTCATATAACAATTTACATCAATCACTCACAATAAAATAAAAAGAATGGTTTTGTTTTTAAGATTAACGACTATCCTCCAAGCCAGACCTACAGTCCCTGCCCAGCATGAAGGTTGAGGTAGGAGGATCTTGGGTTTGGGCTACACAGTGAAAAGAGGGGGGCAGGGAGAAAGGGGAAAGAAAAGGAAGAGACAGGAAGGGGGGCAATGGTGTGAGAAGGAGGGAGGAGGAAGGACTAAAGATCGATCACCTTTGTTATAGTATGCTCCAGTTCTCCACTCTGGGGATCTGTGTCCACTCCTAATAATGCTCACACCTTCCTTCCTCAGTCTCACTGGCTCACGAGTGTGTTCTCCAGTGGCTGCCGACTGTGATGGCTCATCCTCCCTGTCAACCTGACTGAATTTAGGTCACCTACAAGACACATCTCTAGGCATGCTGTGAAAGTGCGTCCAGGGGTGTTTAACCTAGGAAAGGAGACTCCCTCTGACACGAATGGCGTGGAGAGCTAGAGTGAATGGAAAGTAAGAGAACAAGGTCTGAGGAGTGCCAAGATTCACCCAACTATGACAACTGTGAAACCTCTTGGACATGGGTCTAGTAGCAGATGTAGGACTAACAGGACAAGGCTAGAAGATCACACAGCCCAGCCCAGTTCCAGTCTAAGCTGTCTGCTTCATGACCCACTGATAAATAACCAGCCACGTGGCAAGCACCTACTACCAAGAACTAAGCCAATCCAGCTGCCATGCTTCTCCCACCATAATGCACTCTACCCCTCCCCCTGCTTTTTTTGAAACAGGGTCTCTCTGCATGGCTGTCTGGGAAGGCACTATGTAGACCAGGCTATCCTGGAACCCACAGGGATCCTCCCGCTCTGCCTCCTAAGCACCGAGATAGGTTAAAGCCATGCATCACCACGCCCAGCCACACTGTATCCCTTTAAACCAGGAGCCCAAATCAAGTTCTGTTCCCTTAAGCTCTATTGGGTGAGAGTAACAATACATCCAATCTCAAAAAACTAAAAGCAAAACCCACTCCAGACAAAGATGAAGCTTTAAGTAGACAGGACGTGCAGACCCATGTAATTAGATGCAGACAGAACACTGTGCCACAGACACTTCGGAAGGAAAAGCTTCACAGCTGACAGAGACCAGAGGACCTCTGAGGGGATGTCTACGATCAGGGGAAGTCTATGATCTGTGCCTACTGGCTTGTTCTCTTATGAATCTGATGCCAAGGAGTCAAGGTACACTAAGGAAGGAAAGCGTCTGCAAGTTGCAGTGTTTTAAATGAACACAGGGAAATGAATATTTAACAAATCTAATTATGAGCCCCTTTGCAAAGCATGAAACCCTTTCAGGATGGGGGGGGGGGGTAACAGCCTAGAGCCTGACACACAGCACATGCTCAGTAAATGTCAAGCACTATTATTAGTCCTTCTTATTCAGTCCAGTGTTGACCTGGAACCTTTTCCAAATTACAGGAGTCAACAGAGGGATACTCAAGCTCTTCTTTCAACAGCTTCTGTCTTTCCCTCCTTCCTCCCCCATTAGGGTTATCCAACCATCTCTATCCCTTCCTTTTCTTGGAACTACCAAACCACAGAGGTGGGGCAGAAGCAGGATGATGTCATCTAACCCATCTACCTCATCGACTCGCCAACTTGACTTTGTGAAGTGGGAAAACTTAAGTGGGCCACGTTGATCTAAAAGACAAAAATCTATACACTTAGTAAACATTTCAATTTTGACAACTTTTGAGAAGCATTGAGGAGCAGTGCCCGGCAAGCAGCAAACCACTGATATGTACAAGCTCTTAACAACATTGGCATCCTCATGAATTCACCATAAAACCAAGAGTGAACGGAATTCATTCTGACAGAAATGTATGTAGCAAGACAGTTTTCGTGATCCCGAGAACCGGAGCCTTTTCTAATCCCTACAGGAAAATGCATGAGTTTCCCTGCATAGAATCAACCCAATTGACTGACAGAGTGCTGAAGTCCTTAGCTGAGCAACCTGGCCCTGGGGTGGGAGGACAGGACATTTCAGTGACGGCCTTTACCACCAGCACATCTGCATGGTGGTCTTCAAAAGTGGGCCTTGCTTCATTTCCTGTCACAGCAAATTCTGCACATTAAAAATGAAAATCTAAAAAACATAAAAACTATGTTTGAGAATTGTTACTGCCAGGGGAAAATTAAAATGAACAGAATGAATGGGAATGACAGATCTTTCCATTTACAGAATGATTTCAAAGTAGAATCTTTCCACTCCGGCTGAGGAGCGGCAGCACAAAGTGGTGTTCTGATTTCATGGTGACAGTCCCCTCTGGTAGCACGCCTGCTTTCCTTGGTTTGCTTTCTGCAGGGGGATTGCTCCTTTTAATTTTATCACTCTGTTCTTTTATTTAACGTTGAAGCAGTCCGGGCAGCTCCACCTCCAACCACTTACTGCTAAGTATTAGGCAAGAAGCAGCTGCCCCAGTCCAAGATGTCACAGCCAAATACAAAGTGAGCTTGCCTTGAAATCTAAAACAAAGGGTTTTATATATATATATTTGCCCAGCAGGCAAGCAACTCTTTTTCCATTTCAGAATTTCCTCACTTTACCAACTAGACAGAATGAGTGACAGGGTCTCTGCACGGGACTTCCGGCCGCTCCACTCCTTTCCCACTTACTGCTGTTTGGCACTTTTCTAAATGGTTGATAACTGTTGCTGCCTGAAGTACAGTGCAGCCAGTGAGCACTCAATCTTGACAGAAGAATTTGGTTAAAAATGGGTTGAAAGACCTACATGCTATTCACTATCTGTGTCCTAAAATAAACTCAGGAAGGCATTGTGTTTTTGTTTTTTGAGACTGAGTCTTATTGTGTAGGCCAGGCTGGCCTCAAACTCAGAGATCAGGCTACCTCTGCTTCCCAAGGTCTGGGAGCAAAGGCGTGTGCTATTATGCCTGGCTTTGAAAGAAAAAATTTTAAAAAATGTGCTATAACTGTAGATAATCATAATGTATTAAACATTTCAAAGAGCTAGGAGAAAGGATTCTGAAAAATTTCACCACAAAGAACTAACAGACATTCAGAGTGATAAATATGCTCACCTAACTAAAACATTAGCAATATCTACATAAATTGAACACAGTACTCCATTAACATGTAAAACTTTTATGGTTTCTGTGTATTAGTTGAAGATAAAAAATAATGCCAATTACTTTTAAAAGCTAGTTACTAATACTACTGTTGCAAGCATCCCAGAAAAAATTCTAAACAAGACCTAAGAGAGATATACAAAAGAAACAAAAAATATAATTATAAAATTATGTGCCCGTCTTTCTGTAAGACCTACAGGAAAAAACAAATACCTACCTACACCAAAAAGTAGTGGATACAAAAATCAACAGAGAAATAAATAGCTTTTATCTATGTACCACCTCCCCCCAAAAACCCCCCCAAACCAAAAAACACACCATATTGAGGCCATGTAGAGACCCTGTCTCAACTTTCCTATTATATACATATTGGGCAAAAAAATTTTCTTTACACTTGCTGTAAATAATGATAACTATAAACCTTTTTGCTGACAGACTTGGTAGGTAAAGATAATGTTTTTTTGTGTAGAAGGATACAATTTTACGACAATGTAAACTTCTTTCCAAAAATTAATTTTTAGAGCTTAATGAATTTTCATTAAAAATCTCAACAAGGGCTGGGCAGTGGTGGCACACGCCTTTAACCCCAGCACTAGGGAGGCAGAGCCAGGTGGATCTCTGTGAGTTCGAGGCCAGCTTGGTCTACAGAGCGAGATCCAGGACAGGCACCAAAACGACACAGAGAGACTCTGTCTCGAAAAACCAAAAAAAAAAAAAAAAAACCAAAAACCCTCAGCAAGGGAAAGCATTAGGATCATTCAGTGGGTAATGGTGCTTACCCTGAAAGCACAGGGATCTGAGTTCAAATCTCCCAAACCATACAAAGGCCGCAGAGCTCCGCATGCCTGTACCCCTAGCACTGGGAAGCAGGGACAGGTGGATCCTGAGAGCTTGCCTCACAGTGAACTTCCAGTTCCGTTCAGTGAAAGACCCTGCACCCAGGCAGTGAGGCAGAGTCCCAACACCCTGCTCTGGTCTCCACATGTGCATATGCTCATGTAGAAGCATACTCATGTACAGGCACCACACAGACAGACAGACAGACAAACAGACATATATACACCCCAGATGGGTTTATTTTCTTTCTTTCAGTTTTGTATTTTTTGTTTGTTTTTTTCCAAGACGGGTGTGTGTGTGTGTGTGTGTGTGTGTGTGTGTGTGTGTGTGTCTGTATGTACAGCCCTAGCTGTCCTGGAACTCCCTCTGCAGACCAGGCTGGCCTCAAACTCACAGAGATCCTCTTGCCTCGGCCTCCTGAGTACTGGGATTAAAGGTATATGCCACCACCGCCTGGCCTTTGTGTGTGTGTGTGTGTGTGTGTGTGTGTGTGTGTGTGTGTGTGTGTTTGTCTTTTGAGACAGGCTCTCTCTATGTGGCCCTGGCTATCCTGGAATTCACTATGTAACCAGGCAGCCTTGAACTCACAGAAATTTATTTGCCTCTGTCTCACATCATAAAGGTTTCTTATATTTTTTGGTTGTGAGCCTAGCCTTTAACGGCTGAGCCATCTCTCCAGCCCCAGAAAGGTTTCTTTAAAGTGAACATTCTATGTAACTATAAAGTCCATTTGGATGAATAAAATTCAAAGATATCGAGGAAAAGAAGAATAATGGAAGATCAGAGTAGACTAGTGGTTACAGAAGCTGGGGAGAGCAGGGAGGAAGGGTAGACAGGGAAAGGAGGGCATGGGAATTAAGCTGCAGTTACACAGGAGACGTTCTGGTGTCTTAGCACACAGCAGGAAAACAATGTACCATGTATTTCAAAAGAACGAGATAAAAGGATTTTGAATATATTCTTCAATTATGAAGAAATAATCAGTATTCTGATTCTGATATATATATGCAGAAATATCATATGCTACATAAAATATATACAATTTATGTCAGTTAAAAATATAAATACATCTGGCATGATGATGTAGGCCTGTAATCCCTGTGACGGCTGAGGCAGGAGGATTACCTAAAGTTTAAGACTAGCCTGGACTATACAGTGAGCTACAGGGTGAGACAGCATCTCAAAACCAAAACCAAAACCAAACAAACAAACAAACAAACAAACAAGAAGTGAGTAATTAGGTTGTCTGCGATGTACTTTTAAATACTAAAATGTGTATCGTGCTAAAAGAGTGTTTTCAAATGTTTTACTAGCCCCAAAGCTGACAGCTTAAGATGTGGCCTCGAAACCGATGCTAGAAAACACAAGAACATACAGCAACATGCTAAAGAACGTTGCCAAAGCCAGCACATTTAAAAATGATTATCTTGTAAGTGATGCTAGAACTAAATTTCTCAACTTCGTTATTTGGAAAAACTGTAGCAAACACCATCATTAAGCTGTTAGAGGAAAGGACTAGAGTAGTCTATTTTAAGAGAAGAAATTTCTAAAATGAAACAAATGAAAATAAATGTTAGTAGAGCACTAGCTGATTTGATTATAAAAAAGCACATGTGTAGCAAAAACAAATGCAAGCAATAAATGGGAAAACAGCCATAAGATAAAGAATTGTCTTTAAAAAGTAAATAAAACAGAAGCAAACCCCTGAAGCTCTAACAGAAACAGCAAAGGACAATTATGAGGAAAAAGCAGGGATTACTAATAAATATGAACATCACCAGCAAAAATGCTAATTACAGTAATGAGATCCCACCCTTTCACCGCCCAGATCTTTTAAGAGAAATTCGTTTGGTTTTGAAGGGCACAGACAAGGAAGCCATTTCTCCGTAGTTCTACTGCCTCTGTGTCAAAAACCTTTCATCCAGTCACTCCACAAACACAGGAAGTCTAACAGATGCTGAACCAGGATGAGGTAAGGCCCTTCCCTTATGGCAGAAAGAAAGACCTTAGGGGGAGGAGATTTCAATTACCTGTGCAACCAACAACGTGTTTATAACCATTCCAGATGTCTTTAGGAAAAAATGAAACAGAGTGTTCAGTGATAATTTGATAGCCGTGTCTGATGGGGGAGGGTGGAAGGAGGAAATTTAACTTTCGAGGAAGAAGAATTAGCTATGGAAAGCCAAGGAAGAGGAGCTGGGAAAGGAGCTACAAAGGCCCGGGCCCGGAGAGAGATGCAAAGGGCCGGAGGTAGAAGAAGCCAATCCCTGAGACAGACTGAGAAGACACCTGAGCTCAGGAGAGAGATGAAGCTGGGCCTCCAGGACCACACCACACATCTGTCTCTAGCCCCAGAGTGAGGAGTCAGCAAAGGGTTTGAAGTCTATATAACATTAGACTTGTTATTTATGTAGCTATTATTATTATTATTATTATTATTATTATTATTATTATTATTACTATTACTATTACTATTATTATCATTATTATTGAGAGTCTCACTATGTAGCCCTGTCCTGGAACTCACTCTGTAGACCAGGCTGGCTTTGAACTCAGATCCGCCTGCCCCTGCCTCCTGAGCACTGGGATTAAAGGCATGCGTCACCATGCTCAGCTATTCTTTTTTCTTTTTTCCCATAAACTGTCTCCTGCTAGTGTGAGGAACAGCCTGGGAAGTGAGGACAGGAATAAAGCAACTGAAATTCTGGGAGTGACACTGAAGGGCCATGCCCTCTAGAGGGCGCCATGGAGAGAGAGCAGCAGGTGGCAGCTGGATAGTTAACATGCAAGTCACAAGACCCCAGAGTGACTCAGCTCCTGGTACAGGAGCTCCTCAGACAGTGAGGGCTGCTGCTGCTGATAACCCACACACTCTTGCACCCAGTGACCTCTCCTAGGAATCCATCCTGGGGGAAAATCAGACACTTGGCACGTCTATACATTCAAAGCTTGCAAGCAATTTAAAGCAGCTCATTTCCCCCTGTTCACTACTGACTGTATCTAGGGCCTAACCTAACACATGATAGGAAAGTATCTAGCTACATCTCCAACCCTTTTGGGGGAGGGAGGTAAAAGGCACAGAAGAGTTGCTTCCTGTGTCTGGTTTCTTTCACATAGCCTGTAATCAATCTAAACAGAACAAATAAGAAAAACCTTAAATAAATTATGATATTGCCATATAATGGGATATTAGGGGGCCATTTAAAAGTCTCATTCAATGTCATGAGTTGTTCTTCTGAATATATGGAGAGAAAAAAGCCTGTGAAAATCAATACAATCTTAATTTTTAAATACAATCTGTTAAAATACGAACAGGTCAAGATGGAGAGATGGCCCGGTGGTTAGAGCACTGGCTGCTCTTCCAGAGGACCTGGGTATGATTCCCAGCACCCACATGGCAGCTCACAACTGTCTGTAACTCCAGTTCCTGGGGATCTGATGTTCTCCTCTGGCCTCCAGGGGCATCAGGTACATATGTGGTACACAAACACACATGAAAACAAAACACCCATACACATAAAATAAATAAAAGTTTATTTTAAAAAATATAGGCGCACATCTGTAGGATTTGCTGAAGGAGGTGAAGGCATGAGGAGGATCATGAGTTCAAGGCCAGCCTGTGCCACACATTTGCTGGGCATGGTGGTACACACCTCTAATCCCAGCACTCCGGAGGCAGACACAGATGGATCTCTGTGAGCTCAAGGCCAGCTTGGTCTACAAAATGAGCTCCAAGATAGCCTGAGCTACATAGGCAGACCCTGTCTCAAAAAATAAACAAACAAAAAACAAAAACAAACAACAAAATAAGGTATCTTTACATTTCTGTGGCCTTTCTACTTTTTCCAGTTACATTTTACACAGAAGCCATACTTTCATTTTAAATTATTTCCATTTTAAGTGATATTTGTTGAATATTAACTCTATAAGCATATTCTAAATGTGTTGTGCATATGAATTTATCTTTTTTTTTTTCTTGAGACAGGGTCTCACAATGTAGATCTGGCTAGTTTTGAACTTACTGTATAGACCAGATAATAAAGATAAGTGAAATACTGATACATACCAGTTGAGTACCCCTTGTCTGAAACGCCTGAGATCAGAAGTGGTTTGTTTTTTATTTCTTTTTTTTTTTTTTTTTTTTTTTTTTGGTTTTTCGAGACAGGGTTTCTCTGTGTAGCTTTGTGCCTTTCCTGGAACTCACTTGGTAGCCCAGGCCGGCCTCGAACTCACAGAGATCCGCCTGGCTCTGCCTCCCAAGTGCTGGGATTAAAGGCATGCGCCACCACCGCCCGGCTGTTTTTTATTTCTTATTTTTCTGGATTTTGGAATATTTGCACATACAGAATGAGCTATTTTGTGGATTGAACCCAAGGCTACTATGAAATTCATTTCTACTTCATGTCTTCCTTAGATACATAGGCTAAAGGTGGTATTATTATATAACTTTAGGCTAATGGTTATACATTTTGCCTTGTGAGATCAGGTATGGAATGTTCCTGTGGTATTGTGCTGGTGCTTAAAAATTCAGACTCTGAAGCATTTCAGATTAGAGATGATCAATTTATATTCCTATAGGGATGAGCCCTGAAAACAGGTTATGAAAGAAAGCTAACACAGAGGCCACCTCTTTCATGCCTGTTATGACACCCTGAATGGGCAGACTTAGACAGACGGAAGTGGGCGTTGTTGCTGGGGCTGACTGCTTAAAAAGCCCTGGCCTTCATGCCGGGATAATGAAAACATTCTGAGTTAGACAGTGGGCTATAAGCCTGTGAAAATGTTAACCACCATTTGATTAGATACTTTAGAAAAGCTAAAAGCTACACTTTATGCTGTGAAAATTTTATTTCCGTGGTTAAAAAAGAAAAGCCTAAGCTACCTTTTCTAAAAACTCAGTGGTTTCTCACAACTGCAGAGAAGTTTTTAAAAAACTCCTTTTAGACTTAAGGATTAACTTGAAAACGTCAAATTACCATGGTTCGTGTGCAGTAACAGTCCTGGCATCCTAGGGAGGAGGTAAGCAGATTAAGGCAGAGAATTCAGGTAAATCGTGCTCAGCGAATGAACGCTAGCGACCAGCAGCAGTGTGGTGGCCGGAGTCTAAGCAGGACGGGAAAATACCACACTTTGTATTTCAACAGACACTTCAGTGAATGGCAGATTTGTTTCACAACATCAAAAGGAAAACATGTAATCTGATTTTAAGTTATTGCACCGGTCTAGCATTTCATTTAAAAATAACTAAACAACCAAGTCTGTGGTTAGAATGAGATGCCAAACTACAGTAATTCTCTTGTGTCTGTCTCGGAGTCCAAAATGGCTCTAGACACCAGAAGCAAATTGCAGGACATATTCTATAAGGTCAAAGAGGGAGAAAGGAGCCAGGAGCTGCTGGAAGGGAGACCAGGGAATGTTTCGGCTCCTCTTAGGCTATGAGTAGGGTCTTTAAGAACTACTTCTCTGCAATGCACACTGAAATGCAAGGTAAAGACCAGACCACAGCTAGGGACACCTTAAGATTAGAAACATATCATTTCTGTCCTTTAAAATAACGACGCTTGAGAGATAATGATAATCACTTTATCTGACAACAGGGCAAAAATGTCAAAAGTTTCAAAGTGTTCTGGACAAAAAGGCAACAAGCACAATGGTCTGTGAATACTAAGGAAGGCAAAACAAGAAAAATAAGATAAAAACAGCGCAGTGCAGCATGTGCGGACAGCCCAGGCTATACAGGACGACCTCGGTGCGGACAGCCCAGGCTATACAGGACGACCTCGGTGCGGACAGCCCAGGCTATACAGGACGACCTCGGTGCGGACAGCCCAGGCTATACAGGACGACCTCGGTGCGGACAGCCCAGGCTATACAGGACGACCTCGGTGCGGACAGCCCAGGCTATACAGGACGACCTCGGTGCGGACAGCCCAGGCTATACAGGACGACCTCGGTGCGGACAGCCCAGGCTATACAGGACGACCTCGGTGTGGTGCGGATAGCCCCACCTATACAGGATGACCGTGGGAGGAGCTGAAGACTAGCCAGTTAACATAGGCTGGCCTCAAACTCACAGAGATCTGCCTGCCTCTACCTCCCAGGTTTGAGGATTAAAGACACGAGCCACCACCGCCCGGCTTGTTTTTCACTTTCAAGGTGGAAGCAGAGGCATAGTTCAGTATTGCCTCGCTTGCATATAGACACAGAGAACAAACAGCTTTTTTTTTTTTTTTTTTTTTTTGGTTTTCCGAGACAGGGTTTCTCTGTAGCTTTGCGCCTTTCCTGGGACTCACTTGGTAGCCCAGGCTGGCCTCGAACTCACAGAGATCCGCCTGGCTCTGCCTCCCGAGTGCTGGGATTAAAGGCGTGCGCCACCACCGCCCGGCTACAAACAGCTTTACATACATTTTATGCTTATATGGGACAATAAAGGTCAAGAAGACTAAAAAGTAAAAGATAAAATTATAACCATGACTAAGTGCTATAAATAGCCTGAAGCCATACATGTAGGAATGTGTTCCAGAGTAATCACAAGAGGAAGGGACTATGATACTGTATTCTTGGATATTACTGCATTATTACACTGTAATTCTATATTATTATAGTGTTGCTATTTTTCAGTGGAATGGGGCACAAGGAGTCCATTAACATATTTATTGTCTATCCTGCTCAATCAGCCACAATAATGTCTAGCAACATGAGGAAGACATGAATAAACAGATTTGCATTTTGTGTGGGTGTTTAAACCCAAATGTTTGAACAGGAGGAGAAACCTGTATGAGGTCAAACTATTTTCCCACGTTTTCTTGTAACAGTTTCCTGTCTGTACAGTGAGTGGTCAAGGAGGAGTTGAGGTTAGACAGAAAGACTGCCTAGGGATGGGGTGAGCACAGCTGAGAGTGGGGGGTGCTACGGAGGGGGCTGCCATGGTGACCGCTCACTACCTGTACCCGTGCTTCTCAGGCCCATTCTGAATCGCATCTGCTTGGCTTGCAGGACCTCGGAAAGGTGTTTCGCAGTCCAGTGCTGTGCTGGCCAATCAAACACCATGTTACAGAAGATGGCAGGCTGCTGGAGAGACATTATAATTTCTTTCGCTTTCTCTGGCGTGAAAGGTTTGACACGCTCACCTAGGAAAAGAAGAATAGGGCATTAGGTAACAATGGGCAGATAACTATGGAGTTATTTCCCATGGCATGAGGAGAGAATGGCTAATGCTGTTTCTGCTCTGGCAAGTCTTTCCATGCAACTGCACCACACTTAGGTAATATTTGGCCTCAAAAGTCTGAATTCTTGTTTTGGTTTTTTTGAGACGGGGCCTTACACTGCAGTCCAGGTTGGCCTGGATTTCACAACGTTGCTCAGGCTGGCCAAGAACTCATGAAGATCCCCTGCCTCGGCCTTCCAAATACTTGGATTGCAGATGTGAGGCACCATACCTGGCTGCCCCAAACATCATGTTCCACTATAGAAATAGTTATATGACATTTTATTAGTTATAGAACAAAGTCATACATCAAGGCATCACCCAAATACAACAGTGGGAATCACAGGTAGGCAGGGTACAGCAAAGCAAGGCAAATCTGCTATATGTTTTATATACTAGCTAACAGTATTCTTAGCTTTGGGGCTGGTGGAAGTTAGCGGTATGCTAAGAATACATTGTAAAGGTTTTGACAAGCACAGGAATATTAGTTCAGACATGGAATAGGTAATGAGTGTTTTTCAAGGGACTAAAATGGCCTAAGGCATTTTGGTTCTGGTCTGCAACATTTTAATTCTCCATAACTTCAGTCACTTTATGTAGAATCTATTTTCTTTTGGTGTGTATATGTGTATGTGTATAGTGTGCATGCATGCATGTATGTGTGGTGTGCATGCATGCATGTGTGGTGCACAGGTGCAAATGTGCATGAGCACGTGGAGGCTTGAGGTTAATGTTGGGTGTCTTTATTGGTATCTCTCTACTTCATTTATAGAGACAGGGCCTCTCTATGGTACCCACGGCTCACCCATCTGCTAATCAGGCCAGCAGCTTGCGCTGGGGACTTCTTGCCTCTACCCTGAGTGCTGGGATTACAGGTAGCTGTCATTCCTACCCTGTTTTTACGCAGGCTCTGAAGATCTTCATTCCAGTTTTCATGCCTGCACAGGAAAGCCCTTTATCCACCGAGCCATCTCCCCAGCCCCATCTTGTACAATCTTTAACAGGTGTGGGTCTTTTTTCTTTCTAAAAACTCAATCCGTAGTGCATATGTATGACTTGTGATTGGTGGACCTAGAAGCTGTGCAGAAGTCAGTCGCTCCCCAATTGTGGCTCTAGAAACAGGCTGCTTTCAGTCGTGTTAGGTTAAGTCTGGGAAGTGTCCCTCCGGTATACTGACTGCTCCTTTTGAGATGCAACACTAGGTCTCAATAAAAGCCTCTTCTAAATGGTCTTTTGGTGCCCAGTGACATGAGCAGATAATACTATGAACAGATGGAGCACCGAGTTTAGCTCTAGGTAAGCGCTAGTATGGTAACTAGAGAGTGTCAGGTTGTAAGTCCTGCAGCCTCCCAATGCCATAAGCCCTCAGCTCATCCAGCAGCTTAAAGGAGGCTGAAGTGTTCTCAGGAGCTGCCCTGAGTTATGGGCTGAGAGAGCAGATGTCCAAAGCCTAGAGCTGTTAAGACTGTCCAATGTTGAGCCATTGGACACTTAGAGCCTACCTCGGGCTACAAGGCTAGAGCTCTAAGCCCCCAGCTCTCAAGGTCTAGAGCCATGAATCTCTGGCTTTGGAAGTGCAGACCAGTAAGGTCTGAGCAAGGACTTCAGAGCCTAGATCTACAAGCCTCTGTACTCAAAAGCCCAGCTCACAGGCCTCTGGAGTCCAGGCTGCCAAGAGTAAGGGAGCAGCAGCGCCTTGCCTGTTTATGATTTTCTCTGATAGAGCAAGAGGGCCCACAGGCAGCTGCTTGTGACAAAAGGTCTTAATTCATACTGATCTGTCAATGTTCAGTACAAGGTTATCTGACTGCAACGTATCAAATCAGAGTGCCTGGATTCCCTGTATATGAACATGGATGAATCACTTTTTTTTTTTCTTTCCCCTGATACAAGGTTTCTCTGTGTAACAACCCTAGCTGCCCTGGAACTATCTCTGTAGACCAGGCTGGGCTTGAACTCACAGAAATCTTCCTGCCTCTGTCTCTCGAGTGCTGGGATTAAAGGCATGTGCCACCACCGCCCGGCGAGTCACATTTTTTTTTTTGGTTTGTTTTCGTTTTTTTGTTTTTTCAAGACAGGGTTTCTCTGTGTAGTTTTGGTGGCTGTCCTGGAACTCACTCTGTAGACCAGGCTGGCCTTGAACTCACAGAGATCTGCCTGGCTCTGCCTCCCGAGTGCTGGGATTAAAGGCATGTGCCACCACCGCCCGGCGAGTCATATTTTTTAAAAACCATATTTTTGAAGTGCTAAAGAGATGGTTCAGTGGTTAAGAGTGGTTGCTGCGTTAGCACGAGGACCTGAGCTCCAGTGGTTAAGAGTGGTTGCTGCGTTAGCACGAGGACCTGAGCTCCGGTCCCAGCACCCATGGAAAGGCTAGGTATGCCGTGAGCACATGTGTGTGGTACCCTACGTCCAGATCCAGGAGCTGTCCCACCTGCTTGTCTTGAAGGAACAAGGCAGAGAGAGAGTGAGCAAGGTATGTCCTCTTTTGGTCTCCGCACATTTATGTATATACACAAACCCACCCATGCATACACCACACACACCACCACCAATAATAATAACAAGAATAATATATTTTTAAAGTTTAGTTAGGCTGCTATAGGGAAGGTGAAATTTCTCTTCCACTCCAAGAATCTCTGGTTGGAAATGACATAGGACAGGTTAACATGAGAAAGGTCTACAGATTTTATTTAGTATGTATCACATGTGCCTAGGAGCCTGCATCGGAAAGATGAAGGTCCACAGACGGACTTCGAGCATGATCCTTAAACAGCAGGCCAGTCAGAGAAGTAAGTTGTGAGAACATGACGAGACCAAGGAGTCTGGGCTAGGGCAGTCACTGAAGAGAAGTGACCAGAAGATAATATGACTTAACAAGTCTGCTTATCCAGATTTCTCAGTGCTGTGTAGCTGGAGTTTTCCTGCCTGGTCCACAGTCAGGACTAATCTCTCTCACCTGCCAGTCCCACAGCTGCTCAAACCCGACCAAGTAAACACAGAGACTTACATTGGTTACAAACTGTATGGCCGTGGCAGGCTTCTTGCTAACTGTTCTTATAGCTTAAATTAATCCATTTCCATTAATCTATACCTTGCCACATGGCTCGTGGCTTACCGGTATCTTCCCATGCTGTTTGTCATCATGGCGGCTGGCAGTGTCTCTCTGACTCAGCCTTCCACTTCCCAGCTTTATTCTCCTCCTTGCCCCGCCTATACTTCCTGCCTAGCCAACGGCCAATCAGTGTTTTATTGATTAATTAGCAACACATTTGCCATACATCCCACAGCACTTCCCCCTTTTTTTTTTCAAAAAGGAAGGTTTTAACCTTAACAAAGTAAAATTACATATAATTTGGGAATTTGGACGTAGCTTCTCTTACTACTTCCTGCTGGAAGGGGGCGCTGTATCTTATGGGGAAACAACGAAAATTTTAGAATTATGGAATAGTCCATGAGGCTGTATCGTCTGAGCCAGATGCCTTCAAACCATTCTGGATGTTGGATCATCTGGGCCATGGTTTCATTGGAGACCTTCAGGGGGTCTGGGCTGGTCAAACCTGATGTATCTTAATCTTGAACAAATCCATAGCCTCTGGCTTTCTGTGGAAACAAAAGAGACTCTTTTCCAAAGCAACATATCCTTATATCTAAATTTTGAGGTCAAGGTATCTTTAAAATATGCATATTGGTTTAACTCAACTTCCTTTACAATCAAATGTTTTTCTGCAGTTAAAAATCCCAAAGACAACACAATCCAGATTCTCTGTGTAATATTCATCTTTACGTGGCTTATTTTTTATATTACCTTTACTGTCTCTTTAAAGACTTTATTTTTAAAAACTATGTATTTCTTTATACAACTGTATATATTCCTTTTTCTCTCTCTTCCAAGCCTACGTACATTTTTACACACATTGTAAACTATTACATCTGAATCTGTCTTATTGTGAATCTATCACTTTAAACTGCAGCAGCTGTGGCTGCTGGCTCCGCCCACCTCATCTTCCCAACATGGCTACGTTTACCACCAGCTCTGGGAGCTATCATGGGTCTATGCTTTTATCCAAGCAGCGTGTAGTCCAGAAACTTCTTTTTTTTTTTTTTTTTTGTTTTGTACCAGCAAAGTCTAAATCCACCATGCAGCTTAATGTGCCACTTGCAGAGGCCTCATTCCTGCCATACTGCAGGTCAAGCACTCAAGCTAGGAACCCACAAGTAGCTCAAACCAGCAGCTGCCGCTCATTTGAGAGAGACAATTAGGAACTGTTTTTAGCTCCGTTTTAGAATCTTTTTTCTCAGTTTTTAGGTGGAAACTCTTGCCACCACGTTGGACGCCATTTGTAGCTGGAGTTTTCCTGCCTGGTCCACAGTCAGGACTAATCTCTCTCACCTGCCAGTCCCACAGCTGCTCAAACCCGACCAAGTAAACACAGAGACTTACATTGGTTACAAACTGTATGGCCGTGGCAGGCTACTTGCTAACTGTTCTTACAGCTTAAATTAATCCATTTCCATTAATCTATACCTTGCCACATGGCTCGTGGCTTACCGGTATCTTCCCATGCTGTTTGTCATCATGGCGGCTGGCAGTGTCTCTCTGACTCAGCCTTCCACTTCCCAGCTTTATTCTCCTCCTTGCCCCGCCTATAGTGCTGACTGCCATCTCTGGTTGTGGAATGACTTCCTTTTCCCTTCCTTTCCCTCAGTACAGGAAGATACCTTCCCAATGGAGTCTTACTTCCTGGTTTAGGAAGAGAAAAGAAAGCAAGGTCCTTTCTTGTACCTGCTGTTTTCCAAATGCCTTTAACACAAAACAATCAATATGCCAAAGTGGCATGTTTTCATCCCCCACAATATACAAAGACATAACTGAATTGGGTTGCGTATCAGGGATAGACGGCTTGCTGAGCATGAGGTAGACCCTGGGATCAGTGTTCAACATTTAAAAAAAGGAAGATCTAAGTACTCATGAGGCAGTTGCAGGTAGATCTCTATGAGTTCCAGGCCAGCCAAGACTGCATAGTGAGACCTTTTCAAACAACAACAATAAAAAACAATATATCTATACTCTATGCTTATACACATAAATTAGAACTATGCTTTGGGAAATAATTGGGACAATGAAGCCAAAGTCTCAAAGAACCATCCACTATTTCAATAACTCAAATAACTCATAGAATAGAAATTACTCAACAAAATAATCATAAGCTTCATATTATGCATACATATTATATATATTATGTATAGCATACAAATACACACAAATTAATACCACACTATAGCAGCTAAAAGTGTGGATACTTAATGTTCCCCAAATACTTACTAAATTATAACACAGCAACCACATGGCATATTTTATATATAGTAAAAATAAAAATAAGAGCTATGTGGAAAAGTGTAAAGATGTGAGGTGGTTAGGGAGAGTGGGGGCTGAACTGACTCTCAGTTATTACAAAAGTCACGTGAGAAATGTGATGTCTAAACAACAAGGGTGTCAGTGAGGAAGGAAGTGACGGTACAGCTGGAGAAATACTAACAATATCAAAGACCATGGCAACCGGAGACCGGGTGGGAGGAAGATGCAGCCAGAGGCAGCCTGGGGCTTCCAGACTAGTGACCTGCCACACAGAGAAGTCATACGCAGCCACTTGTTTGGTTGGGAAGATAAGGAATACGATTTTGAACACCATCATCATAATATCATGTATTTACAGTGTCCATCTGCTCCTCTAAGAAGCCTATGAAATGGAGAAGATATTTCCATCATCAAAGGATAAAATAGAAACTCAGATGTCAAATGAACTAGCCAATGACAAATAACTAATCAGGTCTGATTTGCAAGCCTAATGTTCTTCACACTACACAAGCCTGCTTCCAGAGAACACAAACTGTGGAGCATGACCTACCTGCCAATCTGATGGAGGCATTTTCTCAACTGCGGCTCCCTCTTTCCTGATGACCCTAGCTTGTGTCAGGCTGACAAAACACTAGACAGCATAGAGTATGATCTGAAAAGATACAGGTCTAGGAAATCTCAAGATCAGTTCACAGGTAATAACACATGCATATTTGGGCAGACAGGAATGTCTGAAGAAAAATGGAGGTCATGTTACATCTGCAGTAGAGACTACTAGCCGTCTGCCTACCTAATACCCATTCTCTTCTTCCTGAAGCTTTAATTTTCCTCTTCAGAACTAGGTATTGAACCCAGGTCCCCGTGGACCTAGGTAAGCACTCCACCACTGAGCTATATCTCCACTCCCTCTTCCTCCTTATTAACAGAATTCTGCATGAGGAACAATGGCTAAAAAAATTCTCTCTTAGGCTCCTTTGCAGAGAGGAGTGGACAAAGATTTATATGTGTGTGTGTGTATGTGTGTGTGTGTGAATGTACACGTGTGTTCATATTTATAGATGTATGCATAGGTATGCAAGTTCCTGAGTCAGCATTTTAGCCCTTATCCTCCCTCCTCTCCGGCACCTATTTTTGCCTGGAAACAGATTTAACCAGCGTGAGAAACAAAAGGAAATGGCAAAACTTGCCAAAGAATGCAAGAGGTTCACCTCTGTGCCCCTTCACCAGCACCAGCAAACTTCTACCCCCTATAACTGTAATTAACGAGGCAATTCCACGTAATTTATCTGGTAATCAAGAGAGGTTTATTTCTGGGGTAACTTACAGCCAATAGGGGTTGGTTACAGGATCCGGGAGAGATGAGGTACCACCCAGCGGACAACTCTGGTTTGGTCTCCCATCCAGCTTCCAGGACCATGAAGTATCCAGAAGGGGCAAGCAGGTGCACATCTCGAGTCTTAAGGGGCTCCCTCTCAGCCACGCCCCAGGGGCAGGTCACAGGTGGGTGTGGCAGTTACCTGCCGTCACTCTAGGGGCAGTGTTTCAAGGTCAAAGCTGGAACAGCTACCCACTACAACCTCCCAATTGTTTTTGTATGAAAATAAACCTTCATAGTCAAGACATCATTGCTATGAATAGTTCAAACTGAGGAACACCTTGCTGTCTCAGGCAAGGACACTTTCAGGGACAGCCTTACTCTCCCCTTATAATGCTTTGTGGCTTAGACAAGATAAATCATGGCTGGTCTGACTCACCGTAGCATTTCTCAGTTCTAATGTGGTAAAACATTCAACCTGTGAACATTTCCCTTCTAGAACTTTAAAGGGCAAAGGCAATCAGATGCATTGGTGCTTCCAGTGTTGCTGTTTGTTTTTGCTCTTTTGGGGGGCCCGCCACCCAGCTCCCAAATAAATCACTCACGGAGGCTTATTCTTAATTATGAATGTTCGGCTGTAGCTTGGCTTGTTTCTAGCCAGCTTTACTTAACTTTAAATTATTCCATCTACCTTTTGCCTCTGGGCTTTTCCCGTTCTCTCACTTCTCTTATTCCATGGCCTGCTGTGCAGCTGGGTGGCTAGCCCCTGGAGTCATCCTCTTCCTCTGGCTACATTTTTTTTTTTTTGATCCTCTCTTCCCAGATTTCCCTTTCTCTTTATCCTCTCTGCCTGCCAGCCCTGCTTATCCTTTCTCCTGCCTCGCTATTAGCTGTTCAGCTCTTTATTAGACCACCAGGTGTTTTAGACAGGCAAAGTAACACAGCTTCACACAGTTAAACAAATGCAACATAAACAAAAGTAACACACCTTAAAATAATATTCCCCAACATTCCAATGTAGAGACTGACTTACTCCCTTTAACTCAAACCAGAGCCAACAAAATACACAGCTTTGAATGCACCCTCACAAACAGTTCTCACACATGGATGGTACACCTGGTTCCCCTTCTACAAATACATAGTCAGACATTATTAACACACAAAGACTGTTTTGACAAAACAGCCTCAAAGAAACTATTTTTCTTTACATGTTAGATTTTTTTTAAATGCCTTTATTGTTACGATCTAAAAATCCCAGATACCCCAGAGCCTATTTAATGGATGAGCACCCAAACCAAAGTTTGCTGAGAAAGCAGCTGGCCTAGTGACGGGCATACAAAACAAACATTTGCCAAGTAAATAAAAAGTGCTATTAAATGTGTGTTAAAAAAAAAGTAATCAGATGTTTCCATAATAGAAAAGTAGCGCATATTACAGAATTTCAGGCCCAGAGTGAAATAACAATCAGTTGGTTGTGAGATAAAACTAATTTGGCTTCTGATAGTTTAATCAACAATGAACTGAGCCATTAAATTAGCAAGTTTAAGTCTCATGATTTCCTTTAAAGAAGGATGTAAGGCTATATCCTATTAATTAAATAGCCTAGGGATATACCCAGTCATTACACGCCAGGGATATGTGCAAAGAGCTGTAAAGATTCTGAAGTAACCGCAACCGTCTTTGAAGGATGAGTGTATTTAGGTCCAAACTTGCAAGCAGGGATTTCTAACGAGATGGTTTAGAAACTGCTGGGAAGAAACATCACTGATCCAGATGTTGTACAACTACCTACTCTCCCTTCAAACACTGCAGAGTCAATAAAACAACAACAACAAAGAAGAGAGAAAAAGCCAGTACATGCAGTCTATTTGTTGCGGTCTGATTACTATAATTCTTTGGGGATAGTTGAAACATCATAAAAGAATGAACTGCCCTTTTCAGTAACAATAATAAAAAAAACTATACAAAGCATAAGATAATTTGAAAACCAGTTTCTCTGAATTTCCTAGTTATCTGGCTTTCGTAATTAATATCTGACTTGGACTTGCATCTAAAAATTTAGAATAAGATGAGACTAAAGGACATTTACCAGATTTTCAGAAGACTCTCCAAATACTGATAGAATTTAACAAAGATCCTGAAATAAAAATGTCTCTCACATTAGAAAATATAAATGGAAAAATAAATAATAAAAAATGTGCAGAAGGTGTCATAAAAGTTACAATATAGAAACCCCCAGAGTAACACAACAGGATTAAAAAAAACCACAATGACAAAACCCTGGCATGGGGAGATCTCTGAAATATAGACATGTGTGGGGATCTCTCCAATCTGCCAACTATTACATACATGTGTGAAATTTCACACCATTAGAACGGTAGCTATTAGGACAAAAAGCAGTTATCATCCGGGCCAGGTCTAAAAACTGGATAGACTCACGTCTAACAGAATGACTGACTGACAGACATGTGCCTGTGATCCCAGCATCGGGAGGCTAAGACAGGATGACGGGAGTCTCTAAGGCTTGGGCTACACAGTGAGACCCTGTCTAAAAAAGAAGAGGACAAAATGCTGGATTAGAAGTAAAGAGAGAGGAGGAAACTTAGACAAAGATACTTTCTCATTTTGTAGGCATTACTTTGAAATGTCAATAAAAACTATGAAAGTTCTCCTAAAAAGCTTAACATAATGTTGAGTAAAATGACCAGTAGCTGGCCAGGCATAGTGGAGCACGCCTTTAATCCCAGAGCTCAGGAGGCAGAAGCAGACAGATCTCTGTGAATTCGAATCCAGCCTGGTCTACATAACAGAGCTCCAGGCCAGCCAGGGATACATAGTGAGACCTTGTCTCGAAAAACAAAAACAGAATAGCAATAGGCATAGATCCTGGAAATTTCAAGGACTCAAGGAATGTAGCAGGAATCCTAACTGGTCTTAGTAAAAACCCTGAGCCAGATATCAGGGTAAATGCTGAAAGGTCAGAGCAAGCCACAGCCACCTCTTACCTCGCCAACTCCTCAGCCTGAAAGAGCTGAGCTCCTGTCTCCTCCCGCCTTATATTCCTTTCTCAGCCTAGCTATATCATCACTTCCTGTCCCCACCGCCCAAGTACTGTGAGCAAAGGCATGGGATCCCAAGTGCTGAGATTACAGGTGTGTGCCACCACTGCCTGGCCTCTATGGCTAACTAGTGGCTGGCTTTGCCCTCTGATCATCAGGCAAGCTTTATTTGTTAGATCATCACCACACAAGGTGGCCTTTTGCTACTGAAGAAAGACCACATTTTAAGGGTGAGGCAGTTACGACTTAATCATGGCATTGCCCAGCTTGGGCTGAATACATGACACAGGCCTTTTAGATCCTTCCAACACTGCACTTATAACTCTTGCCCAGCTGAGCCAGAAACTTGGCTGCCTTCTCAAAAATTGGCTCATAAGAGGCTAGGGAGATGGCTCAGCAGGTCAAGTGCTAGCCAGGCAAGTGTGAGAACCAGGGTTCAGATCCCCAGAGGCCACATAATGCATCCCGGCACAGGACAGCAGAGACAAGGAATCCTCAGAGCAGGCCGACCAGACTAGCTCAAACAACAAGCTCCGGGTCCAACAGGAGACCCTGCCTCAATCCGTAAGGTTGAGAGATCCAGGGAGGAAGACTCGGGAAGCATCCCCAGACCCCTACGTACACACATGCACTCTCACACCCACACAAATGTGAACAAGCATATGTATATATACATGTGCATCATCTCTCTCTCTCTCTCTCACACACACACACACACACACACACACACTCCCAAAAAATCGGCTCAGAAAATAAAACTTACAAATTTAAAAATAATACTGGTTTTAAACTTAAAACAAGGACAAGCAAATCTGCACTTTAAATCAGGCTCACACTCGGAAGAATGGAATCTCAAATACTAACGCTCTTTTCAAATGCTTCATAGTATCTTCAAAATCCCAACAAAAATATTTTGATCTGACTCCAGATGCTTCTAAGTAGATTTTCTACAACTGAAAGTAAACTGGTTATTTTGCTTTGTCTTTTTTTTAATTACAGAGAGTCAATAGTAAGATCTCAATGAGACATTTGCACCCATGGAAAGCAGCACTCCAGGAACAGCTAAGTGGTGGGAGCCACCCTGACGCCAGCTATGGAGTGTGTTATGTAGCCTGAAGGAAAATGAAAGAATAACACTAACTGAAACAAGCCGCCACAAAGCTACTCTGTTGCGCGATTCCCCGCAGAGAAGTGCTTAAAGTGGTCAAATGTACAAACCCTTTGAATGATGCTCCGTTAAGCATAACCAGAAAAAGTTTCAAACAAGGATCAATTCCAGTTTCAGGCTCACTTCCCCGGCACCGGGCCACCCACCCGGTTACTTGCACTCTAACTACCCCCAACCTTCAAGCAACCATTCCAAGCTTTCCTCTCAGCGCTCCAGAACCTTCTCCACATCCTCATTCCTGTGGTGCTTTGCTGTTTCTCTGAGAAGCCTGGAACCCGTGACTTCCCCCCTCACCACTTCAACATTTCTACTTTCATACTGCCTTTTCTCTGGACTCAACAGACACAATGTCCTCCTTCTCTCTTGCATTCGGTCACCACCTCCATGAGACCGTAAGTTGCTCACATATGTCGCTGTGAGAACACAGGCTTGGGGTAAATGAAACATCAAGGGTTAACACGGCAAGGTCTGACGGACTGAGGAGACAACTAAGATGTCCTGGAGCGGGCTGTGAGACGGCCAAGCAGAGTGACAGCAACCCTTCCTTCCCAAGCCCTTGAGGAACATATGTGGGACATTATTGTCCTTTCTTACATTCTCACTTCTCACTGTAAGTGAGGGTGTCCCCCTACGTATTTCAGCAGAGACCCCAGACCATCCCATAAACAAGGAGCTAACAGAACAAATGCAGCTACCTCTCGGTAGGCATGAGAACAAAGAGCTTAGAGTACATAATTACCAGTAATTGAGACAGCTGCAATGTTAGAAGGTGGTTAAGGCCAGTAACTAACAGCTAGCAGTCAAGGTACATCGCTAACAAGGCCAGAATCAAAGCTAACAGAGGGGGTTTCAAGCACCCCTAACTGAGTGCGCAGTACATGAAGAGCACACGCTCATCACCCTGGTTAGGTCAGAGGCATGCACTGAGTGTGTAGGCTCTCCACTGGTTCAATCCATGATGGGCCGAGAACTAGCCAATCCCAAGAGTTACCTCAGTCTTCGTCCACTTATGGCCATGTCCTTATAAAAACCCCTAGACAAAGGAGTTCACTAGCTTTTCCTTTCGTGGAAACTCCTCCCACACTTGGGACTTTCTCTAAATTTCTCACTTTTCTGTAATTTTCCCTAATTAAGCTTGCTTCCACTTTGCACACTCTGAGAAGAGTTTGTGTCCTTAGTCTTCATTGGCATGAGACAACTCCTGTGGAATAATCTTTTTATATACTGTGAAGATGTGTCACTCAGATGGGTTTAATAAAAAGCTGAATGGCTAATAGCTTGGCAGGATTTTCAAGGCAGAGAGAATGCTGGGAGGAAGAAGGGCAGAGATGCCAGCCAGGCATGGAGGAAACAGGAAAGCAGCATGGGCAGTACAGAGTAAAGGTAATAAAGCCACGAGGTAAAAAGTGAATTAATAGAAATGGGTTAATTTAAGTTATAAGAGCTAGTTAGAAACAAGCCTAAGCTACTGGCCAAGGTGTCACAATTAATAAGAAGTCTCTGTGTGGTTATTTAGGAGCTGGCTGGCAGGGCAGAAAAATCCACCTACAGACAATGAACTCAGAGTTACTGTCTCAGGTTGACTTCAGGTGACAGTAGAGTTTCCTGTACTTTAGGAGCCTGGGTCAAGTCTAAATGGGCTGAAATAGGTCCCCCTGTACTCAAAACTCTGCACACTAATTCACACCTTGTTTTTCAGGCTGGAAAACAGACATCTCCAATTTCTTTCCTCACCTCAGTCACCAAGGCCAACACTTTCTTCTTCTCTATTTGTGGTGCTGGGAAATGAACCTAGGGGCTTGAATAAGCAAGACACTCTACCACTGACCCACACACTCAGTCCGAGCACCTGCTGTCTTAGTTAGGGTTTCTATTGCTGCCACAAAACACCAAGATCAAAAAACAAGTTGAAGAGGAAAGGGTTTATTTGGATTACACTTGCAGATCATAGTCCGTCATTGGAGGATGTCAGAACAGGAACTCAAGCAGGGCTGGAACCTGGAGGCAGCAGCTGATGAAGAGGCAATGGATAAGTGCTGCTTACTGGCTTGCTCCCCATGGCTTGCTCACCCTACTTCCTTATAGATCCTAGGACTACCAGTCCAGGGATGGCACCACCCACAAATGGGCTGGACCCTCCCCCATTGATCACTAATTGAGACAATGCCCCAAAGCTGAATCTCATGGAGGTAGTTCCTTAACTGAGGCTCCTTCCTCTCTAATGACTCCAGCTTGTGTCAAGTTGACACAAAACCAGCCAGTACACTTGCTATTAGCAATAGAAAATGGATATCATTCTTAGCTATCTAATTCCTGCCAGACACTATAGGCTAGGTTAGCTACAAGTATTATCTTTAATCTTCACAACTATTGTGCATTTCATAAAAGAAGAAACTGGGGCCCACTCTTTCTCCCTCTAATTTATCCCATGTCCTTCAGGCACAGTGATCTTTCTAAACTTAAATCTGATCATATTACACCCACCATTAAACATCTTTAAAACTTACTATTTTTTGTTTTGTTTTGTTTTTCAAGACAGGGTTTCTTTGTGTAACAGTCTTGGCTGTCCTGGAGCTCACAAAGATCTACCTGTCCCTTCTTCCCAAGTGCTGAGATTAAAGGTGTATGCCACCACCGACCGGCTTCTTATCATTATTTTTTAAAGTCCAGATAACTGGGCACAAGGTAACCTTCATCATCGCTTTTTCTCCAACATTCCTCACATCAGCATCTTTTAATCCCTGGACCATGTCCTGCTTCTTCTCCTCTTACCTCTAGACTCAGCACAGGACTTGTTTTTAATTTTAAATTAAATTTAAAATTATTAGTATGCATGTGGATATTCCTGTGCCACAGCTCACGTGTGGTGGTCAGAGGACACTCTGTGATATCAAGTCTCTCTTTCCATCTTTCCATGGATTCTGGGGGGGTGGGGGGGCAAACTCAGGTGGCCAGGCATACATGGCAAGCACTTTACCCCCTCAGCAATCTCACCGGTTCCTTTTTATTTTTTCTTTGAGACGGGGTTTATGTACAGGCTGGCCTCAAACATGCTATGTGGCCAAGGCTGACCTTGAGTTCCTCATCCATTGTCTCATGTGATGGGATTACAGGTGCACTACACCGTAGCTGGCTGGGATTCCCTTATTCATCCACTCACCATACATATTACATAAATGAAATGTATGTAGGTTCTGTCTTAGTTATTTTTCTATTGCCATGATAAGACACCACTTTCCTAGTCCAAAGTCCCAAAGTCTTCCACATTCCTCCCAAACCAGCATGGTCTGTCACAGAAATGCCCTACTTCTGGTACCAACTTTGGTCTTAGTTTTCTATTGCTGTGAAAGGACACCATTACCAAGGCAACTTATAGAAGAAACAGTTTACTGGGTGGCTTACAGTTTCAGAGTGTTAGATCCATGACCCACTGTGGCAGGGAGCATGGCAGTAGCCAGGCAGGCATGGTGTAGTAGCAGTGGTAGAGGAAAACTTATATTTTGATCCATAAGCAGGAGGCAGAGAGCCCTAACTGGGAATGGCATGGGCTTCTGAAACCTCAAAGCCCACCCCTAGTGACATACCTCTAACAAGGTCACACCTCCTAATCCTTCCCAAAGAGTTCCACCAACTGGGGACCAAATAGTCAAACAGATGAGCCTATGGGGCCAGTTTCATTCGAACCACTGCAGGTCATTTCCTCAAAGTTATTAAAATCTAGTGGCATAAGCAAGTATTAAAGATAAGTATGATGACAGAATCAGGATTCTGTGTTATAATACATTTAGTGATAATGAAAGTCACAGTGAATGTTTCAGATCAGTCTGATGTAGTAAGAGGTCTCAGATGCTTACACACTTTGAAACCTGAAGACTAAGATGGTCAGATACATGAAAAGCAGAAGGCAGGGTGAGGGGCAAGAGATACTGCTTAGAAAACAGTCCCCAAAACTGACACATGGGGTTGAATGAAATTAAAAAGTTTGTACATAAAACAACCCCTTAGTGGAGTGTTGTGGGATATTTGCACACTGTGTGAAAATGTATGGCTGTGATTGGTGTAATAAAGAGCTGAAAGGCCAATAGCTAGGCAGGAGAGCACAGGCAGGATTTCCAGGGAGAGGAAGAGAAGGAGGAATCTACTCTAGACAGATGCCAGGGAGACACTGAAGAGGTCGGACATATGGTACAGAGTAGAGATAACGGAGCCACGTGGAAGAATGTAAATTAATAAAAGCAGGCTAATTTAAGTTATAAAAGCTGGTAGAACAAGCCCAAGTCAATGACTTTCACAATCAATAAGTCTCTATGTCATTATCTGTGGGCTGGGGTCCCAACGAGAAAGTACTGCTACAGCAGAGCAAACAACCAACCTACAGAAAGGGTGAAAGTATTTTCCAGCTATACTTTAGACCAGGGGTTAATATCTAGAATGTACAAGAAATGCAAAATTATTCACACACACACACACACACACACACACACACACACACCACACCACAAATTGGCCAATGAACTGAAGAACATTCTCAAAATAAACAAAAAATGGCCCATTAATATTTTATAAAGCATTCAGTAACCTTAGTTCTCAGAGAAATGCAAATTATAACCCCTCTGAGATTCCATCTCACCCAGGTCTGAATGGCTATTATTGAGAAAACAAAGCATAACAAATATTGCTGAGACTGTGGGAGAAGAGGAACCCTTATTCACTGCTGGTAAGGGTGTACACTGGGGCAGCCACTTGAAAATCAGTGTGGAGGCTTCTCAAAATACTAAAACAGAGCTACCAGGTGATCCTTCTGTACCACTCCTGGGCACAGAGGACTCTATCCTGCTACAAGGCTGGTTGCACATCCATGTTCAATGCTGCTCTATTCACAACAGCAAGGAAACAGAATCAGCCTAGATGTCCATAAACTGATGAATATATATGTATATTATATATTATATATATTCAGCCATAAAGAAAATCAAAATCATGAAAATGAATGGGGCTTGAAATTATATTAAATGCAGCTCTTAACTTCTAATATATACGAGGAGTGTGGATAGAAGCCGGAGAACTATAAGGGGTCCATAGGTGGGGGGAGGCATTAGGGGAGGGAGGTGGGGAGGACAGCAGAAAGGTATGATGTGAGGAGAAAGGGGATGCAGGGGGCGCAAGGGTGCAAACTATGATGGGGAGGCCGAGAGAGAGGTGAAAGAAGTCTGATTCAGGTCAGGGGAATCAACCCAAGTCGAGAATGTATGAAAATGCCCTAAGAAAGCCTGTTACATTTTATGGCAAATTAAAAAATTTAATCGAAGAATGAAAAAACAAAAGAGATGCTGTTTAGAGACATCAACAGACCTCAAATCAAAGATTTTTTTTGTTTGTAGGCCATGATTTGGAGCTTGGATTTTATTCTAGGTTCCAAGTACAATCAAATTATTAAAGAATTGTGTCCCCCTTTTTTTTTTTTTTTTTTTCTGAATGGTGACGAAAAAAAGAGAGGCATAAAATAGGATACAGGACACTATCACTATCAGGAAGATAAACTAATGGTTTAGGTAAACAAACAAACAAAAGACTAATTTGGGGGCAGCAGAGATGATGGGTTGGCAAGTAAAAACACCTGGTGCACAAGTTTAGCGAACTCCCCCAGAGACCTAAATAAAAAGCTATGTTCGCACACATCTGTAATCCCAGCACTTTATCCTGGAGATGAGGAGGCAGAGACGAGAAAATCACCACAAAGCGCTCTCACAGGCCAGCTAGCCTCCGCCAAAGGAACACGGAGCCTACATACGATCAGACAACTGAACGGCACGATGTAAGAAGTCACATTCACTAAAACAAGTCACTTTCTTCACTGCCTAACGCACAGCGGGAGAGACTTGGGATGGAACCGTGGCCGGTTGCACCATCGAGGCACTCGGGAGTCCCGGACCCGCACCTACCTTCCTCCCCGACAGCTATCCGGGCTGGGGTCCCGGACGCGCTCTCCTCGTAGCCTGTTGCCATGGTTACCGCGCCAAGGATGGAGCTAGTACCGGGTCAGAGGAACCTCTGGGATCTGCCGCCTCCACGCAGGAAGGATCCACCGCCTTCACCGGAACCGGCGCTCCCGGGGTCACGTGACCACGCTGGGCGTGGCCACGCCAGTTTGTTTTGCTCTAAGGATCCTGAAAGCGCCGAGCACGTGGCCTGGGCCCGGGTACCTCCTTCTCCCACCCTTAGCTTTGTTTTTTTTTTTTGTTTTGTTTTGTTTTGTTTTTGTTTTTGTTTTTGTTTTTGTTTTTCGAAGGTCCTCCATTTTCGCCCTGGCTTTCCCTCACTCAGTGGGACTCGCGATTTAGGGGAACCCGGGGTAGGTTTGCCTGCGCCTCCATTTCGCTGGTTCCTTTGGCATCGGGATCATCCCAGCTGGTTTTCCTGGCTGCCTGGGCACATGAACCTCAGGCAGTGCCCCTGTGACTCATTTCCCGAGCCAGATACGCCAAGTTGCTTGACTGTCGTTTTCAAGGACACAGACAGCTGTCAGGGGTCTGGATTTGTACATCAGAACAAACAAATGTCTAACCCCTTACCCCAGCTTCTGCCGTTTATTTAGTCTGGTTAACACCATAATGAGAGGTAATCTAGGTCACTGTCTTCCAACCTTAACATAATCCGTATTGTTTACCCTTTTGCGTGACGAACAAAATGGGTAGAAAGACTCAAGTATGAATGAAAATTGGTTAGTTTATAATCTCACTGGATAATTAAAGACACAGACAAAACCAAATGGTTTTCATGACACAATACCCTGAGACCTTCCTATACCTCAATGTCCTGCCGCCTATAATTTCTGCAGTTAGAACCCCAATAAAAACAAAAGCCTAATATAGAAGCAAACATTGGGATAAGTGACCTGAGGTCAGCGAGTTGTTTATTGGGCACGTGATGTAAACTTGGGCACTTCCTCCAGCAACCCGCGAGGGACTGGCTCAGCCTTCCCAGCTCCAGCCTCCCGACCAGGCGCTCTCCTCCACTCTTTTCGTTCCGTGGGTCGCATCCCGCGACCCCCGCTGCTCGGCTCTCCCAGGGCGTTCCTGCGCTCCCAGCCAGCAGGGTGGACCCTGCCTCGCCTCCTCCCCTCGGGCTCGGGCGGCGCAGGCGCAGCAGACGCGGCCGGGAGGCCGAGGACCAGAGCGGCTCCGGCTCCGGCTCCACCCGCCCAGTCAGCGCCCGGCTGGCTGGTCTGCGGCCACCGGGACGCATCGGGCAGGGCCGGCGGGCGGCGTCGCCATGGGCTCGGGCTGGAGCAGCGAGGAGGAGGAGCGGCAGCCGCTGCTGGGCCCGGGGCTCGGGCCTGCACCGGGGGCTGCGCGCAGGGGCCGGGAGGCGGCGGCCGTGCTGCCAGCGGCCGGCCCGGGCCCCGGGCGGGTGTACGGGCGCCGCTGGCTGGTGCTGCTGCTCTTCTCGCTGCTCGCCTTCGCCCAGGGCCTGGTCTGGAACACCTGGGGCCCCATCCAGAACTCGGCGCGCCAGGCCTATGGCTTCTCCGGCTTGGACATCGCGCTGCTGGTAATGTGGGGGCCCATCGGCTTCCTGCCCTGCTTCGCTTTCATGTGGCTGCTGGACAAGAAAGGTAAGGAAGGGGTCCGGGACGCCTGCGGGCGTGTCCCTTCTCCGGGAGCCGGCGCCTGCCAGGATCCCAGCCTGCCTGTGCCTCCCGGCTTGGTCTAGGGGTTGTGTGAGGTGACCCGGAGTCGCTGGCATCCCATCCCTAACTCGGGAACCCTCTGTCCCCAAAGCGACAAATAAGGAGGATGCTTTCCAAGTATTGATTTTTTTTTTTTTGTTACGCCCTTTATGCAACACTAGAGATTTAGGCAGTCATCAGATGTTGAAGTCTGCGTATTGTGGACACCAGAGCGACCCAGTGCACTTGCTGTGAATGTTTTTGACACCTGACAGAAGTGACTCATGCTTTGATTTCAAAGGAATTTGAGGTGCTGAGGGTGAAAGGTCAGAAAAGAGACTGGTGATGCCCAGATGTAAGGAAGCAATGAGCTGGCATGGTGACTCCAGCCCTGGAAGCACTGTTGGGAAACTCAGGTCTGACGTCTGGATTTCTGGAAGGTAGCTCCCCGGGTTAAAATGAGCACATTCTCCAGGTGACTGTTCGGTTGCGATTTATTACTCTGAGATAAAGATCGCAGATGCAAGAAGGCTCCCTTTCAGATGGGGACTCCAGGCATCACACTTTGCCAGTTGCCCGTGAGATTCTGTGAGATGGGGAGAAGGCCAGTGCGGGAAGAGTCAAGATGTTGAATTATCCCTCCTGAGTATAAGTAAGCCTCCAGGAGGCTGTTAGGTATGTAGTTGGATAATGGTCGGAAACTGCTTTGTGTAGATTCTGTTCAACCTTTTATGAGTTTTGATGTAATAAATTCTTCGGTTAGTTTTGGAGTAACATTGTCTTAGTCTACAGGTCTGTTAACAAACAGCCATAAACTTATAAAACAAAAGACATTTATTTATAGCCTTTCTGGAAACTGGGAAGTCCAAGATAAAGGACCAATTGGATTGCTTGTCTGGTGAGCATCATCCATACAATGCTCTTTTCTTTGTAATCTCTCAAGGGAAATGGCCAGGGATCTCTCTGGGGTCTCTTTGATAAGGGAATTAATCCTATTTGTATAGACCCTGCCCTGACAACCTGTTAGGTCCCCAAAGCCCCACCCCTTAGTCCAATCACTTTGCTGGGAGTAGAATTTCAACGGGATTCTGAGTGGACCCACAAATGTTCTCCGTGAAGTAAAAGTGAACAGAGGTTGATGTGGAGCTGTGATTGTCTGGTGTGACATAGCTGTCAAACTATTTGTGTGTGCTCCCATCCTGGTGATTCCCTTACAGGAGTCCACATGGAAGAGATGACAAAATTGATAACTGAATACATTCAATCATCATGAGTAATACATATGATCAATATGTGTTATAGATGCTCAAAAAGGGAGGGCAGGTCTAAGCCCAGAACAGTGTCCAAAAGAGAAGGAAAAGTACTTTGGTATGTTCTACCCTAGCATCGAGTCCTGTGCATTCGTTTGTTTGGTTTTGGTTTTTCGAGACAGGGTTTCTCTGTGTAGCTTTGGTGCCTGTCCTGGATCTCACTCTGTAGACCAGGCTGGCCTCAAACTCACAGAGATCCGCCTGGCTCTGCCTCCCGAGTGTTGGGACTAAAAGCTTGCGCCCAGCTGTTTTTTTGTTTGTTTGTTTGTTTGTTTTTAAGAAGGTCATTTGGTAAATTGGAATGGCCGTGAGAGTTGTATGACAAGAGTGATAATGGGTGTAAAAAAAAAATCATGAAATTTAAGCTTGAACAACTGAGACAGAATATAGACTACATGAAAATCAAGTAAAAGAGCAGTAGACTTCATGTGTGTAGTTCTAAAGGAAGAACTGTGATGTAACTGCGGTGTGAAGACTCTGCTAGCCATAAGAGGTGTGTGTGTAGTGGAGGAAGGGACTTTAGGACTTCTAGGAGGAGCAGGCATGTGGGCATGGAGTTCCGAAACAGCACTTGACGTAGAATAAGGTAGAAGAGACCAATTATTAGATACTGATTTCTTTGGTGATGTACTCAAAGCACTGTCTGTACTCTTTGCCAAGCACGACTTCACTTGCTGCCTGAAGCAGAATGACCTAGAGAAATAGCTGAAACAATGGGTCATTTCCCCTAACAACCCGCCGACTGCCGTGATCACTTCTGTAAAAATCCTGCTTGCTCTGGGTGGTGAGAGGCCTTTAATCCCGTCACTCCTTTAATCCCAGCACTCGGGAGGCAGAGGCAGGTGGATCTCTGGGAGTTCGAGGCCAGCCTGGGCTACAGAGTGAGTTCCAGGACAGCCAGAGCTACACAGAGAAACCCTGTCTTGAGAAACAAACAAAAATCGAGCTTGCTTGCCCATTCCACCCTGTGGCTTTTTAGTATAAAATAAGAATACAAACTGGCCCTGGGATTGAAGGGCTTTCAGGAGCCGCCCTGGCTCTGTCTACTGGTGACATCTCTCTCTCTTCCACCCTCATTGGTGTCGGGGTGCTTATTCCAGAAAGACTCCCACAGTACAGGGAGTGGGGGCTTTCCTTTTGCCTTTAAACTGAGTTATAGATCTTATTTGAATTCATCAATGTTTTCACTGTTTGGTGTTTTGTTTTCTATCTTAAGATTTAGTCTAGTTTCTTGTAACACGAATCTTAAAAGTTCTTATTAATAAAAACAAACCTGGAGCCAGGTATCGGGGTGAACGCTGGAAGATCAGAGAAGCAGAACAAGCCACAGCCACCTCACCTCGACAGTTCCTCAGCGGATCCTGTTTCTCAGACTGGAAGTCTCTGAGTCCTCATCCAAATGGATCTCAGCTGAACTGTGCTGCTCAAAAACCTAAAAGCCTAACCAGCTTAGTTCCTGGTTTTCACGCCTTGTATACCTTTCTGCTTTCTGCCATCACTTCCTGGGATTAAAGGCTCATGTCGCCACGCCTGGCTGTTTCCAGTGTGGCTTTGAACTCACAGAGCTCCGTCTGCCTCTGGAATGCTAGGATTAAAGGCGTGTGCTACCACTGCCTAACCTCTATGTTTAATATCGTGGCTGTTCTGTTCTCTGACCCCCAGATAAGTTTATTAGGGTGCACAATATTTTGGGGAACACAATATCACCACTGTCTCTTCCAATCTGGAAATTCCTTAGTCATCCCTTTAAAAGTTGGCCGTGTTACGAGTCATCAAAAGGCAACAGTTAAGGAATTGAGGAGATGGTTCAGTGGGTCGGAGTATTTGCTGTGAATGCAGGTGGACCTGAGTTCAAATCCCCATGCACCCATGTAAAAGAGCTGAGCATGGCCTCCAAGACAGGAGGATCCCTGGAGCTCCTGTGAGCTTCAGGTTCAGTGGAAGACTGTCTGAAACAGTGAAGTGGAAAGTGATAGAGGAAGGTGCCCATTGTACTCCTCTGGCCACACATGCACCTGCAGACACAGATGTGCGCGCGCGCACACACACACACACACACACACACACACACACACACACAGAGTAAACTAAAGAAAACAAAATCAGAAAAGGCTTAATCATAGCCTCCCTAATTTTCTTATGATAGGTGAGTGAGATACCCTGTTCTACACAATAGGATGCAGCTGGGGACACTGGGTTTAATGAGTACAAACAAGAACACAGAACAGAGGGAACATGGCCGTTAACACCAGAGTGCTCCTGGCCACAATTTGTGTTCAAGCAGAGGAGACGTAGGATACTCACTTACTAGAAATCTCCTCTTCAGGAAAGACTGGTCTGCTTTGGGTTTTATCCACTTCCTTAATTTTAATTTAATTTTAGCATGAATGACTCTTAGGCTGCTAGTTTTTAATGTCAACTTGATACAACCTGGGGTCATCTGAAAAGGAAGAATCCTGCTAGAGAAAATGCCTCCATAGGATTGGCCTGTACGCAAGCCTGTGGTATATTTTCTTTCTCTAAAAAAAAAAAAAAAAAAATGTTATTTGTGTGTGTGTGTGTGTGTGTGTGTGTGTGTGTGTGTGTGTACACATACCTGAGGAGGTCAAAGCCATTCCCCAGCACTAGAGTTACAGGTGCTTGTGAGCTGCCCGATGTGGGTGCTGGGATTCAAACTCTGGTCCTCTGCAAGAACAATGTATGTTCTTAACTGCTGAGCCATCTCTCCAGCCCCTGTGATGCATTTTCTTCACTGATGATTGACGTGGGAGGGCCCAGTTTACAGTGGACAGTGCCACCTGTGGGCTGGTGGTCCTGAGTGTTATAGAAAGCGGGCTGAGCAGGCCACGAGAAGCAAGACAGAGAGAGGCATTCCTCCAATGGCCCCTGCTTCGGTTTCTGTCTCCAAGTTCCTGTCCTGTTTGAGTTCCTGCCCCTGACTTCTCATGACTTGAGAGTTATAAGCTGAAACAAACCCTTTCCTCTCCAAGTTGATTTTGGTCATGGTGTTTTAACTATGACAACTCTATTTTAGTTTGGTCTGGTCTGTTGGTTTTTAGTGTAGGGACTCAGTACAAAACAGTCCAAAAAATAGTCATGTTTTGCTTAACGGAACAAAATGCTGTTTTGTAGTTTCTTTTAACTTCTTATTTCCCCAAGTAGTATTTTAATGTTGTTTTCTGAGTTTAGCTAATCTTGCTTTTGTGTTACAGAATGTTAGTTTTTATTCTACTTATCGTAAGTGTATCTATCCTCCACGGCTGTCTACATTAGAAATTACTATTCCCTTCAGAAAATAAGTTGCTTTGGGGATTATTTCATAGTTCCAATAACTGTATGGACAGTTTAACTTTGTATTTTCCATTGGTCGAAGCAATACAAAAATGAATTTAAGATCTCTCCCTTGGGCTGGGGATCCCCAGCATACACTGTACACATATATAACAGTCCCCCAAAGTTCTCTCTTTTGGGAATAGTTCTCCTTTTCAGTGGGAGCAGTTAATATACTTTCATAATCTTGGTGTCCCAACTGCACCCACACCCAGCAAGTTCTCCCTTTCAGTGGCTTGCTCACTGGGAGGGATGCAGTTCTGTCTGATTAGCATAGAAGCCCTGTTATCTTCTGAAACAAGTGTTGTACCTTTCCACCCCTTTGCGTTCACCAGCAAGGAAACATAAGAGCTTGTTAGTGAGATAATAGGGGTGCCAGGCCTGCACCCTGGAAAGCAACCAACGAGTGATTAAGGCAATAGCATGTGCTAAGTGAGCTGGGACTAGAGACTACCAAAGTCTTCATCTAGTGAGAGGACTAAGTGTATTTTAAAAACGACGGGAAGGAGTCACACCATACAACAGGGCCCATGTAGGAGGTTTGTTGAGGGGAGGGGAGAGAAAGGGGCAGAGACCGGGCCCTGGGGATGAGAGCAGAGCAGAGAGAGAGAGAGAGAGGGAGATGGAGGTGTACAAGGCCCGCCTTTTATAAGGAAACATAGCGAATGTGCACAGGGGGTGCTCTTAGTGGCTGCAGCTGAAGTGTATCCTGTCAGGACCCTGAAGGCAGGCCAGCACAGATGCCTGAATGCTAACACTAAGAAGCAGAGAGGACAAGCGATGCTTTGGAGAAAAATACAGAACAGTAAAGGAAGAAGGGCGTGCAATATGGTGTCATCCAGTGTGTTCTAGCTTGTGTAACTGTCCCACCGGCCTCACATGGAAGGTGTATTTGAATAGAGGCCTGAAGGAAGAGGGAAGCCTGGCATGTCAGTGCTGGACAACAATGGCTGAAGGAAGAATGGCGATGACAGAGATCCTGACTTGTTTGTCATATTCCAGAAGGAGCTGTACGGCCTTTGAGGCTAGAGCAGCCCAGTGAGGGAAGCTGTAGGCAGAGTTGAGGTCAGCGAGCTAGAGAGACTGGCTGAGGCTGGGCCTCCTCAGCCACTCTAAGGACGTTGTTAGCAGTGAGCTTAGCCATGAGGCTTTGAACAGAGGAGTAAAGATGACTCTGCTGTTGTCCTGATTCTGAATGCAGAAGCAGGAAGACCTCTTAGGCTAGTAGAAGAGGCCAGGTGGGAGACCGAGCCAAGGCTGGCTTCCAGCCCAGGTGGGAGCAGTGGAGGATTTGAGAAGAGATTAGACTGAACATGCCTGTTGAAAGTAGACTCACCAGTATTGTTGATGAGTTGGATATAGAATGTGAAGGAAAAGAGAAGGCTAATCTATTAACTTTCTAGTAACAGGGAGAATGGAATTTTGATCTACTGGGATATTTAAGATATGGAAGGGAGGTCAGGAGTAGTGAGTGGCACACACCTTTATTCCCCTCACTTGGGAGCCTGAGGCAGGCTGTTCTCTATATGAGTTTGAGGCTAGCCTGGTCTACATAGTGATTTCCAGGCCAGCCAGTGCTACTTTATAGTGAAACCTTTTCATACACACACACACACACACACACACACACACACACACACACACACGCACACACGCACACACACACACACACACAGATTATGAAGGGAGTAGTTTAAGGTAAATGGCATGAAGATTGGGGATTTGAAATGCGCATTAGATACTCATGAAGATAGATTAACTGTCAGTTGAATATATAAGGAGTTCAGTGAAGAGCCTGCATGATACGTGTAGGAACTGTTAGCTGTAATGGAATTTAAAGTCTCAGGGTTAGGTTGGATACCTGTGGAGAGAGGTGGGATTGAGGTTCAATTGGATTGAACCTGGGACACCCCATTATTATGAGGTTGGGGGAAGAAGAATGAACCCACAAGTGAAGACAGACAGAGCCTCGGATTTAGCAACATGAAGACCTTTGGTGTCATTTGAAAGAATGGCCTCATTAGAGTAGTAGGGTGAGGTAAGAATAAAATGGGAAAGAAGAATTGGAAATAGTGAGTGTGGATATGTCTTTGCAGAAATCATAACATAAAGGGCGAAAGAGAATTTGAACAAGAGCCAGAGGGAATGTAGCGCTAAGGATTTTCTTTTTTTAAGTAAAAGAACCTAAAGCATATTTCAGTAATACAGTGGTGTTGTGGATACATGAGGAAGGAGGACGTAGATGCTGGGAGGAGAGAGAGGAATTGTTGTAACCATGCTGTTGTATTAGCATAGTGGGATGTAGTCTTCACAACATAGATAGACTAGTTGGCCTTAGGAGCATTGACAACTAATCCTTACTAGTAATAGAAGACAAGATGTATTTAAGGTGGTAGGTGGTAGCTCACGAGGGTTATTTTGCTCTTATGTAGCAGAAAATCAGAAACAAAATTATCGCTTGATGAATGAGGTTAAGGGAACAGTTATTGGAGAGAGAATAATTTACTGGCATAGTTAGGGTTTCCATTGCTGGGAAGAGACACTGTGACCATGGCAACTTATAATGGAAAATATTTAATTGGGGCTGGCTTTCAGTTCTAGAGGTTTAGTCCATTATCTTCATGGTAGAAAGCATGGCGGCATGCGGGCAGACATGGTGCTGGAGAAGGAGTTGAGACTTCTACCTATGGGTTGGCAGGCAGCAGGAAGGGAGACGCTAGGCCTGGTTGGAGCTTCTGAGACCTCAGAGCCCATCCTCTGCCATACATTTGGTCCACCAAGGCCACACCTACGTTAACAAGACCGCATTCCTAATGGAGCCACTCCCTATGGACCTATTCAAATCACCACACTTATGAAACACTTTCTCGGGAACTTCAGAATACATCAGTTAGAAGTTGATGGATTCTTTCAGCATTGAAAGCCTACTTTTTTTGTTTTGTTTTTTGGAGATGGGGTTTCTCTGTGTAACAGTCCTGGCTGTCCTGGAACTGGTCTCAAACTCACAGAGATCCACCTGCCTCTGCCTCTCAAGTGCTGGGATTAAAGGCGTGCGCCGCCGCCACCGCCAATGCCGCCGCCGCCGCCGCCACGTGTCGAAGGCCTACTTTAAATGATTGATTATTAATTTGAAGTGAGATAAGTCAGAGTAGTTGTATGTTTTCCTTCACCGTGTTTGATTAGTAAAAGCAGGTAAAAGCAGAAGTGTGTGTGTACATACATGTGCTTGTGTGTATGTATGTGGGGGTGTTTCCCTAGGTGAATAGGACCAAAAAAAGCTCATGCCAAGATTAAAAGGTTGAGTGATATAAAAAGGGACCATAGAATATAAGCTGAGTCAAGAAAAAAGAAAGCATCCTTAGATAAATAAGAAAAAGTAGTAGACTTACCCATTGTTTTTTATAAGATAAAAATTTTCTTGTCACAGTTGTTAGTGTATGAAAGGGAATGTGTGGGAAAGAGAGGTCATGATTGAAAAGCCAGGTACTTGTAACTCAGATTATGTCATGGATGTAATTTTATATAATAAAGGCAGAATGTAACCAAGAGAGTAGATGGTTGTCTTAGTTAGGGTTTTGCTGCTGTGATGAAACACCATGATCAAAGCAACTTAGGGAGGAAAGGGTTTATTTGGTTTACATATCACAAGTCCATTGAGGAAGCCAAAGCAGGAACTCAAACAGGACAGGAACCCAGAGTCAGGAGCTGATGGAGAAGCCATGGAAGTGTACTGCTTACTGGCCTGCTAATCATGGCTTGCTCAGCCTGCTTTCTTATAGAACCCAGGACTACCGCCCAGGGGTGGTCCCATCCACAATGGACTGGGCTCTCTTACATTAATCACATTAATCATGAATTTAAAAAATGTCCTACAGGCTTGCCTGTAGCCATATCTTGTGAAGGCGTCATCTCAGTTGAGGCCCCCTCTTCCTATATGACTATAGCTGTGTCAAGTTGACAAAAAAATGAGCCAGCATAGTGGTAGAAATAGATGGGAGGGCATGATCATGAGTAAGAAGTCAGAGAACTGAGAGGTCAAGATGAAAGCATTATTTAGCAGGTAATTGAAAGGAGTATTGTGTTGAGTAGAAATGAATCAAGTCTCTTCAGACAATGAGGATAAGTGATGTGGAGGCAGGTATGTAGTGGTCTATAAACAACCACAAGGAGGAAGAGTTGATATTATGTCAGATCGTATAGATCAAAGGCTGCTTTGGCCATCGTAGAGGTTTGAGTGAGAAGTGCCCCCATAGCTCAGACATTTGAACGCTTTGTTCCCAGTCGGTGGCACTGTTTGTCAAGATTAAGGAGAGGTGCAGCCTTGTTGGAGGAAGTACATCACTGAGGGTGGGCTTTGAAAATTTAAAGCCCCACCCCACTTCCAGTTCACTCTCTGCTTCTGTTCCTGCCTGCTTGCTTGCTGCTGTGCTTCCCTGCCATGATGGACTCTTCCCCTCTGGAGCAGTAAGACCAAATAAACTCGTCCTTTTAAAGTTATTTCTGGTCATGGTATTTTATCACAGCAACAGAAAGTAACCAGGACAGAAGTTCATATCCGAGAGTGGGCTGTTGCTGTGGAGAACCTGACTGTGTTGTCTTTGGAGGAATGTGGAAGACTTCGGAACTTTGGACTACAAAAGTGGTTGAATGCTAAACAGGGCTCAGTGGGCTGCTGTCGTAGGAGCTTGGAAGATTGCAATACTGAGAACAAAGCTGACTATAGGGCCCAGCTCAAGAGTCCAGAGAGAAGCAAGGACTTTAACAGCAACTAAGCAAGAGTCCATGCCCGTGACAATTTGGCAAAGAATCTAGCTGTCTTCTGTCCCTGTCCTAAGAACTTACTTGAGACTAAATTGAAACATAATTGACTCATTTATTTGGTGGAGGAAATTTCAAGATAACAATGTTGAAACTGTGGTATGGTTGTTATGATGGGGCTTAGGCAGGTCTACAGTGAAAAAGAGCAAGTGGGGCAAAAAGAAATACAAAATGTACAGTCGGGAGAGAAGAAACACTTGTAAACTTAATGTTAACTTAATGTTACAGCCAAGGCTTGTGCAGGAAGAGAGGCTGGGATTGTTAAGGAGATTAATGTGCTGAGGTGTTGAAGAGAGGCCTGCTCTGCACTGGACTAAGGAAGGAAGGGTGCTCCCAGGACAAGAACCCCCTCACCCTCGCTGCCAGCTTAGCTTCCACCTTGTCAAAGGAAAAGGCCTAAAGAATTTTCTATTCCTAGAAAGCACCTGCAAATGAAAACTGCTGGTAATGTGATCCCAGGGGCTAAGGGTCCAGTCCAAGCTGACAGTACAATTTGACAGTGTCATCCAGTCCACACGGTGATGGTTTCAGAGGCACAAAGGACAGAAGAATGAGGATTCATTGAGTGAAGCTGCGAAAACGAAGTCTGGGCTTCAGTGGACAACCCAAGATGTCAGATGCCAGAGCCATGGGGTGTCTGCCAAGAAGAGTTGCATATAGGGAATTGAACCAACCCAAAAGAGATGTGTGTTGCAGGCAGCAAAGCTGGAGGTCGTCTGAGCCCTTTGGCACCAGACATGAGCTACAGAATTTGTGTTTGTGCTGGTGGGTTCTGGTCTTGCTTTGGTCCAGTATCCCACCCTGTGCCCTCAGTCCTCCCTTTTGGTCTGGTGACCTATAGTCTGTGCTGCTAAATATTGGAAGTTTGTAACAGAAGTTTTGATTTTATAGGGGGTTACAATTAAGAGATTACCTTGAGTCTCAGAAGAGAATTTTAAAAAGTGTTGAAGCTGTGAAAGACTATGGGCACTTTTGAAGTGGGACTAAATGTGTTTTACATTCTGATATCGCCATGAGACTGTGGATACCAGGGAGTGCTCCCCACAGGCTCAGGTATTTGAGCACTTGTCTGTTGGTGCTGGTGTGTCTGGAGAGCTTATGGAAAGCATTGGTGGAGGAAGAACATCGCTGGGGATGAGCTTTGAGAGTTAAGGCTCTGTCCCACTTCCGGTCTGCTTTCTGCCTCATGCTTGTTGTGAAAGAGGTGATCTCCCACTTCCTGTTCCCACTGCCAGCTTTCCTGCTGTCCTGGCAGTTTGTACTCAGACCCTCTAGAACCATAAGCCAAACCAATCCTTTCTTCTATAAGCTGCCTTGGTCATGGTATTTTATCAAAGTAGCAGAAAAGAAACTAATAGGGTGTAACACGAATTGCTAAATGGTCTTATTAATAGAAAACCCGGAACCAGACATTGGGGTGAAAGCTGAAAGTTCAGAGAAACAGAACAGCCAGCCACTAGTTCTTACCTCTACGAAATCCTCAGTCTCGAGAGAGTGAGTTCCTGTTTCCTCCTGCCTTATATACCTTTCTGTGTCCTGCCATATTACTTCCTGGGATTAAAGGCGTGTGTCCTTCCCAAGCAAAGACTTGAGATCTCAAATGCTGGGATTAAAGGTGTGTGCTACCACGCCTGGCTCTGTTCCCAGGGTGGCTTTGAACTCACAGAGATCCAGAATCGGATCTCTGCCTCCTGAATGATAGGATTAAAGGCGTGTGCCACCACTGCCTGACCTCTATGTCTAATTTAGTGTCTGGCTTTGTCCTCTGATCCCCAGGAGAGCTTTAATTGGGGTACACAATATATCACCACAATAGAACCTGATGGAAAAATCAGGAACTGGGTTTTCACTAAAACAAAACAGCAGAAAAGTACATGAAACATAGCTCTCAGACATTGAGTGACTGGGCACAGCAATGATCCTTATAATGGCTTCAACTTACTCCGTGGGGAGAATTTCCATGCAGCAGTGCACAGATGGAGAAGCCATCCTTTTTCCTAAGGTGAAGACTCAGTTATGAATTCAGTGTTGGCAGTGTAGCTCAGTTGGTGGGGTACCCACCTATCATGCCAGATGCCCTGGGTTTAACCCCAGCACCACATAAATCAGAACAGCGGTACACAGGCCTGTAATTCCAACCACTGTGGAGGTGGGAACAGGAGGAGTAGTTCAAGACTGTCCTCTGCCTCATTTGGCTCCTAGCCTACATGGATTCAAGGAGACCGTATCAAAACAACAGGATAGTTACAACAGCATGTTCTTAGGCTAGTGAGACGGCTCAGCAGGTCAGCGTACTTGCTGCCATGCTTGACAACGTGAGTTGAATCCCTGGAGCCCACATGGTGAAAGAACTCCTGCAAGTTGTTCTCTGACCTCCACAGATGTATCCACATCCACACAATATAAATGTAAAGAAAAAATTTAAAAAGAAAAAGAGGCCATCAAAAAGAATTCTTAGGGTACAGTACCAAAGAGGAGGAAGCTTCGGAGAAAGAAATTTCTAGATCTATGAGAGGAGTTTTATCTGAGAAAACATCCAAAAGCTGGAGGAAAAACTACCCTAAAAGAGAAGGCAGAAGAAAATGATTCTGAAGCCTGTACATGGCATACACCTGTGACAGCCAGGATGGGAAAACTTTTATAAATATACCCCATATGTCTTTAAGATGGAAGGAAGCTTGACTGTGTTAAGGAGAAATAGAGAAAGCATTAAAAGGCCAACATTAAACTAGCAAAGTTGAAAAGTTTACTTAGTGGCTAAGCTTTTAAAAAATACTGTACTGGGGCTCAGTGATTTGTGAGGCCATTTAAAATGGCCTGGTATACGTGTGATTGGGATCTCAGAGGAAGGTGGGCAGGATAAAGGGTAAAGATAAAATGAGGTGATAGAAAAAATGTTTTGAAGAAATAATGGAAGAAAAGTTTCCAAGTTTGATTTCTCTATCTTATATATCTAGGAATCCAAGCAGAGGAAAACTACATCAAAACATACAATCATATTGCTCCAGGCCAGTGGTAACAGAGGATCTTGTTTTGTTTTGTTTTGTTTTTTGTTTTTTTTGAGACAGGGTTTCTCCATGTAGCTCTGGCTGTCCTGGTCTGTAGACCAGGCTGGCCTCAAACTCAGAGAGATCCACCTGCCTCTGCCTCCCAAGCACTGGGACTAAAGGCGTGCACCACCACTGTCCAGCTGATAACAGAGAATGTTAAAATGCACGAGAGAAAAAGACTGGAGAGCTTTAAGACAGAAAAACATGGCATGCTTAGGAAGCGGCCGTGGAAGCAACATCCTAAGCAGGGAGTCACTATGGAGGACAAGGTGGAGAGATCCTTTGGAGAAGTGCTGGAGAAGGTTGGGGTCCCCTCGATTGTGCTGAGCCCCCCAGAAGGCGCAGTGGGAAGGCTTCTGGGGTTAGATTTCGGAGACATTGGATTAAAGATAGACACCTTGTGGGATAAGGATGGCCTGTGGGTTTGGGTCTGTGTCACCGCTGTAAGCAGGATGAGCAGGCACAATGTCATTATCCAGATCGTGTCCCTGGTTGGTTGATGTGAGGGCAGGAGAGGCTTAGCAGTGAGCAGCAGCTGTCTTCCCCGCACCTGAGGAAAATGAGGCCCCTGGGCAAGCATGTTCTCACCACATGAACCTTGTCTCTGCAGCTCTGTTCTTGAATTAACTTCACCTGGATTCTTTGTTTCTGTTTTATTAAATACTTGTATTTTTCTATAGTGTAATTTTAGAAATCTTTAAATTTACTTATAAAAAGATTTATTTTGTTTTATTTTTTAATGTGTGGCTGTTTTGTCAGCATGCATGTCTGTGTGCTACATATATGCAGTTCCCACAGAGGCCAGAAGAGGGCGTTACAGATATTTGTGAGCCACTTGCTGTGACTTGAACCCAGGTCCTTTGGAAATGTAGTCAGTGCTCCTAACCATCGAGCCATTTTCCAGCCCCTTGAATTTACTTTCCATTGCAGATATTTGTCAAGTTCTGTTTCACAAAAAAATCTCTGACTCTCTTGTGTTATAGCCTGGTGTTTGGTATATGTTGTGGAGAATCCCATCCCTGTATCCAGTGGGTCCCCATATCTCATCCACTGAAAGGCACAACTTCCTGAAGTATCTAGATGCCATATTTGATAGAATTTTATTTTTAATTTTGATTTTGTTTACTTTTGCAAGTGTGTTCTAACCATACTCTTCCTTGTGTGGTTTTTGCCCTCAGATACTGTGACCCCTGGAGATCCATTCATGTATAACTTTTACTTATCTCTTTATTGGATTTCACTGAGTCCTTTATTACCTCTCTTCCGGGATGAGTTGATATCTCTCTGATTAAATGGAATTAGAGAGTCTTGCCTTGTTGAGGTATGTGACAGGCAGAAAGCATTCCATTCAAGATAGAGAGTCTGAGTGGGATAGATTAAGTAACACATGGCAACAATTAAACAAAAAGCCTGCTTGTAGTTTATCTGTTCCAGAATTGCTTTAATAATCACCTTTCACAGCCTCTTCATTCTCACGTTTATATAAGCTATTATAACATCATATATTTGATTGAAAGCAGCGCTGCATAGAAGTCTTGGGCAGTAGCAGTGGAAAGCTGGGTTGCCTGGACCATATGGCACAGTCAATGCCTCACAACTTTTTTGCTGCCTCTAGAATTATAAGCAAAACCCTTGGGAGGAAGATAAGCCTCGTGTACAGTGTAAAATGTAAACTCTGGTGTCTTTTCGGGTGCCCAGAATAACTTTACAGGAGCAGTTTTAGGGTATTTATGGCAGTGTGTGTATTTTTCATTAATTACACTCTATTTCCTGCAGCTACCCTGCCTTTTCCAAGCCTGTGTTCTGTTAGTAGAAGCAGTAATGAGCAGTATGTATTCATTACTTGTTAGCAGGAAGCACGATTCTCTATGGCATTCCTCCTGCCAAATTGTATTAATCATATTCAGATTATATAAGAATATTATAAAGTTTGCGCCATTCATATCACAAAGTATTCTCAGTGTGGCATTTATGTGCCAGATCTGGATCTTAAATTTATTTTCCCTGCGATGTTTGTTCTGCATAATCATCGTTTTGTTGACTTTCAATTTCCTTCAAGCAGAGAAGAAATTTGAAAATCAAATATTTAACCATTTATCCTCTACTAAATTTTTTTTCTGAAAAAAAAAAAAAACCATTTCATTAATTGTTTAGTTCTGTTTTCTCTGTGGCATAGTTTCAAATGTTGGATTTGGGAGATATTTGAAGGAATAAGAGCCCCCATACCCTGACTTGTATGAGTCACCCGTGTGCTGTGGCTGCCGCAGCCATGAAGGTAATCGTAATTCAGTGTGAACAGACGAACAGCATTCCAAACGTAGGCCGACGCAGTTTCATTATACCGTTTCATTATGTGTTCACAGTGTACGCCTCACTGAGTTATCATGTGTGTTTCTGGTTACCTGGTGTTTTCTTTCATTCTGTTGCTGTGACAAATACCATGACCAAAAGCATCTTAGGGGGGGAAAGGGTTTATTCGGCTTACAATTCCAGGTAGCAGGTCATCCATTGTTAGGGGAAGTCAGGACGGGAACTTGAAGCAGAAACCTTGGAGGAAGGTTGTTTATGACTCATCTTTAACTCAGGTTTCCGTAGACAGCCCAGGGCCATTTGCCCAGGAGAGGGCTGGACCACAGTGGGCTGGACCCGCCTACATCAGTTAACAATCAAAACAATGCCTCACAGACCAGTCTGCTCTGGGCAGTCCCTCAGTTAAGGCTCCCTTCTCAGGTGACTCCAGTTAAAACTGACTCAACTCAGACACCTTGATTGTGTACGTGTGTGTGTGTGTGTGTGTGTGTGTGTGTGTGTGTGTGTGTGTGTGTATTTTGCCCTTTACTTATGTGCCTGGTCATTGGCACACATTTGAAAATAACTGATCACATTAATAATACAAAGGAAAAACTACCTGACCCATATTATTTCCTAAAGTCATGAGCCATGACTTAAATGAAATAATTTTTTTTTTAACTTGTTAGGCATGGTAACACACACTTTTAATCCCAGCACCCAGGAAGCAGTGGCAGGTGGATCTTGTGAGCTCAAGGCCAACCAACCTATGGACATAGCAAATTCTTGGCTAGCCAGAGCTACATAGTGTCTCCATTTTTTTCCTCTAATTTTCATTATTATCGGTGTATGTATGTATGATGGGGGTATTGTGTTAACCTTTCCTGGGGAGACATGTTACTGTCCAGTCACCCCACCTGGGCACCAAAGGCAGACAAAATAGGACCTCACCCAAGTTCAGCCTGGTGACCAATGAACTTCCTGAACTTTTGTACAGGCTGGGGCAAGGTTTCCTTACAGTCCTGGGTGACAGTGAGGCCCTGCATCACCACAAGGCCTACTCCAGCATGGTTGGGGAGCCTCATGGACGCTACCTCATGGAGTCCTGTTTAATAACTTTCCACTTCATATGTAGTTTAGCATCTCCCAAGAGCACTTGCACTCAGAGCTGGGGGAAGTGATAGTTGAAATCCCAGGCAGGGTTTCCTGATAGGGAATGTTAATAGCTCCATTACCATGACCAAAGACCTGGCTTCCACGGTATTGCTCTGCTCTGATTGGTGGCTAAGGACACCTTCCAAATGGAATCTTGATGCAAGGAGTAGAGCTGCCATACAGCAAGGGAGGGAGGTCTTTGTGGAAGTCAGGAGACTTCCCCAGAGTCATTCTCTCCTTCCATCACAAGTTCCAGGGATTAAAGTCAGGCTTGGGCAGCAAGGAGCTTACCTCTGTACCATCTTGCTTGCTTCTGATTTTAATCTTTTTTAATGGCTTCATTTAATATATACACTGTATCAACATCAAATCATACTATAATGTATATAACATATTATTTAATATATAAATATATTTTGCTTATGTACATGAATGTTTTGCGTAGATGTATGTCTGTATGTACACCTTGTGCATGCCTAGTGCCTTACAGAGGTCAGAAGAGGTATTAGAAATGAGTAATTTAGCCGGGCGGTGGTGGCGCACGCCTTTAATCCCAGCACTCGGGAGGCAGAGCCAGGAGGATCTCTGTGAGTTCGAGGCCAGCCTGGTCTACCAAGTGAGTTCCAGGAAAGGCACAAAGCTACACAGAGAAACCCTGTCTCGAAAAACCAAAAAAAAAAAAAAAACCAAAGAAATGAGTAATTTTGGTCTTGCTCTCAGTCACACAAAGAAACACGAGAACAAGGCAAAAGTAACCTGGCTGTGCAATTTCTGTTTGTACAAAGGCGCATCATCACCAAGACCGGGCTAGCAAGCGTGCTCACCTAGATGGCCACGGTATCTTTTTTCTCTAACACAGGAGGGCATTTGGCTGTTCCTCACTGTGGAAGGTTCAACCTCACAGTCCACTTTCAACTGGATGATTTGGAAAGTGGAAGGGAAAGGAAAAAAAGAGACTCCAGGGGCATGTTGATGTGGAAACCACAGCTCCCATCCTGAAGGAGTAAGAGATGGTTTATTCTGGGGCCATTCTAAGTGACCATGGCCTGGGCAAACAGATTCAGGGTACTCTAAATTCCAGGTACCACGTGGAAGCAGTTACATGAAGCTTGTATAGTTTCACAGAACAGAGAAAGTCATAAATCAAGGCAAGTTTAGAATACATTGGTGGGTACGCCAGAGAGGCAGGTACATGAGATGAGGGAGCTGTTCTCTAGGTGTAGATGCTGACTGATGATGACATTCTTAGCTTTAGCATTGGTAGACGCCAGTGGTCCGCGAAGTCAACAGATTCTAATTTATGTATTATCACGAGGTTTTAGTTCAGATACAGAGTGGAAGGAATGACTGTCCCAGAAGACTAACACTGGCCCAGGACAAAGTAATGTGCCTCGGAACCTGCTAAATCCCAGCCTCTCTGGAGTTCCGAAGCTCCAGCGGGTCCATCAGTCTCTGCAGACATGGAGGCTCTTCCCAGGAGTTTCTCATTCACAGCTTCTTTCGAGGGATTTCCGTTCCCAGGGAGGAGGGGAGAGAAGAGAAGCAGGCACATGGCCTTTAGACCTGTTTCTCACAGAGGGCATCGATTCCCCTGGAACTGGAGTTGTGGATGGTTGTGAGCCACCATGGAGATGATGGGGATTGAACCTTTGTCCTCTGTCATTAACCTTCGGGCCATCTCTCTAGTCCTGAGAGCATCATTTTAGAAGTTGAAAACCAGCTGGATAACACAAAACAATCACAATACTGTTATTTGTATTAATAGTCAGAGGGTTGTAAAGACGACTTTCCATGCCCCAGAATAAACAATAATTTATTGTACCAAGTATAAAATAAAATATATAGTTTTGGCCAATTGTTTTTTCTTTTTTCTTAATATACCTGTCACCTTAGAATAGTTTTTAGTGAGAATGTAGTTTTTATTAGCAGTTTGAATTTGAAAGTTGGAATTTTTACATTGGAGATATATATATATATATATATATATATATATATATATATATATATAAAGATTTATTTTTTATTTTTATGTGTGTGTGTGTACATGCCTGAGATATAAAATTTAAGTCATCTTTTAAAGTAATTTTCCATGCTTTTATTATTATACCTGAATGAAGCCTTCTGGACATTCACTTGTATAACTAGAGGGTTAAGGCTCCCCCTCTGTCTTTGTGATCATCACAGTTTTCTATTCAAGGGAAGGCCAGCTACTTTTCAGTGTTCAGGTGGATTTTTCCCATCCGCATGTTGGGGCATTAGAAAAGAGCTATTGTGTTAGAATGTAATATTAGGTTGATGACATAAAAAGAATCTCAGCTAATGCTGGGCTCACATCAAGGAAATAGGACTCACCTGGATGCTCTCCTCCTCCCTAGGTTTACGGGTAACCGTGCTGCTGACATCCCTTCTTGTGGTTCTGGGAACTGGTCTAAGGTGCATACCTGTATCAGACTTAACCCTTAAGAAAAGGTAAGTCCTGTACGACATTTCCACAATTTTAATCTTTTCTTACAAGTGTATTATTTATGCTCGATTATAAGTCTCTGGTGATGTGATCTGAGAGGGCCATAGGTGTGGAAGCATTTATTCTTCTTACTCTATGTAATGGTTAGCTTAGTTTCTTATCACATGGAAGATGCTGGACTAGTTATAGAAATAAAAAAAATACAACAGAACAAGTGAGTCTTCTTGTCACCCAGGAACTGTAATAACCATGAGAAAATGAAAGCATAGTATTCCACAAATAAGTATAACAGGATACACACACACACACACACACACACACACACACACACACACACACACAAGAGGCAATGGGGCCAGAGAAATGGACCAGAGGTTAAGAGCACTTGTTGGCTTTTGTAGAGGACCTGGGATCAGTTCCTAGCACTCACATGGCAGCTCACAACCATCTGTATACCCCAGTTACAGGGGATCCAACAGGTATGCACATGGTGCTTATACGTGCATGCAGGCAAACATTCAGACAGATAAAGTAAAATCAATGGTAAAGAGGAGATATAAAATTACCCCGTGAGATAAAGAAGTTTTGGTTGTGTGCAGATGTGTAAATGGTAGAAGATGGAAGATCACACCTGGCAGGGATGGCTAGAACCAAGTGGGGAAGCGTGGGAAGGTCCAAGCAGCAGTAGGTGCTGCCGGAATGTGGGGCTGGAGTCTTTAAGAGTGTGTGAGCTCCTGTAAGGGTTCAGGGCTTTTTCTAAGCTAGGAAACCACTGGAGGTTTTAAGCTGTGGCGTGTCCTGGTTACAGGCTGCTGTATTGGTGTAGGGAAGCTGGAGGTCACAGGCAAAATGGGGAAACAAGTCCATGAACCAGGGAGGATGGTGGCTGGGTGTTGTGTTCGCAATGATGATGTGACAGAGTGGTGAAATTCTGTTACGTTTTGGAGCACTTGCTGCTGGAAATGCAGGTGTGGGCAGGAGGGGGATCCAGGATAACTCTTGGCTTCGAGGAGTTGCAGGAATGGGAAGGATGCATCTGTGCATGCGAGCAAATGTGAGGACAGGTCTGAGGCATCACTAGAGTAGATGGCTGTTGATTCTGTTAGCCGAGATGGGGACATGGGAAGGTGGGCTTCAGTGACAAGGTGACTTTCATTTAGAACAGAAATTTTTTTTTTTTTTTTTTTTTTGGTTTTTCGAGACAGGGTTTCTCTGTGTGGCTTTGCGCCTTTCCTGGAACTCACTTGGTAGCCCAGGCTGGCCTCGAACTCACAGAGATCCGCCTGGCTCTGCCTCCCGAGTGCTGGGATTAAAGGCGTGCGCCACCACCGCCCGGCTCTAGAACAGAAATTTAAAGTTTAAAAGTAAATGTTCAGTTTCTGATTTTCGAAATATATTCTCTTATGATACGAAAGCCAGAAAAGATCATGTGGGCTCCTGTGGAAGGCTGTCACTTCCATCCTTCCTGAGTTGGGTCTTCATTGTGTTTGAGATGGTCTTGATTTTTTTAAAAATCACAGGTTTGTTTGTTTTGTGTTTGAGCATCCACTGTGTTAAAATACAATTTTACTATAACATCATCAAGGCACTCCGAAGAGGTCAGGCAGCCTCCGGCTTTTATCCTGCCCTGGACCACCTATGCTGTTACATCCCGCCCTCCTCATCCTTCCCAGTTAGGATTCAAGAAATAGAGTGGGGTCTGCATTTTGGCAGAGAAAGTGGAACAAAAGAGAATAGAAAAGAAGTGTGAATAGCGGGGCTGGAGAGATGGCTCAGCAGTTAAGAGCACTGGCTGTTCTTCCAGAGGACCCGGGTTCAATTCCCAGCACCCATGTGGGAGCTTAAAACTGTAACTTCAGTTCTAGGGGACCTGACACCCTCACACAAGCATTCATGCAGGCAAAACACCACTGTGTGCATGCGCGCGCGCGCGCGCACACACACACACACACACACACACACACAGACACACAGAAATGTGAATAAAAGTTGGATGGACAGGTAGGAGAAACAGCTCAGAGATACTGAAACTTTCCTGAAAAGACAGTATAAATTTAATTTTCAGTTTTGCATTCATCTGTAAAGAAAAGTTTTCCCCAGGAATAAGATACTTTGTGTCCATACTGTATTTTCAAGCAGTATTCACAGTACACAATGCAGCTGTCAAAATGAAAATGTATAATTAGAGCCTATATTTTTATCTGATAATGTGCTAGATTGCTACTTTTCAGCTTATATGACATCGTGGAAGGAATAAAGACATACAGTATGTATTTAAACATCACTGAAACAAGAATTTGGCAATCTGTGTCTTGTCTGCCTGTCTCACATGGAGTTCAGACTTTTTGAGTTCAGACTCAGCCTGTTGAAGTGGTGCCCTTTACCCTGCCTCTTTTTTTTTTTTTTTTTTGGTTTTTCGAGACAGGGTTTCTCTGTGTAGCTTTGGAGCCTGTCCTGGAACTCACTCTGTAGACTCGAAAGTGCTGGGATAAAAGGCGTGTGCCACCACCACCTGGCTACCCTGACTTCTTTAATCTTGACTCCTGTGACTATCAGGAGTATTTTATCTGAACGTCCTGGTGAAAACTTAGGAAAAACTACTTTGCCACTTTTTCTTGTTATCATCAGATAGAAAGGGGGGCTCAAATAATGAATTATAAAGCATTTCTCCTAAGCTTTGATAGCAAATCTAACAACGACCAAAAGAAGCTGTAAATATTCTGCAGCAGTGAATGGCATTCTACCATAGTGTGAAGTACTATGCGGCATGCTCCAGGAACAATCTAGATGTCCTAAGGGGAAGTTGGAGTCAGTGACGTCTGTCCTCAGTCACAGGTGTACCAGCCATCCCATAACACCTGCTGTGTTTATTCCTCTCCATGCAGAACCATTCTCATCAATGCAAACGGCAAATGGCCTTTACTAATGTGTCAGACAGTTGAAGAGTGTGGTTCTGACAAACCTAGATTTTTCTAGAAATAGTTTCCATCGTGAAATGCTTTGCAGCTGGCAAAATTATCTTTCAAATGGCCATAGAAAAGGCTTTTAGAAGTTACATAACTATCTAAAAACAATGAGAAGAAACCTGGACTCTTGCCTTCCTGCTTTATGATTTCTGTTGGATTAAAGACCTAAACATAAAAATAAAGCCACAAAGGTGTTAAGAAATGGTTGTTTTAGAGAAGCTGAGAATGAGGAAGCCCTTCCAACTAAGACACAAATCCTAAAAAGCACAAAGAAAGGGATTTGACTACATAAAACTTTAGAATGTCTTCATGATTAGCCACTGTAAAACGAAGTCAAAAGAGACATTAAAAAGTAGGAAATATAACAAATAAGACAAATGGGCCGTTTCTTTAGTTGAAAGTGATTATTTCAAGTCAGCAAATAAGTAGCAACCCAGTAGGAAGTGGATATGTAATGGATATGACAGGCGATAATAGAAATTAAAATGCAAATAACAAAACTGAGATAAAGAAGCCAGCTTCCGTCATGGTTCTATAAACGAGAGTTAAAAAGTAATTGCCTCTCTATCTGGCATGGCTGGTGTTGGAGCAGTTTGGGATGTCCCATTTGCAGGGCATTTCGGCACTATATCTGGCCTTTACCATGTGCATTATAGAAAATTAGCCCACGTGCAAAGCTGTACCAAGGGGCAGGGCCCACCGTGTGTGCAGCTTTGCTTGTGACAGAGGAAGATTGGACTCACCCAGTTGCCGGCCACAAAGCGCAGTGCAGCTGATTGTGGGATTGTTTGCAGCTGTGGAAAGGGTAACAGTTTTGCAGGTGCTGATGTGGACTGTCGGTAAAATGTGCTTCTGAGCAAAGCAGTCTGCTTTAGAAAAGGATGTTTAGTATGCTTCTTCTTGGAAAACCACGGCAGAGGTGTATATGACAGCTTTGGCGAGGACTGTTCCTAGACGAAGCCCTTGCTGCCGGCTGTCTCTGGGGAGGGAGCGGAGACACTGTAGGTCTGGAGGGAAGAAAACATCCAGGTCCTGTTTTATGTTCTTTCCTACTATTGGGAATATTCTGCCACATGTGCGTATCTCTTAGGGTGCTTTCTATTGCTGTGATAAACACAATGACCCAAAGCAGCTTGGGGAGGAGAGGGTTGATTTCATGTTACAATTTACAGTCCATTACTGAGGGAAGTCAGGGCAAGAACTCAAGGCAGGAACCTGGAGCAGGAGCTGCTGCAGAGGCCACAGAGGAAGACTGCTTACTGGCTTGTTCCCCATGGCCTGCTCAGTCTGGTTTCTTACAACATCCAGGACCATCTGCCCAGGCATGGCACCAACCCCTGTGGGCTGGGACCTCCCACATTAATCAAGAAAAGGGCCCACAGACTTGTTTGTAGGCAATCTGATAGAGGCATTTGATCTAAAACTGAGGTTCTTCCTCCTAAATGACTCTAGCTTGTGTCAAGTTGACAAAGAAAAGCAAAAATCCAGGGCAGTGTGCATTACCTTTTTGACTAAGTGAAACTGAAGTGTTTACTAAATGTCAGTGGAAAAACCAACTCTTACCTCAAAGAGGATAAGAGAGAACTTTTCCTGGAGCCAGTATGAACCGCCGTGGTTGGGACTATAGATTCAGGTTACCACAAACTCTACGTGCAGAACAGAGAAATGGTCAATCAAGACACTTTTCAAATACATCAATGGAGACATCTGGTAGGTAGTTCACAGAAATCTCACCGTGGGCCTCAGGTGCCCTAGGACAGCATTCTCAGCCTTTTGGTTGGTGGGAACTAGTAGTCTGTACATTCCCAGGGATTTACCTAATGGTCACAAAGCTATTAGGTCACATACGGAAGAGGGCAATTAAGGGGTCATTAAGGGGCCTAAAGGCGACCCAAGGTAATTTGTCTTTGGACTAGAAACGTCGCATTCTCTCAGGTCATGTTCTAATTAATCTGCCTTGTACAGGGTCAGCGTAAGGGGTGTTTTTGGACCTTTTATTCCCAGTTACCCCTGTTGATCAAGCACCATATTTTGTGCATCTGGACTATGAATATTGGGGGGGTTATATGTAAATTTTCCAGTGTAGAAATATGAATCATTTGATAAAAAAAGAGCAATATGAACATTTAAGAACTAAGATTCTTTTCTATAAAATGTGTAAAATTAAGGTTTCCCTACATTAGTGTCATTAAAAATAAATTCTAGAAACTACCTGTTTACTAATATTCTAGATCCTTGGTCCCCAGCCCAGTGCTATCAATTTAATCAAGGTCTGTTAGGTAATCTCATTCTGTTTAGGCTCATGAACTACCTGCCTAGGTGCAGAGTACCTTCACTTTACATTACAATCAGTTAAGTAAATTGCATTTCACTAATATGTTCTGCAATATAATCACATAAATGACGTTTAGGCAGATTACTGTTGAGATACTAGGGACTGATGGGATAACTCAGCAATTAGGAGCACATGCTGCTCTTGCAGAGAACCTGGGTTCAGTTCCCAGCACCCACATAGCCATGTAGAACCTTCTGTGACTCCAGTTCTCAAGGATCTGACACCCCCTCCTGGTCCTCTTGGGCACCAGGCATAAAGAGTACACATACATACATGCAGGCAAAACACCCATAAAACAAAAATAAATCTCAATGAGTTAGACTCTGTTAATAGTTGTAGTTGCCCCATTTGATTCTTAAAGCTCTAGGGCCACATTTTTGAGTATTTCTGCATGGTGCTGAGATTCAGGACTGGTGATAGGAGGGGCCACAAGGTGAGTCTTCAATAGAGAGGAGAAAGGTGTGAAATTAGAGCTTTGGTGATATGTGTCCTTTTCCCCTCTTGTTGTCATTGTGATTTGTTGATTTCCGATCGTTCCCAGGCCCCCAGTATCACACAGGAATATTAATTTTGTTCTTGTTTAACATATCATACATATACAGATAACTATATAAAACACAGCCAGGCATGGTGGTGCATACTTTAAATCCCAGCACTCAGGAGTTCAAGGCCAGCCTGGGCTACAGAGCCAGTTCCAGGACAGCCAGGGTTACACAGAGAAACCCTGTCTCTAACCCCCCCCTCCAAAAATATATAAAACACATATTTTGATTAAAAGAAACATCAAGCACATCCTTGAGTCCCATCGCCCAGGTCAGAACTCTAAAAAGCCAGTGCATAACTGATCACCCACTTTCTCCTCTCCCTCCCCTGTAGGAGCACATCATGCATGTGGGTGAGATTTTCAGAGTAGCTTAAGTTGGGTCACTAAGAGTATTTCAGGGCCAACACGAAGGCTGAGCAGGTCAAGGCACTTGCTGCCACAATTGATGGCTTGAATTCAATCCCTGGGACCGACATGGTGGAAGGACAGAACCAAATACAGCAGGTTGTCCTCTGATCTCCATATACATGCCATGGTACATGTGCCCACACTTACACCCAACACACAAAATAAATAAATGTTTTTCTCTGACTCTTTGGAGGGGGAGTGCTGGGGGGTTGGGAAGGGTCTCATAGTATAGCCAGGCTGGCCTCCTGTTCCCTGTGTAGCTGAGGATGACCTTGAACTTCTCCTGACTTCACCTCCCAGGTGCACCACCACACCTAGCTTATGTAGTTCTAGGGATTCATCCCCAACTTGCCTGCTAGGCAAGAACTCTACTACTAGAGCCACATTCTGCTCCAAGAAGAAAATACATTTTTCAAAGTGTTGCAAGGGCTGTTGAAAAATGCCTGCTTCTTTTTCCCTTCAAAATGAGAGTTTGTCTTGAATATTTTTCCTCTTAATACCAAAAGAAACAATTAATTTTATCCACAACAAAGTAGTTATAGGAACAAAATAGGCTAAAAGCTGTTGGTGGTAATAACATACTGAAAATGGGAGTCAGTGGGGCTTGTTGAATCATTCCAAGTAGAGAGTATCTGTTCATAAAATTGTTATTATTAGAAATAAAGCAGGGTCCTTATTCTGCAGCATGCATCAAAGTTCATCCCTGACAGGTTTGAAAATTGGTATTTCAAATGAGACAAAAGAAAGCAAAGTAAATCTTGTTTCCAAAGACTTGTTTGTTTTCCTGAGCATAAAATCAGTAAAGAAATCACAAAGGGTTTCAAACAAACACTTGTGATTAGGGTTAGGGTGATGGCTAAGTTAATATTTTGACATCAACATCTTGAATTTTATGCTTCAAAATAAATCATAAAATGCAAAATGGGAGCCGGGTGGTGGCAGCGCACACCTTTAATCCCAGCAGCATTCAGAAGGCAGAGCCAAGTGGATCTCTGTGACTTTGAGGCCAGCCTGGTCTACAGAGCGAGATCCAGGACAGGCACCAAAACTACACAGAGAAACCCTGTCTTGAAAAACCAAAAAAAAAACAAAAAAAAAAAAAAACCAAAAAAAAAAAAACACACACGCAAAATGGGAGAATGTATATTGGAAATGTTTTAGATAGCTTGTGAATTATATAAGCTTTGCCTTGTTTGATCATGATAAAACACTGACCAAAAACAATGTAGGAGCGGAAAGGCTATTTCTTCTTTCCGCTCCAGCGCTGGGAGAAGTCAGAGCAGGGCGTGAGGCAGAAACTGAAGCAGAGACCGTGGAGGAGCTGTGCTTCCTGGTCTGCTTCGCTGCCTTTCCTCTGCAGCTCAGACCACCTGTCCAGGGACGGCATCACCACAGTGGATGAGCCACCCTCCTGCATCACTTAGCCATCAAGGAAATGTCCCGAGGAAGTGTCCTGCAGACATGCCCACCGGCCACTTGGATGGAAGCAGTTCCTCAACTGACATTCCCTCTTCCCAGGTGTGTCAAGCTGACAACCTAGATTTGCCTTCACAGCATTGAAAAAAAACAAAAAAAAGTCAAGGGTTTGAAGGGAGGAAAAGGCAGGAAGAAATGACGTCATTATATTATAATCTCAAAAATAAAAGAAAAAAATGGGAAAAATGTCCGTGGAAATGGAAATAGTAGCCATACTTAATAAATGTTGATGTCTATATTCCATCATTTAAATGCATAATTCAGTCAATATTTACTTAACAGCCTATGCTCGTATTAATAAAGTATAGGCTAGCCTCTGTAACAAAGAGACCGAAAATATAGTTTGATAAAAGTATAATTTTTCCCAAATATTAATATTATGAAATGACTCAAAAGCAGTCCAAAAGACAGTGGGCTACTTAAGAGAAGTGGGCAGTTCCAGCATCCCCTCGGATGATCACCTTGCCCATGTGACTAGAGCTGCCTCCAGAATAGAGTATTACAGCATACTTAGATGGCTAAAGGCTGTGCATCATTTCTGCTCGCCTCTCATTGGTACAGGCTTATCATGGGGTCAGGCGTACCCATCTGCAAAAGAGGAAAGTGTAGCTCAGCTGCCAGATACCCTGAGTTCTAGGATAGCCAAGGCTACACAGAGAAACTCTGTCTCAAAAAAAGCAAAATTAAAAAAAAAAAAAAGCCAACTTAAATAGAGGTGTCATTTATTTTGGCTTATGGCTTCACGGGTTTTGCTCCAAGGTCAGCTGGCTTTGTTGTTCTTGGGCCTGTGGTATAAGACAATGCCTCAGGTCAAAGGAAACTGTGCACCACAAGGTAGGAAGTGACCAGCTTCCTTCTGTGAGGTCCCACCTCCCAAAACGTTTACCATAGGTTGGCATCCAAGCCTGACAACGGGGATTTGTGGGCACAGTCCAGATCCAAACCACAGTAATCAGCAAGAAGCAAGGAACCCAGAGTCATGTTACAGCTTTTCTCACCTAGTTCCTAGTCATTTGAAGTAACAGCTTTACTGTAAGTTTACAGGTGACCAGCCCTCCCGGCCTACAGCTGAGCCCTAGGGCAGTGCCACGCATGGCATGCCTTTGAGGGTACAGCTCCTTAGTTCTTGACTAATTTCTCAGTCAGGGAGTGGGTTGACCTACTGAAGCAAGCAGATCCCAGAACATACTGCTCAAACAGCATAATGCTTCTTGTTTGATGGTCCAGGATAGACAGGCAGGTGGGCTGGGGCACAGGGCAGTTCTGTTCTACAGGTCACCTTGGAATAAGTTCCCCCAGGGAAGTCATATGCCCACAGGGTCATCTGTACTGCCACCACTCACAGTAGGAGGGAAACCCAGGAGGGCAGTTTTGTCTGTAGGGACATGACCTTGAAGTCTTTCCGGTATAAAGTCATTAGCCCAGACTTGGATACAGTGAGCATCAGTGGGGGCTTGTAAGTGAAGACCGTGTCTTACCCTGCACATGGGTGTATAGTTCAGTGTCTGGTCCTTCTTGGGAGGAAGAGATCATTTTGTATTCTCACCTCATACCGTGAATCAAAACAAATTCAGATGAAGTAGTTAGATATTTAATAGCAAAACAGTATGTGGGCCCGTTTATGCCTGAACTGCATGAGGGTGCTTTACCAAGGAAAATCATAAAGAGATAAATGGATAGGTGTGACTGTTTATAAAGTATTAACTGTTATGCTTCAAAAATAGATTAGCAGGCTAGGAGTTGGCCTCGGTCAGTGAAGTGTTGTACAAGCTGATGCCCGAGTTCAGATCTCAGCAGCCAACCCACACCACAAAGCCAGCTGTGGTCAGGGTGCACCTGTACCACTCGTTCTGGGTGGGGAGCGGAGGCAGGCAGAGCTCTGGAGCCGGGTGGCCAGCCATTGTAGCCAGTCAGCAAACACTGAGTTCACTGAGAGGCCAGGTCTCCAAAAGATACGGTGGAAAGCAATCAGAGAAGACACCTGACACAGGCCTCTGGCCTCCTTCCCATCTGTGCACACATGTGCACGCATCCACACACGCATCCACAGAGTGCCTCCTGCCACGCACACTGCACACATGTGTCCACCTGAAAACATTGTCACATACCAAGAGAAAGAGCAAAAGTACCGAAAAGAAATGCAATATAAAGCAGACTTTTGACTTGACAAGGGCAGTGGGCAGAGCCGTGATTATTGTGTTATACATGAAGAGTACTACGGTTGAAATGAAATGATGCCTGTGCTGTGGTAGATGTGGGCTGGGCATATCCTGAAGGTCCACTGTGACTGTGTATTGAGACTATATTGACAGGAGGTGGAGCCAATGGAAGGCCTGAAACTCTGATGGAGGAAAGAGTACACAATGTTTCAAGATAGCAGCGTGGGCAGGACTTTGTGTAAGACTCCAGCTGCTTAGAAAATACAGCCAACAATTAAATGGGATTTCTTGTAACTGAAGAGCTTCTGGACAGCAAAAGAAATGATCAAGTGAGGAGAGCGTGCAGAAGGACAAGTGTAACGCTAGCTGAATATGTGATAACACCAAATGCCAGCAAACAAACACACAAACAACCCAGGCAATTAGTGAGTCAGTGAAATGAGCGGACAGTTCTCAATAATCAGGAAACGTGGAAAAAAAATGTTCATTCTCACTAGCCATCAGATGCAAATTTAAAACTGCATTGACTTTCTATCTCACTTCAGAATAGAAGTAACAGCCAGTTCTGCCCTAGATGCAGGCGGAGGGAACTCTACCCGCCGCTGGTGGGAGTAAAAACTAGTCCAGCCACTTTAGGAATCAGTATGGAAGTTTCTCAGAAAACTGAAAATAGAACTACCACGTGACCTAGCTATATCACCTGTCAGTGTTTACCCGAAGGACTCAGAGTTGACTCCTGGTAGAGATACAGGCACATCCGTGTTTGCCACAGCCCCATTCACAAGAGCTGAGTTATGGATACACCCAGGTGTCTTTCAGCTGAAGAATGGACCAAAAATGTGGTTTACATACATAGTCTGATTTTTTTAGACATAAAGAATAATGGAGTGAAGTTGTTTGCAGGAAAATGGATATAACTATATTAAGTTAATTAAGTCAGTCTCAGAAAGACACATGCCATATGTTTTCCCTCATTTGTGGGTCCTAGTCGCTATAGAGACATAAAGCTGTATGTGTACAGATGACGTGGGAGCGGAAGTAAGTGTCTAGAGAGCAAAGGGGACCAGTGAAACGGGGGAGGGGGTAGAGGAGGGGAGCGGATCATGGGGGTGCTCTAAGTACATTGTATACGTGCATGCAGATTGTCTTACGTAACCCTGTATAATACGATGTTTTAAGGAGACAGGGCATCGTAGCAGGTCCTTAGTTTGTTTGGGGCATATGTTAGTCATCCATGACCCTTGGATTGTAATCTAAGAGTGTTCTTATAGAAGGCCTAAGACCGGGCCTTCCTGTCTTCGCTGCCTCATGGGTTAAGATTATTGCCTGTTCTCCCATGCCCGTTCCCATCATTGCTGCTTGCATGGGATGATGCAGCCACACATCAGCACTCAGTACAGAGCCTGAAAGATGACATTGGGCAGTCAGCCCCCCAAACGCTGAACCGAGTGGCCCTCTTTGCTTCGTAAGTGGGCTAGATCAGGTTTTGTTTTGTTTTGTTTTTTTAACAAAGAGTGTCTAATACAGTTTGCTGACCTGCTGACCTGAGAATGGGGAGAGTACCCTGGGTTGTTCAAGTAGGGCCTGTGTGATCACAAGGCTCAGGGAGGAGGGCAGGGAGGTCCCAAACCACAGTTGCTGGCTTTGAAGAGAGCAGTGGGGGCCAAAGCCAGGGAATTCAGGGGCCTGCTGTAAGCTGGAGAAGGGGGAAAAGGGATTCTTCCCCCAAAGCACAGTCTTGCCACTCCTTGGTTACCCCTGAGACCCAAGTTAAGCTTCAGATTTTCAGAGGCATACAATACTAATAAAGTGGAGGTAATTAATGGTAACAGCAGTAGAAAACTAATATAAGAGGTAAGAATGTGTGTGTAATGTTAGTGTGCAAGGCAGTTTGAGGAGACACTTTCATTGACGGAAATGTAAATTACTACAGACTCTTCAGTGAAACACTGTGGAGGGTGTTTTGTAGACCTCACATGGTTCCTATGCTTTGCCTTACTGGCCCCAGAGAGGAAATTTGGATAATGGCTGATATTTACATATGATGAGTACCACCAACAGTATTAATATTAAACAGTGTGTTAGTGAAAACTTAATAACTAACATTAGGTAAACGTTTTTGTTATCTACCATAAGATACCATAAACCATTAATGATTATGATAATAGAAATAATGAAATGAGAAAATGCTCATGAGGAACTAAAAGTCAAAATAATTTACTACATAAAACTTGTATATTCAGTATACTATCTGATTGCCTTGCCTAATTGTCAACCAGGAAAAAACTGAAAGAAAAAAATGACTGAAAAATCAAAATAGTAATAACGGCCATCCAAACTGATGTATGGACTTTATGGGTGAAGCTTTTCTTCTTTGTGCATTTTTTTCTGAATTTTTCTGCTATGAATACATACACTTTCAGTTAAGAGGATGAAATAAAAGTTATGTGACAAGAAAAAGGGTATGAGGCAACGTGAGGGGAGGTAGGCATCTCTCAGGCCAGGACTAAATCCATTTTCCTTCTGTATCTTGCTGAAAGATTGTTGTATTTGGCCTTGTGAAACAGCCTGTTAGAGTAATAAGGTGTCTTTGGAGAAATTGAAACAGGAGAACGAGTGATTGAGCAAAGATTATATAGTTAAGGAAGTCAAGGGAGCCCAGAGGCTGAATCTTCTCATGTCTAACCCAGTGTGCTTTGCGCTGTTTCCTGGTCCTTTCTCTGACTAGTATTTGAGAAGTTACTATTAACAGCCTCTTCAGGGCTGAGGCTTTGTATTCTCTTCAGTGATGGCTGCAGCTGCCTTGAGCAGTGTGGGTGCTTGGGGTGTTTGTAATTCAGTCGTAATTGGCCAAATTGTTTAAAGATTTGAAAGTACACTAAGTTTTCATTTAAAAATAGAAGCTCTAAACTTCAGACCGACAGCTGTGGAACCTGCATGGGACCGGACTAGACCCTCTGCATATGAGAGACAGTGTAGCTGGGTCTGTGTGAGGGGCCCCTGGCAGTGGGATCAGGATCTATCCCTGGTGCATGAGCGGCCTTTTTGGAACCCATTACCTATGGTGGGACACCTTGCTCAGCCTTGATGCAGCAGGGAGAGGCTTGGCCCTTCCTCAGTTGAATATGCCAGGCTTTACTGACTCCCCATGGGAGGCCTTACTTACCCCTGTGGAGGAGAAAGTGGTGGGGAGAGCAGAGAGGGGAGGCTGGGGGGGGGGAACGGGAGGAGGGATGAGAAGGGGATCTATGGTTGGTATGTAAAATGAATAAAAAAAAATCCTGAAATAGAAAAAAAAAAAAAAGCTCTAATGAAGTGTCCAAAGCTTGGGACTTTCCCAGGGTCTCTGTCTCGCCTTGCCTAACTTCCTTTTTCCTAGAGTTAACTCTGAACTGTTCTTGGGCTACAAAGAAGGCAGACTGTTTCTAGCACTTCTCCTATATTCAATATCCCGTGAGTTTATGTTGATGGGAGGTTAGGAATTGGGAGATGTTTCTGAATTGTTAGCATATTAAGTCTAAGAAGTAAGTAATTTTTTATGAATTCTAAAATACTTCATATTTAAAAATAGACCTTAAGTAAAGAACACTGGCTTACCCCAAGGAAGTATCTGCTATGTTTGAAAAAAGCCAGTCTCTGGCATCAGCAGTATAGTCATACCCTAGGGGCTGGTAAAGTAGGGCTGTGCTCGGGATGAAAATGTCCCGGGCACTGTGTCCCTTCACTCTGCCTGCCTCGGGGCATCGCGGCAGCCGCTGATTTCTACTGCCCCATTGTAAATGGAGAACCTGCAGATGATGCCGTGGAGAGCGGAGGGGTCTTTGGGTGATGACGTCACTTCCGATTGTGCTTTCTAGTCCTGCCTTAGCTGTTAGTTATGTGACCGAGACTCCACCCAATGCTTTCCAGAGAAAGGGAAGTTTTCAAATTACAAATGGTATTTTTCTTTTTGAGACAGGGTTTCTCTGTGTAGTCCTGGCCATCTTGGAACTCATAGAGATCTGCCTGCCTCTGCCTCCTGAGTGCTGGGATTAAAGGGATGCGCCACCACCACCCAACATAAATATTAATTTTAAATGTGTTATTAACTTCTCAAGGAGGTAGGTCTGAAATCGCTTTTAGCTACAAAAATTGAAATGATGAGACACATTACTCTGCATAGATACCATTTAGGAATCGTAGGTATTTGTCCTGTGATGCCAGAAAACAAAAGAATAAGATTGCAGAATATCATTCAACACAAGCAGAAACATCAAGTACTTAGAAAACACAGTGTAGCTCTTGGTCTAAACTTGCACCATTGGCATGTCTTTGAAAAAACAAATAACATTAAATATGAAAAGGAGTGCAGAAGTGCATGAGTTCCACCCTGTGTGTCCCTCAGGGCTTGTCCCTCTGTGTACAGGGCAGTAATTGAAGGCCAGAGGCGCCTGGAGCAGGTGCAGGACTTGGCAGACCTCTCCCGGCCAGGGCCTTGCTAACAAGCCATGGAGATACCCATTCCTGTCCCTGCATCCCAGGTTTGTGGGTACAAGAGGGGCCTCTCTTACTCTCCTTACTGCTTGCTATGGGAAGCCCAACTGTAGCCCATAGTTAAGAAGTGAGGTCTCCTCCATTTCCCACCTGGCTCACAGTGGTGGGGTAAGTGAGGCTTGTACAGGTGGGAGAAAAGAAAAGATTTGTGGGAGAGAGGAAGCAAAAGGAGTTGAGGTTGGGGACAGAGAACACTGAGGGAAGCCGTGTGAGGAGGCTGGGAGGAAAGAGGCCACACAGCTGCCCCTGACAGACCTGCGCAGGCCCGATGGATGACCCCCATCCGGTGTGGGGTTTCAAATGAGGAAGTGTCATACCCCGTGAACAGCCCAGGGCAGCTCCTGGCCACTCCCGTGGTGCCACCTGGCTTATTGGCCTGTAGCTTCCGCCCTGCCCCCAGCCACTGTGCTGTGACAGGGATGTCAGACTGACCTTTACACTCTCAACAGCTTCTGTAACAGCATTAACTCCAGAATGTTTGCTAATGACCTTTCTTTTTCTTAGTATAGAGAGTGTGGTGGGGACAGTACATGTGTGTCATGGCATGGTTATAGAGGTCAGAGGCCAGCCTGTGGGAGTCCATCATCTCTTTTCACTTCACGGTTCCCAAGGATCGAACTCTGGTGTCAGGCTTGGTAGTAAGCACCTTAACTTACTGAGCCGTCTTCCCGGCCCTGCCTTTGCTTTTTTGTATTGCTAAATTGAAGTTTCTAAAAACTTAAACGGTATTGATCCCATGTGTGCATTTGGATGACTTGAGGATTTTATTGTTTGGGGGTTTTGTTGTTGTTTTTAAGGCGGGGTTTCTTTGTGTAGCCCTGGCTGTTCTGGAACTCGATTTGTAGACTAGACTGGCCTTGAACTCAGAAATCTGCCTGCCTCTGCCTCCCAGGTGCTAGGATTAAAGACATGTGCCGCCACCACCCTGCTGACTTGGAGGATTTTAAACAGCATGCCGATTAAACTTAAACAGGTCTGCAGTGAAAAAGATCTCACATGAAAGAACTGCTGTAGGTATCTTGGGATCTGCTGCCTTTACAGGAACTATTTGGTCACATAAACATTTTGAATTCACTTCTTTACCTAGAAAATTATTTCCTTTCCACAAGAGATCTTCATTTGTTTTCATTTTTGAACCTAGGAATATTGATGGCATTTAGAGCTATTTTCCCTGCAAATAATCTACCTAACATTCATGGAGAGAAGAGCAGACCTGGCTTGCATATTCACTTCTTAGCTCCTGCTTAGCAACCCTGCCTCCTCTGTGTGCCTGTTTAATATTTCTTTCTGCATTTGGGAAATGTTTTTTTGAATGACTTAAGATGCCAGTTGCCAGAAAGTAAAAAGAAAGAAAGAATTGAAAATGCACTTGCTGAAATCTCAGATTGGAGAAGGTCACCTGGCAGAGTCTGTCCCATCCATCTGTCTGTCCATCCATTCGTCCGTTGGCATCGTGTGCCCCCCTCCATGCCCTGAGGCAGGAGGCACTGCCCTGCCCTGCCTGCCTTTCCTGCCTAGACTTCCGTGAGCACATGCCGTTTTCAATATGAGTGGCTATTGAGAGCAGGACACGGAGGGGACGAGGGTTTGGCCAGTAAGAGGTAAGAGTGCTAGGTAGCGGATGAGGAAAAGTGACCAGAACAGCTGAGGTCAGCGAGGCTCCCCTTCACTCACCCTGACACCTGAAGTCAGGAGGATGTTAGAACTGTGGGGCCGAGGTCCTGGGTGCAGTCCTCAACACACCCACACCTTAGAAAGGTCTCCTTAGCCGAAGGTTGTTCCAGGACCTCAGCCTCACAGGTTCCCAGGAAACGCACAGGAGTCTAAACCTGCCTTCTCACTGTGCGGAAGTGGAGTCTCAGTGCTCGGGGCCATTCAGACATCTGTTTGCTCATGGGATCCAGATAGTGATACAGGGGAAATCAGGGTCCCGCTTTGGGGTTCCTAGTCTCATTAATAAAAGAATTTAAGTATGGACTGAAATGGAAACAGTTTTATTAGTGCTTAAAAGTCAAGCTTCAGCAGCTGCTTGGAGGAGGCAGATGGAAAAGAGGAGGAAAATCACTGCCATCTCTACTGGCATGGAGGTCAGACACAGGGTGGACAAGGAGCCACATGGCGGGGAGAGAGGCTTTAGGAAAAGAGTAGGGAGGCACAGGTGCTGGGGAGGGGCTGCTTAGAGAAGAGATAGGATGAAAGAACCAAAAAAGCCACACTTTTTGAAAATTCGGAAAAGCAGACAGACTTACCACCTACATGGCTGCAGTCTCCTAATCTAATACACTGGGGCATGAGTTCTAGGGAGGAAAAGTACAGTAGCTCATCAAAGAAGGGATGATCCGCCCTCTCTTTAGAATGGCTTAAGGTGAGTTCACTGTCCTCGGGCTCTAGGCAAAGTGACTGAACCAGCCCAACGGGAATGTTGGGTCTCCACCTAGGCCAGAGCGGTTTCTGTCTGACACTAGAAGAGCCTTGATGATTATTTTGTATATGGATATCATTCAAATCTTGGCATAGAGTGGGTATGAAATATTGATCTCAACTGTATCATTTCTAGGGACTATTAATGAGTGGCAGTCTACTAGGAAAAAACAATGCATTTTTTATCTAATTTTTGACTTGCTTTGTTAGCACCTTGGCAAGTTTCTTCCAAGCCTAGGCTCTCCCCTTTCAGCAAATTTGAACAATAATGGGGTAAATGAACCAAGTGTTTTAGTCAGTGTTCTATTTCTGTGAAGAGACACCATGACCATGGCAACTCTTATAAAGGAACACATTTAATTGGGGCATGCTTACAGTTCAGAGATTTAGTCTGTTGTCATCAGGGTGGGAGGCGTGGTGGCATGCAGGCGGATATGGTGCTGGAGAGGAGCTGAGAGTTCTGCATCTGGATCGGCAGCAGCAGGCAGAGGGAGACACTGGGCTTGGCTTGAGCATTTGAAACCCCAGAGCCCACATCCAGTGACACACTTCCTCCAACAAGGCCACACTTCCTAATAGTGCTACTCCTTGGTCAACAAGCATTCGAATCTGTGAACCTATGGGAGCCATTCCTATTCAATGCTAGAACCACCACACCAAGGTTCTAGCAAGTTCCTAGTTTAATATTTGTGAAGTGAGTAAGTGGTAACTAACCATACTTAGTCTTCCTCCCAGAGAGTCATCATGCCATTCGAAAGCAGTTCAGCTCACCTTCTCAGAATGCCATTGTTTTTGACATGTATAATTTTATTGCTGTAATTAAACTGCTGTTTGCTTAGTAATATCCTTTTGATTTAGGAAAAGCTTGCTTCAAATGTCTTCCAGCCTTGTAACTTTCCTAATTCCAGATTAATCCATGGAGGACAAATATTAAACGGACTGGCAGGTCCAACTGTCATGAATGCAGCCCCGTTTCTCTCCACAACATGGTTCTCTGCAGATGAACGAGCCACTGCCACAGCAATTGCGTCGATGCTGAGTTACCTTGGTGGAGCATGCGCATTTCTGGTTGGGCCCCTTGTTGTTCCGGCTCCCAATGGGACATCACCCCTTCTTGCTGCAGAGAGTAGCCGGGCTCATATCAAAGACCGCATCGAGACTGTACTATATGCAGGTACCATGGAGATCTTTGTCTAACTGGTTTACTTTGGTTTCTGTTCTAATCTCTGCTCCCCAGTTCTGGTGTGCCAGATCGTATCACAGGGTCCCCTTAGGACTGATAGATACACACACTCAGAATGTACTTTTATTGTCTTATATGGAGGTACTGCTTTGAAACAACCCTTCCTAGGAAGTTGTTAAATGTAACGTGCTCTTGCTACATGGAAAATTCTTTGTTAATTTTACGCTTTTAATCCATTTACAGTAAAGCACTCTATAACACGTTTCCCAGAGCCTTCTCTAGATGTGGCATCTGTATACAAAACTCAGTGTCACACGTCTGTTGGTAGCATTCAGCTGTTTCTCCCTTGCAGTTTCCCCAGTAGTGGCCACGTTCTCACCTAATTAATCTCCATCACCTGTAGTTTATTCTTCTCTTCATTGCTCTGTGTATGTTAGTCTGTTCGTCAGAGGTACTGACCTTTCTGAATGTTCTCTTACAGCCATTCCCTTGTCAGTTCCTCGTTAGTTCTAGCCAAGCCTTCGACTCTGCTCCTATAGCTCTTTGATGTCGTCCTCCATACACCTGTTTCTCGCTCCTTGGGTCTTACATCTTTGCTGTGTCTAAGCATTGTGCTCAGCACTGGGGATTGGTGAGGTCAGTGTTGAGACCTTTGTAGTACAAATGGGGACGTACGAGGTGGAAGAACCAGACTTGCCTGGGTTTAGAGAGAAGTTGAGGGGTTAAGGAAAGCTTTACCAAGAACATAGTGATGAACAAAATTCAGAATTTCATAGATATCCACCAAATGTTCAAACGGGTGAGGGTGTTTCATGCAGGGGACCCTGAAGGGCCAGGCGCTGGGGTTACCATGGCTCCTGCTCAGCAGTGCTTAGAGGGAGGTAAACAGTCACAGAACAGAGTGGTGGTGTCGTGTTGGGGGCTCTGAAGCCACGAGGCAGCAGTGGCATGCCTGCCTCAGATTGTGGGCATGCAGTGGAGCTCCTTAGAGATGTAGCATCTAGCCTGGAACCTGGGGGAAAGAAGGAGGCAGCAAAACCCAGTGGGCAAGGGAAGATGAAGAGAGAACCATGGAGAAAATCCCCAGTGGAGGGAGAGAACCTGGTGCCGCCAAACAGCTGAAAGTATAGAGTAGTTCAGATCTAGTGAGGGTCCATTAAACCAGAGGGGAAGCCAGGCCATGGAGACTTCTAGGGAAGGCCCCTCCATGGGCCAAGACCACACTCCGAAGTTCATCCCCAAGAGTTATGTGACAAGATTCACATTTCGGGATTGGCCTAGAGAGAATCAAACTGAAAGCAGGGACCGGGGAGAACAGGGGCATTGCGTTTACATTCTCGGTCTCTTGGTTCCTTACTTTTCGGTGCTTCCTTGTCTTGTTTCACTTTGCTGCTCAGTGTGTGCATTGAATTGTCTGTCTTATCTGGGCATCAGAAGTCCTGCCCTCCATCAAACAGAATCCTGTCCTTCCCAGTCTCCTCCCGTCTTCCTTCTTTCTGAGTACCATGCTTCCTAGAATGTCTTAGACCGCTTCAGAATCTCTCCTTCAGGGTTTGGGTGGGCTTTCCTGGAGAGTAGCATTGCTCATCTCTCAGCCTTTGGATTGCTGGTGTGTACCGGTCACCACTGTGCATCTTTGTTCATAGCACGCCCCCTGTTGGTGGCCTGTGGAATTTAGGGCTGCACATACCCAGTCTCTGCTCTGGGCACCAGATTTTGGTCTTTGTGGAGCTAGATATTAAAGAAATAAGTACTGACTTTGTGTATCACTGGTTAACACTTCACTCTTACTTGTCTTTCAGAGTTTGGAGTTGCCTGCCTAATATTCTCTGCCACCCTCGCTTACTTCCCACCCCGGCCCCCACTTCCTCCCAGTGTTGCTGCGGCGAGCCAGAGGCTGAGTTACCGGCGCAGCTTTTGTAGGTTACTAAGGTGAGCAGACTGTGGCTGCGGCTGCTGTCAGTGTGTGTGTGTGTCTGTGTGTGTGCCTGTGTGTGTGCCTGTGTATGTATGTGTGTGTTTGTTTCTTGTGTGTCTATGTCTGTCTGTGTCTCTATGTGTGTCTATGTCTGTGTGTATGTGTCTCTGTGTGTTTGTGTCTATATGTCTGTGTGTGTGTGTGTGTGTGTGTGTGTGTGTGTGTGTGTGTGTGTATGTGTGATGGGTGTGGGGATGACACACATGTGCCACAGCATGCACGTGGAGGTCAGAGGACAACTTTATGAAGTCATTTCTCTGTTCCACCTTTACGTGGGTCCCAGGGATCGAACTTGGGTCATTAGCCTTGCTTGGCAAGTGCTCTACCCTCTAAGCCATCTCTCTGCCCCGAATTTTTAATGTTTAAGTATAATTTGAGGTGGTAATTTTTAGCATTAATCAGATTGTAACAATTCATGTTAATATTAATTAAAATACTAATTAATTTTCTATCAGAAATATACCTTGAAAATTCACCACACACCAAAATGTTATGAAATTTTGTTTCATCCATGTTCCATGTAGACTATTATTCAATATTTTAAAGATCAGATCTCTTAATTTCTGTTATAAAAACTTAGGCCACATAATCTGTGAAACTATAGAATATGTTTGTTATTGTATGTTAACACACATTGCATAGGCATTCGTCAATACAAAGTAATAAAATGATATCCTTTCCACATCATCTAGAACCATCTCAGTGTACCCCATTCGGCTCATAGCGTGGGAAATGCCATGTATCACTTCATCTTATTGGTTTAAGTTAGATACAGTTAGACTCTGCCCTCAGAGGCTCTAATGCCCTAGAACTTAAGCTTGACTCCAAACATCAAATGTCACTGTGGGTTGTGGCTTGTTGTTGGGACGTGTGATGTCACCTTCTGAGTTTCCTTTCCTAGTTAGCTGTCAGGAATTGTTGTGAATTCCTTAGGTCTCTGGTTGGTTCGTTCTTTTTTTTTTTTTTTTTTCAAGACAGGGTTTCTCTGTAGCTTTGGAGCCTGTCCTGGACTAGCTCTGTAGACCAGGCTGGCCTCGAACTCACAGAGATCCACCTGCCTCTGCCTCTGAGTGCTGGGATTAAAGGCGTGCGCCACCACCGCCCAGCTCTGGTTCTTTCTTTTAACCTCTCTGTCCCTTCTTTCCCCATCGCAAATTCCGTCCAGTAAAGAACTATATCATTGTATCCTCTGTATTAATACCCAGGCCACGTACACCATCATAAAGTTTTAGTATCTCACGAGGAAATATTAGGAGGGAATAATTAAAATTAATTTCGGTAGCGTATTTTATTCAACCTTATATATCTAAAACATCTTAACATGTAGTCAATATTAAAATTAGTAATAGAATATTTTACTGTTACTTTTTTAAGTATCTACTGTGTTTTCACCTTTGAACACATCTCCATTTGAACTCAGTATTTTTATTAGAAGCAGTTGACATATATTTAGATTCCATCAAATTTATCATTGAAAAGTACTCATTGAGCAGTATTTCCCACAGTTTATTTTTCATCTAAAATAAAGAATAAGTCATTGTTTTCTCACACCTTGACTGTACAGGTCCTTGATGTTAAAGGACAGGTTTTATCAGGGTCAGAGTTGATGATCTGCCACTTCTTTAGAATACAGTCAGTCTTTAGTTTTTTCCTTATAATTCAAAAAAAAATTCCATAGCTGAAATAACAGTCTTCCCATCTCGTCATCTATAATTGCTTTTCTTTCTGGGCAAGAACCCAACATGTTTTATAGCTAACCCAAGTCCTAACTTCAGATCTATCAACAACTGTTTAGGGTATTGTTTGGATATTTTTAATTCTAATTTCCAGTAACTAATTTTCTTCTTTTTGTTTGTTTATAAGACAGTGTCCTATTCCATAGCCCTGAGTGGCCTGGAACTTGTTGTGTAGACCAGGCTAGCCTTAAACATGCAGAAATTCACTTGTCTCTGCCTCTGGAGTGCTGGGATTAAAGGCGCGCACCACCACCTCCGGCCTCTTGATTCCATTTGGATTGTTGAACACTAATGTCTGACAGAATTCACTGCAGGTTTGCTGAAAGTATCTCTTAGCACGATCCACTTAAGCGGCCTGCGTCTTCCCACAGCAGACATTGGATTCTGCTGCAGCATATTGCCACTGGTGATATTTGCAGTATGTCTTCTTCAAGTGAGGGAATTACAGTGGTCGATCAGTGTGTAGAAGAAAATTAAGACAGAATCAGTTCATTGACACCAGGCAGATCAGTGGCCAGTGTGCCCCAGTAATGTCTCGTGTGTTGTGGGTGTTAAAGTGAGATGTAGTTCTTCAAAAAAATAAGCCTTAAGGACAGGGTCGTTTCACAGTTTGTAGAGTGCTGCCTAGCGAGGGCAGGCCCTGGGTTGCATTTCTAACACTGCACATAAATTAGCGAATAAATATAAAGTTCAGTGGAAAGGTACTTTGCATTTCTTGTGGTTTAAAGTTTAGGCTTAAACTAGTTAAAAGGAAGAAATTAAAAGTTCACTTGTACTAGCCCCATTTCCCATGGATCCCAGGCCAACTAATTTAATGGGCTGAGCACCATTTTTTAGACAAAGTGAGATGAAGTATAGAAGGTAGGAAATACTTTGTTTTTACATGTGATAATGCTATGTACTTTGTGAAACTTACCAAATAAAATAAAGTTTCTTGCTCAAAGGTACAGTAAGAAGGTTTTGAAAATCCACTTCCCTATAGCACCATGTATATTATTACTTTCCATATAATAGATTAAGAAAAGCATCACGGGGCAGTAGGTAAAGCCCAACACCCAGAGTTCCATCTCCAGGATCCACCTGGTGGAAGGACAGAACAGACTCGTGAAAGTTGACCCCCACCTTGGCCCCTCTCTGTCTCTCATGCACACAGTGATTAAATAAATGTAACAAAAACTGTTGATTTGGGTCTGTGGCACCCATTTGCAAGGTGATAGTCTAAAGTAACGGTTCTTTCCAATGCTGTTTGTCTAAATTTTTCTCACTGCAACACCAACAGCAGAAGTTATGTTGGTGGGCAAAACTAGTGGCCAGCCATTCTGGAGAAATGCAAAGCATTGGAGGGCCTTATGCTGAGTTACAGACAAGTTGTCCTGACAGGAAAGAAGAGTAACTTTGTTCCTCTGACGGGGATGTCCCCAGTCAAGGCCGCTCTGTGTCTGCTGTGGAGTGGAGTGTGGTCCTCTTCCTCATGAAAAGACCCCACCAAAGCCTGCACTCTGTGTCGTGGTTGGGGACTGCTGTACTTCTTGGCTCTCTGGGGGATTCTGTGGGCCTGTCTTTTCCCATACCTCAAGCCTACAGGATAATTTTCTCTGGTTTTTCAAAGAACTTGAGAAATCTTGTTTCTTATTTGATTTTTAAGATGTTTTAATTTAAAGAGCTGGCTCCGTAAACAGTAATTTCATTATCTGGATACAGCAAACCCTTCAGCAGTTCTGCTCCAGGGTTTTCACCGTGCTGTTCACTTGTTTTAATACACTTTTGCCTGTGTGGCCTAACGTGACTCTTTGCCCCTTTTCTACGTCAGTGTCATACGTGGTGATGGCTGCTGGCTTTGCATTTTATTTATTTATTTATTTGGCTTTGCATTTTATAGTTGATCCTGTTCCTTCAGAGCACATCAACACCTTTATTTTATTTTCGTTGTCTTTTTATATTCCCTACTCCTCATCCCCCTCCTGTTTCTCAAGTGCATTTCTATGAGTTTCTTTACCTCTTTACTTTTGTAAAATGTGTATAGCTTTTCACGTAGATCTGTGTTCAGTTTGTATGCATCATTCTGTTTGACTGATTTTTTTGTTTTGTTTTGTTTTGTTTTGAGACAGGGTGTCATTTTGATCAGGATGGCCTCAAATTCGCTCTGTAGTCAGGGTTGACCTTGAACTTCTGACCCTCCTGCCTCCACCTATTTAGTATCTCCATTTCCTGAGTGCGGGGATTACAGATGTGCCCCAATGCCCAGTTTATGTGGGGCTGGGAATCATGTGTGCTAGGCAACCACTGCACCAAAGGAACTACATTATAAGTTTTCGGTAATAGAACCTTATAATATGTACAAAGCAGAATAATAGAACCCCCTGCCACCTCCAAGAAATCAATACTGTAGTTACTGGTGCATAACCACCTTGTTTTCTCTCTACCCCACTCACTCCATCAAGGGACAGTTAACTTCATCCAGAAATGCTTCAGTATATGTAATATATGTTAAAATATACAGACCTTAAAAAAACTGAGATAGGGTCTCACTATGTTACCCAAGCTTCCCTCAAATTCTAGCTCCATCTGCCTCAGCCCCTGACTGTTTAAGAATTTTTTTATGATAAATGTAATATCATTATACCTCAAAAGGGCCTAACAATAATTTACTGACAAGTCAAGATTTATATTTTCTTTTATTTAAATTTTATTTAAATTTCTTCAATGATTTATTCATATTTTCATTTTATGTGCATTGGTGTTTTACCCGCAGGTATGTCTGTGTGAGGTGTCAGATTCTCTGGAACTGAAATTACAGACAGTTGTGAGCTGCCATGTGGATGCTGGGAATTAAACCCAGGTCCTCTGGAATAGCAGCCACTGAGCCATCTCTCCAGCTCCAAGTGTTTACATTCCTATTGCCTCATGAATCTTTTTTTTTTTAAGATTTATTTATTTATTTTATGTATATGAGTGCTCTGTCACACCTGCACTCCAGAAGAGGGCATCAGATTTCACTACAGATGGCTGTGAGCCACCATGTGGGTGCTGGGAATTGAACTCAGGTCCTCTGGAAGCAGCCTGTGCTCTTAACCTCTGAGTCGTCTCTCCAGCCCGTCGTGAATTCTTTTCAGTAGTTGTTTGGTTTTCCATTTCACATCCAGGTTTTTAGTCCACCTTAGTCAATGCTGTTGACAGCTGGTAGGAGGGCATCTTTCCTCATCTGATGAACAGCGTCTGCAAACACCCTCGGCACTGGCGGGCAGCTGTTTCACTGTGTAGAGTTTCTGTGTCATGAGCCGATGCCACATTGTCACTGCCTTAGCCAAGTGGACAAGGGCTTCCCTGCTAATCTGTTTTAAGTATGACCTAATTTTTTTTTAAAGCAAGTTTTTTTTTTTTTTTTTTTTTTTTCCGAGACAGGGTTTCTCTGTGTAGTTTTGGAGCCTGTCCTGGCTCTCGCTCTGTAGCTCAGGCTGGCCTCGAACTCACAGAGATCCTCCTGCCTCTGCCTCCCGAGTGCTGGAATTAAAGGTGTGCGCCGCCGCCGCCGCCGCCGCCGCCGCCACCACCACCCGGCATGACCTAACTTTTTAAGGGATCTTATTTTTCATATTTCTAGAAAAAATACAAGTATGATTTTAGTTGTGATTTCATTTAATTTACAGATCAGTGTAGGCTGATAGCATAGACTGTCCATCTACTAGATTGTTTCTGCTCTCTTAATTAGGTTTAAGATTCTCTCTTTCTGTTTCTGTCTCTGTCTCTCTCTCTGTGTCTCTCTCTCTTTCTCTCTGTCTCTGTCTCTCTCTCTGGCCTTCCTGGTTTATTCCTAGTTGCTGTATGGATTTTGTTTTGTTTTGTTTTGGTTGGATGTTTTAAGATGGGGTCTATAACCCAGGCTGTTCTGGAACTCACTATGTAACCCAAGCCTCCCAAACTCAAAGCTTCCTAAATACGACATACCACATAAAATATAAAATATAACACAGCAAACACTGGAAATTTTAAGAAACATAAGTAAAATGGATACTTTTGGTGTGATTTCTTGTTGTTTTTTTTTTTGTAATTTTCATACTATATGTGGATCATATTCTTTCCCTTCCAACTTACCTCAGATTCTTTTTTTTTTTTTTTTGAGACAGAGTTTCTCTGTGAAACAGTCCTGGCTGTCCTGGAACTCACTCTGTAGACCAGGCTGGCCTCCAACTCACAGAGATCCACCTGCCTCTGCCTCCCAAGGGCTGGGACTAAAGGTGTGCAGCACCACTGCCCGGCCTTACCTCAGATTCTTGCCCCCATTCTTACCCACCCAGATTCATATTCTCTCCTTTAAAAAAGCCAAACCCAAACAAAAGAAAGTACAAACCAAAACAAAACCATGGGGCCCGTTTTGTGTTGGCCGACTGTTTCTGCGCATGGGGCTTGCCCTGGAGTGTGACTGATACTGTGTTGTCACTCCATTAAAGAAAACTGATTTTCCCTCTCTTCCAGCAGATAACATTTACTAATAGCTTCTTGGTGAGGGATGGGACTTTGTGACTACTCCCCTTCCCCAGGCTCTGGTTTTGTCTGGTTAGACCCTGTGCATGCTGGCACGGACTCTGAGTTCCCATGTGTCTCTGCCCTGTTGTGTCTGGAAAAAGGCATTTCCCTGGCATCATCCACCAACTCGGGCTCCTACAGTCTTTCTACCAATGAGCCTTGAGCACAGGGGTGTGATAAAAGCCATCCTGTTTAGGGCTGGGTTCTTATAAAAGATTAACAGGTTAGAGAATCTTGAGTTTATTTAAAAATGGACACATATTTCCTAATTCAATTCTGTGTTCCAGTTTCAAAATGACTTAAGTGTTTCATAAATAGTTTAAATTCTGCATTTTAAATTTGTAATAATGTTTTCTTTTGCAGCAATTTGAGGTTTTTGATGATTGCGTTAGCATATGCGATACCGCTCGGTGTGTTTGCCGGCTGGTCTGGAGTTCTGGACTTAATTTTAACACCAGTGCATGTCAGCCAAGTGAGTATTTGTGCCTGTATATACGGTAGGCATTTTAATTCATTTAATGTATAAATAATTGTGATATGTTTTTGGTTTTAGCTTCAAGAATTAGGTAAAATATTGCCTAAATCATTGTTGAAAAAACAGGATTCCTATGGGACAGTTGAAAACTCAATCTCTGATATCAGCCATGAATTTCACATTTCTTGGGCTGCTGTTAATACTGATAAACAGAAGAGAAAAAAGTCTTAGTGTGTTAACTTCATCATTTATCCTCGTTTCATACTTGATAACGTAAATTATGAACCTATTACCTGATATATTGCTATTCTAAGTACTTTCTCTCTTGTCTCAGAATTAGAACATCTTCTCTTTTTCAAACATGACCATGGTCAGCAAAATGACTTCATATGCACACACATGCACTCGAGAGTGCACGAACACAGACACACTCCCACAAACTGTCCTCTGACCTGCATGTGTGTATGTGTTCACATACACAGATGCACACACATGCACTCGAGAGTGCACGAACACAGACACACTCCCACAAACTGTCCTCTGACTTGCATATGTGCATGCTTGCCCATACACAGATGCACACACATGCACTCGAATGTGCAAGAACACACACTGCCACAGCTGTCCTGTGACCTGCCTCTGCCTCCTGAATGCTGAGATTAAAAGCGTGCGCCACCACTGCCCAGCTGACCCCTTCTACTTTTATAAAGAAAGCTAATCCCATTTTCATAATGGCAGATCTCTCATGACTTCATCGTTGAAAGGCCTCTCCTCAGGCTGGAGAGATGGCTCAGCTGTTAAGAGCACTGGCTGCTCTTCCAGAGGTCCTGAGTTCAAATTCCCAGCAACCACATGGTGGCTCCCAACCATCTATAATAATGTCTTCTTCAATTTGATGTCCTCTTCTGTCATGCAAGCATACATGCAAATGCAGTGGAAATGTAGGTGATGTCAGGTGCCCTGAGGAATGTGACTTGAAGTAGGGAAGGACTAAGACAGGAGAGGCACCCTGAGAAGGGAGTAGCCATTAATGCTTAGTGAGCACTTGCTGTGTGCTCCCACCGAGTAAGTCCTGGACACAGATGGTCTCCTTCATGATTTTGTAGGTAAGAGACATAATCGACCAGGGTCACTGAGCTCGTCAGTAGCAGGAATAGAAACATTTTCTGAGTTTGGCTTTGCTTTTGCTTTTTCTGTCTACTTGTGTTCGTCAGACTTCTAAGTGAAGGATATTGGCAGAACAGTGTAACAGGAGGAAGGTGTTACTGTGACTTGTGGTTTTAGAGGTTCTGGTCTGTGTTGGCTTGGCTCATTTCTGTGGGGCTGAGAGAGGCGGAATCATGGCGGGGAGCAGAGCACTTGACCTTCTCGTGGAGAGGGGCCCAGGACAAGATACAGTCCCTAGGGACATGTCCCCAGTAACCTCCTTCCTCCAGGTAGGCTCTATGATACGGTCTTAGATATGGCCAGATGTCTTAGCAACAAATTATTGTCTAGGAATTTTATGTATGATGATTGGATTTAAACTTCTTGAGGTCAGGGACTGTTTTCTCTCCCTTCTTATTGAGTTCTTAGTCCTAGGCAGTACTAGACGATGCTAGTGTATAGCACATGCCCGAAAATATTCAATGGTATTTATTTTGTTGATTTAAACTTCCAATAAAAATTAATGGAGGATATAATTATGTAGATACATTTGTATTCATTAGTTATACATGACTCCTTTTGTTTTATCCATTTTCTTAAATAATATTTCCTAGATTTGTTGCCCTTGATGCAGTTAATATTGACTATAGAGGATTTCATTTAATTTCTCCTCAGTTGCAACATGCCACACCTGTATTAACGTGTCTGCTTCTTTGTTAACAGGTAGATGCTGGCTGGATTGGATTTTGGTCTATAGTTGGAGGCTGTGTTGTTGGAATAGCTATGGCAAGGTGAGACTATTTCGTATCAAACTTGTAAGTGGTCGGGGGGAAAAGTCAGAAGAGAAGTGGGTTCCCCAGTATAAACATGATTGAGGAAAGAGCAGAAGAAAAGGCCAGAAACAGCCATTTGTTTGGGCTACGGATGTTCATGTGGCAGAAAGCATTCCATCCACAAAAAGCCTGCTTGGGAGCAGTCCCTCCCAAAATGGTTTCTGAAGACCAGAAATGTATTTCCAGTATAATTAAACTCCTTCTCTTTGTTTATTTGAGGGCAACATCTTCAAATGGGCCCCCCAAAAGGGATATAATTTTTAAAAATAATGAAAAGGTAAAGAGTAGTTAGCAAGAAGGAGCCACATATCAGAGCATCTCTGGGCTCATAGAAAGGCAAACCCCAGTTAGCAAGTGTGTCTGTGGGTGTCCGACTTGGATGGAAATGTCTGTAAAGGTCTCCAGTTTCCTCAGACTCTCTCTCATCCCATCCATTATGACAACACATTCTTAGACTGGGTTAGAAAAGAAAGAGGGTTCTTATTTATTCTAAAAACAGGAGTCTTAGAATATGTCCCTCCTTCCGGTGACATTGGTGTGTCTAAAGGAAGAGTGGTGTTCGCCCTCCAAGCCATTGCATCACACCAAGACCAGCCAATCACCTCACCAGGAAGAAGAGAATCTAATTATCTATTTGAGGAGATCACGAAGATATATAAATCCCCTCAGTATCTAAACCCTTATTGAACATAATTGACACAGGATAATATATGTGGACCTTTCAGTTTTTACATAGTGTTTCTAAGGTGATGCAGGAATAAATTGAATTTATAACTTCCAGGTCACTTTATTTGTTTTTTTTTTCTTTTTTTAATGTTAGAGAAACATAGAAGAATAAAATCTAAAAGGTAAAGGTTTAGGCCAGGAAATCTCTTGACTGATTGTGAAACACATTACCCTGATAATTCTGACAAGAATCATACACAGTTTTTCTCTAATAAATAATAATAATCAGTGAACTCAGGATTCAGACTAAGCATCTGGCATCTCCTTGGGGACACATCTTCTTAGGGGACATTTTTATTAGGCTGCAGGATCTTTCCAGAGTACATAGAAATTTCTTCTGTGAAGCAAGCAACCCTGTCACTAACAGACCAGCCCATTCTTCCCACCAGTAGGTGGCGGCAGCTCTCACATCATAGAGTCACTTAGTCTAACAAACGTGAGCACCCGCATCATAGCAAATAAATGCAAAAAATAAAAGATAATATTGAAGTGTTACAAAGGACAGCTGCATAAAGTAGACACACTACACTCAGTTTTGAATGCAGAGGGAAAGAACATGGTTAATGTCTTACTGGGAACATTTCTATAATAGAAATAATTGGCTTCCTGGGCGCTAGGATTACAGCCATATGTTGCCACAGCTTAGGCTGTATTCTTGCTCTTAGAAAGTTTAGTAAGAAGACATGAAATAAACAAATGCAAAAACCAAACAGTTTCCAACATGGAAAGTTGTTATGGGGATATAAAACAGAATGCAGGGCCACCGTGGGGAGGACTTGCCCTCCTTCAGCATGGAGGGCCATGTTGAACAAGACCTGGATAAGTGGAGGAGTGAGCGGGAGTGAGTGTGTGAGGGTCTGGGTGTTAGTATTACCAGCAGAAAGGCAGCTACAAGCAAGTACTAAAGCTAACCCCTGCTGTGGGAACCAGCCTTAGCATGGATGAGAACAGAAAACAGTATCCAACCAGAAACGGGGGTGGGGGTGGAGATGGAGAGATGGGGGGGGAGAGCAGGGCCAGGTCACATGGACCACAGACTCTATGGAGGCATTTGTGTGCATTCTTTGAGTGTGAGTTCTGGAAGAGCCATCTTTGCACATCAATGTCAAGTAAAACTGGGCTAATGTGTATTCATTATAGGATGTTTAGAAAGTATAAAAGTCAATTTAAAAATTCAAACTCTATTCTGTGAACTGTAGGCTCCAAACAGATTGTTTTATAGTTTGTAGGAGGAAAATAAGTTATTATTAAGTAACATCCTAGACACAAGGAAAGAAGTAAATAAATATTTATAACTGGCATTGAGAACTAAGCAGGGAAAAATCAAGTAATAGTTGCTTAAACAAAGTATGTTGCTAATTTAAATAATACTGAAAAGTCTAGCTGGGATTAATGAAATATTGTTTCTGTTCAGGTTTGCAGATTTTATCCGGGGTATGCTGAAACTAATTCTTCTCCTCCTGTTTTCTGGGGCTACACTGTCCTCCACGTGGTTCACCCTGACCTGTCTAAACAGCATCACGCACTTGCCTTTGACAACAGGTGAGGACAGGTTGTGTTTGAGCTTGGGGTAAATATTGTCAGTTTACAGAAGTATGCGTAGCATACTCTGACAGTAGGCCCTCGTCTTGCTGTCTGTAATTGTTCAGTATATAGAGGTAGGCTCTGGCAATGCTTCCATTGGCAAAGTGCCTGTGGGTCGGCACAGGACCTGAGATCAGATCCAATAACCTGCATAAAATGGTGGGGGCGAGGGGCTAGAGACGTGACTCAGCTCTTGCAGAGAGCTCAAGATCAGATCCCGACAGGCATGTCAGGTACCTCACATGTGACTCCAGCTCCCAAGGACCCAGCACTTCTGGCCTCCGAGGGCAGTTGAACTGTGCACATACCCATGCCCATACACAACGTTTAAGATGTTTTGTTTTGGCTTTGGTTGAAGACTGGGGGCTCAGGTGAGGCAGATCCATATAACTTACTGGGACTTCGGGTTCAGTGACAGACCTTGTATTAAAAAATAAGTGGAAAGGGATCATCAAGGAAAGACATCCCAAATCACCGTCAGGTCTCCACATGCATATGAACTTGTGTACATGTGCAACCGCACACATACATGTACGGATGAAGAGGCTTCCTTTGTCCCATCATCATACCGACATCCCAGATAGGAAGAATCCAAGAAATAATTGAATAGTTTACATAGGGAAGTGTCCTCTTTACATTATCCCATATAGTGTGAAAATGCTTTCATGTAAAATTCACACCAGAGCATAACATATTTTTATCCTATTTATAATTGTTACTAAACAGTACAGTCAAAGCAAAGCATGATTATATCTAAACTATACCTCAGTACAATTCTCTGACCTGGCCTGGTGCCTCAGTTTATACGGCGTTATCATATCATCTGTACAGAAGCATGATTTCTGGAAACACCTTTTGGAAGCTACTAGATCCAGCTTACAATTGTGTGATTAACCGGAAATATTTGTATTTGCTGTTATGCTTATTGTTATTACTAATATAAGTTCTGAGTTTTCTGTTGCTGCTCTAGTAAGTTGCATAAATGTATTGGCTCCACAACAGCACCAAGAATTATCTTACATCCCCGTGGGATGGAAAGTGCTTCCCTAGGGGTCTGGGCTGAGAGCATCGCGAGGACTCTTGGGAAGAGTCTCTTTCCCTCCCTGGGGGCTTTTTTAGCAAGCTACAACCTCCTTGACTTTGTTCACAGTTGGTCTGTGCCCTCCTGGCCCGCCTCCTCTGTCTTCAGGGATCCTTGTCTCACATTGGGCCCACTCCGATAATCCAGGATAATCTCCCAATTTTAGATGCCATTTATTAGCAACCTTAATTCCACCTCAGGCTTAATCCTCATTGCCCTGTAAGGTAACACATTGATAAATTCCAGAGAGGGAAACATCGATCTTCAGGGGAGAAAGGAATAATTCTGCTGGCCCCAGGGTCTTGTCCAGGTTCCTGTGATGGCTTACTGGGGAAGGCAAGGGACTCCATGACTGTTTCTTCCTCCCTTCTAATAAAATTGCTTAAGATGCAGGTTTCTTACTCATCTTACAATTAATTTTTAGCCACCATGGATTAGGTGCTCAATTACAGGATTATTTATTGTGAAGTATATTGAGGGATTAATGTCATACCAGCATTTGACGAGTAGGAGTTGTAGCTTGAGTTTTTCTGCCTGGCCCACAGTCAGGACAAATCTCTCTTACCTGCCAGTCCCACAGCCTCAGACCCAACCAAGTAAACACAGAGACTTATGTTGCTTTCAAACTGTATGGCCGTGGCAGGCTTCTTGCTAACTGTTCTTATAGCTTAAATTAATCCATTTCCATTAATCTATACCTTGCCACATGGCTCGTGGCTTACCAGCATCTTCACATGCTGTTTCTCATCATGGTGGCTGGCAGTGTCTCTCTGACTCAGCCTTCCACTTCCCAGCTTTATTCTCCTCCTTGTCCCGCCTACACTTCCTGCCTAGCCAATGGCCAATCAGTGTTTTATTTATTGACTAATTAGCAACACATTTGCCATACAGAACATCCCATAGCACTTCCCCCTTTTTTTTTCAAAAAGGAAGATTTTAACCTTAACAAAGTAAAATTACATATAATTTGGGAATTTGGACGTAGCTTCTCTTACTACTTCCTGCTGGAGGGGGGCGCTGTATCTTATGGGGACACAAAGAACATTTTAGAATTATGGAATAGTCCATGAGGGTGTATCATCTGAGCCAGTCGCCTTGAAACCATTCTGGATGTTGGATCATCTGGGCCATGGTGTCATCGGAGACCTTTCAGGGGGTCTTGGCTGGTCAAACCTGATGTATCTTAATCTGGAACAAATCCATAGCCTTTGGCTTTCTGTGGGAACAAAAGAGACTCTTTTCCAAAGCAACATATCCTTATATCCAAACTTTGAAGTCAAGGTATCTTTAAAATATACATATTGGTTTAACTCAGCTTCCTTTACAATCAAATATCTCTCAGCAGTTAAGAATCCCAAAGACAACACAATCCAGATTCTCTGTGTAATATTCATCTTTACGTGGCTTATTTTCTATATTAATTTTACTGTCTCTTTAAAGACTTTATTTTTTAAAACTATATATTTGTTTCTATAACTCTATATATCTCCTTTTTTGTCTCTTTCAAGCCTACGTATATTTTACACACATTGTAAACTATTACATCTGAATCTGTCTTATTGTGAATCTGTTGCTTTAAACTGCAGCAGCTGTGGCTGCTGGCTCCGCCCACCTCAGCTTCCCAACATGGCTAAGTTTACCACCAGCTCTGGGAGCTGTCATGGGTCTATGCTTTTATCCAAGCAGCTTGTAGTCCAGAAACCTCTTTTTTTTGTTTTGTACGAGCAAAGTCTAAATCCACCATGCAGCTTAATGTGCCACTTGCAGAGGCCTCATTCCTGCCATACTGCAGGTTGAGCGCACACGCCAGGAACCTGCCATAGTAGCTCAAACTGGCAGCTGCAGCTCATTTGAGAGAGACAGTTAGGAACTGTTTTTAGCTCCATTTTAGAATCTTTTCTCAGGTTTTAGATGGAAACTCTTGCCACCACGTTGGACGCCATTTGTAGCTTGAGTTTTTCTGCCTGGCCCACAGTCAGGACAAATCTCTCTTACCTGCCAGTCCCACAGCCTCAGACCCAACCAAGTAAACACAGAGACTTATGTTGCTTTCAAACTGTATGGCCGTGGCAAGCTTCTTGCTAACTGTTCTTATAGCTTAAATTAATCCATTTCCATTAATCTATACCTTGCCACGTGGCTCGTGGCTTACCGGCATCTTCACATGCTGTTTATCATCGTGGCGGCTGGCAGTGTCTCTCTGACTCAGCCTTCCACTTCCCAGCTTTATTCTCCTCCTTGTCCCGCCTACACTTCCTGCCTAGCCAATGGCCAATCAGTGTTTTATTTATTGACTAATTAGCAACACATTTGCCATACAGAACATCCCATAGCAAGGAGTAAATTAGAATCTGAAGGCTTGAGGGGGCCCACTTGCCCAGCAGTGGTGGTTCCTTTTCCCCAGATAGCTTAGAATCTCTGCACATCCACTTTGGATCTCTGCAGTCTGGAATTAGAACCAGGATCTGTACATCAGCAGCATCAGACTTTCACACAGGTAATAAGCAGTAGTGTAAGGCTGCCAGACTGCCCCAGCCAGCATAGATGCCCCAGCAAACTCACAGGGGCCACGCTGGGACTTGACTTCCCTTGGACTCCGCTGCAGCCTCCAGTCCAGGGACATTCCCACTGTCTGTAGACTGGACTTCATTCTGATGCTGTCGGAGCTTTGGGAAGTTAGTTTTTCAGCAGCTGGTGTAGTAATGAGCAAGTGTCCACTAAACCGATCTGGAGCAGGAAATGAGGGTGGGAATATTCAATACGATTGGAAGTTTGGAGCTCTACACCTGCCCATCAGATGCACACACCTGTAGTGATTGGGGCCATTCTTTCGTCTGTGGACACTACTCTTTAAGTGGCTGCTAAGTTGTCAGGACATACACACTCACTGACCTGTTTGCACCTAAGTATGTCAACAGCACATTTGTTAGCTATTTATTTTGGCCTTGGAAGCACCATTAAAATTTGATACTATACTAAGTAAGCATTAAGAACAGATGGCTCCATGGGTAAACATGCTTGCTGCCTAGACTCACAACCTGAGTTCAAGCTCCAGGACCCACATGGAGAAGCAGAGAGTTACCTCTATACACATGAACCCATGTATACATACCTGTTAAATAAGTAAATAAATAAATATATTTTTCCATGTATACACATTAAATAGATAAATAAATCTAATTTTTAGATTAAAAGATTAAAGTTTTTTTTTTTTTTTTTAAAGAGGGAAAATGCTGGGAAACTTCAGCTCCCACCCATCCTCCATCAGCTTTCTCAAGTGTGAAGCCCAGTTGTCCAGTATAATAATTAGACAGTGACTAAAAATCTGTGACTCTTTATATACCAGTGTTCTATGTGGTATTTCAAATAATTAGGCAAGTGTGCCCAGTCAGATTTCTTTTTAAGTTTATTTAATTGTATGTGTATGGCTCTTTTGCTTGCTGTATGTCTGTGCACCACATGCATGCAGTTCCCATGGAGGCCAGAAGAGGGCATCAGATCCCCTGGAAGTGGAGTTACAGACAGTTGTGAGCTGCCCTGTGTGTGCTGGGAATCAAACCCGGGTTCTTTGGAAGAGCAGCTAGTGTTCTTAACTGCTGAGCCATTTCTCCAGCCCATTGGCCCAGATTTTCTTCTTTTACTTCATTCTGATATAGTTTAGCAGTTGGGCAGCATTCAGATGCAACCATTTTGGTTTACAGCTCCTCTCATCCATGGAATTACATGCAGATTTTTTTATGGTCTCATATAGAAGTCAGTATCTGTGACACTTTATAGAAACATCATCATGGGTGCTTGATGACACCTGTTGGTTATTCATAAGACAGTGCAACTGTCAAGTTCAGGTGCGGCTTCGTCTCTGAGTGGAAGTGTTGGGGGGAATTTAATTTTTACATCTGCTTTTGTCTGGATTGGTGTAGTGAGTGTATCTGTCTTTTATAGTCAGGCAGAATATATTTGAAAACTGTACATCTTTTGTTGGACCCCAAAGTTTAGGGTCTCAAGTGGAAGCCCCAAGAACCCAGTCCAGTTGATGCAACAGCATGAGGATTTTATTGAAGCTTCTGTACAGAAGGGCAAACTCTGCTCCTAAGAGCAAGAGTCGCATCTTACTGTAGTCACATAGGTGCTTTTAAAGGAAAAACCCACAAAACCCACAAGATTACAATTCCCATACAATTTCATGGCCTGATCACAGGATGATCACAGAGTGGGTACAGTCACATCCACATGCACATTTTTCCTGAAACCTCAAGGGGGGTATCAGGGTGGGAGTGGAGTTTACACAAAGGTCACAGTGGTCCTTCCTGGAACACTTGCAATTATCCCAGTCACAGTTGAGCACATCTCTTAACAGAAATCTTTTTACATTGTTACATTGTGGCAGGGGTGATTGAGTAGTGGTTGAGTCAGGTTGCCCTTGGAACTAGATTTTTTAGTTTCTCATTTCCTGGTGCTTGAAGTTTCTCTCTTCCTGAGGTTTGGGGGTGTAAGCCTGAAGGGCTAGGGTCTTTCACTTTTTAATCTTCCACGTGTGATTGACCTGATCAAGACTATGTTTTCCAGTCTGTGGTTGAAAAGAATTCTGCTGGGCAGGAAGTGAAGAAGCAGATTTCTAAACTAATCACAGCCGGATTGAAAGGCTGAATTTGATATGCCCATCTTTTTATTTTGTTTTGTTTTTGTTATTTGAGACAGGTTTCTCTGTGTAGCTCTGGCTGTCCTGGAAATCACTCTATAGACCAGGCTGGCCTCGAACTCAGAGATCCCCTTGCTTCTGCCTCCCGAATGTTGGGATTAAAGGCGTGTGCCACCACGCCTGGCCTGATGTACCCATCTTAACAACCAGGGGAATGTTCACCATACTTATGTGATAATATTTATATAAATGTTATGTTGTTTTTGGTTGAAGTCAGTTTTTCAATGTCACTTAGATATTCCTAAACGACGGTTTTTAACTTACAGAACCCCGAGGTAAGAACTAGCTGTACCGACTCCCCTCCACAGTGCCAAGCCTTTCTTGTCTCACAGTGAGTGGCACTCAGCCATGCTCTGAGTGAATCTCGCCCTCCTTGCCAGGTGGATAATCCAGAGCATGGATTGGGTCTCATAAACTCTGTCCCCAGCCTTGCACCTGCGAAGGGAGATGGGGAAGGACTGTTACCTCATCCCGAGCCTCAGTAGACAGAACTTCCAGGCTGCAGGAGTCAGCAGCCACTGTCACTTTGTCATTCAGCACAAGCTGCTGGGAAGCAAAGGGGCACGTTTTAATGGAACAATGGGAATTTTAATAAATCTATCACAGATACTCCCTCTGCCTTTGTAAAAATCTGACCTAATTCCTTTTCAGTCAGAGAGGTTCCATGAAGGGGAATTTACTACAGAATCTAATTATGGACCCATCTAGACCTTGAGGTCAATATTTGAAGTCAGTAATGGCAAATTCGTGTTTCTTTTTAGTGGTCATTCTTAGTCAGGAGACGTGTCGTCCTCTTGCCTAGCATGCTTAGTCTTTCTCTTATGGGTTTTATGAGTCAGGAGAATCTCCGTGAAAAGTATGTGAAACAGTCACGCTACAAAGCAGTGTTGTGGTCAGAACAGGCAGCATCTGTAACTCTGGTTCCTTGAGACCGTTTGCCCCGCAGCTCGACCGTCTTTGTGTTTGTACACTCCGCTGTTCCAGGAGGAGCAGCATCATCTAATAGCGTTTTCCTCAGAGCATCCCCGTCACTAACCAGTGCCTAGTGCACACGGAACTGTGGACATAAAGCTAAAGGCCAGTTAAGTTTTCTCTCCCTGCTGTTTCACGACAACCCCTATTAGTCTTCCTGTAGTCTACCCCTCGTGATACTGTGTAGCCATCTCTGCAGAGGAAAACTGGGTCACGGCATTGTCTCTGAAGGCACAAGGGTTGATATATGCACTTGCTTACACACGTCCTCTGGGAGGCTGTCAGCAGTATGCATTTTTTTCCTCTTAGGAAAACTTAGTATTTAAAATTCCATTATTAATTAACTGAAGTATTTACAATGGGACAAATAAATAACTTCATGACTAGATAACATGAGCTTCAAAATCTTGAGGCTTTTGCTATAAACAAAACGATGCAAGCACATTATTCACCTGACCTGAGAATGAGATCTAGCCCTGTTAGATACAACTCACACAGTCATTTTTTACTGAACAGATGAATGCTTGGAAAATGGCACTTTGAAAAACGTTAGCACTTTGGCGTTGAGTTTGCTGAAACAATATAATTTGACTGTTTGACAGAAGTTGCCTTGGGAGCGATTATTCATCTAATTTCATCTCAGCTTACTAGAATGGGTGTGATGGTGCTACCTAGCATGTCCGGGGTGAAGCTGGAGGGAAGGTGTCCTGCTGGATAGACGCCCCTTAGAGCAATAGCAGACCACAGGTTAGCTTCAGTGTTGGCTCAAGAAAGGAAGCATTCCCAGCTGCTGAAAGGCATGTGACATGTAGACCAGGGAGTAAGCTGCTTCATTTCCATGCGTTTTGTCTTTATTAAGATAATTATTCCTATTTTAATAACACACAAAAAGTAAAAGCGTACACATTGCCCCTCCAACTATGCCCCATTTTAACAGCATGCAGAAATTAAAAGCATACCCATGGCCCCTCATAGAGTAATGAATATGATTTTTAAACATTTTTAAAGAAATAGGTAATTTGAAGCTTTCAGGAAGTAAGACAGAAAAGAATGACGTAATCTTTTCAGTTTTGTTGCTCAAAAGTGACTCTTACTCATGGTCATTAGTAACAGCTCAGAAAAGGAAGGTAGAATATGAATTAAAAGAGTGGACTTGTGAAGCTTCTGGGCATAACAGTTGTAAGAGCTGGAAGGTGGCTCAGTGTAGAAAACATGCCACAATAGTGTGAGAACCCAGATTTGAACCCCCAGAACCCAGGTAAAGGAGCCTAGGGCAGCTGTGTAGGTCTGTAACCCTGTGCTCCACAGCCGAGTGGGGAGGCAGAGGCAGGAGAAGCCCTGGAAACTCAGGGCCAGCTCTCCTGGCCTACGCCTGTCTCCAGTAGATGGAACGGGAAGACTAACCCCCAAGTTGTCCTCAGACACCCACATATGCACTGTGACACAAACACCCATGTGCACACACAAAGGATGCTTTAAAACTGATTTCTTAAAGTAATAAAATGCTCAAAGGATCTACTGAAGAAGATCATGTAATATTTATTTGTGGAAATGTTCAAGAGAAATAAGTCTTGGGCAGAATTGTGTTTCTGGCGGGAGGAAGGCAGTCAGTCAGCGCTCATGATTTAATAGTACACTGCCTTCTTCAGACCCGTAAATAATTTGGTGGATCTGGAAAGTGTCTGATAAACCTACATGCTGGTATCGTTTCACGACCAGTCTCCAAGCCCACTCTTTCAAGGATTATTTGTTGTGCTTCATTTCTGCAAGATAATTACTTTGCCTTTCAGCCATACAGAACTGTAAACATAGCGAACAGTCAATTTTTATGGGACTAAAGTATGCCAGCAAAGAGGCTAAACAAGGATGTCTGCAAATTAACAGCACTGAAGGAAATCATAGTCGCTAATGAGATCGTACCCCGGATTCCCATCCTCATCTGGGCCAGTCTCATGGACCACATGCTAAATTTTTCGGAGATTATCAGGGCTGCAGCAGTTACTTTGTAGGGAGAAAGAGTCGCAGCTCAGTAATGGAGAATCAGAGAGCCAGGCCTGGTGACACACACCTAGAACCCAGCTACTTGGGAGGCTGGAGCAGGAAGGAGGGTCATAAGTTCATTGCTCATCTGGGCTGTAAAGTGTGTCTGTCTGTCTGTCTGAATGCGTTTTTGTTTTTTGTTCTCAGGATTGATTTTTATGTGTATATGGGTATGTGTGTGTGAGTGCAAGTGTCCACGGAGACCGGAGGGTTCTGGAATTATAGACGGTTGTTAGCCATCCTTCATGGGTCTTGGGGATCGAATTCAGGTCCTTACAAGAGCAGTACATGCTGTTAGGCCCTGAGCTATCTCTCCAGCCCCTGTGGAGGTGTTTTGTTCTGTATGTTCAGCCTGCTCCAAATCTGTGGGGAGAAAAGTATGTAGACAGCATTGCGGGTATTCCCATGTACTGCCCGCTGTTTCTTTTCCACGTGTCTTTATTTCCAAAGGAGGAGTTGTTATTTACAAGTTTCCTTCAGACAGGGAAACAGGGACAGCTCTAGTAAAGGTGTAATCTAGTAATTGCCAACCGTCTTTCCCAGCTTTATCCTGAAATAAAAGTTCTGTCAGTGTGCACCATAAGAAAACCTATTTATAAAGTGTATTCATATCCTAAACCTACACTTTAGAGAAATTTCCCAACTCTCTTAAGGTAATTCATAATACATTTTCTTTGTTTTACATGTTTATATCTTATTTTCTTTCTTTCTTTTTTTTCCCTTTGTTTTTTTCAGGCCAGGGTTTCTTTGTGTAGCCCTGGCTATCCTGGAACTCACTTTGTAGCCCAGGCTGGCCTCAAACTCACAGAGATCCACCTGCCTCTGCCTCCTGAGTGCCAGGATTAAAGACGTGTGCCAGAGCACTGCCTGGCTCTCTTCTTTCCTTTTATTTTTTTCAATTTTATTTATTTATGTATTTTTTTAAAGGTATGAATGCTCTGTCTGTATGTATGCCTGAATGCCAGAAGAGGGTATCAGATCCCATTATAGATGGTTGTGAGCCACCATGTGGTTGCTGGGAATTGAACTCGGGACCTATGGAAGAGCAGCCAATGCTCCTAATGGCTGAGCCATCTCTCCAGCCTGCTTTTTTATTTCTTAATAAAACTGTAAACAAATCTCGGTTACTCTTGTCTATCTAGGAGCACCATAAGAGTTTGTTTTTTACATTCTGGTAAATACCTTCTTGCCACATGAGTTAAAATTGGTCACTGATCTGCTTAACTGAACTTTACCCATCTGGTACAGTATATCATTGAATAAGTGAACCTTGGGGCTGGAGAGGCGGCTCAGTAGTTAGGAACGTACTGTGCTCTTGCGGGGGATTGGAATTTGGTCCTCAGCATCCCTAGGGCATCTCACACTTTTCTGTAACTCTGCTCCAGGGGGACCCCAAGACTCTGCATGCATGTGCACATAACCACACACACAATTAAGAATAATAAAAATAAAACAATGAAGTAAATGAGCCTTGTGCTGGAGATGTTGCTTAGTTGGTCGAATGCCTGCCTAGTGTCCATGTGGCCCTAGGTCCATTCCAGCCTCACATGTTCTGGGTGTGGTGGTTTATGCTTGGAGGCAGGAGGGTCAGAAGCTCAAGGTCTTCCTCGGCTGCATAGCCAGTTCAAGGCCACCTGAGCACCTTGACACACACCCATCTCAAAGAAAAAATATGATAAAATTCAAGTGGAATCTCTTCTGTAGCTTTTCGGATGTACCTTTATCTGATGGCGACTTGCATATCTCCCACAGGGGACTTATAATCTGTGCAGCAGCAAGCCTGCACAGCAAGCCATCCCCCTCCCTCTCACTTAGTGGCCCTCAGCCTCTGGAGGCATCTACCATGTCTGGCATGTCAACACACCACTGACCGACCTGGTCCCTTTGGCTCAGCTTCCCTAGTGTTTCAGGGTCTTCCTTAAAACATTGCTAGGGTAGGGCCTGTGAGATGGCTCAGCAAGTAAAGGCACTTGTCATGGGGGGGTGGCGGGGGAGAAACCCACCTAAAGGGGAGGGAGGGAACTGATTCTACAGAGTTCTCCTCATGCAGACTTAACAATAGTAACATTTGTAAGTGCGTCAGAACCCGGGTGCCAGAGACAGAACTCAAGAGCGGTACACATTCTTAACTCTGAGCCATCTCTCTAGCTCCTAAATTTTTTTAAATTAAAAACAAAACATTCCTATAGCTGGTGCACCCACCTTCCTGCTGTGCGCACAGCCGGAGACCAAGCGGGTATGTATGGCTGCTTGTGATCAGGCATGGAATTCCCTTCCACACTGCTGGAAATGGCTGCCAAGCCAGGAGACCGCAGGAGTCACCTCAGCAGTGTCTGTTTACTGCTGTAGCCTCGCAGCCCACCACAATAGGCTCCTGAGAGTGCTTGTGAAGAAAGGTTCAGACTCAGTTTCCCTCGAAGATACTTAAGCAATCATTTTGACCCACTCTGCAGATAGATGATGAAAATTCTTTTCATTTGTAACCCTGGGATGCTCTGCCTTCGGTTCTGTCAATCAGGCTCCGTGCAATCACTTCCAGCCTTGGTACTGAATACAGATGGGAGGCCTAGGCCATGTGCATCAGTACTATTGAATAAAAAGTACCGATTGTTGGTGGCTTTCAGTCCGACACGGTGGCGTGGTAGCAAACAAGCCACAGCCCGTAGGCCTGGACGGTATTATTGACGCTGTTAGATGGGGATGCATGGAGGTGGCGTGGGAGTAAGAGGAGGTCATCGTCTACAGAAGCAGAATTGTCCTCTAATCAGAACAGTGGCCGGCAGCTGTCTCTCCAGGAGAGTGGAGACTGCACAGGGGTTCAGAGGTTTACAGAGCAGAGAGGGGAACTTTCAGGTGGCAGATTCCATCTGCAGGGCAGTTCGCTGAAGTCTCAAAGCGGTAAATACAGAGGGAGCTAATGGCCTCCCACCTGAGGCGTTTAGGTCATTAACCCTTTACTGCGAATTTAACTTGTTATCTAAACAAGAGGAGGGATTTGCTGCTGTTTTCTTTTCAAGACTTTAGTTTAATTTAAGACAGTTATTTACCTGCCCCAGAGAGTTGATAAGATGATCAAGTTTGGTAACATGTGAATGCCGACACAAAGTGCCACCAAATCTTCTAAGTCCAAAGTTACAAAGTTGCTGCTGGCCATATCTTCTTTGTTTTGTTTTTCAAGACAGGGTTTCTCTCTGTAGCCCAGGCTCTCCTGGAAATGATTCTGTAGCTCAGAGATTCACCTGCCTCTGCCACCCGAGTGCTGGGGTTCGAGGCGTGCGCCCCCATTTGGTGTATAGAACCTATCTTGAGTCTCATTAGATGCTGACTGCAGCAGCTCTTGTTCTTACCTGATTTGGGAATTTATCTTGTCTTTTATGGAAAGGGTCCCAGATAGACCAGGCTTGCCTCAAACTCACTAGATAGTCAAGGATGACCTTGAACGTCTGATCCTCCAGCCTCCACCTCTAGACTCTGGGGTCACAGTGTACGTGGCTGCACACGATTTATGCGGTGCTGGCATCAAACCCAGGGCTTTGCACATGCCAGGCAGCGCTTTGCCAACTAAGCTACACCCGGTCCTTGGGAATGTCTTTTGTAACTGCTGGTGACCTAGTGCAGTGGTTCTGCACCTGAGGGTCGCGACCGCTGGGGCTGAACGGCCCTTTCGCACGAGTCACCTCAGACCATTGGAATACACAGATAGTTATGTTACGATTCACAACAGTAGCAAAATTAGAGTTATGAAGTAGCAAGGAGAATGATCTTATGGTTGGGGGTCACCACAGGAGGAACTGTATTGAAGGGTCACATCATTAGGAAGGCTGAGAACCACTGACCTTGGGGATTGTGTATTTTACTTGATGAAAATGTATTCATAGGTAGTTTTCTCCCTCTAAAGTTTAGTTATTTGGTTTGTCATGGGAATGAGTACTTCCAGGGCCGTGATTCAATTTATGTGACTAACATTCATCCATTTTAACTGTACTTGGTATTATACAGGATTTTTTTTTTTTCAGCTTAAACTGCAGACCCATGAAATCTTATTAGCTTTTTGGAAAAAATCTGCATCAGCGCTTCATTTGTGTTTGTTCTGCTAAATTACCTTGACGTTTTAATTGAAAGGCAGTTTATTCTAATTTTTGTCTATTATAAAAAATCACGGAAATGTTTAATGATGGTGTAGTTTGAACCCTCTGTGGTGAGCAGGAAATTATCTTGTCTGCTTGACTTTGAATAAATGACACTCACTCACTGAATATATCAAGGCTGAACAGAAATTCAAGTAGAAATCAGATTCAGACTTCTAACAGTCCGCTTCCATGCTGCATGCCCCAGAACGCTCAGGAACGTTGTGTGGAATCACTGTGCTCACAGCTGTCTTCCCCTGTTCTGATTGGAAGGCACTCACTCAGCTCTGCCCTGTCTCAGTTGTTTCCTTCTCTAGTTTCCCCAGCAGAAAATGATTTCAGCCTATCCATCCAGTGGTGTTTGTTTATTTTTTAAGCCCTCTTAAGTCATCATTTTTATGGTAATGGAAGAAACAAATACTGAGATTGATGAGATGGTAAGAGGCCCTGCTGCTGTTGCAGAAGACCCCAGGGTACCATTCCCAGCACCCACATGGGGCATTCCATAACCACCTGAAACTCCAGCTCCAGGGGGCCTAGCATCCTCTTCTGGTTCCCTAGGCGTGCATGCGCACACGCACATGCACACACACACACACACACACACACACACACACACACACACACACCCACATGTACAAACACATGCACACAAGTGAAAATAATTTGAACTGAGACTGAGTCAGCTGTGTTTTCACTTGTGGTCCTTGAAGTTATACCACCCATTTCTTCTACACATGACATAGCCCCGTTTCTAATACGTGAAGTGGGACTTTTATGCTAGGATCCTGGTACATGGTGACGGGCAGTGCTGGGGGTTTCTGAGTCATGGAGCGAACAGACGCTAGGAAGTGAAGTCCTCTCGGTGGTCAGTGTTTATTTGTAAGGAAATTTCCCTCTTAGTCAATAGATCAGATAGACACATAGTAAAACAAACCACCACCACCAAAAAAACCCTAAAATTTAAACAATAGAAAAAGAAAGTGAAGTGCCATATTTCCACTCTACTGTGCCTCCGCCTCCCGTTCCAGAGACAGCTCTATCACCAGTTTCTTCTGTGTTGTGGAAAATTCTAGACATTTACAATGTGTATGTATCTCTCTTTTTTCAGCTGCTTTTCATGTGTATATCCAGCAATATTCACATATACATGTCCCCTTGTTTTTAATGATCATATAGCAATACCTTTGCTTCAAGAACTTGGGAGATTGTTTAGTTTATTTTAGTTGTTGTTGTCAGTGGTGGCTTATTGCTGGGTTTTTTTGTCTCATTTTGTTGAGACAGCTGGCCTTAAACTTATGTGTGGCCCAGGAGGACCCTGAGTTCCAGATCTTCCTGTGTCATCAAGTGCTGGGGTTGCAGGCACGGGTCACCATGCCCAGGGTTCTTGTATTAGAATGCTGTTAAAAGGTGACACACAGCTTTCTCTTTCTAATTGATGTGTATATGCTTTGGGTTTGGGCATGTGTGAGTGCATATGCCTCTGTTGTCCAGAAGGGGGCTCTGATCTCCTGGAGCTGGAATTACAAATGTGAGTGCTGATAGCTAAACTTGGGTCCTTTGCAAGGACAGTACGGGCTCTTAGTCTCCGGGCATTTCTCCAACCCCATTTAGCTTGTCTTTAGTCTTTGCATATACTACACACAGCATCTCAGTGACTGTCCTGTGTGTGTCTATATCTGCACAGATAGAGCATGGAGTCCCAGAAGCAGAACTGCTAAATCAAAGAGTAAGCACATTTTTTTAAGTTAGGTATTTCAAATCACCCACCACAAGATGAACTATGGGGCCATCCGTAGTTTTTAACCACAGTAGAATTTACACCTTTCCAGTGACAGTTCTTTTGAGACTCCTTATGAGCGTGGGCCAAGAGAGCTGCTTGGCCTTGAAGTTGTCTGACAAGGCCTGGCTTGTCTGAACGCTGCTCTTCAGGTGTATCCCAGGTGTGTCTGGGTAGCAAGCTTGGTAAAAATCAATAGACTCTAGCCTCTCCTTTCAAGACCTCATACCCAGTCCCCTTCCACTATGTACTACTCATTGTATTTTTGTTTGCCATGTCGATTCTCTTGTATTGATCATGATTGTTTAGTCATTATACTTTAATTTACCTGATTAGAATCTCATGTAGGGATAGAGCTCCTTCAAAAATATAAACGTAGATTTTTTTGGGGGTAGGGGGTTCTTTGTTTTGTCTTGTTGTAGTTTGATTTGTTCTGTTTTGAAACAAGATCTCGCTGCAGCCCAAACAGTCTTGAGACCCTCCTTGGAGTCCAGGCTGGCTTTGAACTCAAATCCTCTGTCTCCAACTCCTGAGTGCTGGGTTTACAGACATGAGCCTGAGTTTACAGACATGGGCCTGGGTTACAGACATGGGCCTGGGTTACAGACATAAGCCAAAATGTTGAGATGGGAAGATTATTTCTAACCATGTTTCCTGAAACATCTAATTCCACCAGTGTGCGATCTTGTGTTCAGTAGTAGTACTTGCTGGTCCCTACGAGCTGGAAATATTTTGTCATTTATTTCAGTACTTTTTTTGTTTTAAACCCTAGCTGATGTGTTCTTGGGTCAGTAGTCTTTTCTTCCCTGATTACCACTGACCAATCATTAAGTGACTGTACATGGGAAACTGAATACACGATGAAAGCTACCAGTAGTATTCCATCCCCAGTGTGTCACACGAGTCCCATGTGAGTAGAGGGTACTGAAGGTGCATGTAATTGACATCAGCCAATAGATAGTGAGCATGGGGTCTTAGGTTGTGCTTTATTTCTACGAAACTCTTGGGGGTGAGGGTGCAGGGGGGCTGGAGAAGTAGCCCAGTGGTTAAGAGTGCAGAGGATCTGAGTTGAGTTCCCAGCACCTACAACTCCAGCTCCAGAGGAATCCAGCACCTCTGGTACCCTGGGCATGTGTATTCTCACACACACACACACACACACACATACACACACACTCTCATTGGGGGAAAAATAAAACTATCATGAGCAGCAGGATGGCTCAGCTTGCCGGGCAAGCCTGACAAACCCAAACCCATGTAAAGGCGGAAGGAGAGAACCAACTCCCAAGAAGCAGTCCTCTGCCCTCTACACGAGCCCCACGGCACTCACACCCACACAGACATCGTGATATGATGCATACAGTAGGAAGAAAGAGTCTCTTGAAAATGATTGCCGTGTTTTCTAACAGGGCAGCTTGACTGCTCATGTGACTAGAACGGGGCCACTGTTCCCCCTGCGGTAGGGCTAGCTTTTGTGTCATTCTTTGCCTCTCTAGCTTCCTATTTGTCTATGTCACAGAAATAAAGGGAAGCCAGAGCAGTTTCCAGCTAGTTACAATTATTAGAAGACACTATTTTATAGTTTTGGGGGAGCAGTCAGAGAAGCTAACCCAGGGACACCATTGTCCTCTTACCCCTGCGGTCCTGCGGTAGACAGGTAATGATTTGCAGTCGGCTGTGGTCGGTCCTGGTGCTTTGAAATGCCAAAATCTAGGGGTGGGGTGTGAGAGATTTGGGTTAGGCCTCCACTCTCCGCAGCTTCTGTGCTTTTTATTTAAATAAATAAATAAATAAATAAATAAATAAATAAATAAATAAATAAATAAATAATTTTGATTTTTTCAAGACAAGGTTTTCTTTGTGTAGCCCCTGGCTGTCCTGGAACTATCTCTGTAGACCAGACTAGCCTCGAACTCACAGAGATCCACTTGTCCTCTGCCTCTGGAGTGCTGGGATTTAAAGGTGCTAACCTCTACCGCCTGGCTAGCAATTTTTTTTCTTAATATAACAGAAGTATTTTTCTTTAACTTTAAACTTAGAATGTATTCTGTGCATTATTGCCAGCAGATACCTTTATTAAAATATAGGTACATATTATAGCTCTTCTCCACTGGCCCTGTTTCATCTTCGAACTTGAATTAGTGAAAGTGTGTAGGCAGAACAGGAGCCGTGGTAACGTTTAGAATGGAGTGCTCTTCTCTAGGCGTTCATACAAGCATCAGAATGCACCCTTTTCCAGTGGATTCACTACAGAATAACATTAGTAGGCTAACCTGCTAATCTGTGATCCTACCACCCTCCACACCTTTTAATTCTATCATCCATCTATCTATCTATCTATCTATCTATCTATCTATCTATCTATCTATCTATCTATCTATTTTTGAGAGTGTATCTAAGTAGCCTGGACTGGCATCGAGCAGGCGATCCTCCTGCCTCAGAGCCCCTGGTGTTGCAATTTAAGGCAGGCATCAGCAGGGCTGGCTCAGTCTGTGTTTGGGGGTGGAGAGAGTCCTTATTTCAAAAGACACTGACACAGAACTCCCTTCCAGCTGAGGATTAGTTCTCCTGTGTTCTCTGCAAGGACAGTGAGTGCCTCATGTGGATCCTGGAAGCCACTGTGAACCAGTCTCTGCATGAGTAATTGTCAATAACATTTTATGTGTCTTACATTTATTCTTGCATTTTAAGTTCTCTTTAAAATTGTAAAATGTGACAAGATTTGTTAATTACCTTGCTGGGTTTTATTCCCTCACCTCATTTGCCCGTGACTCAGAGAAAAGTATATATGTGTATATTTTTTATGAGTCTTTTCATCAGGAGTTTTATTATTGTTTATTACATTTATTTATTGTGTGGTGCATGTGCCACACCACACAAGTAGAGGTCAGAGGACAGCTTATATGAGCCTGTTCTCTCCTCCCACCTTGTGGGTTCTGGGGGTTGAACTCAGGTAATCAGGCTTGGCGGTGGGTGCCCTGAGCCATCGTGCTGGCCCAGAATATTTTTAATTCAACTCTAATACTAAATTGCTTTTGTGCTTTGGAATAATCCAACAGAAAGAGAAAGCAGGTAAACTGGTAATCATTCAGCAATGGAACCTGTTCTTACCGCAGAAAAGCCGAGCGAGGAGACCACGGCTGTGTGCTGGCCTGTCAGACTTCCATCAGCCACCGAAGCAGCTCCAGAGCCCCCCTGCCCCGACTCGTCCCTGCCGCCTCCCGTGACCTAAAGATCTGTGTTTTTATTTCAGTGACACTGTACGCCTCCTGCATCCTCCTGGGCGTGTTCTTGAACAGCAGCGTTCCTATATTTTTTGAGCTCTTTGTGGAAACAGTCTACCCCGTTCCAGAAGGAATTACCTGTGGCGTTGTCACTTTCTTAAGTAACATGTTCATGGGAGTGCTTTTATTTTTTCTCACGTTTTACCATACAGGTAAGAATTTGATTTTTTTTTATTTGCTATCTGTGTTGTGAGACAGGTTTGTGGAAGTGATGGATAGGGGACCTGCGTGGAGAATTCTCACTAAAGCCTGTTACTTTATGAAGCATTCACATGCCAGGAAATGATAACCACAGTTGGGTTTGTTTGTTTTGTAAGTGTGCCCCCGGGCACCCCATCCCCAGAGTGCTTGAATTCACCTGGGCTGGGAGCACCGTCATTTATTTTCATGTCTTCCCAGCCCACCCGCTTCCAGGTGATTCCAACCCTCGAGTTCACATTGAAAGTCACGGTAATACTACTTTTAAAATGCACGCAGACTCCGCTCTCTGAGCACAGAGTGTAAATTGGTGTCAGGGGTGTGGATGTGGCTCAAAGCCGTGGGGACAAATGAGAGGAAGTCAATAAGCTGAGCTGTTCTCTAAGACAGGAGACTCCAGGAGGCCATGTTGTTTGTAGGGAACTTCCTGACAAGCCTGTAATTGAAATAATAACCGTGTTAACCTCTACGGCCAAAAAATACACTTTGAACATTTTCAAAGCAACGAAGCAAAATCACAACAGCTGAACTTCTCCTAACTGGAAAATCATTGGGAAAATGATTTTCATAATGTGATTAACGACAAACTAGGTGGTCGCTGTCAGTCAGTGTCACGTATAAAAGACTGGGCATACCACGTCTGGTTTGGGCTCAGTATACTGTCAAGGGGAGGAACTCTGGGTAGTCGTAGGCTTCTCTTCATTTCCGGTCAGAAGAACACCAGAAAGGACATTTACTTTCTCCACAGAGCCTTGCAACTGCTGTGTTACAGCTTCGACTCATTTCAGTGTGTCACAGTGGAAAGGAAGGGGCTGTCACCTCTTTGCATGGCAAAGCCTCTGAGCTAGCATGGACCCCTAGCATGACAGAGACAATTTTCCAGCTGACGGGCCCGGGTTTACTAAGTGGTCTGTGCAGCCTAGCAGAACATGGTTTTTCCTGTCAACTAGAAATAGAGTTTTTTCTCAGGTGTTTAAAAACAGCAGTTGATGTCGCATGGTGTTATTCCCCAGGGAATCTGTTTTCTTGGTCTCTAGTCTGTAACAGATACATATTGATCAGTGTGAAGCAAAGAAGGCCCTGATAACAGCAACCCTCTAAAAACGGCTTCTTGTCCTCAGTTTCCCACTACTACTGGAGGCTGGGTCCTTGGTTTAGAAAAGTTTTATTTGACTCATTGTTTTGGAGGGTCTGTGCATGACGATGTATCACTCTGATGAGATTTCATAGGGTATGGGGAGAGAGATCACAGGGCAAGATGACAAGACAAGACAAGGACAAAGGATGGGCAGTTATAACTTCCCACTAGATCCCACCTCTCAAAGTCCAACACACACTGGGGCTATGCTCCCAGTACATGGCCCTTGAAGGCTCAGTCATGTTCTCACATCTCTGCACTGTCTACTGCAGTCCTTGTTCACACCTCAGCACTGCCTCACTGCACTCCATGTTCACACCTCAGCACTGTCTACTGCAGTCCATGTTCTGACACCTCAGCACTGTCTACTGCAGTCCATGTTCTCACCTCAGCACTGCCTCACTGCAGTCCTTGTTCACACCTCAGCACTGCCTCACTGTAGTCCATGTTCTCACACCTCAGCACTGCCTCATTGCAGTCTATGTTCTCACCTCAGCACTGTCTACTGCAGTCCATGTTCATACCTCAGCACTGTCTCACTGCAGTCCATGTTCACACCTCAGCACTGCCTCACTGCACTCCATGTTCTCACCTCAGCACTGCCTCACTGCACTCCATGTTCTCACCTCAGCACTGCCTCACTGCACTCCATGTTCTCACCTCAGCACTGCCTCACTGCACTCCATGTTCTCACCTCAGCACTGCCTCACTGCAGTCCATGTTCACACCTCAGCACTGTCTACTGCAGTCCATGTTCATACCTCAGCACTGCCTCATTGTAGTCCATGTTCACACCTCAGCACTGCCTCACTGCAGTCCATGTTCACACCTCAGCACTGCCTCACTGCAGTCCATGTTCTCACCTCAGCACTGCCTCATTGCAGTCCATGTTCACACACCTCAGCACTGTCTACTGCAGTCCATGTTCACACCCCAGCACTGTCTCCTGCAGTCCATCTTCTCACCTCAGCACTGTCTACTGCAGTCCATGTTCTCACACCTCAGCACTGTCTACTGTAGTCCATGTTCACACCCCAGCACTGCCTCAGTACAGTCCATGTTCACACACCTCAGCACTGCCTCACTGCAGTCCATCTTCTCACCTCAGCACTGCCTCACTGCAGTCCATGTTCACACCTCAGCACTGCCTCACTGCACTCCATGTTCTCACCTCAGCACTGCCTCACTGCACTCCATGTTCTCACCTCAGCACTGCCTCACTGCAGTCCATGTTCTCACACCTCAGCACTGTCTACTGCAGTCCATGTTCTCACCTCAGCACTGTCTACTGCAGTCCATGTTCACACCTCAGCACTGCCTCACTGCAGTCCATGTTCACACCTCAGTACTGTCTTACTACAGAAGAGTGCTGAGTGTTTAGTGTCCATCACTCTTCTAGGTCAAGGAGGAGATTTTGATATATGTGCAGGAATTGTCACCTGGCACGATTTATCTGGACCTCTCATGCCACCTGTTTATAAGTGACCAGAAAAACACTGAGCACCATTTCTGCTAACCTTTGCTCTGGTGATGGTACCTGCTAACCCCTGTCCTAGTGATGGTACCTGCTAACCCCTTTCCTAATGATGGTACCTGCTAACCCCTGTCCTAGTGATGGTACCTGCTAACCCCTTTCCTAATGATGGTACCTGTTAACCCCTGTCCTAGTGATGGTACCTGCTAACCCCTGTCCTAATGATGGTACCTGCTAACCCCTGTCCTAGTGATGGTACCCGCTAACCCCTGTCCTAATGATGGTACCTGCTAACCCCTGTCCTAGTGATGGTGACTGCTAACCCCTGCCCTAATGATGGTACCTGCTAACCCCTGTCCTAGTGATGGTACCTGCTAACCCCTGTCCTAGTGATGGTACCTGCTAACCCCTTTCCTAATGATGGTACCTGCTAACCCCTGTCCTAGTGATGGTACCTGCTAACCCCTGTCCTAATGATGGTACCTGCTAACCCCTGTCCTAGTGATGGTACCCGCTAACCCCTGTCCTAGTGATGGTACCTGCTAACCCCTGCCCTAATGATGGTACCTGCTAACCCCTGTCCTAGTGATGGTACCTGCTAACCCCTTTCCTAATGATGGTACCTGCTAACCCCTGTCATAATGATGGTACCTGCTAACCCCTGTCCTAGTGATGGTACCTGCTAACCCCTGTCCTAGTGATGGTACCTGCTAACCCCTGCCCTAATGATGGTACCTGCTAACCCCTGTCCTACCAGGAATGTATCTGACCGGGAGGAAAACACCGTCCTTTTGTTAGTCATTTGCTGACATGTGTTCTTACACATATCTGAACAGCTGGTGCAGGGTTTCTGCCTAACCTCTTGGCTGCTGTGAGCAAATGAAACCTTTGTACTAATTAATTTTAATCCACCAAAATGATTTCCAGACAGAAACTGAGCAAATGCTGGTGTGTGGGTCGTGGATGTGTGGGTAGGTGCGAGAGAGCACAGTGTGCACACCCCAGAGGCCTGTGTTGTTCTTTCTTGGTAATTGACTCATTGATGCTGCATTGTGAATGAGTGCTTCTGTCCTAGAGGAGTGAGCCCTGTGAGTGTGTGAAGAGCCCGAGCACAGGTTACTTAGTGTGACCCTCATTGAAATCCTTCACATACAGTTAGCTGACACTACCCTGTAAATCCTGCAGCAGAGTGCTGTGTGCTTTGGGACTTTAGGAGAAGCTGAAAATCTACAAATTCTATGAAACGGTTTCCTCCGATCACCCCTAGTGCTGTGGCCCAGTGCCTTAAACATTTTGTATAATAGACTTGATGAGCCTCCATAAAGCAAGTATAGAAATGGAAATCCAGAAACTTTAAGATGCAAAATCATCTGGGAAGTAGATGTGAAGGTTCAACTGTCATTGTCCTCTTGTAAGTCCTGAGTTCAGTTTTTTTTTCAAGAAAGCCTGGGTTTCAATGATTCATTCATTCATTCATACATTTTGACATAACAATTTCACTGTATTGCCCAGACTTAGTCTCAGACTCCAGAACCCTAGTCGTCCTCCTGCTCTCCCTCCCAAGTACCTACACCGACAGATAAGCGTCCCCATGCCTGGCTGAAGCCTGGGTTTTGAGCATTGTAAAGAGCTGTGGTTTTTAGCATTCCTCTCAAAGAAGTACGCTGCTTCCTTGACGAGGTTCTTTCCCACCCACACTGAGCTGTCTGGCAACTGTGTCGAGTAATTTTTCAAGGCTGTGCAACTCTCTCCCACATGAACACGTTGGATCAGAATGCCTTGCCTAAGGATGGGTTCCACCTCTGGTTGCATCCGGATCAAGGCCACTGGCTTGTGTGGAGCTCTGCGCCGTAGACCCTTTCAGTGGTGCCTTGGTGCATGGAACCATGTCAGAAATGTTTCAGCAGTTTTCTGACGTGGGGGTGTCAAGGTCAGTTTCTGAGAAGGAAGTTATTCTTCCCTACTGTAAGGGGATGTTTGCTCTGAGACCCTCAGTGAGTTGTGACAGTGCAGTGATGCCGTATTCTAATAACATCACAGGAAAAAAAAATCAATTTGGGATGCTGCTGTCTTCCATGGACTCTGAAACGCATTCTCTTTTAGTCTGAAGTTTGTTTTCTCTGTTAGTTTTTGTTTCTAAGCTCAGCAGTGAGTTTTGTCTGAATGCATAAAGATTTTGAAGTGGCTGATTGAATTTGACGGTACAGTGTCAGTCACTCAGCAGGTTCGGGACCTAGCTGAGATGGGCACGTTGGCTTATGCTTACTGGGAGAACAAAGGGAGGTCTAGCAGATATGGACTGGTGAGGAGTGATGATGTTCCACCTCAGGAAAGTGCTGTAGTGTGGGGTCTGTGGGGGTAATCCCTGTGGATTGGAGGGGGCAGGCCGTTGATCCAACATCTGGGGTGCCTCTAGAGGTTCTGGAGATGGTAGCTGTAGGTGATCAAACTGTAGGCAAAGTGTAGACACTAAGAGAGGAAGGAAGGGTCAGCAGGTTTGGAAGGAGGAGAGAGGATGAGCAAACAGTGCTGAGGTGCTGTGCAGGGTTGATGTGCTGCACAGGGCCAGTGCCGAGGTGCTGTGCAGGGTTGGCCTGCTGCAGAGGGCCAGTGCAGAGGTGCTGTGCAGGGTTGGCCTGCTGCAGAGGGCCAGTGCAGAGGTGCTGTGCAGGGTTGGCCTGCTGCAGAGGGCCAGTGCAGAGGTGCTGTGCAGGGTTGGCTTGCTGCACAGGGCCAGTGCAGAGGTGCTGTGCAGGGTTGGCCTGCTGCACAGGGCCAGTGCAGAGGTGCTGTGCAGGGTTGGTGTGCTGCACAGGGCCAGTGCAGAGGTGCTGTGCAGGGTTGGTGTGCTGCACAGGGCCAGTGCAGAGGTGCTGTGCAGGGTTGGTGTGCTGCACAGGGCCAGTGCAGAGGTGCTGTGCAGGGTTGGTGTGCTGCACAGGGCCAGTGCAGAGGTGCTGTGCAGGGTTGGTGTGCTGCACAGGGCCAGTGCAGAGGTGCTGTGCAGGGTTGGTGTGCTGCACAGGGCCAGTGCAGAGGTGCTGTGCAGGGTTGGTCTGCTGCACAGGGCCAGTGCAGAGGTGCTGTGCAGGGTTGGTCTGCTGCACAGGGCCAGTGCAGAGGTGCTGTGCAGGGTTGACGTGCTATGCATGGCCAGTGCAGAGGTGCTGTGTAGGGTTGATATGCTGTGCATGGCCAGTGCAGAGGTGTTGTGCAGGGTTGACGTGCTGTACACAGCCAGTGCAGAGTTGCTGTGCAGGGTTGACGTGCTGTACACAGCCAGTGCAGAGGTGCTGTGCAGGGTTGGCCTGCTGCACAGGGCCAGTGCAGAGGTGCTGTGCAGGGTTGGCCTGCTGCACAGGGCCAGTGCAGAGGTGCTGTGCAGGGTTGGCCTGCTGCACAGGGCCAGTGCAGAGGACCTGTGCAGGGTTGGCATACGGTACACAGCCAGTGCAGAGGACACGTGCAGGGTTGACATGCTGTACACAGCCAGTGCAGAGTTGCTGTGCAGGGTTGACATGCTGTACACAGCCAGTGCAGAGGACCTGTGCAGAGACCATGCGGAGCTGAAGATTGGCTTTGAGGATGAGGCTGCAGTGTGGTAGACATTGGCAAGCAGCTCATGCAGGGGTGTCTTGTGTAGTCCTGCCTTCCGGCATGGATTTCTGTTTGTTCCAGGGGAAGGGAATGGGAAGGACTGCAGGAAACGCTCAGCCAAACAGACAAAAGAGTTGAGAATGCGGACGTCTTGGTGGACTGGCACCATTCGCTTGTATTCTGTGATACCAAGTACAGAAGGCCGTGGTTTGTTGGCTCGGCAACTTAGACAGATTAAATGTTTAAGGGGGTCTCTCCCTGCCCCGCACCCCCAGCTGTGGTTTCCATGAATAGTCTTCAGCAGGGAGATGCAGGTACTCCCCTGCCTCTGATCTCTTGCTTTCTGAAAAGGGAAGTGTTTTTAAAGAACACTTGCTGTTTGTTGAACCAAGTGAATTTCCTTAAAGTGAATTTGACTTTTCGGAGAGACACGGTAATGAAACAGACATCTGAACCTAGACAGAAGGAATAATTTCACCCTCTAATGAAATAAATGTTCAACTTTGGCAGTATTGGACAAATTCCATGCCTCAGAGGGAGCCAAGGCCAAGTCAGTCATGGCGTGTGTTGTTTTCACTTCCCATGATTTAAAGTCACTAAGATTTAGAAGATGCTCTTGTGAACCACATGGTCGGGTGTCAGCCTCCTTTTATCTGGTGCTTACAGTGTGGCCTTCGATCTAGAGAGCTCGCTGTTAGTCCAGCCTGTGCTCCGATGTTCAGTCCCTCCTCTAACTGCTTCATCTTGCCTAGTAAAATTATCACCAGCTTAAATATAAAATATATTTATATATGTTAAATCTAAAAGCAGACCGTGAGAGTGAAGGCAGGATGGTGGGGGCCCGCTTTCTCCCAGTGTTTAGTTCCATGAAATCCAGGTCGAGCGCAGAAGGACCGCTGGCAGAGAGTGATGGAGGAGTCCACATCTGCCTACACTGTGGGCAGCGGGTCTGTCTTTGGCGCAGTCGTTGAGAGATGAGGAAGCGGCCTTGTGAGCACAGTAGAGAAAAAGTCACCGTAGCACCTGCTTTCCCTGCCGGTTTCCTGATGCCATCCAGCGTGGGTTGCTCTCTCAGGCTCTGAGAGTTGTGGGTCAACTAAAGCTGTGGTGTGAGCGTTCTAGGATGACTCTGAGCCCGAGGCAGCATAGCGCTTTAAGGAAGACAAAGGGAGAGTGTAAACCTGTGGAGAGGAGGGAAGAAGGAAAAAAATCACACTCACTTTTTTCCATTAGAACTGGTGATATTAGTCTAGAGAAGTTGTCCCCAACCACCATTGACAAGTTCTTTATGCCAAGAAGATGCTCTCTCCCAAGCCTGGGATTGGTGGCCAGGTAGGGTGGGGGCAGAGGGAGGGACAGCCAGGGGCAGTCACAGTTGAGTGACAGCAAATGCCTGGGAATGTCCTGTTAGTCCTAGTTCACGAAAGTATTTCTTTAAGCTGATCCTTGATGCCATTAAATCAGATAAGAGTCAAATCACCTGCTTGGATGACTTTTGCAGGTTTCCCAATGATTGGCATAGTCCGTGACTGTGGGGAAAATCTAGAAAAGATAAGTGCAGTGGTCTCTCTTGGAGTAGAGATGATTAATTCTTTAATGTCTTACCTTATTTTCCATGTATTCTAATTCATTTTGCAGTGGTTACTGTTTAATATTTTTGTTGGGAAGTACATATTTCCATCAAGAACTATAAAACTGTTATCTTCAAAGTCAGTTGAGGAGGTGGGAGAGAGCTCAGCAGGCCGCTGTGCAAACACGAGGACCTGACTTGATTCTCAGCACCCGTGTGAAACGCTCGGCATGGTCACACGCATCTGTAACTCCTGCATTGGCGAGGGCAGAGACAGGAGATTGCTGAGGTTTGCTGACCACCAGTGGAGCTGGTAAAGCAAAAACCTCATGAGCTCCAGGTTCAGTGAGAGGCCTTATCTCAAGGGAATAAGGCAGAGTGTGGTAGAGAAGGACACCGACACCTTTCTCTGTCCTCTGGCTGTGTGTACACTTACACTTGTGTGTGTGTGTGTGTGTGTGTGTGTGTGTGTGTGTGTGTGTGTCCATATAAATAAAATAAAATGAGGCAATTTTTCTCTTTATCTAAACCCACCAGGTATTTCTAAACAGACAGAAAATGACGGTGATAGAGGGCACTTAAAAAACAATTAACAAGCTAACACTTAAAGTGATCAATTTTTTTCCCTTTCAACTCATAGATTGATTTTGCAACCAGAGTCAAGGTGTATTAAATTGATGAAAAGTTGTTAACAACATTGATTAAATATTCCACATGGAAGTCTGGTAATACATTACACACATCACTTAGCCTCCAGGCTGTCAATGTGTAGTGAACTGGCTTCCGGTGCCTTTGTTTACGTCCTTTGGAATGCAGAGCGGACGCAGGTGATGCAAAAATACTTAAAACTGTTGTTTTTTGTTTTCTGAACTTACAGAGTTGTCTTGGTTCAACTGGTGCCTTCCGGGGTCGTGTCTGCTCAGTCTTCTCCTCATTCTGTGCTTCAGGGAATCCTATGACAGACTCTACCTTGATGTGGTCGTCTCGGTTTAATGCCGTAGGCTCTCGGGACTTCAAAGGGACTGGATGTCAGCACCGCACGCTGGCTTGGAATTGCACAGCTCATGGGAGACGAGGAGAAGACACTTCTTCCAGAGGTCTTGTTAGGTTACAGAATCTCGCGTTAATTTAATGACTACTAGGTAATAACAATGCAAGACTTGAGTGTCTGGGGATTGGAAAACGCTGTGGACAGCACACCTGTGCTAAACTCTGGTTGGAGTAGAGGTGTGACCTCACACGGGATGCACTGCCCGCATGAGTAACCCCTTGTGTGTGTTGTACCAGTGCTAACCTGCTGATGAGCTGAGTTCCGAGAAGAAGCAAGGGTATGGGTCCCCTGAAGATGGCTCCTCCCAGGCACACGACAGAAGAATAGGAGAAACGCCACTAACTTCTAAAGACGTTTGAACCCTGTATCAGATTTTAATTACAAAATAGCTGAGCTGTATACCAGTGATAGAAGTTATTCACATGTACACTACATGTTTTTCTAATAAAGCCATTTCTTATATGACTCCTTATTTTTAATCAGGTTGGAAGCCTTTCGCTGTCTTTGGGCACAGGCACTGCCGCATCCCCACTTGCCCTTATTTCTGTCAGTCACAGCAGCAAGGGGACTAAATGCCTGATGGGGTTGCATTAACTGTCGTGGGAAAAATGTTATTCCATTATGATTTGGCGCTTTGTTAAAGATTAAATGAGAGCCGCGCGCAGCATGTGTGTCTGCAGCAGCCTGAGATAGCACAAGTGTCCAGCGAGCACTGTTGTAGGCCAGGCTAGACTGTATTTAAATGACCCCCATTTATGAAGAACGGTGTGTAACGTTGAAGGTTTCGGATCTGTGCGTGATTTCTGAATTGATCCTTGTGTTTTAATTTAGATTGTAATATACTCAATTCTAAATGAAGTCATTGTATTTGTTTGGACAGCATTTTGCCAATACCTATTTCTTTCTATAAATAATGGATTTTTTAAAAACATACTCATTGGACGGCTCTTGGACCTGTCTTTCACTAGGTCATAAAATTTGCTGTGCTGGGCCTGGGACACTGGGACACTTGACTGCACATGGTTCCATAGCTCCTCTCACACAGAACCAAACCTTCCCCAAGCTTCCAGAGCAGCAGCACTTTTTGCTGTCTGCTCCCCCTCTCTTGCCTCACATAAAACAGCAACTCCATTGCCAGCCAGCTGCGCACAGCTCCTTCTCTGTGCTGGTGTAAGCCAGCTCCTGGTAGCCCAGGTGGAAAGGCTGGGCAGTACTGACTTCCGCCCACCCCTATGCGCCATCACATGCCTACAGATGCCCCTCTCACTGTAAATTCAAGTTGAAGGCTCTGCTCCAACTTACCTTGGTCTTGGAGGAGGGTTCTGGGATTGCCTAGTGTCTTCGGAGGCCCTGAATTGTGAAGTGAGAAATGCAAGGCCCTCAGATTTCACACCTGTCTTCAGCCACCTCCGCATCACATCACATCTTTTCCCGTTCTAACCAGTCTCCTCCCTTAGCAGCAAGAACGGAAGGAAGAGCCTGATAAAGAGAAGAAAACAATCCGTCCTCAGCCAGGCTCAGCTCCGCTAACTTGTCGCCATCCTTTGTAAAGTGAAATAGAAGACAGAGTTCTGACGGTGACAGGAAGCTAGTCACTGTGGACATGCAATGTCACCACCACCACCACCACCACCACTTCCCATTTAGGGAGGAGAGAGAAGGCAGAGGGAAGAGATGTGAAGGATTAGATGGTGCTGTATAAAATCTGTTATAATAAGACTTCTGAAGAGGAACACTTTAATTAATGGTTAATTCTACTTTTAACACCAAGTACAGAATAATGCTTTAAAAATATAACCTAAAATAGCTAATCACGTCAAGGCATTCCAAGTGGATGCGTTGTACCAGTCAACAACTCTTCAGCACGCCTGAGGTGTGGCCAGTCGCCCATGTCAACTGTGTGGCCTCCTCTCCAGCAAACAAGTGTGCTACTCACGCACTGCAACTTTTCTGAGTAGTGAAAACTTCATAGGGCAGCCAGAGTGGTTGCGGAAGGGAAGGACTGTGTATTATGTATCTCAGTGCCGCAAATCCTATTATTTCTAGTCAACACATACTAGCTTAGTCCTTGTCTCATACTGGAAGAAGTCTTAGCCCTCCACCAGTCCGAACTCTCTATGTAGAATTTATAGAAATGACCCTAGAAGAGGAAATTCCCTTGACAGAAGACTAGAGCCATCCAGTGTCTGTGGGGATCTGTCCCAGGCCTCGGTAGGAAATGAGGTAGTTTTTGCATGTTGCCTCCACACACCTCCCAGGTATTTGAAACCGTATTCTAGAATACTTGAACTACCTAGTACAGTCTGTGTGTGAACAGTGATGCTGTGTTGTTAGGAAGTAAGGAAAAAGTCTATGCATGCTCAGGTCGGTTGCAGTTCTTTCTTTCCAATATTTCAGATCTCTGGTGGGTTGAGACCGTAGATGCAGAAGTGGGAAGGGGCACTGTAGTGGCAAATGCTGACCCGTATTTTCTGAGTCTCAAACTCATATTTTCCCTACCTCACAGCACTACAGCTTAATTTAAAATGCTCAGATATTCATGAAGAGTCACATGTCCAGAAGGGAGGGGCTGTGGAGTGCATAACTGCCACTCCAAGGGAAGTACAGGAGCTCGACTCCATCCGTTGGTTCTTCCATAAAGTTTAAAGGAAGCGGTGTCACAGGCTCCCTAGCCTGTCTCCGGTCTTAGCTCGCAGGGACTTTATGTGAAGATTCCGATGAATAATTCAGTCCTCATAAGCGAGCCTACAGCATTATTAATTGGTGAGGACATGCTATCGTGTAAGTTCCCTGTGGCTTATCAATTAATACTTCACAGTTCATGGGAAGAAGTGTTTTTAATGTGATCCACGGTAGAGATGTAGGGACAAGATAATTACACAGACGCGTTTCCCTGGAAGAAGGAATTCACAAGAGCACACATGTAATTTTGCATATTTAAATGTGCATGGCCTAAGGGCCAGGTCTTATCCTGGATCATGTATTCATGTTTAATTATTGAAAATGTTTACAGCTTGTTTTTAATGAAGCCTGTCTAACGAGGGATCCAGGCTAAGGGACTTGAAGAGATTAAATCCCCATCTACTTATCTTTTAATTGGTTTTTTAAAAACTCTTATTTTTACTAAAATTGAGTACTCATCTTGCATTCTGCCTCCATACCAGCTTTATTTTTAAGTCAAGATCAAGTAAAAATACATAGCAAATTTGCTTTCAGTTAATGCTAAAACGCACGTTAATTTCACATTTGTTCTTGAAATGCTAAGCACAGGCATTACTATGATCATGTAAAAAACTACGTGAGGCTGCAGGTACAGCTCAGTGGTAGAGCGCTTGCCCAGGGTGCGCAAGGCCCTGGGTTCGGTCCTCGGCACCAAAACAACAAAAACCCTGTCACATTAAAATACAAAACTATAAAAACATTTGAGCAGACTTAGAAATGCAGAAAAGATACAATTTCTTATAATCATATAGAGGGATAAGATAAATCTTATCTATGACAATGGTTTGCTAGTCTGTTAGGAAAGATAGTACAGGAAAATGGTGGACTGTTCTAGAACAGAAGTTTATAGTGAATTTTGCTGTACCATCAAAAGCATGGACCAGAGTCCCCAGTGTTTGTAGAGATGTCTGCCCAGACAGGCATCTTGGCCATCCTGAGAACTCATCCCCACTCAGGAGCCCCCTGGCTCAAGTGGGAACTCAGACTTAGGAGACAGCTCCAGGAATGAATGCCAGGACACCAGGGGAACCCAAGGGTGCTATCCCTGGGTGGGAGACGGGAGTGAGAGAGGCCGAGGATAAAGGACACGCAGTCAGTCAGCCCTAGCTCTGAACTCTTTCTGGGTCAGGTCTGGAGTCATGCCAGCTTCATTTCATCCCACGGATTTCTGGAGCTCCAGCTTGTTCTGCCCGAAGTACCACAGCTTTCTGCGCCGTGGATGACTGTGCACTCAGCTCTGTGCCCAAGATGCCCCACTTCTCTGCACTAACTTCCTGTGGCTTCTTGACCTGAGCCCTTCCACAGGCTCCCAGGAGAAAGGACAACCTCCTCTCTGAGGAGCAAACTGGGCAGCGTTCACTGCCCTCTCTCCTGAGCAGGACATTGACCCGGGAAGAACCTAAGGAAAGCCAGGGGAAGATCAGTTTTCATACCAAGAGTCTTAAGAAGTAGACTACCTCCATGAACTGGAGTTTCAGAGCTCTACAAGGGACCATCATGGTTATCGTGTGTTTTTAAATGACGCGCTCATTGCTTGATTGGTCCTTTGATGTTGCCTTACAACCAGGTAGGCCTTGAATAACAGCTCTCCATCTCAGCCACTTCAGAACGGCAGCACACGTGCCCCAAACTCAGCTGTCGTTCCATTAAACAAGACTTAACCTGTGTGTGTGTGTGTGTGTGTGTGTGTGTGTGTGTGTGTGTGTGTGTGAATGCAAAAATAGAGTGATCATTTCTCAGCCTTTTAGCCAGATCAAGTGTCAAAGGTGAAAACAAAATGTAGCGTGGACACAACAAACCATTTTAGCTCCAAACGTGGGGTTGGCACATTGCAAGGCCGGGGCTTCCTAGAAAACCCCAATGCTGTGGTGCTCCTCGGCTGCCCCACTGAGTCCTCTCATTTATAAAGGTTTCTGCCGACTGGACAAAATGGTCAGGCGGATGGACTTACAGACTCCTCTGGGTTACCTTAATCTTAGAAAGCAATACTCCTTTTAAACAACTACAATTTTTAATCGAGGTCTGCCTGCCTTGGCTTTCCTGTCCATTCACCCAGGACTGTGGAATGACCCGATGATCTTATCCAACCTCTAAGTTTACAAATAAGTAGAGGGATCCTCTTAGGGAGATGGTGGTTGTGGCTGGATTCTGACGGGGCTCCTGGGCTCCGGGGGCCTGAATTCTTTTCACGAGTGATCAGAGTCTTAGAAGCAATTCTTTTTTTTGAGACAGGGTTTCTCTGTGTACCAGCCCTGGCTGTCCTGGAACTTGCTCTGTAGACCAGGCTGGATGTAATTCTTTTAAATAAATTTTCTCTCACTTCTGAAGTTTTGGAGAAAAACACAAACCCCCCTCCCCCCAGGGCAAGAGTCAAGAGTTGTAGTGATACAATTTTTTTCTGGAAACATATCTTGATGCCCTCTGTGTAGATCTCAAAATCGTATTTCGTCAGAGAGGCAGTCCTGACTCCGTCTGTCTGGAATAGAAATCCCAGTATCCTCAGTGCCTGTCCTCTTACCCCCACCATCATCTCCGCAACATCAGCACCACCAGACTCTTGGTTTGCACAGTCTATGGCGCTGTAGACCATCACAGAATGAGAGCAGTGAGGTGGCCCAATTGAGAAACACCCCCCATAGGCTCAAGGGATACTTGGTCCCCACCTGGTAGTGCTGTTTGGGGAGGTTATGGAACCATTCAGGTACAGAACCTTGCTGGAGGAAGTACGCAACTGGAATCGGGGTTTAGAGCCTTACTCCACTTCCAGTTCTCTTTCTCCTTCCTGTGTGTGGCCAAAACTAGATCTCTCAGCTTGCTGCTCAGGCTGCCGTTATGAACTTGTCCTTGGAACAATAAACCAATACAAACTCTTTCTTCATTAAGTGGCTTCCAGTCGTGGTATTTTATCCACAGAAAAGTCACGGCTCTAAGCAGTGACTTGTTAACCTGATTCCCTGAAAACACTGCCCAGCACTGAACCAGACCTCAATAAGTACGATAAACTTAGAATCATCCAAGAGTTACATCCTAACACAACAGCCTAAGGTTCTATAGCAAAACGTGGATGGGGGCTACCACAGTAGCAATGAAGGTGTGTCTTCAGATCAACTACAGATCTGTAATACAACACAGTCCGGGAAGGGAAATAAGCCTTTGAGATACCTTTCATGTAGCAGGTGCCATGTTCAGCAATGAAGAAATATAACCACCCAAGGGAGGGATGCATGTGAGTTTACAAATCCCTTAACAGACCACAGCAAAGAAGTTGGCTTGGCCAAAGTTACAAGAACGGCAAGTACCGACTTCACACACAGGTCTTTTTACATCAAAAAGCAATACTGGACTGGTGACATGGTTCAGTAGGAAAGAGGTCTGTCACCAAGCTTGACGGCCTGGGTTCAGTTCCCAGGACCCACCAGCTAAGAGGAGAAAAGTGACTCGTGCAAGTTGTTCTGTTACCTCTGTACACACATGCCCCACCCCCACAAACATGAAAAAGCCCATTCCCTATGGAAGGGACAGTTGCTCAGCCTCCATTCCGGGGGAGGGGCTTGGTCCTGCCTCAACTTGATATGCCAGACTTTGCTGACTCCCCATGGGAGGTCTTACCCTCTCTGAGCAATGGATGGGGGGGGGGGTGAGTGAGAGGAGGGGAGGGAGGGGGAACTGTGGTTGGTATGTAAAATGAAAAAAAAAACTTTTAAATAAATAAATAAAAATTCCATGCTTAAAAAAAAAACAAAAAACAAAAAACAAAAAACAAAAAAAAAACAAAAAAAAAAAACCAGGGCAAGAGTCAAGAGTTGTAGTGATACAATTTTTTTCTGGAAACTTATCTTGACGCCCTCAATTTTTTTTTTTAGCAGACCTTGCCATCAAATTAATAATATGCCTCAAGATTAGTTAAAACTATGTACTCAATCTGCTGTCCTACTATGTATAAACCTGTTTTAAGTTTAATCTGCTTCTAAGAGAACACTGTAACCAACTTTACTACACCTTGGATTTTCTAAGCAATCAGCTTTTACAGCCTAAGCTAATACATAGCATTAAGCTTAGGTTATGTTCTCTTCCATGCCCCTGACCCAGAATAATGTATGTGTGTGGTAATCATTTACTGAAAACACAAAGCAGGATGGGAGCAGCCTTAAAACTAATACCTGCCATAAATATTGCAAACAACATGGATATAGATCGATAATGTCTGTTTGCTTATCTGGGCCAGTCTGTTAAAGATTTCTGTAAGCTGGGTGTGGTGGACACACACTTCTGATCCCAGTACTGGAGAGGCAGGTGGATCTCTGAGTTCAAGGCCTACTTGGTCTACATAGCAAGTTGAAGGCCATCCAGGGATCCATAGTGAGACCCTGTCTGTTTGTTTACGTGGACACTTAAGGAAACGTAGACTCCAGTCATCTGAGGAACTGTTTCTCATGGCCTCTCTCTCCAGAGAAGCAGTGGTTAATGTAGACCCTTCAATAAGTTGGTTCTGCACCAACAAGCTCTAGCTTTCCTGAGCTTGCAATGTGAATTCTAGTGTGCATGCTCCTGCTTTCTTACTGAGAAGACACTTTGTTATTGCCTCCTCAACTGAGATCCTACACAGTGAAAGAGAGAATGACCAACTCCCAAATCCAAACTGGTCTTCCTCACAGGACTTTCCAGGCTCCCTTGTCTCTGCAGAGGCACACAATAGAGACAAGAACAGGATGCTGAAAGAGTAAGCGCGTGGTGTCTCGTGTTTGTAAAGTAATAGCTCATTGCAGCTAATGAACTGGTAATTCTGTTTGCGTCTTACCTTCCCTAGCCACCCAGCTCCTCAAGCATCAGCAGGGTCATGCTCCACAGCAAAACAAGAACTCAGTTTTACTTGGTCCTTCCTTTCCTCTTTGTGCAGGGTGTGTGTGTGTGTGTGTGTGTGTGTGTGTGTGTGTGTGTGTGTGTTCTTGTGTGTGTGTGTGTATGTGTGTGTCACTACAAGCCAAATGGAGAGCTTCACAGTCTAGGCAAAGACTGTGGCACTGAGCAACACGCAGCCCTTTTCTTGAGACAACATCTCACCAAATTGCTCAGGCTGGCCTTGAACTTGAAATCCTCCTACCTCAGCTCTCTTGAGTACCTTGGATGACGTAATTATGACACCAGGTCCAACTTGGGTGACCTTTTTCTCCAGTCTTCCCTTCCATCCTGCTTACTCCTTTTTGGTCCTTATTAAACTATTTCTGACCCTGCTTAGAAGCAAGCTGTGCGAAGCTAGACGGCCAGCAGAAGAGAGCTGGCCTTGCTGTTTCCTCGTGGCCTAGACTAGAGAGGACACAGGGAACAGGCCTGGGGGCTTCTGGCTCTCATGCCAGGCCTAGTGCCTTCAGCTGTCTGACCTTGAGCAGACAGCTCAGACATTTATGCACATCTCTAAAATGAAGGGGTAGACAGAGATGTTCCCAGGGTTTCTTCTGCTTCAGAAATCTCAATCCATGCATATTGCAGTGTTGGAAATGACTGAGGCCTCCTCAGCCTGTAGCCTAAAGACCTCGCTGGTGCTTTCAAGTTCATTTGCAAAGCAGCGCCATCCCCACCCCCCACCTCACCCCCTACCCCGGTACCCTGTCCCTGTATACATGAAATACTGTGCTGCATTCACTTTCAGTAAGAAGAGGTGGCTTTCTGGTGTCTGTGGTAGGAGATAAGCTTCAGGTGCTATTTATCTTTCCAAAGGACTTTATATATATCAATGCAGGATTTATTAAATTTATCAAATACAATAAGAGAAAAATCTGCCGCCCAATGTTGAGATAGCATCCCGGCAGACAGGTAGAAGTACTGCATTTGCTCACTGGAGTCAGACCAAGCCAGATTCCTGTCCTGTGGTGTGGTTCTTCGTGAGGTGGCCTGAGCTTCCGGCTGTAGAAATCAAACCTCCAGGTCAGACGGGAAGGCTGGTCCTTGAACGTGTGTCTCTAGGGTCCGTGGCAGCGGTGACCTCTCTGAAAGGCTGAAATCTCCTGACCAAGCAGAGGCACAGTGGGTCGAAGTGTGCTGTGTGCTGGTGTCAGCGAATGGAGCTCTGTTTTGACTCTAATGTGGGCACACAAGTTGCCAGGGACAGATATGAACCCAAATTTGGGGTATTTGGTGTATACCCGGGAAAGGGGAGGAAAACAAAAGATGTTTCTGCCTTCCAGAACTTTTCCAAAAGATTTCTTTAAGAGAAGAGAGAGGGAAAGAAAAGACGAGTCCTGTGTTATTTACTTTTCTCATTTCTATGACAAAACCCTTGACCGGAAGCAACTAGAAGGAAGAGTGTGTTTGGGCTCGGAGTTTGAGGGCACAGTCCATCATGGCAGGAAAGTGTGACGGCGGGAGGCGGGTCGCATGGCATCTGCAGTCAGGAATCGGAGGGCGGTGAACCCTGGTGCTCAGCCAGCCTCCTTCTACTCTTTGTTTACGCTGGGACCCCAGCCGTGGACTGGGACCATCAGTACTCAGGGTGGGCCTTCTCTTCTCTCCAAATCCTGTCTGGAAATGCCCTCACAGACGTGGGCCAGTCTAGTTGAAGATGACCATTGAGCATCGTGAGATGAGAGGTAAGAGGTCTTTCGTGCCCAGCATCCTTGTGGCTTTGAGCAAGTGGTTCTCTTGCGGCTTTGAGCAAGTGGTTCTCTCTGAGTTGCTGCTCTCTCAACCTCTAGAAAGGGAGAGTGAGTGGAATCCTCTAGTCCACACCTATGAGTCACACCCACAGAAAGTGAAAAAGGACTGGAGTGTAATACCTTTTTCTAAAAAATGGGTTTTTTTTTTTATTAATTCTTGGAGATTTTCATATAATGCATGCTCTTTTTTTTTGGTTTGGTTTTTTTGAAACATGATTTCTCTGTGTAGCTTTGCACCTTTCCTGGAACTCACTCTGTAGTCCAGGCTGGCCTCAAACTCACAGAGATCTGCCTGCTCCTGCCTCCCGAGGGATTAAAGGTATGCACCACCACCACCCGGCTTCATATTTTGATTATATTCATCCCCCTACTCCTCTACCTCCCTACCCACCCACTCAACTTCATGTTCTTCATGGTCAATGCCTCCCCCCTCCCCCGTCAAGTCCAGTTTGTGCAGGCTGACTACTCCTGTATGCGGGTCCCGCATGAGGTGTGGTGGCTATGCCAAGTTAGTGGGAGAAACCGGGCTCTCTCCCTCCCAGCAGCAATCAAATGCCAGTAGCTCCTTGGCTAGAGTTGGGACCTCACGGCCACCTCCTTTCTCCAAGCTGGGATTCTGCCTGGCTTGAGCTTACGGGGGTCTTGTGCATTCTGTCACAGTCGCTCTGAATTCATGGGCATGTGGCCTATGTGTCTGAAAACACTGTTTTCTCGTGGTCACCCACCACCTCTGGCTCTTGCGGTATCACTGCCTGCCCCCTCGTCCACACAGACCGCTGAGTTTTGAAGGAGCTGTGCGACACAGATGCCCCAGTTGGGACTCGGTGGAGTACATGCCTTTGTTTCCTTATTCCCAGTTTACACTTTGCATTTGCAGACAACCCAGACACTTCCGTGAGGCCCTGTTTGTGGCCTGTTAGAGATGCCAGAAGCTAATGCCAGAGAGTTAGCATGTCTGCAGAGTCCTTTATCCATTGATACTTTCATTCGCTCTGTCTACAAAGTGAGTTTGTGTATACAGTACATAGACAGTAGAGAATGGGAAAGATGTTTCTGCAGAAACATTTCCAAAAGATTTTTTTAAAAGAAAAGAAAGAGGGCTGGAGAGATCATCAGAATCTTGTATTGCTCTTGCAGAGAAACTGTGTTCAGTTCCCAGCACCCATGCCTAGCAGCTCACAACTGCCCGTAACTCCACCTCCAGGGCATCTGGCACCCTCTTCTGGGCTCTGCAGGCACTCATACACAAGCTCATACTAACGTGCAGGCTTAAATAAATAAAAATAAATCTTCCTTGAAAGCTTCTAAAAAAAGGAGAGAACAGAAAAGGAAAAACAAAAATATCTGCTTGCCTGAACTAAAAATTACAAAGAAATAATGTGTTTCCCAAACACATGATCATGCATAGCAAAGCCCAAATATTGTCTCATATCAACCATAATTGAATTTGTCAATTTCATGGACACAAAAACTTCAGCTCCCACTCAAAAGAAATAAGAGGTAGTTGATTCTGGAGCTACATGAATGACTGTGGCCTAACAGTGGTCCTCACCCTTCCTAATGCTGCAACCCTTTAATACAGTTCCTCATGTTGTAGTGACCCCCAACCATAGAATTATTTTGTTGCTACTTCATAACTATAATTTTGCTACCTCTTAACTAATTTTATTACTTCGTAACTACAATTTTGTGTCTGGTTTGTCTGTTAAAATAATTGTAAATATCTGATATGTGACCTCCAAAGGGGTTGCAACCCACAGGTTGAGAACCACTGGCCTAGGAGCACAGATTTGGGTTACTACAAATACAGACAGTTTCAGAAAGTGTTTTTGGTGACTTTATAGTAACAGGAATGACCCACCTGCTGGCTGAACTGCCCCACTCCCTAGATTCGGTTCCCAAAGACCCATTCCACTGCCCCCCCCCACCTCACCTGTCCTGCTGTGGAGCCCTTACCCCCAACTCCAGCAGACTTCTGCTGCCTAGGTGCAGGCCATGCCAATCAGCCAGTCAGAAGAACTGGTGCAGGCTGAGCAAGCCAGAAAAACAGATAGGCAGGGAATCCCTGCTGGGCCAGAGACCACACCTGCTGCCACCACAGGTAGGTGGCCCACCAGCAGACCTCCTCCACTCACTCAGTGCCCCCAATTCCCACTCCTTTCCTCATCACCATATCCCACCCACAACTCTAGCAGAGACTGCTCTGCTCCCCCCACACCCCGCCCCGGCCTGCTGCACCAAAAGCCAAGCTAGCCACCTGAAGTCCAGTCCCCAACTTGGACAGAGACTCCCTACTGGATCAGAGGTCATACCAGCTGCCAGAAATCTAGACCACAAAGACCAGAAGACCAAAGAGGAAACAGAAACCAAGGAACAAAACACCCATCCAACAAAGACAAACTCAGAAATCAGCACCTAGACCTATAATCACCCCAAACCCAGATGCCTAAACCCCTGTAGTATAATCAACAACAGCCAGAGAAATATGGCACCACCAGAGCCCAACTGTCCTATGACAGCAAGACCTGAATATTCCAGTGCAGCTGAAGCATAAGAAAATGACCTTAAAATCAACTTAAATCAAGGAAAAGAAAGAAAAAAATGGAGGAAACCAATAAATTACTTAAAGAATGCCAAGAAAGCCAAGAAAAACCAAACAGGTGGAGGAAACTGTTCAAGACCTGAAAATCAAAATAGAGGCAATAAAGAAAACACAAATTGAGAGAATTCTGGAAATGGAAAATCTGAGTAAGAGAATGGGAACTACAGACGCAAGCATCACTGACAGAATACAAGAGATGGAAGAAAGAATCTCAGTCATTGAAGTACGAGAGAAGAAATAGATTCACTGGTCAAAGAAAATGTTAAATCTAAAAAATTCCTAACACAAAACATTCAGGAAATCAGGGACACCATGAAAAGACCAAACCTAAGAATAACAGTAATAGAAGAAGGAGAACCCCAGTCCAAAGGTACAGAAAATATACCCAACAAAATAGTAGAAGAAAACTTTCTCACCCTAAAGAAGGACATGCCTATGAAGATACAAGAAGCTTACAAAACTTTACAGTAATGAAGTCTGCTGTGGATATCGCTCTGTATAAATAAAATGCTGATTGGCCAGTAGCCAGGCAGGAAGTATAGGCGGGACAAGCAGAGAAGAGAATTCTGGGAAAGTGGAAGGCTGAGGCAGAGAGATGCTGCCAGCTGCTGCCATGAGTACCAACATGTAAGATACTGGTAAGCCATGAGCCATGTGGCAAGGTATAGATTTATAGAAATGGATTAATTTAAGATGTAAGAACTAGATAGCTAGAAGCCTGAGCCATTAGGCCAAACAGTTTAAATAATATAAGAGTCTGTGTGTTTATTTTATTTTTAAGTGGGCTGCGGGACTGCCGGGGCTTGGTGGGAGCTGGAGAGAAAGTCTCCAGCTACGGAAGTCATATATCAAGATACAGCCAAAATATTTTAATTAAAAAAGTGTGTGTGTGTGTGTGTGTGTGTGTGTGTGTGTGTGTGTGTACATGCATGCACACTCGTGCAGGAGCAGATTTTCATGGAGGCCAGAAAAATGTGTTGGAGCTCCTGGAGCCGGAGTCACAGCCAATTGTGAGCCATCTAATGTTGATGCTGAAAACCCAACTCAGCTCCTCTACAAAAACAGCAAGTGCTCTTAACTGTTGAGCTATCTCACCAGCCCCCAAGACACTTCTTAAATATATTGGCGGAAACATCAAATAGGCAGATTACAAATACAGCAAAATGGGGAAATTCCTGCTGTGGGCCTCAGATGCTAGATGATAACATTCTTAGTCTTTAGGTTAGTTGGGTGTTTGCTAGTACATTCCAAAAGGATTTACCCGATAGACAGATGTTAGGTCAAGTACTGAGGTAGCTAGTGAATGACTATAGTGGCTGAGATAGCTCGAGATGATTCAGCCCTGGATCTGTAACACTCCAACTCTTCAGAATCCTTGGAGGTTTTCACAGATGTTCGATGGAGGTGCTACTCTTAGGCTGGGAACTTCAGTTCATTTCAAGAGAAGATTTTTCTTGTGAGCTAAGACACAGGGCTGGCGGTTGCATAGAATCAACATGGGCCTCAGGAATCCAACCCTTCCATGTGTCCCCAAAGCTGGAGAATCTGATGTTTTCTTTGGGAAATGGAGGCTTTGGGCACTGACCATAAGTTCCTGCAGAACTTAACTGCAGACATACTAAGCAGGTGCTCTCATGGCCACGGGGTCTCCTTTCCAAGGGGAGTTTGAATTTTAACAAAGCTCACACTGAAAGGAAGTGTTTTAATCCATAGAGTTTAGGATGTCAACCTCCAGATAGGAAAGGGTCCCTTTTGGGACTGGAGACCACGGAAGTTCTTTAGATCTCCACCATTAAGAGAACCTTCCATCCCTGGTGCACGGCTATCGAAGTCCCTGTCCCCTGCGCCTTTGCCAAAGCATAAAGAATGTTTTAAAAATAAATAATAAAAGACATTAGTTCCTACTGAGGATTATTTACCACATTTGTCCCCAATTCCAGGCTTGCTTCCCACCCACCAGAAGTATAGCCTTTTCTGAAGCTGATGAAAATTATGCGTTAGGGAAATTCTGTCAGTATCACTCCTAAAACACACCCACAAGTCCCCAACAAAGTCACTCCGTTAGTCTACACACATGACTGCCTGCATCTGTATCCATCTGCGACTCTGAGACAAGTGCCTGGGAGAAGCCTTGAGAGGCCCTGCAGGATCCCTGCCTTGGGCAGAACGGGGCTGCTCCATAAATCCAGCTGACTGTGAATCCAGTACCGGGTGTGCTGCGTGGGTCAGCACCTCTCGGAACTCAGTAATTCACAGTGCTCTTCCTGAGTTAGTGCTGAGGAAAAAAGTGATGCAGCGTTTCCAGTGGATGCCCCCTCTCCCGAATATCTTACTGTCTGTGGCCATCCACTCCTGAATCCTTGCACTGAGTCCTGAAGGAGCCCAACCCCCAACTCCAAACCCGAGACTCTTGTAACCTCACTTGTCCTTCTCAAGGGGAAAAAACAGAAATCAATCCTTGTCTTAGTCCTTACATCATCTTCTGTCTCAGAATGGAGACGTCCGTCCTCATTCACCGTGTTTACCAGGGTTTAATAGAGACGACCCTCCCCACCAACCACAGGAAACTGGGCTGCTCCCAGTCACCTGGAATTGTCCTTCTGTGTAATTGGGGAAAAGGTTGCACTAATGAAGCCGATGCTGGCTCTCTTGGTTGTGTGCTCATCAATATTCCTGCACCAGTGAGTTCTTTATCATCTGGGTCCTGCAATGCATGTTGTTTTCAAACTTTAATGTTTCTCACAGCAACGAATTTCATCTTAAAGTGGACCGTGATTTCTCCATCTACTTGATAACACAATTTAGACAGAACAGGACACTCTAAAGTCAAGCATGGATTTCATCACAGCCGACATTGCATGCTGGGGGAAGCAGATCATATAAAGATGTTTAGAAGAAGGAAAAGCGCCAGGATGGAGGAATCTGCATCCAGGAATTTGGCATGTTTTTGGCTCCTGCTGTATGCTGGCCACTGGGTAGACACTACAGATGCACAGAGAAGCTGGCTGGACTCTGGTGTCCTGGCCCTTGCAGAGATTTGCATTCCAATAAGCCTATTAAAAAAACAAAACAAAACAAAACAAAAAACTGTAACTCAAAACCAACAGCCACCCCGAAGGACTATTGGAAGCTGTGTGGCTCATCTCGGCTCGCTGTCTTGGTTTCTGTAGGAGATATTACTCTCTTGGGGAAATATATTCTAAATCCCATTTTCTTAAGCCGTTAAAAATCCATGCTTGTTACTAATCAATGTGTGCGACCTTCATAGAGTAAAAACTGCCCCTGGGTGGCCTTGGAAGGGAAAGGCAGAGAAATCTGTTTCCATGGTTTGGAAAGAGGTAGAACATTCTGAGGGAACTCTTAACAAGCTTCCAGAAATCTCAGAGGTGCCAGTGTGCATTCGAGCATTGGATTAAGGCCAGAAGAGCCTGCTAGCGAGAGGAAGCAGAGATTGTGTGAGGAGGTCCATGACCTGAGACCCCAGGGGAAGTCATTGAGCTGGAAGTCAGGCCCAAGGGTTAGGGAGGAGCTCAGTGGTAGAGTATGTGCTTAGCATGCCTAAGGACCTGAGTTCAATTCCCAGGAGCATCACAAGTTCACAAAATAAACCTAAACTGGTCATGTAGACATATTTTTTAGGGTGTCTACCCAGCCCAAGTGGAGGAAGACTTTTGGAGGCATGTGTGAAGCAGGCTCTGGAAAGCAGGGCCAAAATCTGCCCTCCCCCCGCCCCCACCGAATCGTCTGTCCCAGCCTCCTGCTTCCAAGCACATCCTGTCTGAGCGTGTCTGGCTCCCTTGATGGAGATACTATGCTTCATTCTGGCATCTGCTGCTGTTCTTAGAAGTGTGAGCCTTCAAAGAATGGGACTCGTGGGAGAAAGGGGAAAACCAGAACCAGAGGAGACTGGTCAAGGCAGAGGGCTCCAGAAGGGGGAGGGCGGCTGGAGGTGGGGAGCAGTCTCCATAGTCACACTCTTCCCACACTTAAATGTGAGCTGCTGACTCCAAGGCTTTGGGGGGACTCTCAGGGGTGGAAATAGCCATCTGGGGACTCCAGGTGTCTTGACTGGCACAGTAGAAGGAACTAGACAGCCACCCTGGAAGGCAGTGTACAGTGCCGCCTTGCCCAGGAGGAGCTGAGTCCTAGTCAAAGGTCTGTGATTCTCAAAGTCCCCCTCGGCAGGAACAGCCTGTGCCTGAGGCCTCTTCCTCACTCTCTGTTGTGTTCCACGCACTCAGCTCGCTGGCTCTCAGGCCAACTCTTGGATGCAAAGAGATCTTGAGCAGTCTAGGGGTGTTACATCCAAGAAAACTGGCCATCTTCCGATGTCAGACTCTTCTACCGGCCCCAGCCTCTCCGTTACACCCCCAGAAGCAAAGGAGAAGCCTGCCTTGTGGAGAGCACTCCCGTAGCCCAGGCACTTGGTACTTGGACTAATCATGTGCCGTTCCTTACCTGGCTTTCATAGCTCCATGCTTTATAGGATAGGAAGGCAGGCAGGACCAATACGGTGATAAGGGGGAAGGTAACTGCAGATTTAATAAAAATGGTGGAGGCTGCTGCTTCGAGGGAGCCAGTGACATCCTCCTCCACTTCCCTCCACACTGGTGGCCTGGGGCCCCCATCTCTCTCTCTCTCTCTCAGCTTTGAGCCTCCCTTGGGCCTAGATTCTCACTCTAGTTTATCCCTTCCCTGCCTACTCCTGGCTGCCTGGGAGCCTCTGACTCCGTATGGAAGGACAATCCTTTCCCACTGGGGACCTGGGTCCATTCTGAGAGTGGGCGTTGGTGGAAGCTGTTGCCATGGGAAACAGTGCGCAGTATGTAGCAACTCTACCAGACTCCGCACCTAGAGGATCTGAGTAAGGAGAAGGGTCAGGACTAGCCCAGAGGTTTGAGAATCATCTCTCCAGACTGGTCCCAGTCCTAAGACCTGATTTAAAATGGCAACACCCTGTGTGCCTGGGCAAACTGCTGGATCCATGTGAGAAATGGTGCAATGGGGAATGACTGGGTTCAAGGAAGGAGGTCAAGCCCTGCCTGTGGAGGCTTAGTACCCAGAGACCAGCTACACTAGCCCTGGCACCTAGTGGGTCTGTGTAGTGGCAGAATATGGGGTGTTTGTGATGAATTCCCACGATGGTGCACACAACTTTGAAATGTTCTGTGTGCTTTTAAATGTTCTTACTATGAAAAGATTGTGTGACATTTTAATAAAAGCATCTTTTTTGCATTTTGCTTTTGTAATATTTGGGGGTTGCTAGATTTTCATTTTCTGGCCAAGTATACTTTTGTAAGGGAATGTTGACATCTTGAGTATTTTTATAGAAAACTATAGTTAACGTCAACTGTAAGCACTGATAAATACTGTTCACATGCAATTTTTCTTCCTTTCAATCGGACTTTTTAAGGAACTATGCCTTGGCAGAGTATTTTCTTTGAAATGCTGCTTCATTTTACACATTGTGAATACTGAAGATTCTGAAAAATAAGGGTGCTTTTAAAACCCCTGCGCTGTTACACTGTGGAGATGGTAATGTGGATTGCTTTGCCAAAGTGGTAATTAAATGTTTAATGGTTTTGAACGCCTAGTTCGGAATAGGGGTTGTAGTCACCGCTCACCGAGCCAAGCTTACAAACGGGCCTCCGTATCTTTGGGAAAAGACACTTCGGGATGGCGATTTCCTGTTCACTTAGGAAATATGGTCATGTTGACATTACGGCTGTCTGCTTGTGGATCTGCGGTAAACGTGTACCGACCGAAAGCGCTCGTGATAACGTGGCCCACGGATTTTGTTTTTAATCAAACTCCAAATGGCAGGAAAAGTGGAGCCAAAGCTCTCTGAGCATCCAGGCAGCAAGATGTGGTGGGAAAAACACGGGTTGGGAGTGGAAGAAGCTGAGCCAGCTCCAGCTCCTCCACCGGTAAGCCCTGAGACTGGAGAATCCCTTTCTTTCTGTCTCTGGAGCTCATCATTCCTCATCCACCAAAAATTACAATTAAAATCAAGAAGGAAGATGATATGTTGACCTCGGGGGTGTGCAAATTGTCAAAATCAAAATGGCACCACTTATGTCAAATCCTGACTGACGGCAGGAAGGCCACATAAAGAGGGTCCTCACATACAATTGTCCTGTAACAAGAACTATCAGAAAGCTACCAAGGGGCCTGAAAGGTGGTTAGCAAGTGCAAATCTACAAGGCCCTAGACTGGATCCTTAGCAACACACACACACTCACACATACACACGCGCACACACACACACTCACACGAACGCATACATACTCACACACATACACACATACACACACACACACACACACACACACACACGCATACATACTCACACAAACACACACATACATACACACATATACACATATACACTTATGCACACACTACACACACACACATACATACATACACACATATACACATATGCACTTATGCACACACTACACACACACACATACACACATATATACACATGCACACACTACACACATGTAAACACACACGCACAAACACCATACACACACACACTGCCTCTGTCACAGCCTTGCACAAAGGCCTCTAACACGCAACACACACACACACAAAGCCTTGGATAGTTGCCATCCTTGTTATTGGTCCCCACCGCCAGCATGACTTTTTTTCCTGAAAGAATTAATGCGGTCTTCCTCAGTTTACCTTCAAATGCTTCCTCTTCCCCTAACCTCCTCGAGTCTGCTCAAGGTCAGGCATGTGATCCCCATCCCAGTGGTAAACATAAAGCACCTGGAAAATGTGGTCCTCCCACAGGTGCTGTGTGGTTTCATCTTTCCGTCACTCTCTACTCTCTCCCAGTCTTCAGCATCCACTCTTGGCTGGACGAGCGTAAGGCATATTTCTCCAAGGTCATACAGGAAGCAGAATTCTTGTCCTTTTTTTGGCATTTTTTCCATTGTAAAACAATACACAAGTATGGAGGGATTTTTAACCACAGATGTGGGTTTTTTCTTCCCTTCTTGCCATACAATTTTAATACAGCACATGCCATACTTGTGCCTTTATATTATTTCCTGAGCATTTTTCCAGTGACAAGGTAACTGTGTGATTTAAAATATTATAATCTCTTGCTGGGCATAACTTTGTCCCTGAGGAGATGCATTCTGGGGAATATGTGGTTGTGTATTTATCCTTATCCTAGTTCCTAATGGTTTCCTTTGAAAAGATACCCAGAAGGAGAATTGCTTAGTTCGGCTATGAAGGCTCTGAGCATCATTATACCTCCACATTCATTCTCAGGCCTGTTAGGCTCTACCAGCAGAAGAGTCAGCCCTGAGTGAGAGATCTGCTCCATTAGGAGAGGGTGGGGTGCCACACCAGGCTCTCCTTCTTGTGTTTTTCTGCCCTTCTCATAGCCACGTGACCCAGAATGAGCCAGGGCTCATCCCTTTAGCTCTTTCTCCCATAAAAACATTGGACCTGATGCTCTTTAAAACCCTGCCTGTTCTGCCAGAGAGTGAAAGACTTCAGATATTTTCATCAAAGCCCGCCCCTCAAGGTTTAGGGAGCCGTGCAGAAGAGGTTGTAAGAGCCAGAGTAATGGATGACTCCAAGAAAATAGCTTTTTCCAGACACAGCAGGACTGACAGACATCCAGGCTCCCAGAGACCATGGCAGCCTGCACAAGACCTGTACAGACTCAAGCCAGACAAAATCCCAGAATGGAGAAGGGAGCATGGGCACACAATCCCACCCCTAACCAAGAGGCTATTTGCTAATACCCTCTGGCAAAAGGAAAGTCCGTTTTCCCCAAGGAAGTATAACTGCGTGTATCAGCTCCATACCTAGGAGTAGTTGGTCGACACAAAATTAATTCCATGTTTTTGTTTTTGTGTGTGTGTGTGTGTGTGTGTGTGTGTGTGTGTGTGTATACACGCGCATGCACGTGCTTGCTTTTTGTTTTGTCTTATTGGGGTTTTTTGTTTGTTTGTTTGGCTGCTTTTTTATTTTTATTTTGTCTTATTTTTTATGAGACAGGGTCTCTCTATGTAGGTAAGCCCGGCTGTCCTGGAACTCAATATGTAGACCTGGCTGAAATCCTTTGCTTCCTGAGTGCTGAGATTAAAGTTGTGCACCACCCTGCCCAGCCCCTTGGTTTTTGTTTGTTTGTTTTTGTTTTGTTGGTTGGGTTTGTTTGTTTGTTTGGCAAGGAAGGAGGAAGAACATACAGTTGAGGAGGGAGGGAGGTGAGAAAGATCTGGGAGGAGTTGAGGCAGAGGGAAACATGATCAAAATGTATAAAAGATTAAATAAATAAATAAATAAATAAAATCCTATCTATTCTGAATTCTAGTAAATAAAAGGCAGGGAAGGGCATGGTAAGAAGAGATGGGGCAGGGAGGGAAATTCAGTTCGAATATGTAGAGATGGGAAGTTGTAGGGCAATGAGTTTTCCACCCTAGAGTCCTAGAGAGCTGTTTCATGCCTAAATTCCTGGGTGGGCATCGATGGTTCCATAAGAAGTTAGGGTGTCTTGGAATTTTGTCATCAGAGCATTTTTGGGAAGCTGCAGATTCCGTTTGTCCGACATACCTGTGATTTGGGCCACAGGAGCACACCTTCAGCCCAGGGCTGAGCTCAGTAACAATACCCATCCTTTAGGGCGCTTGCGCTGCCGGCCTCCATACTGTTGTAAGCACTCCTGTGCGTCAGCCTTTGCAGCAAACCAGAGCAGGTTCTATTATTAGCTGCATTTTGCATAAGAGGAGCAAATCGCCCAAGGTCGAATAGCAGGTGAGCCCGAAGCTGGGTTGGAGCCCAGGCTTCGTAGTTGCGGGGAAGCAGGAGTAACCCTTTGGTCAAACAAACCCACATGGGCTTTTCCAAGGATCGGGGATGTGTATTGGCTAATTTTTGTGCTGTGTCCTGTTCCGTCACCACTTATGCTTCACCAGGCTCCAGGGAGGCAGATGTCACAGCTCCCATCCATGGCCATGAAACTGATGATGGGGCTGAAATGCCAAAGTCCGGGGTCATGGGTCGGCATCAGAGCCCTGGAGCAGAGCACAGGAGTGCATGTGGTTCACAGATGTGGGAGATTTAAGGACACTGAGAACTTCCTTTCCTAATACTGACTTGAGTCTCTCCCACAGATGAGAGGCCATGGCTGTGTTCTGCCTGCCACTTCCAATTTTCATTAATTCCCTTCCTCCGCAAACCAGAGCATTGCTCACATTCAGCAGTACTCTCACAGAGTTCCTACAGTGTAAATCCTTCTCACAGAAAGAGCCTGTCAGGGCTGTGAGATGGCTTAGAGTGTAAAAGTGCTTACCAAGCCGAACAACCTGAGATGGATCCCTGGGACCTACATGGAAACATAGTAGAGGGAGAGCACCGGAGTCTTGTAAGTTGTTCTCTGACCTACACACACACACACACACACACACACACACACACACACACACACACACGCACACGCACGCGCACGCACGCACACTTGCACATGCGCATACACACGCACATGCACACACACATGCTCACACACGTGCACACAGTATCCATCAATTAATCAATGTAATTTTAAAAAATAGATTGAGGCCAACATTCCAGAATGAATAAGGGAGGAGCACATGAGTCCCCACCCCTGGCTAAGGATCCATTGGCAGTTAATAGCTATTATTGAATGGGAATAGTTTTTTTATTCATAGTGTAGCCACTGGCAAATTGCCCATCTTTAGTAAATACCCCCACACTCTTGCTCATTCAAGCAACCTAATTAAGCTCAGTGGTTTACTTAGAAAAGAATAAAAGGAGGAAATGTTGGGAAGAGGAGTCCAGAGGCAGTGTGAGGGGAATAGGGAAGGGTAATGAGGTGATATGATCAAAGTACATTATTTACATGCATGAAATTGCCAAAGAATAAATGAAAAATGTTAATTTACAAAAATAAATAAAACCATGCCCATGGTGCCTCTAAGAGAACAAGTTATTGCGGTGCCAGCAGAGGGTCGCACACCCTTGTGCATATCTGTCGCTTCCTTGTGCACACTTCTTTACCTATCCCTTCCTCCCGTGTTTCTGTTATGGGCAACACTGTACTGTCTCCAGTGTGAATGTCCAGAATTCAGTTGTGTTCTAGAATAGGGGAACAGGAACCGTGGCTTAAGTGTTCCGTCTCCAATTACTGTGAAAGTCAACAGACTCCTGAGGAGATTTGAAAGACTGCCTTAGAGAAACAATGGAAGCCTGGGTCCTTATTTCTTTAGGACACACTCATGTCAAGGCTGCATGCATCATCTTCCATGGTCCAGGGTGGGATAAAGCATGCCAAGTTTAAGCACATCCCCTCTGCTTCTTCCACACACTCAGTGAAAAGGTGCTCCACCATCTTCTCCTTTACCTCTGCCTTTACCTTGTACTGTATCACACCTGACCAAGAAGGGGAGACAGGAAGCTGCCCATCCACTTCTGACAGGTCACCAGTACAGCAGCTTCTAGGACAGTGGTTCTCAACCTTCCTAATGCTGCAACCCAGTAACATAGTTCCTCATGTTGTGGTGACCCCCAATCATACAATTAATTTCACTGCTTCTTCATAACTGCAATTTTGCTACTCTTATGAATCACAATGTAAATATCTGATATGTAGGATGTCTGAGATGCAATCTCTGTGCAGGGGTCATTCGACTCCTGAAGGAGTCATGACCCACAGGTTGAGAACCACTGCCTTAGGACATAAGGTAGTAGTTAGCATTCTCTTACACACTAGCCCACACATCTTAACAGCTCTCTTGAGGTATGTTTTGTTTTTAAGACAGAGTCTCATGTAACTCAAGCTTGTCTTAAGTGCTATGTGCCTGAGGCGGTCTTGAACTTCTGATCTACCTGCCTTCACCTAGCTAGTGCGGGAATTCTAGATCTGTGCTACCATATATAGCCATGACTTTGTATGTTTAAGGTGTGAAGTACATTTTGATACATGTATACCCATGGAACCATCATCACCATTGAGATGATGAAATAAATACCCATCATCCTCCTTCCTTCCATTCTCCCCTCTGTCTCCAGGCAATCATGATTTGCTTTCTATTTCTATAGACTGGCTCCATTTTTCTGGAATCATATAAAATGGAATCCTGTTGTATATACTACTACTCTTTAATTTTGTCTGGTTTCTTTCACTCAATATAAATGTTTTCATATCCATATTGCATGTATTGGTGATTCACTCATTTTTATTGTTGACTTCCATATTATTACATTGTATGGATGGACCACAATTTGTTTTTCCATTCACCTGTTGATGGATATTTGCCCCATGCATAGTTTTTGACTCTTACAAATAAAACCATTTTGAACATTTGTGTAACTATTATACTTTTTTTCCCTCTTGAGTAGATACTATGAGACGCCCAAAATGTGCCACCTCCAAAATATATTTCTTTGTCATATATCAAAATGGCCATTCTGAAAAACTGCAGACAACATTAACTCTGAAAAGATGGCTCCTTTTAGAGAAATTTCGACCTAGAAAGGAAATCCATACTTATAAATAGCCAGAGAATATTTACACAACCTTTCCCATCTGACAGGCCCCTTTCTGCAGAGCAGAGGTCTCTTCACAGGAAAAGGACACTGTAGGGGTGGGCATGTCTGAGAGCTACCACAGGCAGAAATTACTGCTGGTGGCTGTCACCTGGGAGGCTTCATTTGAATGGCACCCCCTGCTCTCTGAGCACCTGCTCTGCTAAGCCTCCCACTTCTCGGTTCCCCTTCTCTCCAGAATCCCTCCCCCGCCCTCTGTTTAGCTCATATGCAAGCTCCCCTATCCAGCCCTCCTTTGAGTCTTATACTTTACGTCTGGCCCTTGTGTTTCTGCAAGTTAATATTTGTTGCTTTTCTCCTGTTAATCTGTCTATTGACATTTTAATTAGTTCATACACTGAAATTATTGAAGCTTCAGAGGGAAAGGAATCAATTTAAAACTTCCCCCTAATGTCTACAAGCGGAGCGGCTGTCTGTCCAGGAATTGCCATGGGGCTTCCCTGAATGCTTGCTTCATCCTGTAATGGGAACTCGCAGGCTGCTTTGCTGAAAGCCCTGGCTTTTCCCTGGGCTCGGAGATGCCCGATGGGGAACTGAAAACAGAGGAAAACTTGGCACGTTTGCCTCCACGTTGTGTCTGTTCCCTTAATTGCCCTGCCCCTGTGTCGGGTGCCTGCTCGGCTCTGCACAGTAGGCCCGTTGGTCACTGAAGAGATGTCTGTCTGAAAACGGATTACACAGGTTGATGCACCCTGAATCTATCTAGACTCTCCTCTCCCCCTCAAGGGTTGAAGATGCCAAGGGAAGAGCTAGGATGCTTTCAAGATTTACAAGGACGTGATAACCAACATTGTCAACTGGTGACATTTGCAACAGTCTGCTCCAGACCCTGGGAGCAGTCCTAGAAGTCCTTGTCCTGGACCTTCAAAGACAGTGACTGACCCATGATGAGCCTACGTGGAAAGAGATTGGACATCGAATGATACCAACTAAGATTGCCCCCTAAACTGGAGCAATCATTTCATGGTAGAATCCAGATTATCTGGTTTCCAAGCAGTGATGACTGAGGAGCCACCTCACAAAGACAGACTAAAGAAAATGGCCTGCCAGACCACAGTTCGACAAGACTGCTTGCCTGTGCACACTCTTGACTGCCCTGCAGGCAGGCCTGGGGACGCTGGTGCCCTTGTCTTTCCACACGGTTGTATGGATGAAAGTTTCTTTTCTGTCTTCTCCACTGCTTGTCATTTTGGTTGGTTGGGTCTCTTTGGGTTGGTACCTTAGGACAGTTGGAAGAACCTAGTCCTTTGGGACCCCTGAAGCTGAGGCCTTTGCCCTAAGACCCCATAACAACATCATTTTCACCAGCGGTGTGCGAGAATCACATCTGCATCCTCACTGTGCTCACCATGAGGAGTTTATTTTTTGTTTTTGCAGCGCTGAGGATCCTCTCCACACTCAGCTAGTCATTTTGACAGGAAGCCATGGCATCTTGTAGTTTTCACTCACATTCTTCATGACCTCAGACCTTTTCCTGGTGTTTTGTTATGTTCTTTGTTTTTGATTTAGATCCTTTTCTTTCTTTTTTTTAAAAAAAAAGTTAGATTTTTTTAAAAGATTTATTTATTATGTAAAAGTATTCTGCTTGCATGTACACCTGCAGTCCAGAAGAGGGCACCAGATCTCATTATGGATGGTTGTGAGCCACCAGGTGGTTGCTGGGAATTGAACTCAAGACCTCTGAGAGCCATCTCTCCAGCCCCCCATAGATCTTAATAGGCATGTATTCCAGATTTGCAAATATTTTCTTCCAGCCTGTGGATTACCTCTTTTGTTATTTTCAGGGTCTTTTTTTAAGTGCATGTGGATGCGTGCAGGCCACTTGTGCGTGCACACGTGTGGAGGTCAGAGGGCAGCTTGTGAAGCAGGTTCTCCCCATCCACCTTTACCGGGGTTTCGGAATCACCAGGCTCATGTAGCAAGTGCCTCTACCAGCTGAACTGTCTTGTTTACCAACAGTGTGTCTTTTAAAACAGTAACCTTGTTTACGTCAGTTTGTCAATATTGATTTGTGCTTTTGTTATTATGTTAGGGCTTTGCCTAACCCAAGGTCTTAAGATTATTATGTTAGGGCTTTGCCTAACCCAAGGTCTGCCCTCTTCCTCCTCCTCCTCCTCCTCCTCCTCCTCTTGTTCCTCCTCCTCTTCCTCCTCCTCCTCTTCTTCTTCTTCCTCCTCTTCTTCTTCTTTTCTAGTTTAATCATTTTTATGAACTTCTGCTAAGTGGTTGAACACTATATATGCATTTACTCGAACTCATCTTTTTCTTTCCTTGGTTTATTTTGGGGTGCTGAGGGCTGAACCCAGGCCCTCATATGTGTGACACAAAGCACTCCACCAATGAACTGAGTCCTTAGCTGAAGTCTCATTTTCATTACCAGCCTCTCTATTAAAAACCAGACCTCTGCCTTAGACTCCAATATCAGTGCTCTTACCGGACAGCAGTGCAGGTCCTTCTGTGGGCTGGTCAGTTAGCAGCAGTTATCAGGGTCTGTTTTAAATTCTGAATTTAAAGGTGTTTGTGTGCTTGAACGATATTCCGCCCCCTCTCTCTTCACATCATTAACTTAAATACCAACTCTCTAAAATGTGTCTTTTTATTCAACAAGCTCAAATATCCTATAATGTCTGTTAGCAGTAATCATAAATTTTTAATTTAAATCTTACAGCCATGGAAGTTTTTAAATTTTAAGTTATAACTCATATATATATTCTAGGTGCAGAAAATATGATACAAGATATTCAAGCTTAAAAACGTATTATTTTGGGTAAAATTGTGTGGGAGAAGTAGTATGATATATTAGCTGGGAGAGTAGAAGGAGTGGCATAAACGCTCAGTTGTTGATGGATTCTTCCAGTATTTTTTTTTTAATGTTGTGTTTTTTAAGATTCTGTTGGCTACATTTAAAAGAATAGTTTTGCTTTTAAAATGTCAGTGTTTACAATATCCCAGAAATTGCATTTAAACTATGATGAAAAATTCTACATGTCAACCGAGAAACCATAGCGAGTGTGGCTGAATTTTTCAGTCATTTCAGAAAACGTGTGGGTAAAATAATAATAATAAAGAGACACCCGCCGCTCTCCTCCACTGCATTCCCATGAAGAACTGAGCAGGAGTTGGCATGATGCTGGCTGGGAACTGACAGTCATTAATGAGCAGGGAGGTGAGATGTTCGGGAGAGTGGTTCTGCCTCTGCACCAGGGACAGTTCCTTCTGAATGGGGCCAGGCAGGCAGGAGGGCCAGCCTCCTCTGTCCTCTGAAAGGGAGTTTGAAGGTAAGAATCCTAAGCATAGCCATTTTTACCTGTTCTGGTTAAAGATTCTCCTGAGCAGCTGTTTGGGTGGAGGAAGAAGGGACCAGAGAGTGAATTCTGTGCTATGCAGGTGGGTAGATATCCTGAAGACAGAATGCTCCTGGGGCTGCAGGGATCAGAACCATGCCAGCCATCTTTACTAAGGTGAATGAAGACTGACACACGAGCTAGAGGCATGCAGGATCTTTCTCTTTCCTCTATTTCTCTCCATACTTCAGCCTAGACTTTGGAGTGGAGTTCTTCAGCGTGCCTGGGCAAATTTCTTCCTTTGTGAGTATTTTTAATCTGATGGTTTAAATGAGAATGGCCTCCATAGGCTTGTACATTTGAAGACTTGGTCCTGAGTTGATGGAACTTTTTGGGAAGGATTAGGAGGTGTGGCCTTGTTGAAGGAAGCATGTCATTGGGGATGGGTGTTGAGGTTTCAAAAAACCTGCTATGCCCAGTGCCTAGTGGTTGTTGCTGGAAATCAAGCTCTCTGAATCAATAAGCCAAATTGAATGCTTTCTTTTTGTAGGTTGCCTTGGGTGTGGTGTTTCGTCACAGCAATAGAAGAGCGACTCAGACAGAAGCAGACATGATGAGCTGTGGTGCTGAGACTGAACATGAGGTAATGATGGCCATGACAGGATGGCAGCCGAGATAGGGGTGTGAGACTCATTTTTCCTGGCTAAACACAGTCTGGTCCTCCCCCTGCTTCTTGTCTCAAGTCCCTCCCACACAGATCAAGTACAGCTTCTCCCTAACCATTTCGGAACCATGTTCCCCGACGGATGTTAAAATGAAGCTTTAGGGAATACAGAGATTTTCTACATACAAAGTGATGACTAAGCCAGGGGAGGGACTCGACTCCTTGCCCAGGTCAGGGGTGCTGGCAGTTCAGGGTCAGGGGGAGGTAGGCAGGGATGGGGAGAGCTGCGGGCTGAGATAGGGAAGTGCTGTAGTAACCCAGGCAGCTTTCATGGCAGAGCTCTGGGAATCCTGTCCAGAATGTTTGCTCACCGGCCAAATTAGGTTCCGAAAGACCCAGCATGACTCACCTCCTTTAGGTCAGGCTCTTGAAGCCTTTATTAACTAAAACCTTGTCAACCAGTCACATCTTAGTCAGACTCTGGCTATCTAATTGGTACTTTAAAAACAGAGACCCACGAAATGTAGGGCATCAAAACAAGGTTTGATTGGGAGCAGAGATGTGGTGAGGTCCTCCAGGGGCATTTAACTAGGGAGGCAGGTACTTGGTAAACCAGCTATTAGAGAGAAAGAGAGAGAGAGAGAGAGAGAGAGAGAGAGAGAGAGAGAGGAAGTAGCCTTAGCTGATTTTCCTTTCTCTTCTGTTTGCAGAGGGGAGGACCCTGTGTATGTGCTAGGCAAGAACTCTATTACTGGGCTATATCTGTAGCCCTGGTTTTTGTTTGTTTGTTTTTTTGTTTTGTTTTTCGAGACAGGATTTCTCTGTGTAGTTTTGGAGCCTGTCCTGGAACTCGCTCTATAGACCAAGCTGGTCTCAGACTCAGAGATCCACCTGCCTCTGCTTCCCAAGTGCTGGGATTAAAGGCGTGCGCCACCACCACCCAGCTCTGTTTTATTTTTTTAAGTAAGTTTTAGTTTAAAATATTGCTGGGTGGTAGTGGCACATGCCTTTAATCCCAGTACTCAGGAGGCAGAGGCAGGTAGATCTCTGTGTTCGAGGGCAACCTGGTCTACAGAGGAAGTTGCAGGATAGCCAGGGCTACACAGAGAAACCCTGTCTTGAAAAACAGAAAGAAAAAAAAAAGCTATGATGATGATGATGATGATGATGATGATGATGATGATGTATGTGTGTATATGTGCAATGTGCGCACACACGCATGCCTGTGCCACAGCATGTATTTAGGAGTCAGAGGACAATTTGTGAGAACCATTCTCTTCTCTCATCATGTGGGTTCCAGGCATCGAACTCAGGTCAGCCACCTTCCATGGCAACCAATTCTATCTGTTGAGGTATCTTATCCACCCTTTTGAAAGCTTTTAAGGCCACATCTCACTTCCTTGTCTGGCCTGGCCAGACAGTTCTTGACATTTGCAGTCCTCCTGCCTCAAGTGCCTGAGTGCCTGGGATTATAGGCCTATGACTTTGCACCCAGCTCTTTGGTTGATTCTTGTTCCCACAGAATCAGTGGTCATTCCACCAAAACTGTGGGATCTCCTCCGGGAAGAGAAATGAGTTGACAAGATGGCTCAGCCGGTAAAAGCACTTGCCACCAAGCCTGATGACCGGAGTTTGGTTCCTGGAACCCATACAGTAGAGGGAGAGAACCAGCTCCCACAAATTGTCTTCTGGCCTCCACATACATGCTGTGGTGTGTGTGTGTGTGTGTGTGTGTGTGTGTGTGTGTGTGTGTGTGTAATAAAATTATCTCAAGAGAAGCAGGTAGGAATAAACTGCAAGACACACTGTGACATTATAGTAACTGAACAAAACAAAAGCAATAGAATGGACCAGCCTATCAAAACTTAACATACACGGACTCTGAGCAGTTGTCTTTTTCAGAGTTCACCCCGCCGTCACAGTCTTTGCCTCGATGCCTGTAACACAAGTTTGAAGGCATCTGATGTCTTCCATTAGGGCTTTGGTTAAATAAACGGTGGGCCAGTTCTCAGGGAAGAGAGAAACAGAGATCCCGAGGATGGTTGTGGGTGGGAAAGCCTCCGAGCAGCCTCACAGATGTGTGCGTCCACGTGGCTCAGAACACACACCTGGGCAAATGTTAAAAACCAACCTAGGCTTCCAGCTGGGGCCGAAGCCAGACAGCACCGTCTCAGAACGAAGCTTCTGGGATGCAAGGAATCCGAACTTTCCCTCTGAAGTATGAAATTCTTCTTACAGCTTTGCGACTGAGATCTGCAGGGGTCATTTAAGCCGGGTGTTACTGTGTAGCAACAGCAAGGGCTCAGGGCTGTCAGTGATGGGATGGCTCAGTGGGCATGTCACTACAGCTTCATCATCAGGGACAGATGTCACAGTAGTGAAAACTACAGTCTCGTGGAGCCCAGGCTGGCCTTAACCTTGCCCTGTCGCTAAAGATGAGCTCGGAGTTCTGATCCTCCCACCTCCTGAGTACTTGGGTGACAGATGTGAACCATCACATTGTGACCTCCTCTGTGTCCGGGCTGGACCTCAAGGCTTAGTGCTCACTGGGTAAACGCTGCACCGACTCCAAAGCCCTTCACTTTCTGAGTACTATTACACTGTGCAACACTCTTTCCTTTTCCTCATTTCTCCACGTATTCCTTTGTCTGGATCAAAGGTGATTTAGTCACAAATATTAGACGTATTAGTATTTTTTTCTGCTTATAAAGTGTCGAGGTAGAAAAACTGACATTATTTTTTAAATTAAATTTTCGTAAGGTGAATTCCCAAATACAATTTATTTCTGAAAGACTCATAACCTAAATGGGATTAAATAGCCAAAATGAACATAATTCTTAAAAGTAATTTCATTTGATATAATGAATGTGAGACAGCCATCAAGGCGGCTGACAGCTATTAGACTCATGATTTCATCAAATCTCTATTATTCCGCCTTCGATCATTGAAAACTGTTTAACATATATTGGCTCACAAAGATTATAATAATGTTCTTCCTGAATTTATCTGACTAATATTCTTTTAAACTCTCAATATTTTCCCCAGTTCACTTGCTTTTTCCAAGTGCTTGAATTGTTTTGGAACATAAATTAATTGCTTTTGTAATCAGCATTAATTATCATGGCACTTTCATCTCGCAATCCTAAGTGTACACACATAGCTTCACTGACTAATAGAGTGTTCACATGGGATGCATGAGAGAGATCTTCACAGCTAGACATTCACAGTACTTCCTATTAACAAACTTAAAGGCAAGCCTTGCACATGTCTCTGCTGTAGATGGGCTGCTTAGATTCAGTGATGACCTCCTGCAACCGTAGCTGTCCATCAAGCTCAGCTCCAAATGCTGAAGGCAAAAGGGCAGTTTGCAGATTTGGGGCTGAACTCCCAGTGCGTCTCGTACAAGCGCCAATGCAGACAGTCTCCCATTTACGGAGATCTGCTTTCTGGTTTTCGGATTGTATGAAAAAAGTAAGAATGTAGTTAAAACCGTACTTCAAAATTTTTAATTTTTTTATTCACTCTTCCTGGCAATATGTGGTATCCTACTCTCAAAATACCCTATGGTGTCAGTGAGCTACCACATAGCCATGTGAGATGCTCTCAGTACTTGATTAGAAAGCATGCTTTGTGTTAGCTGATTTTGCCCAAATACAGGCTATATGGCTGTTTCAAGTACATTTGACATAGGCCAAAGGAAGCTGTGATGTTTGGTGTGTCAGGCATATTAGATACATTTTGACTTATATTTTCAGGGTTACCTTAGGCTTATAGGCATGCTATCCATCGTAAGTAGGGAAGCATCTTCGTACACGAACCTGCATATGCATGTATCTCTATGACCCCAGCTTCCTCAGGGAGGAGAACCCTGGAGGCTAAAAATTAAGACTGGGAGATATGTATAATGGCAAAATATTATACAGTGGAAATTAAAAAGCTAAAAGATTTGGAACGTTTTTTACCGTAAAGAAATGGCGTGTTTAAGGAGTGTCTTTTCTTTTTCTGTGGCTGTGACAAATACTCAGACACAAGCAACTCAAGGGAGAAAGGGTTTATTTCAACTCACAGTTAGAGGATACAGTTCGACATGATTGGGAAGTCAAGGCAGCAGCTTGGAGCAACTGGTCACATCTCACCCATAACCAGGAAGCAGCAGGGATGAGTGCAGGCCGCTACTCAGTTCCATTCCTCCACTTACACAGTACAGGATTCCGGCTTGGGAATGGTGCCGCCCACAGTGGGCAAGTCTTCCCACCTCAATTAAAGCAATCAAGATAAATCCCTCACAGGTATGCCTAGAGATTCATCAATTTCCCAGGAGGTTCTAGATTATATCAAACTGACAGTCATAGGGAGGTTGATATGTTTATCCTGATTTGAACATTGCACAGGTAAGTGTGCAGCAAAACATTACATAATACCTATAATTCTATACCATCTTAGGTTATCCATTAAAATTAGTTTTAAAAAGACTGTATAGTGTTTTGGGTTTTTGTGTTGGTTATTTGTTGTTGGGGTGGGGACAGAGTCTCATTATGTAGCTCTGGCTGCCTAGAACTCACTACATAGACAATGCTGGCCTCATACTTGCAATGATCCTCCTGTCTCTGCCTCTTGAATGTTGGGATCATAGGTGTGCACCACAATGTCCAGTTGTATATTCTTTCATATTATTCAATTTTTTAAAAATTATACTTATTTATTGTATGCATAAATATGCCCCTGCACTTGTGAATTTGCCGTGGCACACACATAGAGGTCAGAGGGCAGCCTATGGGACTCAGTTCTCTCCTTACACCATGTAGGTCCCAGGATTGAACTCAAGTGGTCAGCCTTGGGAGCAAGTGTCTTCACCTGCCACCACAGGGTCTCACTATGCAGCCCTGGCTGGCCCAAAACTGGCTATATAGACACACTGGTCTTGAATTCACTGAGATCTGCCAGCCTGTACCTTCCCCAAGTGTAGCTGGAGTTATCTCCAGTCCTGCCTGGGCCGGCAGCCACTCAGACTCAAATAAACACACAGATGCTTATATTATTTAAACTGTTTGGCCTAATGGCTCAGGCTTCTTGCTATCTAGTTCTTATATCTTAAATTAACCCATTTCTATTAAGCTATAAGTTGCCACATGGCTTGTGGCTTACCGGTACTTTACATCTTGCTTCTCATGGCGGCAGCTGGCAGCATCTCCTGCCTCAGCTTTCTGCTTCCCAGACTTCTCCTCTCTCTTTGTCCCACCTATACTTCCTGCCTGGCTACTGGCCAATCAGCACTTTATTTGTTAACCAATCAGAGCAACACATTCAGAACATACAGAATATCCCACAGCACCCAAATGCTGGGATTAAAGGTGTGTGTTACCATGCTTGGCTTAAGGATTTATTTATTTTTGTTTATATGTATGTGTGTGGAGTTGCATGAGTTTATGTACACCACGTGCATGCCATGCCCACAGAGGCCAGAAGAGGACATCAGTACCCCAGAAATTGGAGTGACAAGCAGTTGACAGCCATTATGTGGATGCTGGGCACTGAACCCTGGTCCTCTGCAAGAGCAGTAAATGCTCTTAACCACCAAGCCATCTCTCCAGTTCACTGTCTGGTGCTTTTTAAATCCCAGTAGTTTATCCCTTTTAAATATCTGCTGTTATCACTTAAGAGGTTATTAAAACAATGTGAGTAGAACAAAAGTTGTTTAAGGAAAGCAGTGTTCAAGGCTGCAGGTTGCCAAGCAAGACTTAGACCCTACCTGGTAATATGAGCCACAGGCAGTCCCTGGGAACCCTACCCTCCTCCAGTCTCCTGAAGGGGAGTTACCCAGTGAGAAAGTGGATCTCTTGTGTTTGAGAATGTTCAGTACTGGGAGAAGTTGATCAGCTATGTCCCAAATACGGAATGCTTTGTGTCCTGCCAGTCTTGGACACCGGGGTTCACTCCTAGAGAAAACAGATCCCTTTGAGGGTATTTGGAAGTACCTCTCAACACAGATGAGTTTTCTAGTGAATTTCGGAGTGCAGTCCCCTCCAGTATTCACAGCCAGAGAGTGAGGTGCAGCCTCTGAGGACTGAGGGTAATTCATTTGGAAGCTTGGGACAAGGAGAACGCTTCTGCTGGAGGACCTGTTGTGGGCTAGCCTGCAGTTCTCCAGTGTGTCTTTGGAGGTAACCTAGCTGTGAAACTGGAGGCTGCAGAATGATCTGAGGTGATCTGAGGCGAGGACTAGGCTGGGGTAGAAGAGACAGAGTCCTGTGAGAAGGCCTAGAGTCAGAAAGCAATGGTCTAGTTGCTTTTCCATTTCAAAATTCATTTCCTCAGAATTACACTAGACTCAGGAGCTCCAATCCTTGGGACCAAGGTGAGTGTGCTAGAGGCCCTTCTAATGGCTATGGCCAAATATCCTCTACAAACTGCTTAACAGAGGAAAGACCTAGTTTGGCTCACAGTTTGAGGAGGTTCAGTACACGGTCCCTTGGCCTTGTTCACTAGGTAGAACATCAAGACAAAAGCATATTGTGGAGGACCTTCTTCACGGTAGATATGAAGCAGAGAGAGAGGGCATACAGGAAGAGGCCAGGCTAAGATACACCACCCAGGGACACATCCCCAGTGACCTGCTGCCTCCAACAAACTTTCATCCTTCCAAATAATGCCATTGTCTTAGTTAGGGTTTCTATTGCTGTGAAGAGACACCATGACCACAACAACTCTTATAAAGGAAAACATTTAATTGGTGCTTGTTGTGAAATATTATTTTAAGATGTGTTACATTTGTTTATGCTGTGGAACATTTGTTTTAATGATGTAAAGATGTGTTGCATTCTTTTATGGTGCATTTGTTTAACTCTGTGAAGCTGTGTCACTTTGCCTGTCTAAAACACCTGATTGGTCTAATAAGGAGCTGAATGGCCAATAGCTTAGCAGGAGAAAGGATAGGCGGGGCTGGCAGGCAGAGAGAATAAATGGGAGGAGAAATCTGGGGGGGGGAAAGATCAACGAATAAGAAAAGAAGGGGCCAGTTACACAGTCACACAGCCAGACATGGAATAAGAAGGAAAGAAAAGATGTACTGAAATAGAGAAAGGTAAAAGCCCAGAGGCAAAAGGTAGATGGGATAATTTAAGTTAGAAAAGCTGGCTAGCAAGAAGCCAAGCTAAGGCCGGGCATTCATAAGAAATAATAAGATTCCATGTGCTTTATTTGGGACCTGGGTGGCAGGCCTCCAAAGAACAAAGAGTAAAACAACTAACAACAGATGCTGGCTTACAGTTCAGAGGCTCAGTCATTATCATCATGGTGGGACATGGTGATGTGAAGGCAGACATGGTGCTGGAGAAGGAGCTGAGAGTTCTACATCTTGATCACCAGACAACCAAAGGAGTCTGTAACACTGGGCATAGCTTAAGCATATATGACCTCAAAGCCCACGCCCAAAGTGACACATTTCCTCCAACAAGGCCACACCTCCTAATAGTGCCACCCCCTGTAGTCTAGCATTCAAACACATAAGTCTATGAGGGCCATACCTATTCACACCACCACAGCCATTGTGTTGTGAATCCATCAAATGATTAATCCATTAATTGTGTCATTACCCCCATGATCTAATTGTCTCTGAGTATGCCATCACAGATACAGCCCGAGGCCTCTCTAGACTTCTAGGCACTCCTGGATACAGTTGTGTTGATGGTCAGGACTGAGAGCACAGCAGTACCCACTGGCTGGTACTGGTAACCTGGTTTCTCTTTTCACCTGAAGCTCCCCTTTCAGAGCACTGCAGTTTGGAGAGACAATAGCTATTTAGTTGGCTCAAGAAGGCATTTTCAGGACCACTGAGATGGCTCAGTAGGTAAAATCCAGGAGATCTGAGTTCAATCTCCAAAACCCCCATAAAGGCAAAAGGAGTGAATTGACTCTACAACGTTACCTTCTGGCTCTGACATGCGCATTATGGCATGTACCTCCCCAATAAACACAATAAACAGGTAAATGTGTATGTGTGTGTATGAGAAAGAGAGAGACAGAGAAACAGAGAGACAGAGACAGAGAGACAGAGGAGATAGACACAGAGAGAGACAGAGAGATACAGAGACAGATAGAGAGAGAGGGAGACAGAGAGACAGAGATAGAGAGATTTTTGTAGCAGGCTTTTTCTTTGGGCAGCCAGCTCACAAAATATGACATGGAGACTTATTATTAATTATGAAAGCTTGGCCTATAGCTTGGGCTTGTTTTTAACTAGCTCTTATAATTTAAATTACCCCATTTCTATTCATCTACATGCTGCCATGTGGCTCGTGGCTTTTACCTCTCCTCCTGTGTGTCTTGCTTCCTCTGTGTCCAGCTGACAACTCCCCTTTTTCCTTCCCAGAGTTCTCTCTGTCCAGAAGTCCTGGCTATACCTCCTGCCTAGATACTGACTGTTTAGCTTCTTATTAAACCAATCACAGTGATATATCTTTACACAGTGCAATCAAATATCTTGCAACATATTTTGGGGTTGGGGAGATGGCTCAGCAGTTAAGAGCACTTGTTCCTCTTGTAGAAGACCAAGGTTCTGTTCCCAGCACCCAAGTGGTGGTTCAGAACCATCTGTAATCCTCGTTCAAAGGGATCTAATGCCCTCTACTGGCTTCCACAGACACCAGGCACACATATGGTATTCAGATATACATGTAGGCAAAACATCCATACACATAAAATAAAGATTTGTTTTTAAAGGAGATGACAACATTTTCCAGGTTCCAGTGCAAGGACAATGGGCTCAATGTATCCAGTTGTCCAGGGTTCCAGCCCTGAGCAGCACAGCTACTTCTGTGACCAACATCTTCTTTAAGGGATGACCACCAGTGACACTCTGGCCAGCAATGTATTCCCACTTTACCAAGACTAAATCAGAAAGCCACATGATAGGCTCATTAACTACTTGCCTCCACTTCTGGGAATGTATCCTAAGGGCATGTAAGAAAGATGCACAAGGAGGCCTAGAATAGTAATCATTGGGAAAGGAAAATGTGAAACTAATCAGAGTGGCTAATGCGAATTATGATACATTTATGTGGTAGAATGATTATATTTATATAGTAGGGGAGAGCAAATTTAGGTAATAAAAATGAAATTCAAGTGACAGACTGTTTCAAGTTTTTCAACTGTTATGCAAACACTTCAAAGTATACTGTGGTATATAATGAAATGTGTAAAAATTGTATTTTCTCTAATTGAAGTAGTAGCATGGGGGAACTTTATCACTCATGGGACTCTGCAAACAAGGCACTCTCTGCTCTCCCTACCCACTGCCAGGACAGGGCCTGCAAGGGACCCTGAGGCTTGCAGAAGAATTTCTAACAATATAAGAAAATTATGACATAATGTTATATGTTAAAAATCAGAATAAAACTCACACACTTAGTATGCCTCACTTTTATAAAATGCAACCAAATTCACACAGAACCACAGAAAAACATCTGGAAAAGACATATTAAGATATTGATGATTGTCTATTTAGGATATGAATATTTTATTTTTTTTTTATTCCAAAATTACTTTTCTTTTTTGAGACAGGGTCCTTTTCATCTCAGGCTGGCTTCAAATTCTATATAGTCAGGATCCTTCTGTCTCCACCTTCCAAAGGTTGGGATTATTATAGGCATGCACCACCAGACCCAGTTTACTCTGTGTTGGCATTGAACCCAAGACTGCATGCTAGGCAAGCACTCTGCCAACTGAGCTACATCCCCAGCCCTAATTAATTACTGTTTTTTTCTGTTCTGGGGAGTCAAACCCAGGGTCACATGGATACAAGGCACATCCGATCCCTTTCTCAAATTATCTTCCTGCCTTTTAACTTAAAAACCAAGGCTCATTTAGCTCCTGGTTTTGGAAGGACAAGGCTCAAACAGCTCAGCACAGTTAGAGCAAAGGCCCATCTTAAACGCAGCACATTGTGGCTAGGTGCAGGTGGGTGTTTCTGGCCTCAAATTTTCTTCAATGAACACATATCATGGTAATGGTGGGGGGAATAACAAGTCATGAGTGGGACCATACCCTATCTCCCTTGCCACCATTATAGAAATCGCTGTCTAGCCGCATGGTGAGCAGCAGCTGGATTTCCTTACCTGGGCTCTTAACTTTTTCCTGGTGCTGATGACTATCCTGTTGTGTGGGAGGAGGATGAAAGAAAAGGGGTCCTGGGACAGCTGTCATCATTCTCTTTCTCGACCTGAGTCCTTGTTGCAAAGATCTTGCCCAGAGTTACTAAGCTATATCGTTGCCTTGCCTGACTTTTCTGTACCTGTCTTTTATTTAAAAAAAAAAAAAAAGTTTTTAACCATGCAACATAAATAATCAATGTGTAGCTGAAGCGTACATATTGATTTTCATACAACCCCCTCTTTTTAGTTTCTTTCTCATTCTCCCCCCATTTCTGATCCTTTTCTGAAATCCTTTGGATGTTGCCCCCCCTTCCCACTCCCCCAGGTAACCGGTGTTACTCCCCCTGCTCTCTGACACTGTAGATAGACAGACAGACCTCCCATAGCTCCCATATCCACGTCCAACCCAGCACAGGTGGAAAGTGTTTGGGGGGAAGAATTTGCATCTGAACTGCACACACCCAAACTTTTCTTCTCATCGTTATTCCCTCAGCAATACGGAACAGTGATTCATAATGCATTTGCATCACATTAGGTATCAGAAGTAATCCAGAGAAGGTTCAAGAGGGTATGCCCCGCCTAGACGCAAATGCCATTCCATTTTGCATAAGGGACTGTGAGCATCCGCAGGTTTGGGCATCTGCAGGGGGCAGTGCCTAGGAACCAGTTCCCCAGGAATACAGACGGACGACTTATTATGAGTTGGGATTAGAACTACATCCTAGTTTTATTGAAAATGGTGTCAGAGCTTTTGCTTTTTATTCCCTTTGCTTTGGGAGGCTGATTCTGAGAGAAAGGGGAAGAACTGTATTCGCATAACAAGTTAAAATCCTTAGATCTCTGTCTTGGTTTTTACCATAATCATTGTAAGACTTCCCCCCCCCCCATAGTCTCTAAATTTGCTGCAGTGAATATGCACGGCTTTAAGACAGTCGACTTACACACAGGGTGAACATGAAAGGGCCCTAGAAGGCCCCAAGCACCGGCTCTGGCCTCTCCCTCACTCTCACTGAGCCAATGGGGTGGAGAAGGCCCGCTTTCCTCTGATATTTCAGCCTCCTGATGTCTACCAGAGAACACCTCCTTGTCAGGGCACGTGAAGAGGGTGACTTTCAGGGTCCTTTGCTCTGAGGTGGGGGTAATTTGTTAAATAGCCTCTGCTGACCATGCCAGCTTCTCTGCATGCATGCTGTGTGGTGCCCCCCGACCCCCATTCTGAGATTAACCTCCAAAACCATGCTCTGATAAGAGAATTCAGGTGTGTGTGTGTGTGTGTGTGTGTGTGTGTGTGTGTGTGTGTGTGTGAAGGTACCCAAGGGTGTACCGTCCCGGGGACATCATTCCAGTCAACAGAGGTACACTTTGTTTGGCAATTCTCCTTGACTAGCACCCACAGAGCTGTCCCCTCACTTGGTCACATGTGAATGGCACTGGTGAGGCAGACGCACTGGCCCTGGAACACTTTCAATTTTTATTAATTAGCACTACTGGGTTCAAGGCAATTGAAACTCCAGGATCTAAAACGCCCCTCAGGCCTCCACAAGCTCTGGGCTCAGGAGCCTGACATGAACCATACAGGGATCCAAAAGCCTGTACTCTATTCCCCTTGGCCCAGGGACATTGGCGTTTGAGCTGTCCCACATGAGCACCAAAATTCCAGGAAGGCTCCACCTCTCCTTTCTTCCAGACACCTTCAAGCTTCAAGTATTTCTTCCTCTGCTCCCCAAGACCCTTCACCCCTCTACCACAGAGAGTGCACGCTTCCTAGCCCATCTACCTTCCTTTTTACTGAGAATCTTATGAGAATTGATCTATCCAATTAAGCCAGGAAATTGTTCTCTAAATTTAACATGTCCATCAATCGTACCCACAATGGCCACATTGATTTGGAGGACTGGAGCTTTGAGGTGATTTTTATTTAATCCAGCACAAACTCCATTAGGCTCCCCCCTCCCAGGCATCATTTCTCAATTTGGTTTTGTTAAACTCAGCTTCGAGCATATCTCATGAATCATCCTCATCAATGCCCTCCTGCTGAATTCCCCATCTCCATGCAGGAGCTGCTCAGGGCAGTCCCACACCACTCTGTGCTGTTGACTTTGCTGTACCTAGTGACCTCACTGGTGAATTCTGTTTACACCCAGCTTCTTTTCTGAAAGCAGAATATATATGTGTGCACAGAAAGATGGTCTCTATTAAACTCAAACTCCACTCCGGTCATTTCCTCCATCTTGAGAAACCATCTGTTAGCTCCAGCATTGCCTTGATGGACTACTCCATGCCAAGAGGGCCCACACACATATGCACAAAGACAGTTCCATTTGGAGACTGGATGTCATCTTTAATTAATAATGCCACAGCTTAACATCCTTTTCGTTGCCGTGGCAGATGGCGTGTGTGTGTGTGTGTGTGTGTGTGTGTGTGTGTGTGTGTGTGTGTGTGTTCCTGAATACATGAGGGGCCAGCAGAGACTCCCAAGCAGTTCTCAGCCAACGACTCTTGAGCAGCAACAGTCTCCATAGGCATGGAGGCTAGACTCTGCCTCCTGTGGTCTTGAGTCTTTCTTCCTTCTGGGTCACCTTGCGTGTGTTCTGAAGGCAAGGCTAAGGCCTGTACCAAGTCAGATCAAAGGGCCTCTCAGCACAGCCCAGCCTCCAGGTCTCAGACCTCACTGCCCCTAACCAGAGGGATGCCCCTGGTCAAGATACAGACTGTCTGACAGAGGTGGTCAACCTAGGCCAGCACTGGTCCCCTGTGACACTCAGGGAGCAGCATCAGAGTGGTCCAGCCCTGGGCTGAGAGCTGAAGCTGCTGGGACATTTGATGAATTCCTTTCATTGACAAGCTGGATGCAGCTCAGGCATTTTGGAGGGCCACTCAAAAGGGGCAGACTTGGTGGCAGCCACTGGAGGTCATTTCCAACCCAAACCAAAGAGCTCTCTCTCCTGCCATCTCTACTCTCCAGTTTCCACACATGCCCAGTAGGTCCACAGCTCAGATATGGCAGGGGAAAGTGATGATGGGTCACAGGAGACCATGAAACCTGGGCTGAACTGGATCCGCAGCCATATGCCAGCCTGAAGCCAGCCCTCTCTCCCATGGTCAACGACAGGCAGAGCTTTCTGAAGCCAGATGGGACCCCTTCCCAGGCCAGGCAAGCAAGTTCTCAGCCCCGGGGCAGAGGGCAAATCAAAACGGCTCTACTGTCCCATTCCACTGTTCTGTGCCTTGGGAAGGCAAGGAGCCCAAGTCCAGGAGGGTGGGATCAGCTGTTAGGGAAACAGCGCTGTCCAGGTGAGGCCTCTGGCCGGAAGCTGGGCTTGTTCAGTGGGCTGGGGTAGTAGGTGGTTGTGTACACATTGGTCTGCTGTAATGGGTAGAAGTTGGCTCTGTCGTCAGGGATCAAGTTATTCTTGTTCAGTGTCTGCAGGGAGGAGAAGGAATCAGAAAGGAGAGAAGGGATAAGGAAAGGGCCAGCCTAGGGCAAGGAGTCCTGGAAGCCAGCCATTAAGGGGCAAGTCTAACTATCAACCCAGTGCTCCTTCACGTGACCACTGCTCCCCCACCCCCCAACCCAGCGATGACCAGCATCGAGCCAGGACCACAGTCCCATTCACCCTGCTCTTTGTGTCACCCAGAGGTTCCCACCTTGAATTCCATGGGGGTGTACTTCTCATTCTTGGGGGTGCCTCCACCCTTGTAGTGCAAGTGGTTAGGGGTGGCAGGATGGACCAGCGTGGATTCCTGAGATTGGCGCCGGCAGTGTTGGCAAGACAGGTACACCGCCAAGGTCAAGAGCCCGGAGCCCAGGAAGCAGGACACACCCGTGGCTACCAGCTGGATGAGACTGAACCCTGGAGGAAGAGAGACGGGTGGGAAGGGAAGGGTTGCTGGCAAGGAGAAGGCCTTCTGATTGTCTCCCTGGGAGCAGACACATTGTCAAGAGGTCCCAGGATGTGGAGAAAGCTAAGGGCTTTGGGGCCAGAACCAAAGAGAGAGGTGGGGGAGGCTGTCACCAAGACCCCCTCTCCCAGGACAGCCTGTAGGTGGAGTCAGAAGTGACAACCTAAGGATTTGGATGCGGGCTGATGATGGCCTCCTAGCCGGGAGGCCTCGGAGGGGACTGTGCAGACCTCCTCATACACAACCTTGAAGACAGGTGGGGACCCGCTCCCCCCGCCCCCCCCCGACACATACACCCAGGCTTGGCTGTCTGCAGCAGAAGTGGGAAGAATGCAGACTCAAGTGGTGGATGAGGGACTGTGACATGAGTGACATGGATGGAGGGCAGTGACAGGAGTGACTCTTTACCTCCACAACTGGTGGTCTCCTCCACACTGGAGGCAGGCAGGATGACTGCAGGGAGATAAACGGATATGGTTGGAATAGAGTAAAGAAGGAGGACTCCCGCCTGGGCTGGGTGCCATCTAAGAGAACCTTTAGGTCAATGGCCTTCACTCCCTCCAGCTTCTCTGTAGACCCCCTCCTCCCTCTATAGGGTGGACCGTTCAATAGGTGTGTAGTATGAGAGCCTCAAGCATGAGACAAATGTATCATTTCTGATGCTTCATCCTGTACTCCAATCTCCGCCACAGGGTTCAGGTTTCAGAAAGGGAAGAGTGTGTGTGAGGGGACCGAGGGGGAGATGGTGGAAAAGTACTAGCCAAAGGACCTACCAGGAATCTCACTGTAGGGACAGGGCCGGCTCTGGGTGCTGTTGCCAGGACAGGCACCCGGCCCAGGGACAAGCTCCTCACAGCTCCGGCTCCTGCTCTGGGTCCCATCCTCCGTGCAGACACCCCACTCAGACCACAGTGACCAGCCTTCTGTGGATTGTGGGTTGGGATGAGGTTGAATGTCTCAGGGTCTCCCTGTTGAGGGGTTAGCAGCTCCCAAACACTCCCCACCCCCAGTCAGAGGCACCCAGTACCTGGGCAGGCCTGCGTGGCACATAGTGCCTCCTCCGTGTGCAGCCCGAGACAGATGTCCTCACCCGGGGACGGTGCGGGGTTGGTGCAGGAACGGGTGCGTTGATAGTGGCCACCACCGCAGGATGTTGAGCACTGGGACCATGCGGTCCAACAGGACCAGGCACCCCGCACTGTAAGCGTGGGTTGGGTGTGTGTATGTGTGTGTGTGAGAGAGAGAGAGGCTGACCGGGGCCTCATTCCCTCAACATCCACACCACGCAGAATCAACAGATCAAAGTATTAAAGGATGTCTCCCCAAACTCCGTATGAGTTTCATCTCAAATCAAGTTCCCCTTTTGGCTAGCTGGGTAGAGGAATGAAAAAGCGCAGCAATAATGAAGAAAGGAAACCCTCGCTCCTGCTCCACTCAGTAGCCACTGAGTCCATGGAGAGGGCAGGACTCAGATCTCAGTGAGTTGAAGCTGTTCCAGATAACGAGTTCCAGGCTAGCCAGGCCTATTGGGACTCTGTCTTAAATAAACAATAAGCAAACAAATAAATAAATAAAATCTGGGACCCCTTGCAGAATTGGCAGAGAGGGCTCACCTCCTCAGGCTTGAGAGTTCCTGGGGAGATGGAACTTTTGCCCGAGGCTAAAGTTTTCTTCCACAACCTTACCTGGGCAAGCCTGCGGGTTGCAGTCTTGGTACTCGGCAGCGTCTCCCACACAGGGCAGTCCCCCGTTGCGGGGCTCCGGGTTGGTACACGTTCTCTTGCGGACGCGGAAGCCCAGCTCGCAGTCCCGGGAGCAGGATGACCAGGGGCCCCAGGCGGCCCAGCCACCGCTCAGAGAGTGCGGGGACGTGCTCCCGCTGCGCAGGAGATCCTCCACCAGGGCTGCAGAAGGCCGGCGGGCTCAGTGATCTCGGTGCTGGGCGGCTTGCACCGCCCCAAGCTACCCCGGCACCCCTCGCTTCCGACCTCCCTCCCCACCGCCCCAGGCCGTACCGTCGGTGTCGCAGGCTCCGCTGCCGTCGGCGGGGCAGGTCCTGGTCTCCGTCCTCCTCTTGCCGAACTGCAGGCCGTGCGGGTCCGGCAGCGGCGCGCGACACGTGAAGCGGAAGCGCTGCTCCTGTCGTGCGCCACCCTGGGTCACGTTCACCGGCAGCCAGGGCGTCCAGGGTGTGTTGCGCCGCACTTCCGGGCAGGCCTCGGGGTTGCAGGTCTTGAACTCCTTCGGGGGGAGGGTAGTTTCAGAGCCTGCCGGCTTCCCCGCACCCCGCGCCCCGGCCCCGCTCCCCGGTGCCCTCACCACGCCGCAGCCCGGGCAGGAGTTGCCATTCTCGCAGGCCCGACGGCGCGACTGCACGCCGCCTCCACAGTTGCTACTGCACTTGCTCCAGGAGCCCCAGGAAGCCCAGAAGATGGGCACCGGGCAAGGTGTATTTTCATTACAGAACCTGGGGAGAAGGGAGGCGTGAAACCCTAGGGAGAGGTACTGTCATCCCCGGGCTGGAGGATGCCCAGATCCCCTGCCTCCCTGCAGCCACAGCTAAGCTCACCGCTCCTCCCGGCTCTTGCCCACGCAGATGCGGCCCCCGTGGCGGGGCGCGGGGTTGCTGCAAGTTCGCTGACGGACCTGGAAGCCGATCCCACAGGACGTGCTGCACTGTGCCCACGATGACCATGTGGTCCACGCCCCATTCCTGGTGGAGTGGGAGGGGACAGAGACACATGCCCCTCTGAGCCCGAGCTTCATAGATCTGGGCTGCATCTGGGGCAGATGGATTTTGTATTGTTGTCAGGACTGGCGAGACAGTGACAGAAAATATCAGCTCCTAACCAGGCGGGCTCAGGCAGATTCGTGCATTCATCCGTTTGCTCATTCATGCCTCAAATATGTATTGAGAGCCTTCTTCCATTTATCAGGCTGTGCTCAGGGCCAAGGACACAGTGATAGGGCCGGGCCCCTACACAGACAGGCAAAAGGACACACTCTTTAGAGGTCTCAGTTACCATTCCATCCTGAAACCTTCCTTTCCCCCTTCTCAGATACCCAAGCCTCCTCTTAGACCTCACTCTCCCCGATTCTCCCCTGCATTAGCTTTCCCCCGCTGCAGACATCCATGCCCAAGTTGACCTCAGTGACTGAAGTTGGACTCCCCTGTGTACTGGTACCCTTATCCTTAATATAAGACTAATGGCTGAATTCTGACCCCTCGAAGTTGCTGTGAGGGTTAAATTAATGAATGTAGATAAAATAATTATTTTAAGAGTCTCTAAAATTATGGGTTAGTTGTGATAATAACCACTTTATGCAGTTCCCAAGTACCAGGCAGTATAGTTCCTAACATACATTATCTCTTTTAACCTTCTCAGCAACTCTCAGGTGGGTATTGCATGCCTTATTTTAAAAAGAGTAGCTAGAGGTCTGTCCGAGGTCATGCCTCTAGACGGCACAGCCTGGGATCGTCACCCTCTCATGCTGTCCCTCAAGTTTGGAACAGCAAAGCTGAATGCAGCTAGCTTTCGGCATGCCTGTCCAGTCTTTCTTTCCGAATTCCAGCCATGAGGCAGAGATTCTTCTTCCATTGACGTGAAAACTCTCCTAGTGCTCACATTTCCTGCCTCAGACAATCAATAGCTTCCTGTCCAGTCCCCAGTACTGCACTGAAGCGTAAACACCTGGGTGAGATGCCCCATGTCCCCAGTTCTCTCCATGAGTCCTAAGCGGACACTATATAAACCCTGTCCTCACTCGCATACCTGGAGCAATTGGCGATATGGATGGCTGGCCCCAGGCATTCCAGGCCCCCACAGCGGGGCCTTGGGGAGTCACAGGATCTGGCCCGGCACAGGCAAGAACCCGAGTTGTCTCCATCTAAGTGCTCACACGGTTTCCATGGTGACCACGGGCCAAAGCCCCCGTCCCGTGTCACATTCCGCACCTGCAGACTCATATAAGGGGCAAGACTTCTGTCACACAAGGCAAAGGCAGGGGAGGGCATATACTGATGGGGAGTCGTGGCTGGCATGGAGGGGAAGGGTTAGGGGAGGGCACACAAGGGTTCTCACAGGACAGGCTGTGATGTTCTGGATCCAGAGGCTCATGTTGGAACTGTCCTCCAGTGTGCTGCAATGTTGCCGTTTCCCATCCCAGCCGCAGTATGGGTCCCGCGCTGCCAGGCATGCCCTGCCAGATGGAGGTCCTGAGACTCAAGCTTACTGGCTTCCCAGTCTCAGCTTTGTCTCTAGAAAGCACCTGGCAAGCCCACTTTGGGCACCTCTTTCTATCCTGGTTTTCCTCTATGAAAAAGGTTAAGTTCAAAGTTAGGGATTTAGCTCAGCGGTGGAGCGCTTGCTCAGCAAGTACAAGGCCCTGGGTTCCATCCCCAGAATCAGAAAGATGGAAAAGAAAACAGCTAAGTTCACTGTGTCCTTGCTGTGGGCCTGGACCCATTTAAAGCACGTGCAGAAGCATGAATGAGTTCGGTGCAATAACCCAGTGAGGTAGGCTGTTACTGTTCCGTCAGGTAGGAGGAAACTCAGAGAGCTCAGCAAAGACTCAGACTTAGTCAAGAGACTAGACTGTTTTCTCCTGAGCTGAAGGGACCCATTGCTCCTCACCTGGGACCACTGGAGGAGATGTGGTCTGCAGAAATGCAAAGAGACAGCCCTTCCCTGTCAGACCCTCAGAGCATAGTTATTCTTAAGCCTGGCTCCTATGAAAATCCCCTGAGGAGCTTGAAGAAGCAGTGGTACCCAAGTGCTCCCCAACACGAGTCTGTGTGGTTTTTAGAAGTCCAGGACAAGGCTAAAGGAAGTCCTGTTGTGAATCACCAGGATGGCTAACCATCTTTTCGTGGAGCCAAGGAGAGGGGAGAGGAGGTTTCCCAGTGATCACACAAATTGTATCTTGCGGAACTGGACCCAGACCTAGGCTTCCCAACTGTCATCCCCCTTACTTTCCATCCTCCAACCAGTTGGAAGTCCTATTGCACGTCACACCCTGACTGGTGTATGGACCCATTTCCCAAAACTCAGCATGCTGGGTACAGTCTAGGGTCCTGTGTGTTTCCCCATGCTTGAGCTGTTTGGGGCCAGAGAACAGCGGCTAGCACTTTAGCATTGGGAGAATAAGCTGAGCCACTAGGGTGGGATGCTACCCTACCTTTCCCTGGCCACAGGGCTGGCCTTTCTGCAATGTCCCAGAAAAGACAGTGGTTCACACCCCAGTGCATGCCCCAGAATCCTCCACTTATACTCCAGGGCTCCTTTCTTCCTTTTCTTGTGGTTTACATTTTTTAAATAAGAAAGTTAAATCTCTGCTAGGAGGACTTCAAGGAAGAAGAAGAGAGTCTGTGGGGATCACAGAGCCAAGATGTGCTGTCCACTGCTAACTGAAGAGTACCAGATCCTGGAGGCAGAGGGAGGGGGCCCCTCCAGGCCAACGGGATACACACAAGAGCCAAGAGCTTGCAGCTTTTGCTGTCCTAGCGATGGGATTCTTCTTTTCTCTTGAAGCTTCAGGGACAGTCATTTGTCAGCCATGGTTTAATTGATCCACTAATAAATTAGTTAATTACTAGATAAGGTCTCACTCTATTGTCCAGACTGGCCTGGATCTTACTAGGTAGCCCAGGCTGGCTTCAAACTCCCAGCGATCCTCTTTCTCATCCTCTCAAGTGTTCAGATTCGAACCATAGGCCACCATGCCAGGCTCCTGCAAGTTCTGTACACTTAGCAAATTCAATAGGTCATGTCATGCACTGGAGGGAAAAGGAGGCCTTGCAGAGAGAGAGAGAGAGAGAGAGAGAGAGAGAGAGAGAGAGAGAGAGAGGGAGGAAGGGAGAGATGCAAATACAGAAGGAATAATTGAAGACGCCTTCCCCACCCTGATAGCACTAATTCTGATATGCTGTGATTGGTACTTGGCTCCCTGACATGTAGAGCACAGCTTGTTGGCTGCACGTGCTTGCTTGTCTCATTTTATTAGCTTTGCAATAATAGGATTCTGCAGTTTCTAGGTTTTAGATCTACCTGTTGTTATTTGTTTATGTTATGTAGGGGGCAGGCATGCTCTTGCCATGGCTTGTGTGCAGAGGGCCCCCACCTGTGGCTTTTTAGTAGTGTTAGCCCGTGTTCCAGGCTGGCCCATGATCTTGTATAATCCAGGTGGTGCTTTGGGCATCTGTGGAAGAGGCCCTGATTGGACCCCACAGAGCACACCGTGGCCTACCTGGGAATCCAGAGCACTTGTGGGGCTTGTGAATGTTTCCTCTTTACTCGCTCAAAGACAACATAATACATTTTATAGCATAAGCATGCTCATATTTTGCCTTTGAGACCAACAGTTTGATTTGAGGGTTTTTCACTGGCAGAATTTTACCAAACTGGATGTTGTGGGGCTCAAAACAATCCAAGTGCACAAAGAATATTGGTGCCTATGGCTTTGAGATCCTGCTCACTGACTAAGAGTTGGATCACAAGAATCAAATCCAGCCAGTCGGAACTCAATAGAGCCCATGACTTGTTATAGATAACAACTAAGATTCTGTGTGTGTGGTGTGCATGCTCACACAGACGTGCAGCCGCATGTGAGCACTTGGGTGTAGAAGCTTGGGGACAACCTTGGGTGTCACACACCCACTTCCTTTATAACAAGGTCTCTCACTGGGAGGCAGAGCTCACTAATTAAGCTGGATTGCTGGCCACCAAGACCTGGAACCTCCCATCTCCACCTCAATGAGGAGATTACAAGTGGGAGCCACCACAACAGGGATTTTCTTGTGGGTGTTAGGGGTTGAACTTGGTTGCCCATGCTTGCCAGGCAAGTGCTTTGTTGACAAGACCATCCTGAAAACCCCAAAGTAAGATTCTACCCAACAAAACAAGTGTCTGCTAGCAGAGAGATTGATTAAGGATGGAAATGTTGAACCAGGGTTTATAAGGCTAAAGCAAAAGATTCTGGTGGAACCCAGTATGCCTCATGTTACTTCTTCCCCTAAAGCCTTGCTGGGTCTAAAGCAGTTGTTTCTAGTCTTGAGTGCAGACCCTAATTCCCTGGGCATCCTTTGAAACACTTATGCAAACAGAACAAAACGCCTCCCTGCATCTGGGCCTCTGGAACTAAAAGTCCAGGGTTAGAATCTTTAAACGTCAGTGAATAGTTATGGTGTTAGAATCTCCAGTGAAGAGTTAGGGCGGAAAATTTTTGTTCCAGGACCATGTTTGTCAAGGTCCCAAGTCAAGTGGGATCTTGTTTCCTCCCAGGTCCTGACAGAATAAGGGGACAGGGGAGAAAGACAAAGTAGAAACTTGACACACTTTTCTCACCCCAAGTCCACTCACTCACTCACTCTCTTTCCAGTCAAGGTCTTGAGAAAAAAGAAGACAGCAGATGCTCTACAGAGAGCCCACCCCCTTGGTCTGAGAGGCCTTTGAGACTTCTCTTCAGGGCCAGTGCCGCCTCCTCCTCCTCCTCCTCCTCCTCCTCCTCCTCCTCCTCCTCCTCTTCCTCCTCTTCCTCCTCCTGCTAATAACTAGAGGGGATGGCTACTCCCGCGGCTCAGGTGAGTCCACACTCACTGTCTTTGGGCTAAAGGGCACTTCAAAGCCAACAGAACAAGGAATGTGCTTTAGAAAATGAAAGCTCCATGCTAAAGAGCACGGAAGTGCCTGTCACTGAAGGAAGTAGCGGGAATTTAGAGTTCTTTCATGAAAAGAGCCATCAGGCCAATAATACATCACTGTGTCTTTTTTACTGCAGTGTCTCAAGCAGCCGTTACCGAGGGGAACAGGTTTATTCCACTGGCTCACAAGTAGGACGGAGATGGATGGTGGGCATTGTAAGCCTGAGAATCCTAGCTCCCTGCAGCAATAGTGCATGGGGGGAGCTGTCCAGGGTAGAAACAGCATCACGGCGCTTTGGAGGAAGTAACAAATACTCAAGACTGCCCAGAACGAGGACCTGGTTGGGAAGAGACACCATTGAGCCTGGGCCTAACCCTGAAGCCATGGGGCAGACAGAGGGTATCTGTGAGTGAGCCAGGGTTGAGGTGAAAGGTCAACAGGAAGGAGGAAAGGGCTGACTCATGGACTGAGCATCTTAGCTCCTCTCTGGCCAAGCCAGCGTATTGGTTATGTGGAACAGAGTTTGCTTTGATTAAAGGAGGTAGAGGCAAGCTCCTGGATGCTGGGTAGAGGAGGAGGCTGGGGAGTGTCTCTGCTTACCCACTTTGATCTTCCCGACAACTTTGGAAGGAACAGGGGCAGACATGAAATGCCTGGAACATAACGAAGCCCCCCCCCCCCCCCCCCGCCCCCTTGATAGCACTAATTCTGATACGCTGTGATTGGTACTTGGCTCCCTGACATGTAGAGCACAGCTTGATGGCTGCACGTGCTTGCTTGTCTCGTTTTATTAGCTTTGCAATAATAGGATTCTGCAGTTTCCAGGTTTTAGATCTACCTTTTTTTTTTTAAATTACATTTATTTGTTTATGTTATGTAGGGGGCAGGCATGCCCTTGCCATGGCACGTGTGTGGAGGGCCCCCCCACCTCTAGCTTTATGACAGGATTTTCACCGTATACGTCAGCAGCTTGTAAAACAAACTCAGGAAACAAGACTCCGAGCTGACCTCCTGGCACCTTGTTGCAGAACGGCAGCCTGTTGGGGACACTATACAAGCTCCTGGCTTCCTCTGCGAGATCCTGCGAGTGGGGAATTGTCCCTGCCCTTCACCATCCTCTCATCCCACTGCAGACCCATGGCTTTGCAGTGGGCGGGAGCCACACTAACCCATCCCAGATGTCCATCTGACTCATGACAAGGTTGCTAGTCTGACCTGTCCTCTAGAGTAACTCCCTGGATAGTCTGAGACTCTAACCATTGTGCTGCCACCATGATTCAGGTCAAAATCCTCCCATGACATTCTCAGCTGGCCTCAATCCACTCTCCAGGCCCACTCCCCTGCACCAGCCTCTTCTGAGGCCAAATAATTGGTTGACTGAAGCACCAGCCCTGGGAGGAAGGTCACCCTGTGCTGGGCAGGGCTGCCTAGTGAAGAATAAAAAATACTGGGCTACTGGGCTTTCCCTCAAGGATTTATAACCTCTTGGAGAATAAGGCGTGTGTTAAAAGTTTAACAGCGACACCGTGTTTAAAGAGACCAAGAAACAAGGGAAATGCTCTCAGCAGGTAGCCGCTGCTTTCTGGCCAAACAGAGCTGTGTGTATTTGGTGTCATAGATTCCGAGGCCAGAGAGCCCAGGAGGCTGGAGCCTCCTAAAAGCAGAAAATAAAAAGGAATAAAGATACTGTCTATCCTTTATGACTTGCGAGCCTGGGCTCTTCATGAGTACCAGGCCCGGTCTTCACAGTTCTGCCAAAATAAAACATCACTGTGCCATCAAATCTCTCAATTTCTTGGCAAGAGAACTGAAGCTCAAAATGGTTACTCAGTTTGCTTAAGATCATGCAGCTCATGGAGCGTGGAGCTGAGGTGGGTTCCCACTTGTGTCTAATTCTACCGTCCGCATCCTTCCCAAGACACCCTTCTGCCTTTCCCCACGTGGTAGATCCAGGCCAGGGTTTCTCTCCCTAACTGGATTGGCAGAGTGTGGAAGGCTGCAGTTATGGAGTCACACAAGCCTCCCCTCACACTAACAGCTTAGCAAGGCGCCCCATGCACAGCAGGGCTTTGCAAATGTGTGTCACTCTGATGGAACCACATTTGGGGGCCGACAGGAGCTCCGGCGACTACCCTCCACCAGCGGCCTCCTACACCCGTCCGTCCTTCCTCCTCCGCCGCCATCTGCAGGCCTCTGTCCAAGCTCCTGGTTCTCTCAGAGAGCAACCCTTGGCAGCATGGAGCCCATTTGTCTCCCAAATCCCAAGGACAGATGGCGCAGCCAGGAGGACTCCGTTGCAAAGGCCATGAAGTCCACGTGGCTGTTTTGATGATCATACAGAGAAGGGACGAAGCCAGGGTGGCTTCAGGGGCTGGGAGTCTGGGACACAGCTCCATTTGGCCTTGGCTTCCTCCCCTTAAATACTAGTGTCATTGCTGCCAAATCTGTGGCTCTACTTAAAGCTAATGTGACCGAAAGCAACGGAACATTACAGTTCTTACACATGGCTGCCCCATCTGGCTGGTCTGCCTTCAAGAAAGTTGAAGACTAGGGGCTGACCCAGGCATCATCTCCCCACCGCCCCACATCTGGGCAAGAAGTGCTGTGGTTTTGAAGGCCAAGATCTCTCTTTCTGAATGAACTAAAGGTCCCGAGAGCTAATCAAGTGAGCTAGAGATGGCTGGCAGGCCAGAACTATGGGGCTGCCCACACACACAAAATAACAGCCACCACAATTCGCTAAGTGCATGGTTCCCTTAGGCAGCAACAAGGCTGATTAACACTAACAAAATCCTTCCAAGATGTTTCAGGAGCAGGCCACCAACGTTTGGAGAGGTTAAGTCACTTGTTCAAAGGCACTTCCCAACTGGAGACCCACAGGGATGCGAGGGCAAGTGGCTCACTGGAAAGCCACATCACTTAAGCACCATTTCCCTCCGAGGCACGTGATTGGCAGGATAGCCGCCACCACCACCACCGCCGCCGCCGCCGCCGCCGCCGCCGCCACCACCACCACCACCACCACCACCACCACCACCACCACCACCACCACCACCACCACCACCACCACCACCACCACCACAGCAGACCGCCCGGGGGCCCTTCTTTTGTCCTCTTGCCTTGGCTTACCCCTGACTACGGTAGGTCAAGCACCTCTCCAGAGGGACCCGCAACACCCGGTCGCTCAATCCCACGAAGAGCGCACGCGCACTGTGCAGGATGCGCAGGCTCCGAAGAGGTTCAAGGCGCCCAGGGGGCAGCACGTGCAGCTCCTCCAGGTAGCAGCCCCGCAGGTTGCGGCTGGCAGTGGACAGCGCTTTCAGGATGGTGCCTGACTCTGCGGGTCAGAGGAAAGTGGCCTTGAAACCAGGGGCAGCTCGCAGCTGATTCCCCACCCGGCAACACGCACTTCCCCATCTGCCGTGCAGATGGGCCCGGGCCAGCTCACCCGTGCCTATGTAGAGTACATGGTAGAGCGTGTCCTTAGCTTGCACGAGGTCTACCACGAGATGTGAGAAGCGGACGCTGTCCTGGGTGACACAGGGCTCTGGTGTCACCGGCTGCACGGCTTCGCTCATCAGGAAGAGCCTCTGTGCATCCTGCAGGCTGCGCTCGGTGAGGTTCTCGTTGGGGCCAGTCTCTGGCAGGGTGCCGCACTGCCACAAAGGACCCAGTCACTGGAGCCCAGTCCTCACATGCAGGGACTGGCGTGGCGTCCTTCCCACCCATGAAGACCTTGGGTAGACACTAATTCTCCAACACTCCTGGTCCCCAGCATTCTTTCTGGGCCCCTGAATCTTTCAGGAAAGGATGTGTTTTCTTTAAAACTAGGAGAAACTGAGGCTGGGAAGATGGAGGAGGAGAGACCTGCCGGGGTTGGGGAAGAGGATAGGGACGCAAAGGGGTCTGTCCAGACAAATCATTTGAATGTGAATGGTATCCTGTAATTTTAAACTGCTTCATAGGCGCCCACCCCCGATAGTGGGCCAAGGTGTTTTCTCCTTTATCCCTACTGGCTTCAAGTTCGTGTTTTCTACTTTAAAGCGGGAAGGCAGCCACTTTTTAGTGCACACCACAAGAACCCTTGCACAGAACCAGAAGGGATGACCTAGTATAGTCCTGTCCCTGGTTCCAGCAAAGGAATAAGAGGCTCAAGGGTGACGTGCCCAACATCACTGGGCTGGATCTGGCTCAGAATTGCTGAACTGAAAAAGCCCCAGCCTTTCTCAAGGCCACAACACTCCTGGCACAGGCAGTTGGAAGGACATGAAAGTCAGTCATCTAGGCTGGGTGCGGTGGCTGGCACCTTCAACCCTAGCATACAGGAGGCAGTGGCAAGAGGACTCTGTGAGTTCAGGGTCAGCCTTGGCTACAAAGTGAGTTCCAGGCCAGCCAGGGCAACATAGTGAGAGCTTCCTCAAAAATAAAGAAATAAATAAAAAAATTTCTGCTTTCCCATCACAGAATAGGGGATGCATGTACCAACCATGCTGGCCCAAACCACTGCCAGGATTCAGAGATCCTATAGGCATTAATTAGGTCCCTTAGTGCGCATACTGTGAATGATCTCTGATAAAAACCCCAAAGTCTGGCCACAATCTACCTGTGTAGTACCCTCCTGGTCTCTCCTGCTTTGTAGAGTTGAGGTCCCTGTCTCTCTGGACTTGTGGAGTCAATTCCACAAGAGTGGGTTCCCTAACCCTGCCTCTCCTCTATCTCCTTAACAGCAGTCCGAGGAGTCACCGCCCTCTTGGGGACCCATCACAGACCCCAAAGCCTAGAGCATCAGGGCTGTGCTGAGCAGCTGGGAGTCCATTTGTGGCTGGTGAGAGGCAAAGGAAGAAAGCCGTACCTGGAAATTGGGGATGGGGTTGGCAATAGGGAGCCAGGCAGCCTGGGGTTCTCCTGGTAACGAAACGGGCCATTGAAAGCCCTGGAGATGGCACTGAGGTTGAAGGCGCAGACGGCGGAAGCGGCGATGCTGTTTCTAAAAGGCAAGAAAGAGGTGGTGGAATGTGGCCCTTCCTTTGGGATTCGGCCCTCCTTGCAGGCTAAGCATCTTCCTCAGAGGCCCCTCAGTCTGCCACCATTCCTAATCCCCCTAGGTTAGGAAGTGACTCTGATGAGCCTGGTACCTTTTGCACAGTGAAGGGTAGGTAATCCTCACACTCTCCCACCCTACCACAGGAGGATCCCATTGGCAAGAAGCACGGGGGGCGTCCATCCCTCCGTGCCACTTCATCCCCTTCCCTTATTCAGTGAGGGGTGGAACACAGTCAGTGTCCCATATTAAGAAATACATTTTATCTGGGTGGCGGCGGCGCATGCCTTTAATCCCAGCACTTGGGAAGCAGAGGCAGAACTGTGAGTTTGAGACCAGCCTGGTCTGCAGAGCGAGTTCCAGGACAGCTAGGGCTACACAGAGAAACATTGTCTCAAAAAAAAGAAAGGAAGGAAGGAAGGAAGGAAGGAAGGAAGGAAGGAAGGAAGAAAGAAAAAAAGGAAGGAAGGAAGGAGAGAAGGAAAGAAGGAAGGAAGACATTTGATATTACATCTACATTGAAGTCTTGTGAAACAATACTATCCAAGCTAAATATGTTATACTTTGATATTTGATTCCAAATTCTGCGGTATGCATGTATGTATTAAATAGATGGGTAGCATGCCACTGGTTTATGCTGCATCCTGCAACTCCTCAGAATTAGATAATCACTACAACCCTTCCAGGCCCAGAATCACAGGTCTCTACGAATGTGAAGTGACCAGGTCACAAGATGACGTCACATCCACCTGTCCAGTCTAGTCTCTGCACTGGCTTCTCTCCCAAATGTGTCCATTATCCTGGTTCCAGACCCCCCTGTCCTCCTGAGTCCTGACCTATCCTTCTGCTGGTCTCCCCTCAGCCTGGAAAGGCTCCTAATCCGTTCTGCACAGAGCAGCCGGCATGAAAGTCCTCAGATTTACACCTAGCTGCTCAGCGGCCTGTTTCAAATCCCCCAGTAATGTCTGCTTGTCCACAGGGTAAAGATCAAAACCCCAAGAACAGTCTACAAGGCCCCTGGGACTCCCACCCACCCACCCACCCACCCCCCCACCCACCCCCCCACCCCCCCACCCCCCCCCCCACCCCCCCCACCCCACCCCCCCCCGCCGCCGCCGCCGCCTTATTCTCTCCCACCTCCCTTCTGTTCCTTCAATACTCCTGTCACACTGGCTTCTTCTTAGTACGTGAACATTTTTTTCCCATCCACCCAAAGCTTCGCACAATTTATGGCATGGGGGCTGGAATGCCCTTCAGATCCCAGGAATTTCACTTCCATAGGAAGCCTCCTGTGATCGCCACCCTGTACCCCACTTTCTCCCTCTGTAGGAGTTAGCAAGGTTAAAGTGGGTTGCTCAAAATAGCCTTGCCCACTCTAGACTGTCACCCCCTTCATGACATTGCCGTGGCTGCTTTTGCTCACTGCTGTCCACCCCCGCCCCACCCCAGGACAGGCACCTGGCATGGAGGGGTTAGACAATAAACCGTTTATCTTTCCTTGATGTCTCTCCAGCTCTTTTTGCTCTGCTCACAGTCACTCACTTTCCTACACCGAGAGCCAGCCATACTTAGTCATGGTCAGCAGCTTTTCAGCTCATGGCTTGTGTGAGCTGTGCTGAATATCTGTCCCCTGGCCAGGATGGCCTCTCTGCTGCTGCTTGCCAGTCTTACACGTCCTCGACTGCTGCCTCAGACTGTCCTTTCTGTAGCCAACTTGGGGCATCCAGCGCCTGCTACCTGGCATCACTCTGTGGCTCACCAAGCTCCTGATGTCCTTACAAAATACCCTGCACAGCATGCCCCGCTGCAAAGGCTTTCCTCAGTCTCAGTGGGGCCCATTCATCACTCTTAACCTGAAGATCACTTGATCTGTTAGCCTCCACACGGAGGAGCAGGAGAGGAGAGTCTGATATCCCTGGAAAGGTTGCCTTTCCTCACATCCAAGGAAACAACAGGGGTGCCAGATGCCAGCTTGCAGGTTCTGGTGTAGCCAGGAGGGCGGAGGCAGCAGGATTCTTGGAATGCTGCTGCACATAGGTTAGAAGGGGCCATAGAGAATGGGTGCCTGGGGCTGCCGCCCATTCACCCCATGCTGGCTTCATCACTGTCCTCACCAGCACGCTCTCCCTTTAGGAGCCATAAGGCAACTCCCCTCCCTCTCTGCACATCTGGCCTGGGCCTGCCCTTCCCAGCAGCTCAGAGCAGGTCCTTACCGCTCCAGAGGTGGTAAGCCACAAACGGCCAGCTGCGGGAGCCAGGAGACCTCTGCTTTGTGGATGCAGACACCAGACTCTGAGAAAGGGTCTGCTGAGCCACCAGGCTGCCAGGCTAGGCAGGGCAAGCCCTGGAATGATAGGGAAGCTGGGCACCAGAGTGGGGGGACTCACACGTTGGTGGTGAAGACGCCATAGATGAGGTCCTGCTCGGGCAGGTGGAAGGCACTCTGTAGCTCGTTATAGTAGAAGGGGACCTCTCCTGGGCGGGAGCAGTTGAGCCGGGCCTTCATGAACGTGGTCCACGTGTCCTCCAGCAGGAAACGGCCCCCCACGTCATTCTTACACACTCGAGCCACCCGGGAGTACACAGTGCGTCCACAATCATGCTCCACTGCGTTCTCCCGGAGGAAGAAATACGCAAACAGCCCAATGTCGAAGGATGCCACGAAATTTGGCTCTGTGGGGATGGAAAGAAGAAGGCGGAGTAGGAAGGGCTTGACTGTGTCAGTATTCTCGGGTGGGCATCTTGAATACCGTATCCTCGCTGACCCAGGGGCTCCAAGGAAGCCTGGTCCCACTTCCACGTAAAGTGAAGTTCTCGTATTTGTTACTTGTGCTATTGTTAACAGTGTTACTTCACTGGATAAAGTACTCCGTCATAAGGACTTTATTGGTTCCTCCATTTAATCCTCACCACAGTATAGAAGGCAAGTCCTAGGACTGCTGTCCGTTACAGATGAGAACATCACAGCAGAGAGCAGCTTGGTCCTTGCTCAAGGCCATACAGCTAGTTAGTGAAGAAATGTATTCAACCTCAAGAGACAGGAAGTACTGTCTCCTCATTTCCTTCCTAATTTCTTCCTTCCCTTAAGCCCTTCTCTATTCAATTTCTAACTCTCTCCCCTAATAGCCTGCCCTTTGTCTGTTCTGGGTCCTCAGGACATCTGGGGCTCAGCTCCAGTGTGTCTTGGTCTTTGGGGAAACACCTCCCCTGCCCTATTCGCTTTATTGATGAAGCAACCGAGACAGGAAAGGTCTATGGAGTTTCGAAGGCAGGACAGATCTGCCCCAGGCCTGGGCCACCTTACCATTGAGCCATTTGGAGTTATACTGGGCAGTGCGAAGCGGTGGCCCATTGCCCAGGCTGCGGTAGATGGCTGGGTCCCGACCTGAGAAGTCAATGACGGTAGCGGCATAGAGCTCCCCCTGGGAGGAGATGACCGCTGTAGAGTTGTGTCGTGGATCATAGGGGCATCGGGCCACACCATTGATCTTCTCGATGGTCCGGCTGAGGTTCTCCACCTGGAGACAGTGGGAGAGGAGAGCTTTACCATGGGGTCCTGAGACCATCTGTTGTTTCCACCTTAGAGCTTGGGACCCTTGGTTTTTGTGTCGTTCCCCCCCCCCGCCCTCCCATGCCTCAAGTACCCTCATCACTTCCCCTCTGTGATCTCATAGCCATTACAAAGGGTGAGGTCCTTCACGAGTGTCCACTGGACACCAGATGGATGTTTCAAGTAAGACTAATGAAGAAAATACTGAAGAGAGGTTCCATTTGAATTTCAGATGAAGAATGATTTTTTTTTTTAATGTTTGTCCTAATATTTCATGGACATACATTCTCCACCCACCCTGCTACATTTTTCAGTCCCCCACTCCAAGCCTGCGTGTCTGGGTAAGATACCATCCCCCGATACCCCCAATTTGTCTGCCCCTCCCAACAGCCCACCTGTCTGCTGGAGCACACTGGGGAAAAGGCATTGGTGCCGCACATGAACACCTTCCGACCGGAAACAATCAGGACTCGCACGTAGTTCTGACACTCCTCCTGAGGTGGGAAGGAAAAACAATGGCGGGCCACAGCTCTACGTGTGTAATTCTGGGCATGGTTACTTCATACGGCTGCATCATCGATGCCAAGGAATGTTCTACCATGCCCCTGCCCTGGATCCACGCTGCTCTGAGATGTTCCAGCTTGTGTCTGTGGGAATCCATTGTCTCCCTTCACCCTCATCCCAGTCAGGCTTCTGGAGCAAGCGACCTCATGCTCACAAGGACCCCCAACATCTGACCATAAGCTTCCAGAAGAGCCTCTGCTGCCTCCGGCACGTACCTCAGTCTTCCCTTTGCTCTGGCAGGAGCGACGTGTGTCCTCACTGGAGGCCCACTCTGTAGCCTGTGAAAGGAACAAGGACATCATCTGGTGTGCTCCTGGACACTGCTCATTTGGGTAGATGGGGGCCTGAAGGTTAGGGCTTTCTCTCCCAGCATCTGAGGTATTTGAGGGGCTGTCAGAGACTTTCACCCCGAGGTCTTTTACTAGAGGGTGGTCCCCCAGCCAAACACCTTCTCTGCTTGATTGGAGTGGGGACATCTAGGGACCTGCTTTCAACTTCAGGGGCTCCATTAGCCCCACACAGCTTTCTGGGAGCCTCTCCCCAGGACAGCTCTGAAGCTTGAAGTGACCAAGAAGGGTTTTCAGTACCACCCAGGTCTTGGTGGGGGACAGGAAATATGCCTTCCAGAAGTCCCTCAAGGGAATGGGAGGCTAACCTGGGTCTCTTTCCGAAGGTTAGACTTTGGAACTCTTAGAAACAGGAGTTGTAATTTTCCCACTAAAGCCCTGCAACACGTTATGTTTCCCCCTCAATCTCTGTAGACACTGAGTTCTTGGCGACAGTTGAAGGTGCGTGGTAGGCCATGGGTAGGAGTCTTCATAGGCTATGTGTGTTTGTGCCCTCTACCCTGCTGGCTCCAGGAAATGAAGACTTCCTCTCGCCTCAGTTACTCCTCTCGTGAAGTCTCCCGTTCCCTTCTTCCATTTTGTTTGCTTTTTGAAAACACAAGCTGAGGAGGACCTTGAACTCGGATCCCCCATCCTCTGACTTCTGAGTTCTGGGGTCACAAGCATCTCCATGATTCCCACTTTATAGAGCACTGGGAATGAAACCCAAGCTTTTGTCCACCTCTCTCCTTCACTCTGGCATCATTCACACCGCCGTGGGCTTAGGGGCTGGAGACACAGCTTTCTCATGCTCAGAGCATTAGGAGAGGGCTGTCTCCACCCAGGATTCCCCCCCTCCCCTGTTTATTCTCTCCCCATCTCTGAAGAGCACTGAAAGGAAAGGTGATACTTCTCACACAGTCAACTGCCAACAGCGCTGATGTATAAACATGAACCACACAACCTGTCCTAGAAGGCCTGAGTAAGCAGATCTCTCTCTCTCTCTCTCTCTCTCTCTCTCTCTCTCTCTCTCTCTCTCTCTCTCTCTCTCCCCCCTCACATACACTCTGGCTCTAATTCCTCACAAAGCTGCTTTGCTAGACAATGGGAAGCTGGGGGCAAAGAGGGAGCCACAGGGCTGTTCCTTGCCTTCCAGACTGGCCCTTCACCTAGAGAAGCATGGCTGCTTAGAGCAGAAAGAGGCTGACCCCCCGCAAGCACCTGCACCCAGGAGCTGGTCTCCACTAAGCAGGCTGGGTCTGCCCCTCTAGGTCGGCTTCTCAACTTTAAAGAAGGGCAGATGACCTTTAGGGTCAGGGTTCATCTGGACGGAAATGATAAAGCATTGTTAGCCTCAGGACCCATCAGGTCCCAGGTTAAGCCCCACAGAAGAGAAGAGGATAGATAAGAGTTCTTGGGGTTTCTGGGGGAAGGGAGGGTCAATGACCCCCTTCACACACACACACACACACACACACACACACACACACACACACACACACGCTGAAACACAGACAATAGGTAGCCAATGGCAAACTGCACAGAACCTTGGGGTTTCTGCATGGGGCACATTGAAGGGGCCAGCCTGTTCTTAAGGGGGAAGTTAAGGTCATACGGAACTCACCAATGGCACAGACACATGCCAGGGACTTGTGCATTGTCTCTTTGACCTTCGTTGTAAGGGAGAAAACTAAAGCCAGTGGGGTTGAACGATCTGATCAAGGTCACAATGCTGGTAAGGAACAAGCCGCAGAGCAGACCACCGATCCAGGCACCCAGGAGCCTTCTGCCTCCCGTTACAGTCAGCAGATTCCATGAAACAAAAGTTAAACCATATGGCCCAACAAGAACATGCGTGTTTATAACAGTAACAGCACAGAAAAGGGCTTTCCAGAGTCGTTTTATTTGAAAATTACTTTTTATCAAAGTAACGATGTGCAATTTTTAAAAACATAAAAAATTATTAACAACCCCCCTAGTAACCACTCCTTCCATGCCGCAGTGGCTTTGCCTTACAGCAACCACTTCACAGCAGCAGCTGTTAAAAACCTACACCCCAAGGCTGGAGAGACTGCTCAGCAGTTAACATTTGCTGCTCTTGCAGAGGATAAGGTTCGGTTCCCAGTACTCACACTGAGTGGCTCACATTCACCTGTAAATGCAGCTCCAGGGCATCTGATACCCTCTTTTAGCCTCTCTGAGCACCTGCACACACACACACACACACACACACACACAAAAAAAAAAAAAAAAAAAAACCCTAAAATCCTAAATATGTAAATCCATCTCACACTCAGCTTTAGACCGGAAAAGCTCTCCCGCTTGTCTGTCTCCATTTTTACCCCAGCCCAGAGCACACCTACAACTCCCTTGTATCTGTCCTTCCTCAACAATTCATATTTTAATTAAGATCCAACATTGGTATTCACGTTATTGTAAATACATAAAAACTCTTCCCTCCAACCAGCTAGTGCCTCAGAGTTCCCTGACGGTAAGCCACTGATCGGTGACTCAAATCACGTTGAAAGAAAATATGCCGCCAGTCAACACTTTCATCGCCTAAAATTTTGATGTAAACTTATTGGAAGTGCTCTTATTGAGATGTGTTTCTATCACATATTGATCTTGCACATTAAAAAAGGAAACATCCGTAAATCTAAGTGTCTTTAACTCTCTTACATTCAGTGCACACCTCTTCTGAATTCCTTTCTATTTGGAACTGTCACTTTTCATATTGTTACTTTTCTTTTATCTAGAACATCATTCATCCAACTACCCAGGTGTCAGCAAGGCAAGGATTCTCAGAGCGCTTCACTCTGGTCTGCAGGACTTTCTTCTGAGACACTGACTGGTCTGCAAGTCTGGATGCAATCCTCTCTTGATCTCACCAGAGGCGTCCACAGGTCTCTGACCCATCCAGATTCATCTTTCTTGTAGGCTCTTCCAATGACTGTCGTGCCAAAGGGACTGCTGCTGACCACAGTCAGACAGCATGAATAATGACACCTGCTCAGGCTACAACTACATCAGGACCGAAGTGTAACAGTGGCTAGCATGACTGCAAGATGCTGTCCATTGGGAGACACAGACTCATTAAACTGTGAAAACGGTTATCTGAAAGTCAATCAAATACTCATAATCAGAGGCGGTTTCCTTTCTCAAACAACCTTCTCCATTGATTTTTCTCAAATGTTCCAAAAGAAATGCCCTTCCATATCCTTTCTGTGTGCACAAGTGATTCTGATAATCTATTGGTTTCCTTCCTCATCTTCATACCCCAACCTCCCAGTGAACCCAACCCATTGCTTGTGTGGCCTCCTGCTGGCTAAAACCAGGGCCTTGCCTCTCTTCTGCTTCCCGAAGCCACATTGCCTTGGTTCTTGATTTGCTTGATTACTTTGGTGGCATACAACTCTAGTATCTTCCTAAGAAGGAACGTTGTGGATCAGTTTTTAGAGTTCACTTGTGTCTGATTGATTCTTTCTTCATACTGATGGTTTTCATGCAGAATTCTAAGTGATTATAGCCCCCACCCAGTTTTATAAACATCTATCCACATTGTCTTCTCTATTCCGGAATCACCTGAAGAATCTGGTGTAATTCTTCCTCCTTATCTGTCAGAAGAAGGCCATTCTATTTTCTTTAGACTCTGTGTTGTATTTTAAAACCAGCACAGAGGCAACCTTGGCGGGTTGGGGCCAAGGGGCACGCACTCACGCCATGCGATAGCACTCACGTGGAAAGTTTTGTTGGGGGGAAGGGAGAAGGGAAGAGAGGGGAAGCAGAAAGAAGGGAAAGAGAAAAGGGAAGAGAGGAAGTGGAGGTGGGCGCTAACTCCTGGCAAGAGAGAGGAAGGGAGGGGGCGGGGTTTCTCTTAAAGAGGACTTTATGTCGTAAGATGACTGACATTGTTAGGACACTGGGCCCACCAAAGTGTTGCTTGCTCATTGCCGGGTCCCTGAGGGGCAGGTCTGAATGCTAACACTCTGGAAGCTTTATGCTCCCTGTGCACCCCTTAAAAACAGGGCTTTTAATTTGATGTAAGTTTGGGTCACTTTTGACTTGAAGACTTGGCCTTGGTCTTGCAAATTTTCTTTTTTCTTTTTCCCTTTCTTCCTCACCCTTCCCTGTCTTTATTTTGGAAAGTGTATTAATCCAACCCAAGTTGACCCACCTGCCTTGGTACAGTCTCTAGCTTTCTGGCATTCCCTAGTTTTCACTCCTTGATCCTACTGTTCTGATTTTGGTAGATATGTCTTCAACTTTTATCTTTGAATCCTTCAATTCTTATTTTCCTAATTGCAATGTTAGCTGTCATACTTTCAACTTATTGCTTTATAAAAACATTTTTCATGTGTAAGGAGATACAAATTAGTTTGTAATTGGATTTAAAACACTTTCTGTTTCTTGTATATTCTCTGCTGCTTGCAGCTTGTGTCGTTTCATGTTTATTTTGGTCTTCCCTTTTATTTTAAGGCTTTCCTTGAGTTGATGGTTTTTGGCTATTGTGCGCATTTTTTAAAAGCCATTGGGTATTTTCTCCTGAAAAGAACCAAGGCTTCTTGAAGAAATGGCTGGTTCCATTTCTTCAAGTAAATGCACAAGGCAAGCTTAGAACATCTTGTCATTCCAGAATGCTAGGCTGACGCACTAACTAGATAGAATTAGACAGAGAGGACCAGGAAGCCGACTTGAAGAGGCCTCCCACTATGACAGATGGGGTAGCTAAGAAAGATAACAGCAGCTACGGACCGAAACATATCAACAAGTGTAAACTCAGGACTCTGAAATAATAACAAATGAAAGAGGCTGGGATGCAGCTCACTGGGGAGAGGGCTTGCTTAGCATCCACAAAGCCCTGGCTTAGATCCCTACCCAGCGCTGCATCACACCGGCATGGAGGTGCACTTGGGAGATGGAGGCAGGAGGATCAGCACTTCACCATCATCCTTGGCTACATAAGTGAGTTCCAGGCTAGTCTGGAATACAAAAGACCCTGCCTCAAAAGATGATAGATAGATGGATGGATGGATATAGATAGATAGACAGATAGATAGGTAGATAGATAGATAGGTAGATAGATAGATAGATGATAGATAGATAGATAGATAGATAGATAGATAGATAGATAGATAGATAGATAGATAGCCCACTATTGAAAGGTACTAGCGAGCCAGCTGTTCATCTGAAAACCAGCACACAACAGCAGAATACTGAAAGGGTATAGGACATGTCCTGCAACAGTGTGTCAAGTTGGTATATTGATGGTTTCAAGTTGAAATCACCCGAGGAATTGAAACTTTAGAAAGGACCATTTTGCTCTACTTTTCCTACAGGTGGCAAACCATGAAGTGTCTTATGGCAGAGGAATCCTCTCCGTACCAGAATAGGACAATAGCTTTAATTACCACAGACTGGTGGGAGCTAGGACAGCAATTAAAATAAGTAACTCACTGGAGTAACATTTCTCCAACTAACTTTTACACCCCCCTCAATGTATCTTAGCGCCATTCCTAAGAATTTAGACCCTATAAACCCATTGTTCGTTGTTTAAAAATATAAAAGCTTCTTGCTTTGGTCATTTATTTGGATTTCATTGTTGTGTAGAGATCTCCCATTATGTGTGAATCATGAAAACATGTATGGTTTTCTCTGGTTAACCAGTCTTGTATTTTTTGTTTCCCATCCAGCTAGAACCCTCAGAAGAAGTCAGGGAGTGACAAGGGAGTGACTTTCTCTTCTATATTAGTGTATGCTATTCAGTTGCTTCTCTTGCCCAGCTAAAGCAACTTCGTGGCGGAAAGTTTTATTTGTCTTCAACTGTCGATGAGTATGGTCGATCATGGCAGGGAAGGCACAGTGCTTTATGTCTCGAGGCCGCAGCAGTGGGAGCTTGCTCACATCTGGAAGGGCCAAGAACCAGACAGCAGGCCTGTAAACGGCAAGGCCTGCCCCCAGTGATTCACACTTCCGACAAAGATCCACCTCTTAGATGTCCCACAACTTGCCAAAACAGTGCCATTACCCAAGGACAAAACATTCAAATGTGAACCTGTGGGAAACATTTAGCAAACCCTTAGCTTGCCTTTGGTGCACAAATGTATTGTTGGGTAATGAAATAACAAAGAAATTGGCTTTATAGACGCAATCTAGTCAATATACTGTAACACCAAAGAGTAGATGGAGCTAGGAAATGATCATCAATACCACAGACAGAGATTCTATGTACCTCCCGAGGAAAATATCCAGCACCTATGCAGTAATCTTGCCAGAGTCCAAATTGATGAAGTCTGTAACAATCAATGAACATCTGATGCAGGGACAGAGCATAAATTATGCCACCCAGATTGTAGTCAGAAGAATCAGGAAACTATTAGACACATGACCAGGTTTCTTCAATAAATAAATCACACAAAGAAAGAAAATGAAGAAACATTCTTTAAGGAGACTTAAGAGACATTTTAGAAGCTGTAGTGTATTTGGATCCAAAAGTATTGTGACTTTTTTTTCTTTTTACTGTCCTGGGGATAGCTTCACACATGCTAGGCAATAGCTCTACCACTGAATTATGTCCCCAGCTCTGTATTGAAATTTTATGATATGATTAAGAAAACTTTAGAATTTAGTGATATGAAAATATCTCTAAGTCACTTAAAAGTAATCCTTATCTTTAAGAAATGTATAGTGAAGTCTTCTCTCTCTCTCTCTCTCTCTCTCTCTCTCTCTCTCTCTCTCTCTCTCTCTCGCTCTCTCGCTCTCTCGCTCTCTCGCTCTCTCTGTCTCTTGTTGAGATATGATATCATAGCCCAGGCTAGCCTTGAACTTGCCTCAGTCTGCTGGGATTATGAGTGTAAACCATCCCATCCAGACTTCTCTCTCTCTCCTTTCTCCCTACCTCCCTTCCATGCTCACCTCTTCCCCCCTTAAATTCTTTCAACTTAAGTTTTTTTTATAATGCTGGGGATGGAATCTAGAACCTTCCCTATGCTAGGCCAGGGCTTTCCCACTGCACTCCATCTCAAGCTCTGTGTACTGAAATCATGATTGGTGTGGTATGTCTGAGATTTGCTTCAAATGACTCTTGACAGGGAGGTGGGGACCCTAGATGTAACAAGTGTTGCCCTGAGCTAATGCTGAGTGCTCTGGTTTATCGTGCTGTTGTTTTCTCAGGTGCGCGCTATTTTACACCATGAACAATTGCTTTTAAGTATCAAACATTACACTGGGAACTCTGTGGGTAGACTTCTTAGGTGCTTATGGGGGGGTCTCTCTCTTAAGCTTCCCCCAGGAACCCCATCTCTGTCATACTCTAGAAGTCTGGTCTCTGAACTCATTGAGTTTCTCCAGCAAAGATTCCTTCATTCTCCAGCCTGGGAGCAGGGAAGGAGTGAAAGATTCAAACTTGAGTTCTTCGTTCTAGACCCATACCCCATGAGTGCCCTCCACCCTTCCCATAGACTCTAAACATGAACTCTCCATTGGGACTCTGCAGAAGAGGTCTCAGCCTCTTTTATTGGGTGAAGGAGATCGATGAGGAGTCCTGGTGCCAGCCTTTCTGTTTAGAAGGTGGCCTATTTTAGTTGTCTTTATTCTGTAATACCCAGTACCTCAGTCTGAGATTTTCTGGAGACTCGGCTTGCTTTCCTGCCACACCCCCTCTGTAAGTTACTCAGCTCTGTTAAGTCAGGATGATCCTTCCATCCACTTCCATCCTCCAGAGAGATAGACTTTTTTCTCCTCAGACGTGTTCCCTCTCATTCTCTCTGCTGTGTGCATGTGTACCTATCACAACTCCCCATGTGCCTTTGGTGGGTTCCTGTGAGGGAGTGGAGGTAGGCGGAGATTATGTTGTCAGCATCAAGAAGAATGCTTTCTACTTGGACTGCTCCAGAAATTCCAGGTGATGATCTCAGGCAAGAGCACAGCTTACTTGTGGTTTCTGTGCTATGAGGAAGTGTGGTGATATTTTATTTGTGCTGAAATGTGATATTTTATTTGTATGTTAATAAATAAAGTTTGCCTGGAGATCAGAGGTCAGCGAGCCATAAACAGAAGTCAGGCGGTGGTAGCCCACGCCCTTAATCTGATCACATGGCAGGCAGAGTCTCAGTGTGGTCAAGGACACAGCCAAGCGTGGTGACGCGCGCCTTTATTCCCAATACCAACCATAGAGACCTGGAGGTCTGTATAGACAGGCAGTGACGAGGAAGTCATGTGGCTGGGCTTAGAGCCAATGAGAAGGCAGAACAGGAAGGCAATAAAAACATAGGTTAGACGAGAAGAAGCTCTCTGTGGAAGCTACTGCTGGTGGTAAGCTAAGGCTAGTCGTGGCTATTCACTCTGATCTCTTCGGCTATTACCTCTGTATTTGGCTCTGCGTTTCTTATTTAATAAGACTGTTTAGAAAGTGGTCTACAAGGAAGAGCAGGTAAGCCACCAGGATACAAACAGAATGGTCGCTGTGTGGACATGGCAGCTCCCCTAGACACATCAGAGATAAGTACTTAGCATCAGCACTATCTGAGCATTGAGTTCACCACTGAGCAGAGTCTAAACTACCAACAGCCCCAGGCTGCTGGGCCCAAATGTGGAGGATGTGAAGCAGGCTAGAAGAGAACTGGGATCACCCCCAATGTCTCCCCCCCCAAAAAGTCCTATTACATGTTTTGGTGTATATGTATGCCAACATAATCATTTCTGTTCCTACAGGCCTTCTGGTACCCTAAGATCATAACATGGTAGCAATCAGGCCCTGGGACTGCCATGATGAAGGTCTTTCATGAGTGCCTACTTGACAAATTCAGGCTAGCATCATGCTGGCCCCCCTAGCTCCCAGCATGGCAGATCACACACCTCCTTTTTGAAGATTCTTATGACCATTGGTTGAGTTATGCTGGTAATAATGGCAGCAGATGAACTGACTTGATTTGCTCCCCCTTCTCATCCCCTGCCCTCACTTTACCCTATACACACCACACACACACACACACACACACACACACACACACACACACACACACACTCCCCTTCTGTAGTACTTGAGGATTGGAAAGGAGCTGAGAATTTCAGTTCTCCTTAAGGAACAATCGCTTACATCAACTGTTTAATAGTGCTTAGGTTCTTAGAGGTCCCTTTAATAGACACTGGTTTGCATAAACTGTTTGCACTTAGATTTCTTTTTAAATAGATGTCAATTATTTAAAGCATCGATAAAACACTTGAGGTTTAAATTGACTCAGATCACACTCTGGGGCCCAGTGGACAGCTTAGTGCCCCCCTCCCCTGTCAGTGCAATTGGACAGCCCATTTCTAGCCTTGGGGTGCTGCTGAGCAGCTCATCATGGTCAACACCCAGGACAGGGAGTGGGTTCTCCAAAGAGGGTGTGCCAGGTCACATGACAGAGTGGGTACTTAGAGACCAAAGCCAGGGTTTTCTGCTCAGGCCAGGCAACTGACCAGAGCCCCAGGTCTGCCACCCGCTTCAAGGAGGAGGCACCGGATGGCCTGCCACAACCTCTTACTTGCTCACCCGCCACCTTTGTGGCCAGACAGCGCCTTCTAGAACGGTTAACAATGGCATCGATGTATTAATCTCCCTCCTTGGTTCTGTCAGAAGAACCCAGCCTGAATTTTAAGGTTAAACCTCTAGGAGCCATGCTGGTGAAGGTGAGTTCTTGGTTTGCAGGGTGCTTTAGAGAACCCCACTGAAGCTGAACCCCGACTCCAAGTATGAGCTCTGGGGGTGCCATAGGTGTCTGCCTATGCTAAGATCACATCAACACCGAAGCGGATGAACCAAACCCCAGGCCCCGGGCTGAACATCCAGAAAGGTACATGACTTATGTCCTGTGGACCAGCTGGAGAGGAGGCCAGGGGAGGTCGAGCCAGCGGGGCAGCACCCCAGATAAGGCTTTCTCGACATCCTGCAGCAGTGGTCCCTAAATTTAGCTACCCATTGCAATTACTTGTGAGCTTTTGAAAACCCCAGCATTCAGGCTGAGCCCCAGAGCAATCAAATGAGAACCTCTGAGTTACCAGTGCCTGTCAAAGCTCCCCTAGCAGTTCTGGGGCACAGGCAAGGGAGCCAATGGTCTCCAGTCGGCCTCATTCCCATCCTAATTTATGATAGCCAGCTGTGTAAGCCAGAAACCTAGATGTCACCTCCGTGGTCCAAGCATGACTAACTCCATTATATACAAGTCAGCATGCCTGATGATCCTCAGGTTATGGAGGCTATGGCCCTGTATGACCTTATCACATTAAGATTTCCTTCCTGTCCTCCGTCCCTATTCCATTGCCCTCCTCAAGCCTTTCCATCACTCAGCTGGACAATCACAATTGTCTCCTGGCTGCTTCCTCCACGACTCCAGTACCTGCTCTGGGTCAGGTGACCTAAATGACAAGTCTATTCCTGTCACTTCTCTGTTTAAACTCATTAATGGATCTCTTTTGCCTTCCAAATAATATGTGGACCTCACTCCCAGCTCAGCCATGAAGACCCCTCTCTCTCCCAGGGCTTCACCTCCCACCTCCTCCTCTCTGATCCTGCCTCCCCCCAGTGCTATGTGTTATCTCATTCCTCTGTTCTCCCCTTAGCTTCCAGGCAAACACAGCCTTTGAGCTCCAGCTCAAAGGCAACACCTCTCAATAGCTAGGCAGACCCTGCTGGGCCTGGAGGGTTCCTCCTGTCTCCAGGCCACCATCCCTTACAGCTTCTCACAGCTCTGCCATTATTTCTCAACATTCCCACTCTCCAGGGCCAGACGACCTTCATTTGCAGACCATGGGAAACCAATAAAAAGCAACTGCCAGGTGCTCAGGGCAGGCCCCCTGGATCACCTGCTTCACCTTTGTTTGGAACCTCTGGGCTGGCTCCCCCATGTCCCGACCAAAGTCAGGTTTGGCTTTGTCGCCTACGGATGCCAATTAGAAGTTAACCTCTAGGCTGTCCACTGTGAGCATGGACTGGTGACTCTGGGAACTTGGCATGCCATAAGCCTGGCCTGCAGGGACATGACACGTGGTCCCCTTACAGGAAAAGGAATCCTGTACGGTCTTGTGCGCATTCCTTGAGGCAAAGAAATGGGCCTCACCTGAATGTAAATGCCGAGCACCATGCTATAGTAACTCTTCTCATCCCTGTGATCATATACCTGGCAGAAGTAACTTAAGGGAAGAAGGAGTTTATGTGGCTCTTGGTCCATTACCAGAGGGTATACAGTCCCTTACAGTGGGAAAGGCATGGCCGAGGACGTGGAGGCTGGAGCTCTGTCTGAGGCTCCTCACATCTTGATGGATCAGGAAACAGAGACGGAGCCAGAATTGGGACTAGGTTATAGCTGTCTATCCCCAAGTGACCTATATCTACCAGGTAGGTTCCTCCATATCCTAAAGGTTCCACAACGTCTCAAAACAGTGCCACCAACTGGCCATTAAGTGTTAAAAACCCATGAGCCTGTGGGAGATGTTTCACCATCAGCCCGTAGTATACATAGGCCTAGACTTGGCCTTTATGGATATTCATTAAATGTTTATCAGATGGATGGCAGGTTGGATTAGGGAAAGTATGCATTAATGGATGCATGGCATTTCCTTTCAATCCCCAGGTTCCTCTGACCCCTCCTTTCCAAAGGGCACATCCCTTATACCCTTAGATACTTCCTCTTGTGTCCAGCCAAGAGGTACAATAATCACTGAGCGTGTGGACCAGGTTGGATGCAAGGAGACCAGAAGGTCAAACTAGCTTATCAAGGAGGTTTACCCTTCCTTAACTGCTTGCTGCTGCAAAGCCGCACACCAAACAGCCCAGCACTTGATTAACGCCCGAGTTCTAACTAGACTGTTTGCATCCATCATCATCTTTCCCTGGAGTCAGAGATTCTGCTTGTCTAATACCCCCAAGCTCCCAGCTCAGTGCTGGTATTCAATAAGTGCCCAACGAATGCTAGGCTGTTAAGACAGCTCCTGGACAGGCCAATGGAAGCTCTCCCCTCCTTGAAGAAGAATGGCTGTCCTTTCTCTATAATGTTCAGCCTCAGCAGAGATGGTTTGGCATCTGTTTCTCAATCTGGGATAACTGTTCTGGATCAAGGAGTCCCATTAAAAAGCCTCTCAGAGCACTTAGGGAATTATGCTTGGGGAGCCTTGCTTGGCAGCAGATAATAAATCAATCACAGTTCAATGAAAATGCCGAGATAGACCAGGATCTCTCAGGACAAGCTAAGAAAGGAGCCAGGGACACCATTTCCCTGAGGCCCAAACTCTGGGTTGGGCTTTGTACTCAGTGAGACTCACTGGCCTCGTTTGCTCTGTAGAGTCCCATTTTTAGCCCGAAAGTTCTGCATCTTGGCAAAGCCGTCAGTCCCAGCCGACGGGTGGGGGCACCTCAGCCTGGTGCCCCCTTTGCCTTTCCTTGTCGAGCTCCTCAGCACAATGCCCGAGACCTGTGTGTGCTCCACGGGAGAGTGCTCTGCACCCCACTTCCACGTGTCCTCCCAGCGGTGGCTTTGATAAGCAGGGTTTTAGTTGGTGATCAGGAAAAGAACAGGGGTTCCTGCTGCTGATCCTAGGGGATGATTAGGTATCCCGCTACTCGTACTGCCCGGCTCCCAGCTTCCAAATACAGAAAAAAGCACAGGAAGGGAAGAAAAGCAAATGTACCTGAAGAAGGGAAACATTGGCAAGGCTGAGTCTGAAGAGGTAGTTCCTGTGAAAATAAAATAAACAGAATGAAAATCACAAGTCACTCACTCTGTAGCTAGGACCCCGGAAGGCAATCTCCCAGCCCAGGTCTCATGGGGTGCCAGGAAGATGTCCTCTGCAGGACTTAGGGTAAGCCAACCCCAAGGAAGAGCTTTACCTTGGTTAGTTCATTGAACCTTCACCCAGCCTGGCAGTAGCTACAAGAAACTCCATTTTACAGGAGGCAGGCTGCATAATGGTCCAAGTCACAGAGACAGTAAATCAAAGAGTTGGGAGGAACCTGCAGACTTCGTGGTGTATCTGCTCCTGGCTGACCCAGCAAGAACAGGAAGAAACTGCCTGAATCCATTATTAAATAAAATTAACAGAATTGTTTTGGACTAAGTTTTCATAAGAGGCCCCGATGGACCAGACTGAAAAATCAAAATGGAGTCACCTATGCTCATGTTCAGTGCTCCTCATGAAAGCAAAACTGACCTTTTGAGAAATTAGGGGAAAAGTACGACCACATTCCCAGCCAGGCTAGTTTCTGTTGCCATGATAGTGAAGTGCTCTCTGCCCTGAGTCATGTGACGTCACCTGGAGCTAACGATGATTAGTCTTCTATTTTCTGTCTCCCTGTGTCCACTTTACAAGGAAGGTAGTTTTGAAGTGACTGGTCTACTTTGTTCTGTTCCCACCCCCACCCCCCTGCCTCCCTTCTCTGTCTGTCTCTAAAGCCAACCTCTTCGGCCATGTCCACCAGATTCTAGAATCAAGATAAGGTCAGTTAAGAGCTGCAAACTAAATGGCTTTGTTTAGTTTGTGACCTCACCTTTCCTAACCATGGGGCCTGTTTCTGTTCAACTGAATCCTCAAGACCTCTTGCAGGGAGGCAGATAGGTTCCCACAGAGGCCCTGGGGTCCTGTGTGAAGCCTCATCTCTGCCCAGTGACTCTAGATTTGCCTTTTCCACAGCCTCTCCCTGACTACTGTCTCCCCAGCCCAGCCTGCACAGTCCTGCCAGCCTCTACACCACTCTCATGTGACAGCTGGTGGCTCACAAGCCTTAACTGTGATGATGATGATGATGATGATGACGATGATGATAACATCATCAAATTCAGCACCACCACTGATCCTGATTGAGCTCTGGCAGCCAGAAGACCAAGACTTAGAATTTGGGAGTCACGAGGGTGGTGGGGAGGGTCAGAGTGTGCCATCACAATGAGTTCAGGCTTTGAGAATAGACCCTGTAGGAGAAAGAGGTAGAATTCCCAGCTCCACTGTTTAATGGGGCCTGGTGGGCCTCGGTGTCTGTGTCTGTAAAATGGAGAACTAGTTCATGCCTGACTTCTTCATGGTCCCGTGGAGACACATTAAAAGGTTTTATTAATGAAAAGCAGATGTAGCTTGGCTTTTTTCCAAAGAACCTTCTTTCCTTTTTCTATCTGCCTTTGGCCATCCCTCTTCAGGTTCCTGAACTTTTTAGGAATAATTAATCTAGGAACTTCTGGCCACCTCAGCTGTGCTGAGAAGAAACGAGGAGAGACTGAGCCAGAAAGGGAAGGAGGGGCCCTGCTGAAGGAAGGCAGGGGTGGGAATGGGACACTTCAGCCTGGGAGATTCCTCTCATGATTTGGCTGCTGGCCCAGAAGAAGATTCACGCTGCTTCTCCACTGGCCTAGGGCGGGGTGGCCTTGCCCATGACCTTGGCTCCAAGCCTCTGCTGTCCCTCCCCAGCCCCCTCTCCAGGTCCTTGGCAGGGCTTCCTGGCCTCCAATCTCCTGGCCCCAGGACAGATGGACTCCAGCGTGTGGCTCTACCCCAGCTGTGTGCTCAGGTAATGTCGGCATCTGCTCCCAGCTTTAACACATTAGGGGAAACATCACATCACTCGATTCATTTTTATCCCATCAAAAATCATTCATCATAACATCTCAGTCAGCTCTTAGGGAGCCGGGAGATGTGAGCAGGAAACCGCTGCATCCCGCCCAGCTCCCGATCCCATTGGGAATAAGGCAGGCTATAGATGGATAAAAACATTTCCCCATTCTGGATTCCAGAGGTCCAGGGGTGTTGAGGAGAGAAGGGGGAAAAAATCAGGCAGAGGTGGTGGTGGGGTGGGGTGGTGGTGCTCAGAATAAAACAAGGGTGGAGCATCAGAAAGAGCCCAGGATCCAGGACACCGGCTCTAGGGGCAGAAGGGACCAGTCCAGGATAGAATACCTCCCTCTCTAAAGGCAGAGCTAGGCTCAAAGGCCCAGGAGAAGCTGTGCCTCTAGCTGCATACATGAAGAAAACCTGCAGACAGAAAACATAACCACCTTCTTCATGGGAGACCCAAAGTGGATCTGGGGGACAGTGTGACCACAGGCAGGTGGCAACCTCTCTGTCACTCTTTATCATCTACAAAATGCAAGCCATCACAGCATGTGCCCCCAGGGCTGACAGTGAAGCCCGGATTATTTTCTACATGCGTGGTTTCCTACATACACTAGATTACCTGTTCTGTGGTGTACTACGTGTGTTATCTGATTTATCATGCAGCTGCCACATAAAATCGTCCGTGTGGCAGTCCTGAAACAAACATTTTTTGTTTTTCCAAATGCTGTCTTGAGGTTCAGAGCACAGTCTTGGGATGCTACTCTTCAGGTATAAAAGGTGTCTATGTATGTTTCTGGGTTTGTTTGTATTTAGTATTTATTATATTTTAATTTATGGTGTGTGTATGTGAATGTGTGTGGGTGTGTATATGCAGGAGCATGTGAGTGCCGTGCATGCACGTAGGTCCTGGGGATTGAATTCAGATCGTTAGGTTTGACATCAAGCTCCTTTATTGGCCATCTCACTAGCCCTGTTTGTTTGCTTTGCTTTTTCATTTTCGGAGACAAGGCCTCACTATGTAGCCTGGGCTTATCCTGAACTCAAGGTGATCCTCCTGCCTCAGCATCCCTAATGCTAGGGTTACAGATGTGAGTGGACATATGCTGCTCAAAGTGCTGGTTGGTGAAACCTTAGCCAGGAGAAAGAATGGCATGAATATCAGTTTCCAGGTTATATTTCTGTAATATATACATACATATATTATATATATATATATGATGTTGCTATAGGCAGGACCTGAGAGCCCGGGATGTGAAATCTCTCTGTGCATGAGTGGGCAACCTTCTCAACATAGAAAGCAAAGCAAGTGCGTTCTTTACTGGGAAAGAAAGCCCACACTCTGGTCTGTCTGCATCTATAGAGACCATCTCTCAGAGGATGCTGGGAGCGCCTCGAGAGGCCTGCTCATGGGAGGGGGTGGCTTGGTTCTTACTGAATATTATATGTAGCTGGCATGTTACACTGTAACACATACAATGCTGCTATAAAATGATACTTCATTCAGAAAAATTTTAAAAGCTTTCAGCTCCAGCATCCCAGCATCCCAGCATCCCTGGGAGGATGGCCATAGAAGAGGAAACTGAGGCCCCAAGGTCAAGTTTGCCCAGACTAAGGACCCAGCTCAGCTGACTGCAGACGAGAGCTTTGTAGGTGACTCACCTCCTTTTCACACAGCAAACAAAAGGGGGGAGAACGAAAGGGCAGGCATGGCCAGTTCCATGGCGTCACCTGGAGTGTCCTTCTCACCTGCACAAGCTGAGCCAGAATGTCATGCTTTCAGCTGGCCCAATACAGACCCATAGCCCTGGAGTTGGCAGGCCTGAGTTCTAGTCCCAAGCCTGTGTCTTCTTGCTGTGTGGTGTTGGGTCAGACCATTTCAACATGGGAGGCCTTGTTGAAACAAGGCTGGGGCCTATTCCTACAACTTCTGACCCAAGAGACTGGGTAAGACTCAAATATTACCTTTCGGTAAGTTCCCAGGGGCTATGGGGGAAGCTGGCCTAGGGACCCCCTGACTTATCTCTAAACTCCTTACTGGCAGTGATTGATTCAGGGTGGTTAGTTCCTCCCATTCTGCCCGGAAGCCTGGAAGATGCAGTTTTGCTTCTGAATCTGGATCTGGACAGTGGGGGACAAAGGTGGACAGGCTACAGAACATGAGGCCCTTTGTAAAAGAAGCATATGCGCACCCGACGTGCAGACAGCCTGATGGCCAGCAGGGGGCTCCTGGGCACCTCTAACCCGGCTGGTCCTGGCATTAGGGCCAAGGTCCCTGCTCTTACTACCCTAACAACTTTTGATGAATGAATCTAGCTGAGGTGGCGAGGTTGAGGGCCACTCCCTTCCTTCTTAGCATTCATAACTTCCCTAGATGATAGACAGTCATTAACCCAGACAGGGCCTGGCACGGAGGACAGGGACCCAGGAGACCAATGTGTCCACAGAGCACTCATCCCAGTAGGTACCCCTGTACCGGCTGGTTTCGCCTATCAACGTGACACAAGCTAGAGTCATCAGAGAGGAAGGAGCCTCAGCTGAGGAAATGCCTCGATGAGATCCAGCTGGAAGGTATTTTCTCATTTAGTGACCATTGAGGGAGGGCCCAGCCCATGGTGGGTGGTGCCGTCCCTAAGCTGCTGGTCCTGGGTTCTATAAGAAGGTAAGCTGAGCAGGCCAGGGGAAGCAAGGCAGTAAGCAGCACTCCTCCACGGCCTCTGCATCAGTTCCTGCTTCCAGGATCCTGCCCTGTTTGAGTTCCTGTCCTGACTTCCTTCAATGATGAACAGCAGTGCTGAAGTGTAAGCCAAATAAACTCTTTCTTCCCCAACTTGCTTTTTGGTCATGGTGTTTCATCACAGCAATAGAAACCCTAACTAAGACAATCCCCTCTACCCCATTCCAAGTGCCCCTCTTCTCTCCCCCCATCTTCTGTACCCCATTACCTAGCGCCCACGATGAGCTGGTTCCTGGAGGGATCAAGAGCAAGCTGGGAGAAATCCCGGACTCCAGGATAGGTGAAATTGGAGACCCACGGTTTCAGATCTGGTGAGAGAGACCTTCTGTTACTGTTGGAAGCTTCCAGCTTTGCCAGCATCAACCCAGAGAGGATGAGTGACAGCTGGGGTGGAGCAGGGCTGAAGCCCCAGGAGACCTGAGTTTCACCTGTCCGCCTCTGTGAACAGCCAGCCTTGTGACCTCCGTCAGGGACTAGAGTATTGTGACCATCTGTCTCTGGGGAGGACTCTGCCTCGCACAAAGGAAAACCTGTAATCACCCTTGGTTTCCCCAGAGACCCTGAGCAGCCACCTCAATACATACCCGGTTTGCTTTTCCTCCAAGCTCCACTCACTTCTTTCACCCCAGACCTCACCCCAATGCAAGCCACTGTCCTTTTTTGCCTGGACTGGTGCCAACAACCTCCTAACTGGCCTGCCTCCCATGTCTGTCTGTCCCTCCGGTTCACTTCCCACAGGCAATTCGAGTGATATTTCAGCGTAGCTACGCCAGTCTCAGGGTTTAGAACCCTCGAAGCAACCCCAAACATGTCTCAACTCCCATGACCTTTGGGCTCTGGCCCCACTGACTTTCCCAGTGCCTGGCATTTGTTATTTACTTATCGATCAACCCGTGGACACTCACTCAAGCTCTTCACTCCACCCACGCTAATCTAGAACATTTCGTACTTCCCTAATCCGTTCCATAGAGCCCACAAACCTTTGTACTCCATGATCCCTTTAATAATACAGTTCTGCCAGCCCCATCCCCACCTCTTCCAAGACTTCCCCGACTCCACCCAGTAGGATTGAGGAGACCTTACAGGCTTCTGCTACCTGACATCCTTATTCCACCGCAGTGTGTGTTCAGCCTGGCAGTTTGCCCTGGCTCCAGATACCTGCAGGCTCCACCCTTGTAACAGCGTTTGAATTTGTGAACGAATACCCCTCAACTCCTAGAAAGAGGATCAGGCTCTCTGATAAGATAGACCGACAGCTAGGGAGCCTGCATAGGACGGACCTAGGCCCTCTGCGTGTGGGTGACCGTTGGGTAGCTTTGTCTGTTTGAGGGGCCCCTAGCAGTGGGACCAGGATCTGTCCCTGGTGCATGAGCTGGCTTTTTGGAACCTGTTCCCTATTGTGGGATGCCTCTCACAGCCTTGATGTAGTGGGAAGGAGCTTGGTCCTGCCTCCACTTGATATGCCATGCTTTGTTGACTCCCATGGGAGGCCTTACTCTTTCTGAGGAGTGGATGGGGGTGGGGTGGAAAGGAGGTGGGGGCATGGAATGGAGGAGAGGAGGGAGGGGAAACTATAGTTGGTGTGTAAAATAAATTTTAAAAATTTAATTAAAAAAAAAAGATACCACGGAGGTGGGAGGGGCAGAGGTTGGGCGGTCAGTGTCTACCTCCGTCTTTGGGTGCACTCTTCCTGTCAAAGCCAAAGCCTTTCATGGGGACTGGGTGGGCAAAGAAAAGGCCTTATGGTCTAATTGATGGGTGGAAGCTCGCTGATTTTTCCTCAGTCCCTCTCCTGGAGATCCATTTCTCCCAGGTTGACCCATAGTACCGGAACTTCTCTTGCAGGTCCCGTGCTTGGGGGGAGGGGAGGATGCTGATGGGGAAGCCCCATGCTTTGTCCCCACTGTGAGCAACTGTTACACAATGTCCAAAAGGGTGTGTGTGTGCGTGTGTGTGTGTGTGTGTGTGTGTGTGTGTGTGTGTGTGTGTGTGATCCAAGAGAGATAAATCATTGCTCATTATCCCTCCACTACAGAGTAAAAGCGGCCCTTCATTTCTGCACGACAGGCAAACACTTAATCACTCTCGGGAGAGCCGGAGGTTTTGCGAGTTGGATGTTTTTCAGAAAACTGTGATATGCACGATAAAAAAAAAAAAAAAAGGAAAGAAAAAAAAAGGGTGAGGGAGAAAAATCCTGCAACAAAATGAAGCAAACTCTTTAAGACCCAGCAGGTGGCTGTGTGTTGGCAAGAATTGTCATACAGTCTCACGGCATCTGGGCAAGGAGAAGAGTCTGAAGTCCAGTGGGCTAGTTTTCAGCTGAGCCAGGGCCACAGGAAATTCCGGTAGAGACTAAATGGAGTGCTCATCTCCTCCGGGAAGACCTCCTTGATTCGACTGTCTTCACATCCTCTCTGCCCTCCCTGTGCAATTCACGGTGGGTTTTACTGTAACTCTGCAGGGGTGTGCCTCCTCAGACCAGGTGGTCCCTAACGGTAGCACTTCTCGGTGGTCGGGGCATTTCAGGTGAAGGCAGCAGGTAGGAGGGAGTTGGGATGACTGGTCTCAGATACCGCCTGAGGACTCAGCAGGGTCTCTTTTCAGGTCTGTTCTCGGTGGGGAGAGGCAAGGAGGAAACAGTCTGGGCTTCGAGGACAGTGAGGAGGTGGAAGTGGGGGCCTCTTTCCGTTGGTGTCCCTCTCCCCCAGCTCTGAAGGAACTCACAGTCAAGTGGAGGGGACCATGGCTGGGCGCAGTGCCTCGATCCTGGGGAGGCCTTGGGAAGAGAGCCAGCCTCCTCTTATTAAACAGGCAAAGGGGACCAGAGGGAAGGCTTTAAAACACCAAGCACGTTCTGAGCTCCGTGTGCAGCGGAGGCTTTGGACGGCGACTTTAAGAGAAAAATGACATTCTCCATGACGCGCCTGTGATTTTAATTATAGTCAATTCAATTACCCACTTTGTGGATTAACCACTGCCAGTGTTAACTCCGGGCTGGCTTCTCCCTGCCATCTAGAAAGGGCACGCTGTGGCAAACGAATAATACACAGGCCAAAGAGAAACCCAGGTGGGCCTCCTTAAAAGGAACCCACAGGAGGAAACCGAACCGTATAAAACAAAAAGCCGCCAGTCTGCTTCTGCAACTGCCCGATGCTTGTGGATGCTTGGGGGTTATTCACAGATCCGTCAGGTGTCTGGGGAAGAGAAGGCAGATCGCAGCTGCAAGGTGGGAGGCCTGTGGCTCGCTCAGACGTGCAGCATAAGGTCTGGGGTCTTGGAAGTGGTTGGTGTTGAGCTGGATTAGAACGACTTCCCTGGAACAGCTTCTCCCCCATGGGACCTACTGTGTGCTTAGTGTACTACAGATGTGAGGAGACCCAAGAAACAGAGCTGCTAAGGGCTCAGACCTTTGAGGAATAATAGAAAATGACCGAGCACCAAAGGAAAAACATGCTTGCCTCTGAGGCCCCATGGCAACTGGTCCATGCCTGGCACCGAGCACGGTCATTCAAATAATTCAAATATGGTGCACCTACCATGCATGAGTCCTTGGCCCCAGTCCCCAGGAAAACACACACACACACACACACACACAATTTTGTGAATGGATGTGACAACCCAAAGCTGTCAGGATAGTAATGATGATGTGGCCGAGTCACTCATTCTGTAAGAGGGTGGGCTGGACAGTGAGGCGCATTCAGTTCCGACATAATGATTAAAATTGCTCATTGGAAACCCAGGAACTCAGAACCCAACTTCACTTTTCCTATCTCCCAGTACCCCATACAGACCCTCTGACAAGGGGAAGGGGGTGAGATCCCTCTGGGTCAGCCGGACCCCCCAGCATCCACGCAAAGTCCCTGACAGGGAATGTTGCATTAAGAGCTGTCACAGGCATCTCCTGGCATGGTGACAGCCCTGGGAAAGCTGCTCCTTCAATGCCTGCCACCTCACTCGGTCCTTCCCCTCAGAGCCACCAGAAGCCATCAGAAGTCTGAGAGTGTGCGCACGTTTTGTACACTGAAGACATCGCTAATTTCCTATAATCCACTTAAGCCTTCAAAGCCAGGATCCCAGCTCAAACAAGTCAGCGTGGAGAAGACAGCTGGAAGTTTTCCTCTCAGAGAAGGGAGCCAGCACACAGCTGGGAGCCTGAACATCTAGAAGGTCCCAGCCTCTCCCCCATCCATGAGCCCTAATCTACCCCTCAAATTCCACCTCAGCCTTGGACTCAGTGATTGATTTTCCACTCTGGTTTCCACACTGCTTCCTTCACATGGCAGGACAGGTCTTGGGAGGCTGAGTGTCTGATGGCTTGTCAATGGTAGTGACATCAGGAGACTGACCTTGAGGGCTGGCTCTGACAAGTCCCTTCAGTCCCCAGGCCCGGGTCTTCCTACCCGCCCTCCCCCATAAGGGTTAGTACAGAGAGTGACAAAGCCAGTGTTGGTCAGTATTAAGAACCAGGGGACCCTGTCATCTCCTCTGCAGATTCCAGTATGAGCCTGCCACGTAGGCGGTTCCCAGAGTACGAATGTGACCAGGGACATTCAGATGGCTTAACAGGTCATGGGAGATGATCTAGGCCTCTCTGAGATTTGTGTTTTATTTTTTTGGTTATCATCTATCTAATGGCTGGCTGTCCTAATTTTAGAAATTCTGGAGAACTTATGGACCCCCTGGAATACATCCAGGGATGTGCACATCCAAGATTGGGAAACCCTTTAATAGGACACTCCCACGCTCTCCCTTGACAGGCAGAGGAGTTATGAGTCACCAGGGCCCCTTCTGCTGGGGGTTCCCAGGACTCCAAAGACAGGCATCCCTGCAGCCAGCTTAGAGCAAGAAGGACGCCTTCCAGAGATCCTCTAGGCTCTTCCTCTTGGGTGAGTGAGTCATCTCCCTCCTGCCCTCAGAGAAGCCAAGAAAAGGAGCCTGCATTTTGAGAACCTCCAGAGCTGAGACCACCAACCAAATCCGAGTCCCTCCCACTGGGGCATCCATTAACTTCATCATCCATCCGAAGATCCCACAGAAAGACAATAACTGCTCTGGCGTGGGTGTGGGTGAAGGGCCCGGGTAAAATTATCTACTTTATCTGGAGTAATCAGAGCTCCGCAGCCCACTGTTGCCTAGCCTTAAAACAGCCACCAGAGGAAGGATCTCAGGACCTACAGGAAGGGCTTTGGACAACCTGGAAGGCCCTCCCAAGGACTGACCCAAGTCCTTCAGGACAATGCGGGGCGCTCTCACCTTCAAAGGCCACAATAGGGTGCTCCTTCCAGGCACAGAGCTGCTGCTCACTGCTGAGCTCACCGGAGACGTCCTGGGAGCTGGAGAGGTGGGACACCAGCAGGGTGAGGCTGGGCAGCAGCATGGAGACAGCCAGGGGTCCTGGGCCAACCATGGTGGGCCCCTCTGCCGCCTTAGCTCCTGGAGGCAGGCCAGCGGGAAAGACCTGCAATGAAACACTCAATCTCATCAAGTGTGCCTTCCATCAATGCCCACTTCTCTCTGTTTCCTCGGGGCCGTCAACGGCCCCAGAGGGTTTTTTAAAAATAAATTTATATTGTATTTATGTTACTCTGCTCTAATAACGCAAAGTTATAGATCATATCTTGAAAGCTAATTTCCCTTGTAATGGTATTCTGGACAAAATTGACAAATTATAGAGCCTTTTCTATTATGATTCCAAATGCTTTAAAATTAGCTTTAATGATAAAGGTGGGATCCATTTAATAAATGGAACTGGGGCAATGGGCAGTCATGTGTAGAAAGAAAAGCTCAGATTCAAGTCCAATTTTTTAAAATAATTTACTTAAATTTATTTTATGTGCATTGGTGTGAAGGTGTCAGATCCCCTGGAACTGGAGTTACAGACAGCTGTGAGCTACCATGTGGGTGCTGGGAATTGAATCTGGGTCCTCTGGAAAAGCAGCCAGTGCTCTTAACTGCTGAGCCATCTCTCCAGCCCCTCAAGTCCAATTCTGAGCTCACATTTTATGCCAAGAAAATTTCAAACTGAATTTGAGATTTGAATGTTAAGGGTAAAGTCGTGAAGATACTAGAAAAAAATTTGAACAGAATCCTTTGGACCTTGGAGTGAAAAACTACAACAAAATCCAGACATCATCAAAGAAAATCTTGACAAATTTGATGTCACTGAAAATATAAACATCTGCATGAAAGTGTAAACCCCTTGCCACTAAAAATAACATCAAAAGGCAGATGACAAAAGGTAGCCACGGTGGTACACATCTGCAATCCCAGGAGGCTGAGGCAGGAGGATTGAAGATTTGTGGTCAGTCTGGGCTACACAGTGAGATCTTCTAAGGGTGGAGTGGGGGATTGGGGTAGCTCAGTCTAAGGGTGGAGTGAGGGATTGGGGTAGCTCGGTCTGTAAAGTGCTTGCAGAGCTGAAATGGATCCCAAGACCCAGATAAAAAAAGGTGAGGGCTTGTATTCCTCATGCTGGGGTGGCAGAGACAGGCAGATCCCTGGGGTGGGGCCTTGCTCGCTAGCCAACATAATCTACTTGGGAAGTTCTAGGCCAAATGAAACACTCTGTTTGAAAAGGCAAGGTGGACAGCTTTTTAGAAATGACACCAAGGGCCATCTGTGGCCTCTATACACATAGATGAGCATGAGTGCTCATGCTCACAGATGAATACACACAAGGCAATTGACAAACTTGAACAAAAAATACCTGTGGTTCTGAACACAGACAAGGAGATAATAGTCTCAAATATGCAAAGAACTCCTAGGAATCAAGAAGAAAATGACCCAAAAACCGGTAGAAAAATGAGTAAAAGGAAATAAATCCGAACAGAGCTTAAAATCTGACGGACACTTTCTCACGACCCCAAAGCAATGCAAATGAACACTTAGCCTGACACAGCATTTCTCTCCATCAGCAAAGATCCAAGTCAGGTAGCTCTCCCTTGTGAAGCAACTATGAAGAAACGAAGCACCCTGTCCTAGTCTACTGGTGTGTGTCAAATGGCACAGCCTCTCTGGAGGATAACCTGTGTAACCGGTAAAAGAGCCTCGACATTTACCCTTTGACCCACTAACCTCACATGGGACTCTAGACTTGTGGTCCTCCAAGTGAGAACCAGCATTGAGTCTCACACAGCCACAACTCCATGGTAAGACAGATGCAGACATTTAGAAGTCAGTGTTTAAAATCCCAGATGGTAATCTGAGTAATTTTTCTGGACATTGACTCTAATAATCAAATGTCTGTGTCTGGGAGTGTGGCTCAGTGGTAGAGTTATTGCATTCACATACAAGGCCCTAGCACCATAAAACAAAGAGAAAAGACAAAGACGTTTAGGCTTGTATTTTGCATGTTGCTTTTCAATTCATTTCTCTAGTAATTTACTGTTATTGAATTGTAGGTAAGCATCCATCTGCAACAGATTGTAAATTGAGAAGTCAAACCTGCTTCCTCGCAACACGTAGTTGAGACGCGAAAATAGACCACAGAGGCATACGTATGCGCATAAAGTGAACTGTGTACAAGATAATTCTCGGTGGCATTCTGAGAAACAACAAAAGGAAAAAAGAAAAAGAATACGCCAATAGCTACACCTAGGAGCCGCTTAAACAAGCTGTTGGTGGGTCTGCCGTGGAGTACTATAAAGCTGTAGAAAAGAGCGAAGTGAAATGAAAGAAAGTGAAATGAATTAGGTTGGACTGAGGACCAGGAGGGCAGTGGGGTAGAATCACTTCCCCTGGGCAGAGCTAGGACTCTGGGAGAGGGATCCCAAAGGTAACTCCGTCAGGACAGGTAGGAGTCAGAGGAGAGAGGTTCCTGGGGCTTCTTCTGCCCTGGGACCTTTGCTTCCAGCCCAGGTAGGATATCCTTCCTGCCTGTTTACAGACACAGATGAATAGAGCACATCATGGCTGAACTAAGCATGTCGACAGACCCGGGAGGTGCCTGCTGGCACGGCCCATTCCATACCCCAGGGAGAATTGGCTCTCATAACCTTCTAGATCCCCTCACCCACAGGCACACCACATGCATCTTCTCAGCTTCCAGTAGAGACCCTGGGGGAGGGCAGATGGAGAACATCTTTCCTCATGCAGTCACATGCGTTCTCCTCAGTGCTAGACGAGGTAGGTTTTCTGCTGTGGGCAGCTCAGTGCCATCCCATCATTGGTACCTGCTGTATCCATCCCCCGACACTGGTCCCCAGCCCTTCCAAGAGGTCACAGAGTCTGGGAACGGTTATCAAGGTGTGGGGCCCACTCTCAGGAAGGAAAGACTGGGGTCAAATATCAGGTTGTGTGGAGAAACAACAGCTTAACCTCTCTCTCTGCCTTGGTTTCCCCAAATTGGGAATGGCGGTGACAATACCAACTTTACCAGCAATTGTGAGGATTAACGAGCCAGGCCTGACTGGAACAGAGCCGACAGCGAGCCGTCAACCAGCGTGATGAGATATTCTGGTGTCTGGAGGAGGCGGCGGCACCGGAGGACCCTTTTTGCCCTCCGACGCTGTCGTGATACCTTTGGCTGGTATCTCCAAACCTCTTCCTCCCTACTACACCTTCCCTCCATGTACACACCGGGCACTGCAGGGACTCCATCCAGGGCCCCACTTCCCTTCCGCTGTGTGCCTGGCCAAGGTGTGAGAAGGAGAAAGCAGCGGGTGTGTCTGCAACCTTCCTTCCCCCCTCTCATCCACCCCTGCCAGCCAGGTCAGGGCACCAGCTCTGTTCCCCCGCCTCTGGGTTTCTGAAACATGGCTGTCCCCTCCCATTAGAACCAAAGTGTCACCACAGCCTTGGTTACGGATCTCAGGGTGCTGCACAGTGACCACCCCCGGCTCCCTAAACCTCTTCCCACACCTCTGCCAACAGTGGCTTTACTAAGATGCCATCACTTCCCCCCATTTGATGGTATCACCTGTTTTTTGGGGGGGGGCAATTTGGGAAGAGACCTTGACTAATTAGGGATAACCAGTCCACAGGCCACACACGTTTTCTCCCATCAGCTCGTGAGATTGTCCAAGACAGCATGACCAGGCCTGTCCTCATGCCCCACTGTTAGGGTTTGAAGGTGAAATCTTCCATCTCCATCAGACTTAGTTCCCAGCTGGTGGCACTCTTCTGGGAGATTGCGGGGACCATTGGATGTGGGGCCTAGGTGACTTGTGTAGGGCATAGGGGGAGGACTTACGCTTACAGTGCAGCCTGCCTCTTGTCTAGCTTCTCTCTTCCCTCACCGCCAATGCAGGTAGCCAGCCTCTCAAGCTTGAGTCCCCTCGTGTCTCCTCTACCACTACCACGATGCACTGTGGTGCGTGAACTATGGGGCAGAAGAAGTCTTTTCTCGAAGTTGCCTTTGTTGGGTATTTGGGCACAATGAGGAATGTAAGCAACACAGTCACCTTCACAACTCCACCCTCCTCCTATATGGCTCTGCCTCAGGCCCAGGCCTGACATTCTCTGTGGCTAGATCCTGTGTCCAAGGGGTCTAGGATAGAAACACATCCTGGGTTCTTCTCTGCCCTAGTCTCGAGGCCCTAAAGTCCCCAAATTCTATAGCAGAAGTGCTATTCTCCAAGTCTTTCCTGAATTAATAACTGCTAGGTCAATGTCACATGGTCTACCCGGGCCCAGCACAGTCCTCTGCAATCCAGGTGCAGGACACAATGGGGGTAGGGAAGGGCAGAGTCTAGGCCTCCATGGGAAGGAGGAAACAGAGAGGGAGGCCTGTGGCCGCTCACACAGCACATACCCAGGTCACCCAGACACATACAGAAACGCATCAGGAGGCTGCAGGAAAAGCCTGGGACCGACCTGGGGCTCACAGGAGCTCCTGTATGAGCCTGGTCCTACCTTCACCTTCAGTGCTTGTTTTAGGGAGCCTGTAGAGCCCGAGAGGGGTGCAACTCAGAATCTGAGGAGCAAGGAGGAAAGGGATGGAATATGGGGTGCTGATAGCCAAAGCAGAGTGTGACAAGTAAGGGCTTCAGTTCTGCAAGTGGAAGCAGAGTGGGGTGCCCTACCAAAATGGGGTGAGTAATGAGCATATCTCCCTCAGAGTGCTCCCCTGCCAGGCCTTTGGAGCTGAGTTCTAGATACTTTTGGGTTTGGGAGGCGAATTTCTTATCTTTGGAAGTTACTCCAACAGCTAAGGGCAGAGCCCCCAATCCCCACCCCCGTCACTGCAGCCTTACATGGATCATGTGATCCTCACTCTAGCCACAGCGGCTCATGTCATGTGATCAAAACAGACCAATAAGGAACTCTCCTACAGCAATTTGGTAACTGGGTCAAGTCAGTCTTGACAGAGGGACCTGAACTGTGGTTCTGAAAGTGTGGTCACCTTCTGCCTGACCTGTGGGTGAGGACGATCTGAAGACACTAAGGTGACAGGAGACACAGAGAGAAGAGACTTGAGAAGATGACCGAGGCCTCCCAGTCCCCAGTGCTAGCCCCTACTTTCTTTTTTTTTTTTTTTTTTTTTTTTGGTTTTTCGAGACAGGGTTTTTCTGTGTAGCTTTGCGCCTTTCCTGGAACTCGCTTTGGAGACCAGGCTGGCCTTGAACTCGCCAGAGATCCGCCTGGCTCTGCCTCCCGAGTGCTGGGATTAAAGGCGTGCGCCACCACCGCCCGGCGAGATTCTACTTTCTTGAGCCGACTCCCTCTACATCCCAGTTTTAAAGATTATTTTTATGGTGGGTGTTTTGCCTGCGTGTAGGTCTGTGTACCGTGTGCATGTCTGGTGCCAGAGGAAATCAGAAAAGGGCTTCCATCTCCTGGAACTGGAGTTACGGACAGCTGTGAGCCTCTATGTGGGTGCTAGGAATTGAACCCAGGTCCTCCGGAAAAGCAATCATTGCTCTTAACTATTGTGCCATCTCTCCTGCCCCAAGTCCTGCTTAAAAAAAAATGTTTTTTATTTAAGCTGGTCACAGACATGGCCCATTGTGTCTACTTCCTTTTCCAGCATCACTTCTGCATGGCTGTGGGGCTGGGCCACAGTCTTCCAATGATGAAGAAGAGGAAGTCACTGATGGGCATGGAGGGACCACTTCTTCCTGCCTGGCCCGTAGACAGGATGCATAGTGTTCTGCCAGCCTGTAGCCACCTGAAGCTGTTCAGAACCTTCTGGCTTCATGCTAAGGAGGGTGGTGCTGGGAGACAGGTGGAAGGAAGCCAGGTGGATGACAAAGAACCAGCCCCCTAAGCTGACCTCCAGGTCTCTTCAGCAGGTCTGAATCTTTCCTTTTCTTTAGTTATTTGTTCTGGGGGTGGACCCCAAGGCCGCGTGCATGCTCGGTACCTACTCTGCCCTGACCTTGCATTTCTGTACCTCCTGCTTCTTTACCAGTCCAATGGGGGAAGATGAAATCCATCCCTCAGAATTGTTGCAAATGTCAAATACGTTGCTCCACCTAATGGGCACTTGCCACAAAGTAAGTGCTGTTTAAGTGGCAAGGCTTCCTAGTATTATTATTAGAGATGAGATTGTTCAAGAGCTTGCTTTCCAGGTCTCAATTAGCATTAGATAAACACTGTTACCACCCAAATACGGTTTGGCTTCCTATGCTTAAAATCCAAAGTTTCCAGGGCAGATAGGAATTTCCACTTCTAACACGCATCTGATCTGATGGTAAAACCATAACCGAAAATTTCCAGCAGAGCATAGCAAGAGGCCATCTAATTTTTTCTGCACAGCACTGTGGAAAGCCCTGACCTTGGAAAGCTGCCAGCCCTGGGTGTGGATCTCAAATTCATCACTTGTAAATAAGGGTAAACATGCCTTGCCTTAGAGAACACCAAGAATGAAGGCTAGACCAGGGCAGGCTGCTTATGAAACACTTCCATAGAATCTAAAGCAGTGGTTCTCAACCTGTGGGTCACGGCCCCTTTGGGGTCAACAGACCCTTTTATAGGGGTCACATATCAGATATCCTGCATATCAGATATTTACATTACAATTCATCACAGTAGAAAAATTAGAGTTACGAAGTAGCAACGAAAATAATTTTACGGTTGGGGGTCACCACAGCACAAGGTTGCAGCATTTGGATGGTTCAGAACCACCGGTCTGGAGCATTTAGCTAGTTGCCATTTGTGTACCTGGCACTCCACTGAGTGTGACTGAACACCCACTATGTGCCAGGTCCTGTATGGTGGGATCATGAGGGAGAGAGAGGCTCACAAGCAGGGAACCTATTATCTTCACGGAGAAAGGAAATGTGTCCCCAAAGGGCAGGGATAGTGACCATGGCCTGACAGCTGGATGGAGAAGGGGTCACAGAAACGGGTCTCGACCCTGTCTCCAGGCTGCCTGTTGTACCTGCATGGTGTCTAGGAGAGGGGTGCTCTAGCAGCGGGGGAATGGAGGTACTGCGCCATCTGACTCCTTCTATTTTGGGAAACCCTGAGCCAGGAAGAAAGCATTTTTCCAGATCCCAGCCAGCGTCTCTCTTGCCTTTGCTCACATGGCTGCCCTAGTTTCTTGTGGGTGCTCTCTGTGGGGTCATTTCCGATGGTACCTGGAGGTAAGTAGAGGCCTGAGTACATAAGAGAGAACATACCACCCAGGCAAGCACCTACTTCTCTCCCAGGACTTGGGCAGTGCCTGGCACTTGGCACATACTGTCAAAAGATGAGCTGTAACAGTGGAGGAATGGTCTCTCACAGAGATGGTAGGGAGCCAGGGAAGGGCAGAGGGCCGTGGTCAGAGCCATTGGAAGCACAGTTAGATGGACCTCTGTCTTTAGCACAGGGTGAAAGAGAGGAGAGAAAAAGACAGAGAGTACATTTCCACGAGGGCCCCCACAGAGCCCAGACAGAACCCCAGTAAGCATTTTCTGCCTTTCCCAGCTTGCCAGAGTCAACTACCCAGACCATCTAAGGAGCATTAATTCATTCCTGGCTCCACTGTGAACGAAGAGGAAATGGGGTCCCAATCATCTTCCACCGTTTACATCGGAGGCCACAGCGTGGGTCAGCACGCCGCAGAGACTTGGGCTGCTGCTGAGGTACCAGACACCCTGGAAAACTGAAAGTAGGGGGTGCTGCATGCCCGACACAGAAGGCTGAGCTCAGTGGGGCCGGGAAGACTACAAGGTGGAGTGCCCCAGTCACCAGGAGCCAAGAAGATGCCAGCAGGGATAGCACAGGCAAAGACTTGATTCTAGACATCCCCAGAGAACCCACAGAGGCCAGAGACACAGATAGAGGGAGAGGAGTCTGAGAAGGAAGTCAAGAGGCCACTCGTGACAGTTCTTGAGGGTGACCCTAAGTCTCCAGGAGACTCTTGTACTCCCAGGAAGATGCAGTGGTTGGGAGACAATGCATGCATGTGGTTGTGTTGGAGCTTCCAGAAGCCAGACGGGCATTGGGGTAGGCCATTGTCACAGACACCTCTGGGAAATGGAATCAGCACCCACCTCCCCCAGAGAGCCTAGGCCCATACCCGGAGGACTGTTGAATCCTGGGAGCTCCTGCACCCACTAGAGATAAGGGAAATGAAGCTGGAGGTCTAGGACAGAGGCCTTGACAGCCACAGTAGCCACAGAATTGTCCCCAAACAGTAGCATTGGGACAGTTCAAATGGCTGCTGATGAGGAGGGCTTCCTAGACCAATCAAAAACATTTTTTTTCCACTGAAAGAGGCTGTGGGGGAGGGGTGTCATGAAATTAAAGAGGAAAAAAAAACAATTCCCAACCCCAAAGAGCAGGGCTTGAGTAAAAATGGCTAGAACACATGGGCCATGTTCCAGAGAAGGTGCAAAGCTCCTGCTTTGCAAGATCTCATGGCAACTTTGTAAAAAATCTCAAGATGCTGGTTGTCCACCTGACTGGGAGAAAAGAGCTCACCCAGGCTGAGGAACCAGCCCAAGGTCCCATGACTGTTAACAATGGAACTGGGATGTCCTGGTCAGCTTCCCCCCAGGACACACAGTCCCAGGCCTGTGGGCACACTCTGCAGCCCTGGTGCCTCGTGCTCTCAGCCTTCTGCAGAGTCTAATTTGGTTTCCTGAGTTGGCTTTCTTTTTTTTTTTTTTTCCCAAGGAGAGCACTTTCTAGCTATAAATTATTAAGCTGATTCCTGCTACAAATCAGCCTCCTGTGAGTTTGGGCTGCAGGAGCCCGTTTACCCAGGTCCTGGGCATCAGCGGAGGAACAAATGCCAGGGGTTCCAGATGGACAGGGCGGAGTGCAGATCCCCCAGCCAGTGCTGACAGCCACCTGGATGCCTCCCCCCAGCCCAGGCCCCAGGCCAGGGGCCAAGCTCAGGGATCCTCTAAGGAGCTGTTTGCCCACCTCAGCTCCACTAAGACCTGTTGGGGAGGGGCTCAGGCCAGACCTCCGTACCCACCCCCTCCTCTCTGCTGCCATTCAAACTCTCCACTTGGCTGCCTGCCTGAGAAAGGAGGAGAAAAGGAGAAGGAAATTAAAAGAGGAAACGGGGAGAACGAGATCAGGGAAGACGGTCCCTCCTTGGCCTGTGGTTTGGCAGCAGGCAAAGGTGTGAGGTTGCCCCTCACTCCCACACTCGGCCTGGGCCACCGAATGCCCAGCTGCGTGCTTCTCTGCCAGGATCTGAAACATCTTTCCACCCACACACCACTCACCACTTGGGGGGCCCAGTTGGGCCAAACTCACACAAAGGTAACATTGGGATGTAGATTCCATTCCTTTGCTCTGAATAGAACAGATTGGATACGGATTTTCTCCTTTCTTCCCAATTGGACCCCCTGGGCCACTGGGGCCCAGAGGAAGGCTGGGTCCAGATAGGCCAAGAACAGCTGCTGAGGGCTGGGAAGCTCCACAGCATTTTCCAGCTCTTGAAACCAGGGAAGTGAGGGTATGGGGAACATCCATCCCTTCCTCACCCCAAACACGTTCTCAAGCACAAGCTCCTCAACTCAGCCTCTCCTCTGCCTTGAGCAGTGTGGGGAGCTGCAAGGTAGTGTCTGCATCTCTCCCACATGGTCCTAGCAACCGCCAAGTTGTCTGTTTGTCCCATTTGAGTTTAGAAGTCATCCATGCGCTCCCACATACACCTTCCACCTGCGATTAAACGCCCCAAAGAAAAGGAACAGGTGTCCACACGGTTGGATAAATGAAACTCTTGTTGATGGTTGGCTTCAACACCATGCTTCAGCTCTGGGGAAACTGAGGCCTTGGAGGGCATCTCCAGCTCAAGATTGGGTAGGGAGCTGGTGGCTGAATCAAGACTCAGAAATAAATCACTACCACGACAGTGTTAGGTACCCATGCTCTTGATGACACACCTTTTAATCCACACAATAACTTTATGGGATCGGGCAGCTAATGTGTATTCCCGTTGCCTGGGTAAGGAAACAGAGGCACAGATGAGTAATTTGGAAAAGGTCAAACCAGGAGAAAGTCGATCAAACCTGGGCAGCCAGGCATTACAGCTGGCCCTCAGCACACGGCACAGGTGTTTGGGTACAGCACTTGAGAGAGCCCTGTGAGCAGAGCCCAGGCCACTCCAGGGGTACCCTCCTCAACATGGTCTGAGCGAGGAGCCTGGACTTCCTCCTCTGAAGGAGTCAACTACAGGTCAGACCTGAAGAACAACAAAAGAATGAGAAGCTTCTTTGTTTTGAGACAGACTGCCTAGCCTAGGCTGTCCTTTAACTTGCTATGTAGCCAAGGATGACCTAGAATTCCTCCTGCTCCTACCTCCCAAGCGCTAGGGTTGCTAGCAAGTGCTTGCTGCAAGTGAGACCATCTTGAGGAAGCCCTGTGGGGAAAGCCAAGCGGGTGGATGCAGGTGGGAGAAGGTCATGGGTCAGGGCACCTCATGGGGCTGCAGCGTGCCTTCAAGGAATCAGGTGAAGAGTGGGTTCGGTTTGTGCCTTGCACAGATCAGTCAGTATCACAAATGGGGGGGGGGCGGTGACGGTGGCACTGTGACAATATGATGCGGGTTTTATTCCCTGGTCCCCAAATAGCCTGTAATATTTCATTGTTTTTGCAAGGGAAAAGAAAACAAAGGAAGCTTGCCTACTTTAATTACTGGAATTAAATGCTAAGGACATTGCCAAACACGCATCCCGCTTATCTACTCATTAGAGCAGCCGCCTGTCCCCTCCCCATGGGCAAGCGCCCTCTGTGAAAACATTTTGCTATCAGATGTTCTGAGGCTGATGAAAATGGGAACTGCATTTGAAAACACGCCCACAGCTCAAAAACAGATTCAAATCCAGCGGAAAGCTTGGACTTCTTTCCCAGGCCAGATTCATCGGTTGAATGCAGACCTTAGTGGACAGAACCCACTCATGCTCTCCTTCCATGGCCAAAGACCCGCCTCTGTCATTGAGAGAACCCCAGAAGATGGGTGGTGGTGGTGGCACAACTATGTGGATGCCACTGAAACTGGACCCTTACCTATGGTGGAGATGAGTTGGTGGCAATGTAAAGGGATTTTTAGATTCTTTCTTCTAAGCCAGTGGTCCTCAACCTTCCTAATGCTGTGACTCTTTAATACAGTTCCTCATGTTGTGGTGACCCCCAACCATAAATTTATTTGGTTGCTACTTCATAACTGTAATTTTGCTACTGTTATGAATTGTAGTGTGAATATCTGATATGTAGGATATCTGATTTGGGACCCCGTGAGAACCGTTGTTCTAAGTACTAAGTATAGAATTATCATATGACCAAGCAAGCACACGTTTGGGTATCTCCAGAGAAAGTTGAAAGCAGAATTAAAGGTATTTGTACACCTTAGGTGTACATCTATGTGTATCTGTCTGTCTATCTGGGGCAACATGTTCAGAGCAGCATTATTCACAATAGCCAAAATGGAGCAGTAACTCCATTTTGTGTCCATCAGTAGACAGATGGACGTATAGACAAAATATGATCGATACAAACGGGGATAGTCTTCAGCCTTAAAAAGAAAGGAAGTGCTGAATGAAACGTGTGAACATGAATGAGCCTTGAGACATGACGCTAAGTGAAATAAGCTTGAGATAAAAAGACAGGCATCGCATGACTCCACTTACATGAGGTTCCTAGAACAGTCAAATCCATGGAACCAAGAAAAAGAAAGGTGGCCGCCGAGGGCTGAGAGGAAAGGAGAACTGTTGTGCTGTAAGCTGGAGCTGGACGGTGGTGAGGGCGGGAGCACAACCACATGATTGGCATTAATACCGTGGAGACCTATGCTTAAAAATGGTTAAGATAATACATTTTATGTTCTATACACATTACTACAATTTCTTAAAAGTATTAGCTCCTGGCACTGAAGGGAATGGCTCAGTAGTTAAAAGCACTGGCTGCTCTTCCAGGGGACCCAGGTTCAATTCCTAGCACCTACAAGTCAGCTCACAACCATCTGCAATTTCAGTTCAAGGGAACCTGATGCCTTTCTGGTCTCCATGGGCACCAGGCATGTAGTTGGTGCAGATATGCACTTGGCGCACAGACATCATGCAGGCAAAATACCCATACACATGAAATAATATAATACTATTTTTTAATTAAAAAAGATTGTGGTTCCTAAAATACGCTGGCCTAAGGTTCTTGGAGGCTTGTAGATGATCTCCCCTCTGGACAGTGGGTTCTTTTCTCTGCTCACCCCTCGGTCTGGCACCTACTGTCACCCCTCTTCCTCTCCTGGGGTACACCCACCCTGGCTAAATGAAGCTAGTCTCCCCACTGCCCATCACAATTTAGCCATCTGGTCGGGACAATAGGAGATGGAGTGAAGCCGAGAGGCAAGGCAGGGGAGAATTCTAAAAAAGTCCATCCCGACCATAGCCATGGTTGGAGACCAACTGCCCAATGGATTCCTTTCCTGTTGCTGCTATAACGAATCATCACAGAATTAGGAACTTAGTGTCTTGTAGTTTTATGGGTTAGAGTCCATCTTGGGTCCCACGGGGCTTGAGTCCAGCCGTAGCCTGATCTGGAGGCTGGCGTGAAGGAGGGAATCTAGTCTCATGCCTTTTCCAGCTCCCAGGAGCTACCCACTCTCCAGCTTCAAAGAACTTCCTATCTCCCTTCCCGTTCTTCCACTGTTACTACTCCTTTGAGTCATAGCCTGGAAAGGTCCTCTGCTTCCGAGGACTCATGAGATTATCCCGCCAGGGAAGTCCCAGCAGACGCCTCACCTCCAAGCTTTTTTTTTTTTTTTTTTTTGGTTTTTCGAGACAGGGTTTCTCTGTATAGCTTTGCGCCTTTCCTGGAACTCGCTTTGGAGACCAGGCTGGCCTCGAACTCACAGAGATCCGCCTGGCTCTGCCTCCCGAGTGCTGGGATTAAAGGCGTGCGCCACCACCGCCCGGCCCACCTCCAAGCTTTAACTGTTAGTTCTGTTTGCTAGGTAAAGTGATACCTCATTGGTCCCTGAGATCGAGTCAGGGACCCCTTTGATGGCCATGAATCTGCCTGCCACACCCCCCACAGGTATTCCCACCCAGCCATCACATTCCTGGTATCCAGTGAGTCATCTGTCCTGACTTCTGGGACAGAGGAGGAGTTGCCAGTAAATGTCAACTGTAAGCCAGAGCTCCACAGTGTCAGGTGAGAAAAAGCTACTGTGGAGGGAACAATTGGGGACCACGGGTGTAGAGCAAAGAGCAGGGGAGAGAGAGGACCACAAGTGAGAAGCTCAGGCCAGGGTGACGATGTCTGTCCGTGAGGAAGAGGATGTCCACAAGATGTAAACAGGAGGCTATGAGAGGGACAGCGTAGGTGAAATGCATTGTCACAGAAAATTCATGAACACTGTCACAAGAGTTACAGAAAGGATGATTGCTATTCACTTCCCCAAAGGACTTTCCTAAGCGTTCTTCAAGTAACGAGCTTGTCTATAGTCTTAAAATAGGATTTACACCCGATCTCTCAGTAACACATACAGGGAGGCTTGTAAATCTATGGAAATGAAGTGAGACCAGGCACATCTGCCGATTGCCTTCTGTGCTGCTGGTGACACCAGCAGATGGAAAGAACCACCGAGTAGGGAAGACAGGTTCAGACTCCTCCGCTCTGGGCCCAGCCACTAAAGTCATGCTGGTTAATCCTCATGGCCAGCTGACCCTCATTTCACACGCGTAAAACCACTCCAGGGAAGCGACGAGTCCAGGGCTGGCCCGGGGACATCCTCTACAGAGGAGGAAGCTTTTCAGAGACTGTCAGGAACTGTAGCTTCACCCTTCTCACAGACTCATGGAGGCTGGACAGAGACTACTCAGCCATCGCCTACCTGCAATTTCTGCAATGCCATCAACACTTCCGTTTGGGCTAAAGCCTTTGGTTCTGAAGTTGTTAGTGATAGGGCCTGAAAGAGGAAAAGGCACCAAGACATGGTGGCTGGTTTTCTGTCTCACTGGAGAGCCAGTTCTAACGTCTCTCAAGGTTGGAGTCTGCATTCCCTCTTCCATCACCATGGCTGCCCCTGGGTGGTCTCTGGCCCTCCCCGAAGGGCATCAGCTCCCTAAACCTCCAGGCCCTCTCTTCTGGGCTGTCCACCACAGGGACATAGCTCTCTCACTATCACCCAGTACCTCCATCTTTCTCCTTAACCAGCTCCTACCGTGCTGGTGTTACCAGCAGACGGACTGTTCACCAACTGTATAACGCTCCTGCAATCCTTCCCGACCTGTTCCTCCTATCCCAGCATCCCCAGATTCCCCTCTCCTGGATCTACCATGTGGAATCCATTGTCAAGTCTAGGTCTTGAACTTTGACGGCAGATTCCACCTGAGATGTTTGCAGGCCTGGCAGAGTGGATGGGGTGGGACAGACAGCCACCTTCCAGCCCTTTTCTTCCAGCCTCTTGTTGCCTTGAGGATTCTGGTCCAGATTTATCCATCTTAAAGGAAATCTACACATCTGGATGTATGTTCAGTTCCCTTGTGTTTAAATGATGCCAACCACTTGTATTTTTTTTTTTTTTTTGACATGTCTACATTTGCAAACAAAACATGTCTGTCACCTCTGGGCTTTTCTACTCTGTCACTCAGATATACCAGTATGTCTGACATTTCTCTTCTGGTCTCATAGTCCTCTGCTGTCCTCAGGCCTCAATGGACAGCATGAGCTCTTCAGCTTTAGACTCTGACTCCAGAGGTGGTCAGAGCCACGAGGGTGAGTGAGACGGAGGGAAGAAGTCTGGTGCCATTCAGGGTGACAGAGCCATTAATTAACAGAGTTAAACATCTGGTGTTTAATTAACACCCTCTCTGCCTTCAATCATTTTCCCTTTAACTTTCCCAGAGGGCCTCTGTGGTGGGTGAAGCTGAACAGAGAACAGGAAAGCCAGCTCCTGGCTGAGTTGGAGAGGGAACCGAAGGGGCTTGGGTTTAGTCCCTGAGTGCTGAAAGTCAGAGGGCAGTCTCAGAGCTCTGTAGCTTGTGATAACAAATGAGGAAGAAACAGGCTTATGTTCTGGCAGGAGGGACCTCACAGCCCAGAGCCACACACACTGACTCAGAAAGGAGCTCCCTAAATACAGCAGTCCCCAGATGACCTGGACAGGACTTGGGGGGGCATAAGCTCAGTGTTTAGGACCCAACACGAAGTCCCCGACTCTCTAGTGGCCAAGGAAAAGTCAAGTGTAAATCCTATCTTCAGAACACAGGAGAGGAGCCGGAGAAATGGCTCAGTTGTTAAGAGCATGTAGTGCTCTTGCAGAGGACCCACGTTTTGTTCATAGCACCCACGTCAGGTGGCTCACAACATCCTGAAACTCCAGCTCTAAGGAGAATCCAGTGCTCCCGGCCTCCTAGGATACCTGATATCCCACACATTCATACACATACACACACAGACACAGACACACCTACCAAACACACACCTACCAAACACACACACACACACACACACACACACTACACACACACACACACACACACACACACACACACACACACACACAGTCGACCTCATTACTTGAAGAACACTTTGGTCTGATGTTTACTCCCATCCCCCAACATCTTGTGCCCTTCATTACAGAGTGGTGATGTTCCTAGCCCAGATGAGATGCTTACCTTTCAGTGAGGGGCATGCATCTGGCCGGGGGAGTCTAAGGCAGAAGCCTGCTACAGATCCTGGGGAAATGCTGAACTTCTTAAGAAGAGGAAAGATAGTGGACGTCAGCCTCTTTCCTGCCTCTACCCTCTGTCTAGCACATGAGTGTGGTGGCTTCATCTACAGCAGCCAGGGTTTAACTGAGCAGGTAACAGAATATTCTGGTACTGACGAGCCACTGAGCAAAGACAACCCACTGTGAAGGATTTTTAAATCCCTATATTTCAAGTTATTGTGGGTGTTTTCCTATTAGTGGAAGCCCAAAGCATTCCTAAGCGGTACACTCCATTCCCTAAAACCTCTTCTCTCCAAAAAGATAAGCGAGCATCATTTAATAAGGGTGAAGTCACCAGCAGACATCTTGTATTCCTACCCTGGACTGCCTAAGCTTTGGGTTTAGGAACAAGAGTAGACATTCATGAGAGCCATGTCTGCCTCGGATGGGAATTCTGAGGAGCCCTCTCCTCTCTGTCTCCTAAGAGCCAAGTCCAGAGCCTGCCATATAGAGGGAGTTCAGCCAACGTGGGCTTCTCTGTAACTGAATTCATGAATGGATGGATGTACCACTTCTTGGCACGACTGCCCCAATCACAACCAGCTGGCAAGAAGGGATCTAGCAGCTAGCCCTACTCCAGCTGATTCAAGATCCATTCTTCCAAGAAGGCCAACCTGGACCTGGACTGTCTTCCCTGTAGAAGTCCCCCCCTCCCCCGCTTCCCCCCCCACGCCTAGTCCCAAAGATGCTCATCTACCTTTTAAACTGGTACTTAATCAGACCTCCCCACTTACTCCAAATCTGGCTCTGTGGTTGGATTCCAAGCCCACTGAGATAGATAGCAACATCCTTCATAAGCTCCCAGCACCAGTATCAAAGACAAATGAGAAATATTTTCACTTGAGATTCACATTTAGAATGAATACTGAAAGACTGATAACAGAGTAGCTCCCCTAAATATAGTGCCCCCCAGATGTCAGGAGTACTGTCTGAAAGTTTACTACTAGCCATGGATTACTTTGACTAGGTGAATTGCGAACACTCCACCACTATGAGCAACCATTTTGAATAGAAGCCACAATAAGCTGTATTTCATGTACCATTATGAGAATCAAGTCAGCGTGAAGTTCAATTAAAGATGTTTATTATAATAAGACAATACAACCAAAGTGTTTAAACATGATTTGTGTAGGAAGATTTATCTCAGCAATTATTCACTTTTGAGTATGATCCTGTGGATTGCCGTGTGATGAAAAAAATGAATATTTCTCCCTCCCAGTCACCTCACTGATGGTGGCCTCTAAACCACACTCAGAAATGTGAGAAAGACTGGTGCTGAGCCTAGCTCCCATCCCTGGTCCAGGTACCCATCCCATCGCCCAGCATCCGTCCTGCACTCTTGCCCTTCCAAATCCTTTCTCTCCAAGGAAACTATAGATCCTCTCCAAGGCGTAGAAATATTTCTCCAGAAAGCTGAAAATGCAAAATCAATTGGTCTCCGAGTTACCAGATCACCCAGACCAGCCCCAGCTACATCAAGGTTCATAGACTCCTAAGTATTAACGTAGAAAGGGCCTTAGGAAGGAAGGGAGCAGCCCTCTACAGTTTCATTTGGCTTCATCCGTGCCTCTCTCTTTTCATTATAACTCTGATCGTGGTGGTCTGCTCTGTTCTCCTCTAAACCATTTACAGAGTTGAAAAGAGTCAGGCATGAATGCTAATCTCTCACCCAGGGCCCGTTTTTTAGGGTTTGGTTGCCCCAGGGACGATGAACCTGAGGCAGAGAAGGGAAGGTGGTCCTATCCCTAGCAGTGGGGTGTGATAAGAGGGTCCCACCCCGATTGCTGTGCCTCTTGGATTGAAAAGTGGAAGGTGAGGCTGTCTGCTGTTATGAAGCCCACCCCAACCCCTGACACAGATGGAAATACATTTCTTGGTAAAGTCAGGGGACCTCCGTTCAGTTCTGATCTCCCTACTGTATGCATCTCCCTACAATATGCTTTGCGTGGGCATGATCTGAGGTCATTCTGTCCTTCCTCCAGGTAAGACAGCTCTTCTTTCTATCCAGAGTAGCTGGATTAAGGAAGGGAAGGACCACCTCACTGCAGCCACACTTGGGTGACCTCAGTGGTGTGTGGCACCCCCCACTCTCAAAGCAGCCTTGCATGTTTCTCTGCTATTGGAACACTTGTGAAGGACCCTAATGAATGCTATGTGTCTTAGTGGGTCTTTTAGGGAAACCGTGCTCTGTGTGTGTGTGTGTGTGTGTGTGTGTGAGAGAGAGAGAGAGAGAGAGAGAGAGAGAGAGAGAGAGAGAGAGAGAGAGAGAGAGACTAGGGGTGACCCTAGCACCTTACATATGCTAAGTAATTGCTCTTGACTCTGAGCTACACCCAAAAGTCTGTGGGTTTTTTTTTTTAAACTTTCTATTTAGAGACAGGGTCTCACAAAGTTGCACAGCCTGACCTTGAAGTTGCAATCCTCCTGTCTTTCAGTCTTCCACGGAGCCGGGATTACAGGTTCCCAGGGGAACCATTCTTTGGATCATTCTATGACCTTCTGGCCCTAATTAATGCTTATATTTAATTCCATTTTTTCCTCACCAGTGATCCTTGATTCATCAAATCCCAGACACTAGGTCTTCTGACAAAAACACGCAGTTTGTGCTCCCTAAAAACTATCATTACATCTGGGTTTTGTTGTGTCCTTTGTTCTGGGGAAGATGATGTGGTAATTGGTCTACAAATGGGACCTCTCTTTATTCTTTCCATGTGCCAATAAAACGGATTTTTCTAGCCAGGTGTGATGGCACACGTCTTTAATCCCAGCACTAAGGAGGCAGAGGCAGGTGGATCCCTGAGTTTGAGGACAGCCTGGTCTATAGAGAGAGTTCCAGGACTAAGCAGAGAAACCCTGTCTCAAAAAAAAAAGTTGTTTTTGTTTGTTTGTTTTTCTGTTTGTTTGTGTTTGTGTGTGGGAGGGGTTTCTGAAGATGAGGGGGGAACCGAAGTTCAGAGCAGCCGGGTGGCTTGCCAGGGCTCACACAGGCATTGGGGAAGTGAGGCATTGTTGGATGCAAGGTCTAGGCTTATTCTGCTCCCCACTTGTTCTCAGGGAGGCTTTTCACAGGATCTCCCCAGGGAGCCAAGACAAGGAAGGCCAGGGCTCTTTCCAGCCTGGAGGACTGGAGAGGAGCTGCTTGCTGCTCAGGTGTCTCCCTCCTCTGGGATCCCGGGCTGGGCCCAGCTAAGCTCCATTCCCTCCACCCAGAGTCCCGCCGCCGCCATCATGTCCTATCCCATGCTGGCATCTGGACTCACGTTGTTCACCTGGTCAGAATTCCTGCCGCCACCGGGGGCCTTTAATCAGGCTTCACTATTCTAGCTTCTCCAATGAGACCACAGGCAGCTCCCATCCCGTCTGGCCTCTCAGACATCACAGTCCCCAGGTCCTTCAGAGTCCCTGGCACCCTGTTGAGCGGCTCACTACTGTGAGCTCTGGAGTCATCAGCCCCTTCTGCTCCTTCACCATTGCCAACACAGGGACCGTCACTGCTCATTAGTTGTGCCAGCAGCGGGGGTGGGTGGCCGAGATCAGCGAGGCAGATAATCCGAGGTAGCGAGAATGTTAAAAAAAAATCATCTCTGTTTGGCTAGGGAGGGTATTTTTGGACTTACAGTTGAATGTGGGTGTGTGTGTGATGGGCTGGGATTTCACAACACTTCAAACAAAATACTGAAGGGAAACTGGAGGACCTGATTGTTGGAAGCTGTCCATCCTGTTCCTGTTTCCTGTGGCTCTGTGTCGGGACCAGCAGACACAGAGCTCTTCCTTGCCTGGGGATGGATCACCTGGGGCCCTGATGCAGAGCCCAGGCTGCAGACACAGACGCCCAAGGTGACAGGAGGGCCAGTGAGCGAGAGCAGCTGGTGGACCCCAGAGCAGGCACAGGGCGATAACTGTGTGCTTCTTCAGGAGGCATGACAGCCCCTGGGACAGCTGCTCCTCCGCTCCAGCTGATGACAGAAGCCAACAAAACACATCTGTGGAGGGTTTGGCCCACTGTCAACTGCTCTGCAGTCTCCGGGCTGGTGGTTCCTGCCTGCTGTGGACATCAGAATCCACAGGAGTTCTTGTCTACGCATCACTGGGACCCTTCCTGTTTTCTCATTGGGCAGGTCTGGCATAGAAGTGAGTTCCCAAGTGATGCTTGTCAGGGTGGGCTGGGGCCATGCTTTGGAAGCTGGCTGTAGGATAAGGGAACATCACACCATCTTATTGAACTATCACAGCACCGTTACAAGGTGGGACCATTGCTCCATACTTTACCCCAGAGGATCCAAGGCCCAGAGACGTTCATGGCTTGTTCAACTAAAGTTGCAGAGCAAAGAACTGACCAGTTGTGGAACTAAGATTGCCATCGGTGTAACTCTGGTGGTTTGGCTTCTCCCAGCTATCAAATTCGACAACAGAGAGGCAATGCCCGCTCCTGGTTCTGAGCAGAACGGCTTTCTATTCAGGGGCCTTTCTAGATACATTCATTAGCAGCCACTCTCGCAGGAAGAGTGGGTGGATGGCCTGGAGAGACTTGGGGGAGCGTCCTTCGGCTCCTTCTAAAGAGAAGGCTCAGCCAAGATGTGCTATCCCTGAGTGCTAGCCTTTGGCCTGTGATTCTCAGAAAACAGGTGGCCTAGCCTTGGGGCAGCATCGCCAGACAAAATACCATGCCCGATGACAACCCCTGAGTCACAGGGCCCACATTAGAGCAGGAGAGAGAACAGTCTGCGGGGTCTCTATGGGCAGGAGAGCTGCCCGGTTGGCTGCTGACCCAGCACCCGATGTTTCAAGTCCCCCCTGAGACGTTTGTTGAATGAGAGACGAGAAGAAGACAGGACAAAGAGAGAGGAATCTGCTGCCAGCCAAAGGGACTCTGGAAGACATGCCCACTCGTGATTGAAAGTGTAGACACTCGTAAAGCAGTCAGCCTCGAGAAGGAAGATGTGGCCGGTGATATTCTGTTCAAGATAATTGATCAGAAATGTTTTGCAAATCCATCATGGACTGAGAAGCCAAGATATGAATAGGTCCGCTGAAAGCCGGCAAGAATTTTGTCTTATTCATCTTAGGATCCCCAGCCCCACGCCTGCTGAATGAATGAATGTGTCTCTCACTCTGAATGCCCAACAGAAAAGGTGTCACAGGCGCTGTGTGGGTGGTCGTGCGCCTCTACACAGGAAGCCATCCAAGGAACTTTCAAGAAGAAAGATGGGGTTTGAGAGGAAAAGCATGACTGTGAGCAGGAAGCCCTGAGGCCTGAGGCCAGCCACCCTAAACCAGTCAAAAGACACTGACCTGATGGGAACGATACTGGCCATGGCGCTCTTTCATGCACTTCATTTTTTTTTTCCTTTTTTTGTATATGTATGAGTTCCTGTGGGTGTTGTGTGCCAGGTATATGCAGGTGCCCCTGGAGGCCAGAAGAGGGCATCACATACTCTGGAGCTGGAGTTACAGGCAGATGCTGGGAATTGAACTAGGGTCTTTAAAAGAGCTGCAAGTGCTATTAACCACTGAGCCATCTCTCCAGCCTCACATGGCACTCTGAACTAGCTGGGCCAGGTGCCTCTCTTCTCTTTGCAACCGCATCATGTAGTCAGGATGAAGACCTCACAGACGGGCCGCGGAGATGAAATAGTTGTGAATAGAAGCAACACTCAGCAGGTGCTTCCCAATAGCTCCTCCACGGCCCAGTCACTTCTAGCGGCTGAGATGGAGAACCCTCATCCTCTCTAGCCCGAAGGTCTTCCATTGCCTGCTTTTCTCCTGCTACAGCAGAAGGCCTCTGATCCCACTGTCCATGGTGCCCACAGATAGAGAAGCACCATCAATGGCTGGCCTAAGTATGGAGTGGATTTACCCTTGTTTCTTCTGCCTTTCCAGGCATCCAGCAATAGATTCTCTGAGGTCCCACACTAATGTTAAGGAACGTGTTCTGACTTTTGGTATGTCCAAACCAGTGCAGGTTACAGCCATGGTGTCCTAGTCAGTGTGCTATTGCTGTGAGGAGATGCCATGACCACAGCAACTCTGATAAAGGAAAGCATTTCACTGGGGCTGGCTTACATTTCAGAGGTTTAGTCCATTATCGTCACGGTGGGAAGCATGGCGGCACACACGCAGACATGGTGCTGGAGGAACTTAGAGCTATCCACAGGCAGCAGGAAAGAGACGCTGGGCCTGGCTTAAGCATTCGAAACCCCGAAGCCCACCCCTATTGACACACTTCCTCCAACAAGGCCACATCTACTAATCCCACTCAAGTAGTACCATTCCCTAATGACCAAGCATTCAAATCTATGAGTCTGTGGGGTCACTCTTACTCAAACTACCCCACAAAGGTAACATGAATGGTTCTGCTGTCCCACATGATGCATGCCTGCTCTTTCCCCTGGCATCAATGACACATGAAATCTGGTCCTACACCCAGTTTTGTGTGCAAAAAAAAAAGCCTGGGCCAGTCAACCCCTGAGTTTGAGTCAAATAAAAATTGTCTTTGGATCACACTTTGATTTGCATTCTCTCCATTACAGATTGAGCTATTGGGCTCTTTATTTAACCCAAAGGATCCAGTGGAAATCGAGGGGAGGGCCTCCATCTGAATGGTTAGGGTGACTGGCATGCTGTGTGGGTGGAGCATAGGTGACCCAGCAGTGAGGTCCTTCACCTGCATGGGATATCACACATCTTCACAGTCATCATGCCATCAGGGTCTTGTGAAATCTGCAGGTGGGTCTACCTGGCTCCCATTTGACAGATGGGAAGTTGGAGGCCACAGGTCCAGACCCTCTGGTCTGTCCTTGGCCTCCTGTCCCCTTTCTGTACTCCAAGTCTCACTTTGAGAGTGCACCTTCGATTAGATCTGAGCTACTTGGGGCTAAGGGCATGGACATAGATGTGGTTGGGGACATGGATGTCTGTAGAGACTTGGCTGTGAGTGGAATATGGACAGGGACCAGGAAGCAGGATGAACTGAAACCAGGTCATCTGTGAAGGGTGTGAAATGGAGCTTCTTTCTTTTGGCTTTATGTTATTTCTGTTAGGATGGCATTGGCTGCAATCAGTAAAACGGCAGAGATGTTATGAGGCTCTTCCACCTGCGATGGAGTTGGGCGAAGCTTGAACATCATGAGCGGCAGAGTCCTGGGGAGGGAGACACTGTGGAGCCCAGGATGGAGAGGTGGAGGTGTGGGAGTGGAAGAGAAAACGCAGCACAGATCTCCTCCTGGAGGCCAGGGGATTTTCTTCACAAAGCAGAATTCCTGGTGAGGCTGTAAACTTAGATTCCTGAACTTCTAAAACATAATTGTGTCCCAACTCATCAGGGCAAGGCTTTGGGCTGGCTGGGGATGGGTTTCCACCCCCACAGTGCCCAGTCCATCTGGAGAGCAAATGGTTGGCTGACGGCAGCTGGGAGAAAGAGCCCATGTACCCCTCCCCATCTGTTTCCAACACATGCCACGTGCCACAGCCTGGGATGGGGAGGCTGCAGGTGGCTGGCTCGTGAGGACAGCCTGGGAATGAGAACAGAGCCCAGTCCAGCCCATTGTCCAGCCTTAGCAAGCAGCCGTTCTGGGAACGGCTCCCAGCCCAGGTCTCTTATCCAAGGGACCCCTTCTGTCCTGCACGGAGAGGTAAGAGACAGGTCTGAATGAAGGCTGAGTCTGGGGCTGCACCCCACCACGGTCCCAAACACACCCCTGAACACATAGATGTGCACTTGACCGAGCTCCAGCCCACAAACTCCTCAGGTAGAAGTATCTAGAAGGCCAGCAGGTTATGAAGCTTGGTACAGGCCGAGTAGGGAGCTCTAAGCCCAGACAAGGGAATGAGAAGTAGCGGAAGGGGATTAAGAGCAGTAAGTACAGTGAACGCTTTCTGACCGGGTGTCAAAGCAGCCCTTCTTAGAGACAGAAAGATGGGCAAAGGCTGACAAAGCCCTCCCAGTGCTTAATGAATGCCTCTTTCAACCTGGCTGTTAGTGCCGAGGCCCCTTAGGCACTACACGGATGAAACTCAGTTATATGAAAGCAAACAGGCTCACTATGTGCAGGCCTGCATCTCTGGCTCCCTCAGCTCCCCTTTGCCTTGCTGGGACAGCCTGGGGACAGAGTAGCCTTCAGAGAGACCTGCTGGAAGAAAGTCCATAGTGGGAGAGTCCTGAGGAAGGGGGCCTGCAAATGGCCTCTGCTTGGTCCCCAGGAAAGCAGCGACATGGAAGCTAGAAGAGAAACCCTGTCACATCCTCCTGGACGCTTTAGGCGAGGGCCTGCCGGTGTGGTGCGTGAGCAGCCCTGGGAAGTGCTGGCCAACAGAAGTGGTGAAGAGAGGGTCCCTGCTGGAGCCAGGCAGGGAGGAAGGCAGCCTTGCTGGCTCCTGCCTGTGTGACTGCAGCCTCGGCCATTGTGGGTGAACGGAGAAGGCAGAAGACGCTCTCTGTCAGTCACACCTCTCTCAGATCAGGCCTCAGCCTGGACAGGGAAAGGAAGGACATCAACCCTGAGCCAGGGGCACCCAGGCCTCTCTAAGGATGCGGAGACCTCATTCTCACCAACCCCGCTCTCTTCCCAGGCTCAGCTTGGATCATTGCTGAAGACTCAGGATACACTGGGCCCGAATCCTAGCCCAGCTCTCTGTTCGCTTCTCTGAGTTAGTTTCCTCATCTGGAAGAGAACACGGGGGGCAGTTTCAAAGATGCAAAGATAATGTTTGCAAAAGCACACAGCACTGTCTGGCATCCAGAGAGCACTCAATAAATGTCAGCTATTATTTTACCGTCCTTATTAGTGTTGTGACTCGGTGGACCCTCCATCTTTCACTCCAGACGTTCACAATAGCCTCCTCCGTACCCTTTCTATCTGTCATTTCTCCTCTCCATTCCATTGTATACAGAGCTGCCAGGACAACAATCCAGTGACAATTCAGTCACATTACTCGGCTGCTGAAACCCCCCCCCCCCCCCCCCCCGCTCCCCACTGCTGACACCATCAAATCCGAATGCCCTGAATAGCAAGGCCCTTTCCATCTGGCACAAACCTCCTCATCTCCCTCTGTCCGTACCTCCCCGTCACAAACAGATCTAGCCGTCCGACTAGAACGGCTGTCCTCCAGTGAGAACCCCTACCCTCCAAGGCTCTGACAGATGCCAGTCTCTCTCAGAATCCGGCTCCCTCTGCCAACAGGTGCAGCGCGAGGCTTACCTGCTCCCAGCACAGGTGGGCAGCTCTTTCCAAGTGTGGCTAGGTACTAGCACCACCTACATTTGCATTCCCTGGCAACTGTTTAAAATGCAAATTGGCCCCACACCCAGACCTGCTGCATCCAGAACTCTGGAGGTAAGGGTTGCAGAATCTGCCTCAACCAAGCTCACTCTCATTTGTGGGATCACTGATGAAAGGTACCCTACAAGTGGCATTGGGTATACAGAGAGCAGTGGCCAGCTTAATCAGATCACCTGGGCAGCTAGCTGAAAAGTAATATGGCTGCCCCAGCCTGATCTATGGAGATTTGGATTTAATTGGCATGGGAAGGGAGTCATGCATACAAATTCCTTTGCTTTTTGGTGTTTTCTCCCCACCCCCTTCCTTCCTTCTAAAATTTTATTAGAAATATTTCTAAGCCCCCAAAGCAGTTAAAAGATAGCAGAGTGAGGCCTGTACAGTCACACCTAGATTCTATCATCAACACTTTGCTATGTTTCCTCTATCATATCTATCCATCATCCCTCTACCCGCGCATTCATCCATTTCATTTTTTGATGCATTTCAAAGCAGGTTGCAGACATCACACACATCACACAAACATGTGAGTGATTTAAAAGCCCTCCAGGTGGTTACACTGTGCAGCCAGGGCTGCTCTGATCCCAGCTGGGAAGCTCTGACAGCCTCCAAGCCTCAGCTCCCGCTGTGCAACGGGGATGGGGATGGGGATGAAGGTGATGATGAAGACGATGATGCTCCGCCTCCCCATCCCTTCCACAGAAGGCTGTGATGAAATCACACAGGAGAAAACCTTTTGAAAAAGGCCATCTGAGTCAGGAAGCAAGCTCTAATTCCAGGCTACAGAGCAAGTAGCCAGAGCTATAACTGCCAGATAAAATTTAAGTCATGGGTAAATGACAACTTTTTAGTGGTAAGTATATTCTAAGTATTGAATGAGACATACTTACACTGAAATATTATCATTACTATCTGAAATTCATCCATTTCTTTCTATTTTTCTTCTTTTTTATTTTATTTTTTATTTTGTAACCTTGGCTGGCCCTGCTACTCACAGAGATCCTCCTGTCTCTGCCTTCCAAGGGCTGGGGTTCAAAGCATGTGCCACCACATCCAGCTAATTTTGAAATGCATCAAAAAATGAAATGGATGAATGCACCGGTAGAGGGATGATGGATAGATACGATAGAGGATATATTTGTGCTTGCAAAGCCTGGTGATCCTAAAATTAAGTCTTGTTCTGTGACGGTCAGCAGGTTTGAAACCCTCCATCCAGAGAAAAGCCAGGGCTAGGTGAAGGGGACCACTGCCTGGTCGAAGTAGCCTCTCATGTTCCTAGGATTTAAATGTTAAACCTCATCTAGATAAAATACCTTCACAGAAACACCGAAACACCCAGGCTTGGTGGTCCAGCCTAGTAGACATATAAAATTAACAATGACGATCATCGTGTCTCAACATTCAGACCCCAAGGTTATCACTTGGGAGAACTCATTAAAACGCAGCTCCCTTCCCCCGGCCCCCCACCTCCCGCCGATTCTGATGCCTCAGGTCTGGCACAGCGCCCAGCCGCGGGCACTCTCAGCATCACTCCAGATGGTTCCAGTCTGGGGGCTCCATGGGCCCTCTTTGGGAAGCTGTGCAGTTGGCACTCGCCAAAGGAACGCTGGAGGTACGAGTGTAGGCAGGAAGGGTCTCTCCAGCCAGACTGTGTCCCTGGGGCTCTGAGGCAGGTAGAGTAATGGCTAGTGGGGAAACTCGCCCACAGTCTGGTCCCAGGTGTGATCCGTAGGTGAGTTTGCAGATGAACAGCAACCAGAGTTACAGGGAGAGGGCAAGACTCCAAAGGATAGCCCCCTAAAACCACCCCGAACCAAGCCCCAGGCATTTGTGTGTGAGTTGGTGGGGTGACGGAGTGGACGTGCTTGGCCTCTCACACACCGATGAGATCATGGCTTGGGAATCCATGTGCACTCCGCTGCTCCTGAAAAGAAGTGCTCACTCAGCTGGGAAAGGGGATGCTGGCAGCTGAATGCACCCAGGCTGGCTGGGGAGGCAGGGCACAGGGCTGTGGGGGACCCACACCGCATCCCAAGCACCTTCTAAAAGGAAGAAAAATCGATCCTAGGCAGCAGAAGACTGTTACGACATAGCTTGATTTGTAATGCATTGCTGTGGTTCATGGGTCAAAGTTATGTCACCCTTTGAAAAAAACAAACACAACAACAACAACAAAAAAAAAACCCCTAACAGCTGCATGAGTACCACATGGGAGTGGAAGGGGGCTGGCTCAACCAGAAACTGGGCCATTGCTTAGGTCCCAGCACCAGCATTGTGAATCACTTGGAAAGATCAAGGGCAGCAGGGGACAGAGGCATCAGCCAGGGATGGTGAGATCCCTGCCAAGACCTCCACAGGGCAGAGGCCAGAAGAGCAAGCTTCCTACAGGGACGTGTTACCTTTAGCACCTGATTGTAGCACAAATCTTAAAAGGTCTTATTAATAAAAACAAGCCCGGAGCCAGGTATTGGGGTGAATGCTGGAAGATCAGAGAAACAGAACCAGCCACAGTTACCTCACCTCGCCAATTCCTCCGCTGATCTCGTTTCCTCAAACTGGAAGCCTCTGTCTTCTTATCCGAATGGATCTCAGCTGAACTGCTGCTCAAAGCCTAAAAGCTTAACCAGGCTAGTTCCTGGTCCTCACACCTTATATACCTTTCTGCTTCCTGACATCACTTCCTGAGATTAAAGATGTGTGTCACCATGCCTATCTGTTTCCAGTGTGGCTTTGAACTCACAGAGATCCAGACAGATCTCTGCCTTTGGAATGCTAGGATTAAAGGTGTGTGTGCGACCATTTTCTGGCCTCTATGTCTAGTGGCTGTTCTGTTCTCTGACCCCAGATAAGTTTATTAAGGTGCACAATATTTTTGGGAACACAATATCACCACACCTGATGCAGGGTGAATGTGCTCAATAAATGTGTGCTCTGTTCAGCTGGGCGAAGGGGGATAGTTAAGTAAGAAATGGTGGCAGGTGGCTCCTTCTTGCAGCTCCTGACACTTGCCGATGGGTCCAGAGCTCTGGAATGCTCTGTAGCCGTGCTCCCAAGTGACCTCAAACACTCCCGGACTTTCTTCACCCAGTCCTCCCAACCTTCATCAGCCTGCCCTTAAAGGGACTGCACAGTAGCAGGAAAGGGCCTTCAGAGAGCAGATGGTCAGAGGATAGAGGGGTTGGAGCTGTGGCTGCTGGTTGCTCTTCCAGAGGACCCAAGTTCAATCCCCAACACCCACATGGTGTCTCATGGCTGCCTGTAACTCCAGTTCCAGGGGATATGACGCCATCTTCTGACATCCAAGTGCACTGCACACACATGGCGCACAGACATATGCGGACAACCCGCCTCCCCCGTCCTCCGGCCCCCCCACCCCCCCAGGAAGAACTCACATCCCCAGTTCTTTGAAGAGCTATATATAAATTGAGGGCACAAGCAGAGACTCCTTGTCACTCTGAGGACAAAGTAAGACAAGCCTACCAAGAAGAAATACCAGAGCCAAAGCAACAGATTGGGGTCAGTGAAATGGCTCAGCAGGTAAGGATGTTTGCTACCAAGCCTAAGGATCTGAGTTCAATCCCGAGGACCCACATGAAGGAGGGGAAGACCAGTGGAGGGCAAAGGCCAATTAGAAGACAAAAATTTTTTTGTTTTGATGGATATTTTTTCCTCTAAAGAAGGAAACAATATGGATCTCTGTGAGTTCAAAGCCAGCCTGGTTTACAGAGTGAGTTCCAGGACAGCCAAAGCTATGCAGAGAAACCCAAGGACATGCCCCCTTCCCCCCCCAAAAAAAAGGAAATAATAAATTAGCCTTCTTTGACTGGTGAGAACTATCAGGGTCTGGTAGAGTATGGGAATGATATCAAAACCTTCCAAATGATGAAATGTCAATCAGCTGTTGTATATGGTAAACAACACCCCCCCCCCCAAATATCAGTGTCAGCTTGGCAGTACACTGCGTGTGTGAGGTCACACATTTGGGAGGAAATAAATGAAGTCATAGTCGTGGCTAGGAGTTCAGAATGTCCCCCCAAAAGCTCTGACCTCACCCCCTGGGTTCGCCAAACTGACCAGTCAGGTAGCTGAACGCTGTGAAACATGGTTCTCTCCAGGTTATGTGTATGGTCTGTTCTTCCTTCAAGGGATTGCTTTTCTGGGGCCAGAGGGACCATCTTGATTCCATTCAGGAAGGACACATGAGGGGGACGTCCCAACTGTGAATCCTGCTATTGAAGCTGTGGCTGAGGGACATGTAGCTTGGACTTCCAAGTGCTTGTAATCAGAGCAAGTGGGGAGGGCAGTCCCAGAAGCTGGCAAAAGGCAGCATTGGCACAAATGAAAGCCAATGCTATTTACCCAGCAGGTAGTTAACTTATATGGAACTTGTAACCCCCAGAGCTGGTATAAGCTAAATATAGGAACAGGTTCAGGGATGCTGCAGAAGCAGTAAGGGATGCGGCCATGATGAGTGGTCAGGGATGCTGGGCTGTGTGGTCGGTATCTGCAGTCCTGTTAGATGGAGCCCGTCAGGCGGATTTCCAGAGAGGTCTCTAACGGGAGCCAGCTCTGCCCTATTGCTTTGAATTTTTTTCTTTTACACTGACAGCATGCATGGGTATGGAGGTCATAGGAAAACCTTGGGATTCACCCTAGCCTCCTACCTTATTTGAGGGAGAATCTCTTTGCTGTTTACCGATGTCTATACCAGACTAGAGGGCCTGTGAACTTGTAGGGATTCTCCTGCTTCTGCCTCCTATCTCACACTGGGATTACGGATGCTTGCCACTGTGCCCAGTTTTACATGGGTTCTGGAATCTGAACTCGGGTCCTTGTGTTTATCCACTGTGTCTTCTCCCCAGTGGTGACTTCTCCCTTCTTAAGTCAATCTTTGACTCATGACACAAAGCCCATCTCAAGCCCAGAGAGACTTACTATGGTGTGGTGCTCAAGGCCTAAAGATGTTTTCCCTGATCTTGAGTGTTCAGGATTCTGGGCTAGGCAACTGTCATCCACCTTCTCTGCATAGCTTCAAGGTCATCATTCCCACCAGCAATGTTCTTTCCCAGAAGTGGGGCAACGGCCCAAATTACCGTTCTTGTTTTTATTGTGGTAAAATAGAACACAAGACTGACCATGTCACTCTGGCTTCTGTGGGCAACCACACATGAGGCAAACACTCACCTATGCACACGTACGTACACTCATAAAAAGGTAAAATAAATAAATAAATGCCTTTTAGAACGACTCGCCCGTGTTGTAGCATTAGTCATTAAACTGTTGCTGCTATGATTGTTACCATTGTGTCTTTAAGGCAGGCTGACCTCGAGTCTGCAACCATCACGCTCTGCTTTCAAGTGCCGGGAGGGATTTGCAGGTGTGCACCACCATGCCTGACTGACCCTGAGAGTCAGATCCAAGCTGAACCACCTTTTCCAGAGGAAGTTCCCATTCTTCTCAGCTAACACCTGGACAGCCCACACCACAGACAGGCTGTGTCTGGGAGCTCTGGGAGCATCTGAGCCTGAGGGAGACAGGAACACCTCAGCTGTTGCACAGCAGAGCTTGATCATCCACACCAGGAGAGGCTCACAGCCAGGATGCTCTAGCAGTGAGTAGGGAAGGCTGCCGGGAGTGGGGAGAGGACCCACTGAAAATCACAGAACTCTGGCCATGGCTAGGAGACACTGTAGAAGTCACATTGCAGAAGCCAGCAAGAGGCAGGTTTGGGTGGCAGCCAGGATCCAGTGTGACATAAACAGATAGAGGAACTCAAGCCAGAACCTGGTCTCAGGCTTTGTCTCAGCTGTAGAGTGTGACAGGTGACATCAGGAGCATGGCTGGAGTGACAGGTATGGAGGCAGGGACCCTACCGCAGGGGCCTTGAGTGCACTTAATTCAGGAGATACTAGGGGCCATGAGACGCCTTAGAGCAAAGATCACAGTTCCTTCGAGTCACAGGTTTGGGGGCGCAGGTCGGGACCTCTTGCTCCACCCCAGTGCAACATTGGTTAGTCTCACAAATCTATGTCTCCTGTATTTCCTCATGGACTTCCTCCAGGGAGTACCCAGTCCTGGAGAGGCCTAAACGCCTCCGTCCCAGCACCCGTTCACAAAATCAGGAAATGTGAACCCTAAATAATTTATAAACATGTTAAATAAGCCCTGATCCCCAGGGAGCTTGCTGTTAATACTTCCCTCATTGAACATGAGCCTGAGCCAGACATCATTAGGAAGGAAAACCTCCTTTCCTCTCTTTTAAAAATCATGTCATTTAAATGGTTTGGGATTATTTGGTGCTTTGAATCATTCTTGCTGCTGCTGCCTCCCATTACGGGGGTAATTAAGAATTGACTATGGTTAGCAAAAAGCATTCAACAGCCAACTTTTTATTTGTTTTTTTTTTTTTCAAGTGCCCTAGGCTTCTCCCTCCCCTTCCCAGCCTGGCCTTTTTTGTCCCCTTGCAGCCCAGAGCCCCCCAGAGCCCCCTACCCCCAGGTCTCCTGCCTATAAACACACTTGGAACCCCATGGAAACCACACACTGAATGGAAAGAAAGCGGGGAGACCATTCACTTTCTTCGTATTCCACTGCCCCATTTCCTCCAGGCACCTTGCCTGGTGTCTATTGGGACTGAGGCCAGACTGTGTTTGTTCGGCTGCCCTGGTCACCCGGGAATGGGGTGGGCTCAGATCCCAGGCCTGTCCACCAGCCGGTCATTCTCTCTCTGGAGAATCACTCTCTCTGAGAGTCTCAGGCAGAATTAAAGGTTTCAGGAGTGAGAGCATGCCTCCAACCACAGAAGGAGGGGATCCAGACCCAGGCAGGCTAAGGCTGGCCAGGCAGAACTACTGCATGATGAAGTGACCATGGGTCTCCACCCCCAACTCAATTACAAACCCCTCAGCTGCACAGCCAGGCTCATCCTTGGAAGGCAGCCCCTGGCCCTGGATGATCTTTGAGGGGCCTTCCTTTACCTCTTACTCCCATTAAAACCACACCTGAGTCATCTCAAGGATATGGCAGTCTCTCTTCATTTTTTTTTTCTTTCTGTCTCTAGGCCACCAATTTCTAGAAATTCTTTTTATGGTCTAACTTGAACCTTTCTATTGTAGGTGTACTGCTCTGAGCTGTGGGCACTGAACTCTTGCCTCCTCCATATAATACATCATTAGGGTAAACACACCAACCTGGAAAGACACACATGGAGGTCTAGCAACCTTGGGGTGGAAGAAGGTACAGAAAAGAACTCAGAGAAACTTCCAGAAATGGCTGCCAGAATTCTCTCTTGACTTGACCTGGGCATGGGTGAAGGGAGGTCAAGTTTATATATACTTCATCACCTCCTACTTTGGGTGGCTTTCTGTTTTTGGTCTTAACAATATCTCAAAGCTTAAAAATGTAAAGAAAATTAAATCCGAGCGTTAACAGCATCCACTCACCCCTGCCGTCTCTATGGCTCTTTCTCCATGGAGCTCTTCTTTGGGGTGAACAACCCCACTCCTTTAGTGCCCCTAGTGAAACTTGGGACCCTGCCATGCATGGCTGGTCAAAGCCTGTAGTCCTGGCCCATGCTCAAGGGAACTTTTTAGACTACCTTTTAGGTATGTCTGGAGCACATGGAAGGACAGGGAGCCGTCCGGGGCTTCCAGAACACCAGCTTGCACGTTTGTGCTGTGTTGGATGTGTAGAGATTTGGCTTGCGATTGCCTTTTACAGCAATCCTCGGCCAGGTAAGGAGGTGGTCTCCAGGCCTCACCCACCGCTAAAGGCTGGAGGCTCCTGATGTTACCCAGACAACAATGGGGTCAGATAGGCGCTGTAACCAGCCCAGTCTCTTAGCCTAGCACTGGTAACTGTACAATAGACTGCTCTCTTGGCTTTCTGTTACTTGCTACGGAGGTAAGGAAGGGAAGCATCAGGGTGAGAAGGAAGGACAGAGAAGGAGGGAAGGTCGCCCCCAGTTTGGCTTTGGTAGGAAATTAATTCATCAGCCTCATACTCTGGCCTGCTGCTGTGCCAAGCACCAAAGAAACAAGAAGCAGGGCTGTCCTAGGCCACCCTCTCTCTCCTCCATGCACTGCCAGAGGGACTTTCTCTCCTGTTACCGACTCTCCCAAGTGGCCTTGTAAACCCACCCCTGTAGGGCCAATCCCCAGGGTTGGGGGCTGCAGACATGGTCTAAAGGCTCAGGAAGGAACCCCCACCCAATTCCTATGTGCTCAACCTCTCCATCCCTGTAGCTAAGGAAGGCAAAGTGCTTGGAAGCGCCCCGCCCCCACTCCCACTGTGGCTGGGGGGGGGGGTGGAGTCATTGTTCCAAGGGCCTTTATTAGGCCCTTATTATTGTTAGCTTGTTATTATTTCCTCCCCTTTTGTCAGCGGAAGCGACCTGAGGATCTCTTGGTGTCTGTCCATGGTTGGTCTGGGCCCACGGCTAGACCTCTGCTCTCTATCCTCTGGAGCTCCCGGGCATCTCTCCTCCAACAGAAACCCATGGTGGGATTCCAGGCACATCACACATGTTTTTCTTCAAGATTAACAACAAAGGAAGCCACTGAGGAGGAGAGTGCAAAGTAGATTTTATTCTAAATTTGCCCAGTACAGGATTCCCCAGGGACAAGGCTGAAAACGTGAAGAAGGCCTAGGAAAAATACAGAAGGAGAATATATATATACATATATATATATATTTCCTCCTCTATTTGGTCCCAAAGATTTCTTTGCAATATATGATTTCGATTACAATTCTGGTTTCTAAAACTTTTTTAGAATAAATGCACTGCTTAGAATAGAGTGTTTTAATGAGCCCAAACTATTTCTAAGAAGCATGCCCTAAGATTTAAAAGCAGACAGGCTCCATCAATCTTCCGTGTGCACATAAGGATGCAACTTGTTTGACACTCCTTTCTAAACGACCTACAGAAAAAATCGATTGTTCCTGGGAGTCATAGTACATTTCCACTCATAAGTATAGAAGAAAATAAAGTGATTACTTCAATGAAAAAAAATGGGAAAATTTGGTCCTCAGCAATTGGAATTATTGAAAGTACTGGTTCAGGGAATGGAGGCCACTGGAGGGGGAGAGGGGTAGCTGTAGCATTTGGGAGATCACCCTCCCCAAGGCCCCAGATGGTCAGCATTTCAAAGCTGCAGACAGTGGTTTAGGCCCAGAAGAAGCTGGGGGTCTCTCAAGCTGACCCCCCCCCCCCATGGTGGAACTCTAGGGTTCCAGTCTGTCTCCTCAGACCTCTACTACATGTGAAAGGCACAGGCTCACATTTGGAAAAGCATGCTACAAATCAAGGGATGTAAATTAACATGTGAAAAGAGAGTGCCACTGGTCTTGGTGTAGGCAAATCTTCAGTCTTTGGGAACGAAAAAGAAAAAGAAGAATCAGAACGGAGTCCAGGTGAGGGCCGAGAGAATGAATCTGATTAGAGGAAGTTCTGGTGAGCGAATTGCATGCGCCGCAATCCGAAGGTCTCCCTCCCCTCTCACAATTCCCGGGCTGACAACAAGCCCTTGTCTGTCTTCACCAGAAAACATAAGGCTGTCTTTTGTCTTACACCGGAGTGTGCTGCAGACGGATTTTTCTCTTCAAGGTTTTGCCCACTTCTCACAAACTGTCAGAAGGGAGGGGCCCGCCGGGCTTCTGAAGGGACAGGTGTTTTCACAACCGGAAACTTGGAATTACTGGTGGAGCATCCTGTGGCGTGCAATTGGACATAGCCAACAACTCTGACTCCGGGTTTTAAATCAATGACATTCACCCACTTTTATGTTTTAAATCAAGTTCACCCACTTTTATGTTTCAAAAACGGAGGGATCCCCGAGCTTGTGAAAATTCCCCAGACCAGAGTTCACATATATTTTCATTTTTTTTCTACTAATATATGAAAACAAAACAAATGCTTTTTTTCTCTCACGCACCAAAGAAGATTTAAATCCAATGTAAGCCCCTTCTGGTGTCCCCAGTCAAGGTATAAAGGTCATGGGAGCTGAGGCAAACTCCCGAGGGGTATATGGAGTGTGGGAGGGAGTCTTGAGTGTTTGCCTTCCCTCCCTTCCCGTGTTGAAGGAACACACACACACACACACACACACACACACACACACACACACACACACACACACACGAGGGGCATCCACTCGGCCAGGAAAATCTCTCAGCTGAAGTTAACCCTATAACCCTGCATTCGCTCTACCCTCTTCAAAAGCGGTTTGACATTCTTTCCCAAACTTTGATGCACTTTCCATGAGAATGGGAACGTTCTGCATAAACATGAGTCTGGGAGGGCACCAGGGAGCAGGCCAGGCCTCAAGGAGCTGCTGAGTGGGTGGGAGACATGGGCAAGAAGAGCGCGGTGGGGGAAGGGCAGAGAGGCTGTTTTCTCACACTGCATTTCTTCCAGGCTCCTTGGAGACCACACAGAGGCCCCGAGAGGTCTCCACTGGGGCCCAGGCCCTCACAGAAGCAGCCGAAAAGGAATAGAGAGCCTGATCTTATAGAGCCAGCTGGGCTGGCATTTGACGACCTGCGGGAGATTGAGGCCCTCCACCTACCACGGAAGGAAAGAGACCAAAGACTCAGAAGGGGAAGCCATGGGAGTGGGCAGTGGGAGAGACGCTGAAATCACAGCCCTGTTCCTCCTCCTGAGTGCCTGTTCTCAGGGGATGCCCACAAATGTTCTGTTTCTTTTGGTGTCTTTGCAGAATTCAGCTACACTGGCTTGGACATACTGTGTTTGAATGGTTGCAGGGGGCCAGACAGGATTTTTAGTCTGTTATCAGCGCCCCAGAGAGCAGGATTTAAGGGTCTGCAAGAGGTCTCCTCCCTGCAAACCGGTTATTAGTATTGCTTGAATTAACCCAGCAATGGGCTAAATGCCAGCAGCTGGAGAAAGATGTTAGGGCATTCTGTCCCTCTGGGGACCCAGGTGAGGCAGCATGAAAATCCCTGTCCAGCTCTCACCAGAGGTACCGAAAGGGCAGGAGTGTTTATGCTACAGCATCCTGCGAGGCTACACAGTTGTCAGGGGGCTGTGAGTGCTGGATACCCCCAACTGCTCATTTGATTGCAAGTGGGGGGGGGGGACAGTCGCACCTCAGCAGCCTCCTCCAGAGAAAGACTGGCAGAGACATAAATTAGCCTGACTCCCGGAAAAAAACGTTCAGCCCATGTTAACCCTTGCATTCCTCCACCCTCTTCAAAAGCCTTTTGACATTCCCCCCCCCCCCGCCCCCAAACTTGGCTGCACTTTCCAGGAGAATGGGAACGTTCCCATATAAAACATGAGTTTGGGAGGGCATCCAGGGAGCAGGCCAGGCCTCAAGGAGCTGAGTGGGTGGGAGACACGGGCAAGAAAAGCGTGGTGGGGTTTGGTTCGACATTTTGAGAATTTAATGGCTCCCTTAAGATAACTGTCAGTGGTCTAGGATGTAGTCACGGGACTTCTGCAAATCACCAGAATTGCGAGCTGGAAGAGAATGAGAGAAATAGTGGACCTAAAATGGTAGGGGACCCCAGAGGGGACCTACAGCAGCAAGCAGTCCAATCCTAGCTGCACCTGCCTCACCAGAGGGACGTGACAACCTGATTGCTGGGCCCTGAGCCCAGATATCTATCTATCTATCTATCTATCTATCTATCTATCTATCTATCTATCTATCATCTATCTATCTATCTATCTTTATGAGCTAGGGTTTTGCTATGTAGCTCTAGGGTAGCTTCTAACTTGGGGCAATCCTCCTGTCTCAGCCTCCTGAGAGCTAAGGAGTACAGGCCGGTACCCCCACTCCCGCTTCGACCCTGAACTTTCTAACAAATTCCCCGTGCTGCTCCTGCAGCTCCATGGTTCTCGCTGTGAGGTCGGCCGCTCTAGAAAACTCCTCATTTTATATACCGAGAAGCTGAAGTGATGGCAGCCCCCAGCCCTGGTAGCCTCCTCCCCTGGGACACAGGAAGGTGTGGCTCCCAGCTCTAGCATGAAACCCCAGTTGTAGGGTGAACCGGATAGGCAAGGACAAATCCCAGCGAGAGCTAAGTACCCAAGGGGGGGTCTCACTGGAGGGTCCCAGAGGACACCTAGGAGAGGTTTGCCCCAAAGCTAAGCAGTAGAAGAGGAAGATGGGGAATTAACAGATTATGGAAAGCAATTAACCCAGAGTAAACAATCAGGGCAGTGGGGCAGAGATTAGCAAGCCTCCACAGGACTTGGAAGCCAGGAGCAATGTTGCTTCCAGCTGTGACTTGACCTCCCCCCCCCCCCCCCACATCTGTTATCTCCTGAAGGCCTTGGGGTAGACCCTAGAGAGCTTTGCTTAGAGAAGAGCCAGAAAACCAATTTATCTCATAGCCAGATTTGTGATGTAAGGGCACCCACATTTCCCCCAGGCTCTGTCTTTGTCTTCAGTGCCCATGAGCTACAGAAAGTTGGAGACAACATTACCCAGCATAGGGCTAGTAAGCACTCACTGCAAATTGGAGAAAGAAATGAATTCAGCAATGAATACAGCACCCTGATCCCTGGGCAACAGACCTTCCTGCCAGTACCTCCTAATTGACACAGGAATTACACCTGTGTGAGCTTTCAGCCTAAGTCTCCCCACTCCCCCCCCCCCACCCCGCCTTGGGAAAGACGGAGGGCCTTTGTTACTAAGTGGTGTAGTAGGGGCCCAAGTCCTTCTGCCCAATGTCGCCCTTTGCACATCTCTCTCTCTCTCTCTCTCTCTCTCTCTCTCTCTCTCTCTCTCTCTCTCTCTCTCTCTCTCTCTCTCTGTTCTACTCAAGGAAGAAACCCTTCTGCATCTGACCAGAACACATTCTGACTGCCCGCTCCATGGTTCTTCAGTCCCATCTAGTTTCAGATGGAAGGGTTTCATTTCCCTGCTGCTTCCCAGAAGCCTCGTAGACCTGCCCTATGGGCACCAGGAAAGACTTGGAGTTGGGGATCTGCTGCTGGTGTCATCCAAACTCAGTGCTGAGGAGAAGGACCACACAGAGCTGCACTGTGCTGCAGAAGCATTGTCCTGACTTGGAACCCGGGTGAGCTCTAGACTGGCCTATCAGAGTTCTGAGAGTATGTCTGGTCCTGTGTCTGGCCTCTACTCTCTGTGGGAGCACACTGGGCTTCTGGGACTCGAGGAAACCTCTTGACCCTTGGATCGGTCTGAGCAAGCCTTCCACCAGTACAAGAAGATATGAAGAGCAGCCCCGAAGCAATCACGGCCCCATTGGAAGCCAGCTCTGTCCCTGGGACAGGGGTTTGTAAACCTCAGAGCATCCTTCACTCCACAGGCTGAAAGTGGTGAGCAATGGAGCTGTACATGGCCCTCAAGCTGCCCCTCTGGTGAGATGTCTTTCCCTGTTCCCATTCCCATCAAGGTGTCCGGAGAAAACCAGTTCATTGATGGAGGAAAAAAAGCCAGAGAAAGGGGAGAGGCCCTGAAACAGCTGCTGGGAGGATAGAGTCCGTGTAGTTGGGCACGGGCCGTGCAGACCTGAGCTGAAAGGACCGTGTGCTGGCTCGTCTGGGTTTAGACTTTCAGAAGCACCGTCCCATCACTTCCGGTCCTTGTTCTTCAGTAGCTGTTTGGTTCGGAGTCTCATCTGCCAGAATCAGGCATCCTCGCAATCAAATGTGCCCAAGTGGATCCCACGGGTACTGAAAAGCCCAGCAGGCTGATTAGCAGACGATTTGCTCCTCTGTGGCACCTGAAGCATCTCTCGGCTCCATTCCACAAATCGGAGTCTGGCCGTAAGTTTCCTGCAATGGGGGGGGGGGGGGGCCTGCCTGTAAGTCCTTCCTCTGTGCTAAGTAAGGGGGTGGGGAGCTGTCCTTCAGCTCTGGAGACACATTTGAGCACAGTAGATGGAAGGCAGGAAAAAGGGAGGCACTTATCTACCAAAGAAGGAAAGGGCACCCCTGAGTTACCTACTCTTCCTGCTTGTCAAATGCACTACCAAAAAAGAAAAAAAAAAAAAGACCCAAGCTCTTCACAGTGAGCTCGAGTTGTGCATGCACACACGTGTGAACACACACCACACTGCTTTCTGTGCCTTGGATTACAGCATCTGAAACATCTCCTCCATGGAGCGCTCCTGGAGAGTCAAGAGGTTGCTTTGGCCCTCGCTGACACTTCCTCAGAAGTATTTTGTATGAAAGGGTGACACAATCCGAGGAAGGCACAGAAACCCTTGATTGGTGACCATCATCGTTCCATCCTCCTCTACTTCTACTTCTATCCCTCATCCTCCTTCTCTTTCTCCTTCTTCCTCCTCTTATTCTTCTTGTCTGTTCATTATTTTTTGAGACAGGGTCTCTTGTAGCCAGTGCTAGCCTTGAACTTGATATGTAGCCAATGCTAGCTTTGAACTCCCAACTCTACTGCCTCTACCTCCCCCATGCTGGTATTACAGGCATGTGCCTCCACCACTGACTTCTTTATTGTGCATAAGAGGATGTTCATTCAGCCAACTGTGTAGGCAGAGCTGCAGCATTTATACAGACGGCTCTGTACCTGTCCTGGCCTTGAGGACACTTTGGCTCGCCGAAGTGACAGGCAGGAACAGTGGTAGCCTTGAGTGGGACTTTCCTTGCCAGACTTCACACCTCCTAGGAGGAGAATTCCAGCCAGTACCCAAAGTCTCTCCTCCACATTTCCACTCAGAAATCGGCATCCTATTGACCACGGGGAGGACCCAAAACAACCCTTCAGCCTAGAATGGGTAAGATCATGAATAAGATCCCCAAAGCCCAGAGCCCAGATGTCACACCTGTCACACAGATGCTTCACCTGTCTCCCATAGTCCCAGTATCATGAGGACCGAGGACACATAAAGATCCAGGGGAAATAGGTGGCCAGCAGCAGGGTAAGTGTGGACCCACCCTTCTCATCTAGGGGTACTTTTGTCTTAGGAGGTCCTTCGGCAATATCTAGAGTCAATTTGATTGCCACAAATCAAGATGCTATTGGCATGTAGTAGACAGAAGCAGCGGATATTGCTGGATCTCCTATAAGGCACAGGATGTTCCTCTTCCATCCAGAATCACCCGTTCCAGTCATAGCAATGGCTTTGAGAAACCCTGCCCACAACACTCTCTCTGCCATCGGTGTTGAACTGCAAGGAAAAGGTCATCCAAGGGGTCAGAATCGTGGTCCTCCAGTCCTGCCTCAGATTTTCAGACGGGGAGATTGAGATATATCAAGAACAGGGGTCAAAGTATACTTCAGCTGTGACCCCTCAACAACACTCTGGGAAGTTGACGATGTTCCCAGTGGGACCTCGAGGTTATCTTGTCCGGAACACTCATCATATGAAACCGCCAGTGATATCAGTCAAAGCCAGCACAGTCATGAGAGAGACAGGGTCACAGGTACACAAGGAAAGCAAGACAGCCTGTCCTTCTAGCACTGTGGAGGTGAAAGACAGGAGAGTCCATGCAGGGAGGCAGGAAGCTCAGTCCACTCAGCATAGCAACCTTGCGACCTCTCTCTGTCTAGAAGAAACCCAACCAGGAGGCAGCGGTCCCACCATGGATGAGGGTAAGGGCACAGCTGTAAAAGGGTCCCCAACTCCCAAAGCTGTAGCACCCTCTCCAGCCATATTTTGTCTTATTTTATACACATTCCAGGTGGGATTTGTCATTGTTAGAAAAAAAAAATGATTATTTTGGTGCCCGTCCTTGGGGCCTGATGGGAAGCAGAAAGCAACCTAGGGGACAGGGCCTCTTGAGGAAGTGAGCAGAAGGGCAGAAACCTTCTCAAAGGCTCCAAGGGTGGGGACGTCATGGTGGAGGGTGGAGAGCCAGAGCCTGGGAAGGTGCTAAATCTCACTCTGCCCTCCTGACTTTCAACCACCACTACTTTGTTGAAAAAGACCCACACTGGCTCTGAAACCTAGAACACCTGTGAGGCCAGGCATGTTGGTGCGGCCATCCCTCTGTGCACTTTTGTTTAAACGTAGTTACTTGGTGTGTATGAGTGTACTGCCTTCGCGTATGGATGTGCACCACGTGCCTGCCTGGGTCCATGCAGAACCGGAGCTACTGACAGATAGGAGCATCCATGTAGGTGCTGGGAATTGAACCCGGGTCCTCTGGAAGAGCAGCCAGTGCTCTTAACCGCTGAGCCATCCCCCAGTCCCCTCCACATACTCTTAAGATGTGTTTTTGTACAACCAGGAGAGAGAGAAGTGTAAGAAACTTCTCCTTCCAGATCCTTACTCCAGTGATAACTAGTTGCAGACCTCACCCCCCAGCGTCCTACCTCCTCATCCCATGTGGGCTCTCCTCCCTAGGTTTCCCCCCATGCAGGTAGCACAAAGCCAAGGCACAGTGCAGTCTCTGATGCCTCAGCACTTCTCTGTGTGATTCAGGTACATCCGTGCCAGTACTCACCATGAGCAGCTGGGACTTGGTGTGGGAAAAAGAGAAGGTAGGCAGGAGACGCACTCCTGGCACACCAGCCTGGATGGCCACCCACCCTCAGAAGTAAAGCTCAGAATCCAGCTCAAACCTAGAGGCAGACCAAGGCTGTGACCATGTAGGCCCCCAGGTCCCAGAGAGCAGCAGATGAGGGACCAGAGCTTCAGGACCTGCCAGTGTGCCTCAGCCCAGGGGAGCTAGGACAGGTCGGTCTGCTGATCAGAAAACATTTGCCTGTAAAAATCGATCCTGGTTGCTGCGCTCAAGCGGGATCAGCAAGAAAACATCTCCATCCTGTCTGGCAGCTCCGGGTGGATGAGTCCAGCCCCAGGGAAAGCGAGGCACAGCCCTGGAACCAGTCCTACACAGCCCCAATTGTCTCTCGCACTGCCGGGCCTCGCTCCCAGCACTAGACAAAAGCGCTGTGAACAACTCTCAAATCTCAATGGTGGGACACCAATCTCCAGCGCCTGGCCTGTCCTCCCAGCTGGCTGGGCCCGGGGCCACCCCACCAAGGGCTGGCCTCCTCTTTGGAGTTTCCTCAAAGGCAGCCCAAGAGTGGGTAAAGATGATTTATCCTCTCAGACTGGTTTGCTCATCCCAGAAAAGATCGTGGTTTTTAGCTCCACCAGCAAGCAGTAGTGGAATACACAGGCGGAGAAAGTGTGACCCAGGGCTCTGTGTGTGTGTGTGTGTGTGTGTGTGTGTGTGTGTGTGTTGAGTCTGTGTGTTTGCGTGTGTGTGTGTGTGTGTGTGTGTGTGTGTGTCTGTGAGTTTGTCTTTGTGTCTGTGTCTGTGTGTATGTGTATGTATGTATGTGTGTGTATGTCTGCTTGTGTCTGTGTGTGAGTTTGTGTGTCTGTGTATGTCTGTGTGTGTGTGTGTTTGTATGTCTGTGTGTGTACTAGAGAAGAGGATGAGAAGCAGAGTTTGTCTGTGGCCTGTCTCTAATCTCCATCCCAGACCTCTCTCCTGGTTTTGAGCCCAGCGAAAGGCTCCCTTAGACACCCAGGTTCCAGAACAAGCAGCCGATGCTATGTCTTCCTCCTCATCCTCTGCCTGCCTGGCCCAGAGGGTGACAAAGCCACTGGTCTGCTCCTGTCTCCCCCACAGTGGATGCTGTCAGCCGTCAGCCCCTCTGCCGAACACTCTCAGGGAATAACTTTGGAAGAAGCAGCATTTCCAGGAAACTAGCAGCTCAGACGCTTCTTGCTCCAATCCGGTCCTTTTCTGTTGGCAGTTTACACAGGCTGCCCCTTGCCCCGTGCCCGTTCTGGGACAGTCCAGAGTGTCTCAGTACCTGCTCCTACCCAGAGCCATAGGCCTCTTCTCCAGTTGCTGAGTGTTCTGGGCCAGAGGAGGAGCATTGCCTCCGGGCTTCTTCCACCTGCCTTACCTGGTCCCAGACCCTGCTAACCCCAGGAGGGGGTGAATGGGGACTCCAGCTGTGCACACAATGCACAGAAAGAGGCAGGCCTGGGGAAAACCACAGAGGAGATGTTTTCACTCTCTCCTGTGAGAAGAGACACCTTCCTATTTGGCCATCATGGAGAAGCTCAGAACTCCATCCTGGCTCTAACATCCCGCTCCGTGGGAAATGACCGTGGCTTGCCTCAATAAGGCAAAACCTACTTAAGTCCCTCTTGGCCTGGAAATCGGTAGCAGGCTCCTGCCTATCTTCCATCTCATTCGCCCCATGCTTGGTTTGTGTTGGTGGACTTGCAGCGAGAAATGGACAAGTAGGTAGCGATGGAGTGACATCTTTGGTTTTGGCATGAATGTCCTAGGACAGATCACCACCAACATCAGTGCCAGCAAGGGTCTAAAGGTCATGAGCCAGGCCGGGCAGCTCTGTCCCGGGGAACTGCCTAGGCTCACTGACTAGGCAGAATGAACACTCTACGCTCAGGGCATGACCTTGAATGAGGTGCTAAGTCTCTCATTGGTTTTTCTGTGCAGACAGTGGGAATCTGTCCTAGCTTGTTTGTTGCTGTGGTGACGACCCAGACCAAAAGCACCTTTGGGTGGGTGGTGGTGGAGGGAGTGTAAGAGAGAAGGGGGAAGGGCTTAATTCAGTTTACAGTTCATCATGAAGGAACTCAGAGCAGGAACTTGAACCTAGAGGCAGGAGCTGATGCAGAGGCCAAGGAGGAGTGCTGCTTACTGGCTTGCTCCCCATGGCTTGCTCAGTATGCTTTTTAAAAATACAACTCAAGACTACTTGCCTAGGGATGGCACCACCCACAGTGGACTGGGCTCTCCCACATCCATCATTAATCAAGAAAATGCCCTGTAGGTTTTGCCTACTGGCCAATTTGATGAAGGCATTTTTGCCTGTTGAGGTTCCCTCTTCCCAGATGACCCAGTGTGTGTCAAGGAAACAGAAAGCTAACCGCATAGATTATTAAGTATCTAGTTTGTAGAACAATCAAATGCGATAAAAGGATTAAGGTGCTACCTACCCAGCAGGTCTGGCCTCAGAAAATGCTGGAGCCCACACGTGGCCACCTAGACTGTGGGAAGGGGGCCTCTAGCGAGGCTAGAAAGAGTAGCGAGGCTGTAGACGCAACTCAGATGGCAGAGCGTGGCCTGGCGCACACAAAGCCCCGAGCTTAACTCCCCAGCACCACATAAGACCAGGCATGGGGTCACATGTCTGTAATCTTAGCACTTGGCAGCTGGTGGTAGGGGGATCGGGAAGTTCAAAATCATCCTTAGCTACATAGGGCGCTCCAGGCCAGCCTGCGCTACATAAGACTGTCTTAAACAAACAAACGCACAAGGAGCCAGCTCTAGGAAGTCAAAGTATTTAAGGAAAGCAGAGCCACTGTTTATACATCCAGGGAGAGAACAGACTAAGTGCAGAGCCAAGGGTAGAAAGTAAAAACGGGCAGGTGAAGCTGGGAAAGAAAACCCCAGGGTCTGGCGGCTCTGAGAGAAAGGGCATGGAGTTCTGGGGGTGGAGGGAGCCCCTTACCCTAAGACACATCAGTCTGGATTTTTCTGGAACACAGACCAGGTGCCAAGAGGGCAGCTGATGCAGCATATACAACCAGAACCAACATGGACAGACTATGGCCTTAAGAGACCAGGGCTGGGCTTCTGAGACCAAAGTGGAGACAAGGAAACAGCTTGTAGTCTTCAAGAAACTCTCCGGAGCCCCCAAAGGTCCTGGGAGAGAAGAGCAGCCAGCACCCAAGGGCCTGGGCATAGAGGTGGGCCCCGGGCAGGTGACCATAGAGGCTGACCTCAAGTCTGGCCCATGTATGGATCCATCCTGAAGCATCTCTCAAAGAGGTAAGGCTGAAACAGTGTAGCAGCACATCGGAGATTGGGAAGATGGGTGGACCATGACCAAGAGGCAGCCAGTTACGGGGAGATCGGATTGGGGAGCCAGGAAGCCAGAGTTCTAGTTCCCATGCTACCACTGACTGGCTGGCTTGTTGGTCCTCTCAGACCCTCTATCTCGTCTTTGAAATGATGAGATCAATTATGTAGACTTGAATTCACTTTCCCAGCAGCAATAGAGCTGGGATGCAGTGAGAAACTACAGTTCTGGCCGTCTCTGAAGGTCTTGCACCTCTCCCATGCCAGGCTTTTAAACCCCAGGGAGAGATAGACAGACACAGGCTTTGGCTGGGATCATGGAGGGTCTTAAGGTAGGCAGCAGCGCCATAGCGGGGGGGGGGGGGGGGCGTGCTGAAGGAGGGAGCTGGCCTCAATGGTTTTAGAAGGCAGAACGGGGAGGCCAGCCAGGCCCTGAGCTCCAGGGTGACAAATGTACTACACAGAGAGGCCAGATGGATGCCCCCGCCTTTGGCACCGAGGCTCCTCCAAGAAACACTGGGCTGCTTTTCACAGTCTGGATGGCTCCGTCTCTCCCCAGCTCAGCCAAATCATAAATCTAGTCTGCCAGGGGAGCCGGCTGCCCTGACCCCAGCCCTGTGCCTCCCCACCTAGGCCTTGCCTCATGCCAAGATGGGGTGCAGGCCCAAGCAGCACAAGGGAGGCCTGTGAGGCCAGACCTGTCTGCACTGGGGGCCTGTCTAGGCTTTTCAGAACGTTCCTCACCCAGATTTCTCTCTTTTGACTTTTTCAATCTTTCTTCCCTTGGTCTGAGACTCTGTTACGGGGTTTTACCGTGGCCCTGGGGATGGTCAATCTTAAGGGTGAACTTGACAGGACTCAGAATCACCATGGGAACTCACCTCTTCGTGAGTGTTTCTAGAAAGGTTTCATGGACCAGGGAAGACTGACCGTGGATGTGAGAAGGCACCATCCCATGACCTGGAGTCTTGGATTGAATAAAAAGGAGAAAGTAAGCTAGACACCAGCGTTCCTCTTTCTCTGTGTGCTGACGGCAGATGCCATGTGACCAGCCGCCTCAAGCTTCCGCTGCCATGATTTCACCACTGTGGTGGTCTGTACCCTCAAACTGTGAGCCAAATAAGCCCATCCTTCCTTAGGTTGTGTTCGTTCGGTATTTTTGTCGTAGCACTAAAAATGACTAACACCCCCACCCCGCCACCGCTGCCCCCAGACCCTTACACCAGCTTTCTCAACCGGTTAAGTGATTTAGGTCTGACAGAAACTGAGGAATTCTCCGGGAACTAGAAGCCCAAACGTGATGATTGGTTTTACTGTCAAGCAACTTAGAATTGCCTGAGTAGGGAGCCTCACCTGTGGCATTGTCCAGGTTGCCTTAAGCGATGTGGGGAGACCCACTCATAATGTGGGGATTTAACAAGGCAACTCCACGTAGTTAAAGAGGAGGTTTATTTTGGGGTAACTTACAGCCAGTAAAGGGGTTGGTTACAGGATCTAGGAGAGGTGAGGTGCAGTCCAGTGGGGTTCTCTGGAGAACTCTGACCTGGTCTGCCATCCAGCATCCAGGATCACGAGGAACCAAGATCTCAGGTCTTAAGGGGCCCCAGCTCAGCCCCGCCCCAGGGGCAGGTCATAGGTAGGCATGGCAGTTACCAGAAGCCTCACTAGGGGTAGTACTTCCAGGTCAAAGCTGGAACAGCTACCCACGACACACCCCAAACGTGGGCAGCACCTTCTGTAGCAGTTTAGATTTTGAACACCCGGGTATGGAGGAAGGAAGAGTTGCTTGCTCAGCGTTCCCTCTCGATGCACCTCTGTGGCTGCCGACTCCTTCAATCACATCAGAGGCAGCATTCCCATCTTCCATGGCGGACTAGGACCAATGGCTCTCCAGGAGCCTCTGGGCTTCTGGCACCAGCTTGGGGTCACTGAGGCACCAGCCTTGAGGATGACGCAGCAGCAGCCACTGCAGGGTTCTCAGCCACTCAGGCATGAGGCAGTTCTTGGTGCTATTTTGACATCAGCTGATTTAAGAAATCCCTTTAAGATACATTTTCATTCTGTGTGTCTTCTTCTAGAGAACTCTAATACACCAAGACTGCTCTTTGCCTGATGTGGGCCAGTGGGAGGGGATCTGAGTGGCATCCAGCCTTCTCTGGCTCCATGCTTGCCAGGTAAAGCCCCCTCAGCCAGAGATGCAGAAGCAGGCTACACAGGCAGGCCCCGAATCCTGACTCTTTGAGGACAGGTAAAAGCCTCACCAAGGGAGGGTTTTCGTTTTTCCTCAGTCTACCTTCAGGTCATTTATTCTCCACTCCAACCTTTTCCTTTATTTACGTTGCAGAGAAAGCGGTATTTCCCCTCTAACACGCCCCAGCCCCTTGTAAATCCCCTATATAACTTTGTCAGGCACTCTATGGTTTGTACCAGCTCATGTACCTTCACCACAGGGAGGCTGTTGGTCGATGGAAGAGTCGCGGGCCACGGAAGAACCCAGTATGAGTTTTTAGAGCTTTATTGGGCAGCGGGGAGAGAACCAGGTCTGGTGGAGGGAACAGAGCAGGAACAGAGAGAGGAAACACAGGAAGAGAGGGGTGGGGGTCCCGCGAGTCCGGCTTTTTAAGGCGGGGACTGCGTGACCATTCAGCGGGTATGTACCTGCGCCCACCTGATGTAAGACATTAGACCCGGAAGAGTGAGAGCAGGATCCTAACAGTAGGAGCCAGGGTCCATAGGGCCTAAGTGGCCCAAGGTCACAGCCAGGTGAGTGACAGGGCTAGCCCAGGGGCCTCATGGATTCTCACTTCCTGCCAGGCTCCTGTCTGTCTATATCCTTCCCCACTGACTTTCTGGCATCTCTTCTCAACCACTGCTCTGCCTCCACCTCCACCAACAATGTCCTCCAGACCCACCAGAGGAGAGAGCTGTGGAGCCTCAGGATCACCTCACCTCACCCCCTGCAGTACAGGTGAGGAGTCTGGAGCCACATGACCTGGCCAGTCCCCAGGCCTCTTCCCCCACCTCCTCCAGGGCTCGGGCTGGTGGTGGCTGTGGGAGGCCCAGAGGGGGTAATGGATTTCTTAAGCTGTCCTGATTTTATTACTTGAAGCATTTCTAGGGCAGGACCCAGACAAATGCTCTTTCCTCCTCTCTCCCTCCCTCTGCAGCAAAGAGACAGCATTTCTGCATAATGCTTATGCCCCATTTCCCAGAGAAGGTCCTTGCAGCCAAAGTTACAAGCTGTCTTTGAGAATCTTTGAGAAGTTCATGGGCTCAGAGTCTCCAATGCTGGAGCAGGAGACCTTACCCTTCCCTGACACCTTGCAGAATTCAGAAGCCCAGGTGAATCTCAGTTCTTACTATTACTGACTCAGGACAGACACTACTTCAAGCCTCCATTTCATGAAACTGGCCAGAAAGTTCCAAGTTCAGCCTGATGGCAGAGGCCTATAATCCCAGAAACTTGAGAGCTTGCGGCACAAAGATGAAAAGGTCAGGGCCATTTTAGGCTACACCACTAAGTTCAAGTCCAAACTGGGCAACTTGGTGAGACCCTCTCTCAAAACAAAAGAGAATTAGGGGTGTGGCTCAGTGGTAGAGTGCTTGCCTAATATGAACAAGGCCCTGGGTTCAATTCCAGTAAAACACACACACACACACACACACACACACACACACACACACACACACACTTCTAGCTTATCTATCTCATTGGATGGAAGAGCCCAGAATAGGATGCTGCAGATGTTAGGGGACCATAGTGGAGTCGCCCTCATCCATCCCTGTAGAGATTTTGGTTCACACACGTGGTTCCCAGCCCTTTCCTGTCAGATTCATTAAGGCAGGACAGTCTGTCTCTTTACTTCCTCGGGTGTGTGACTTTGTTCCTGACTCCTGGCCTCCTTCAGTCCCCAGGTAGGAGGGTAGGAGCCTGTGGCTCTTTGTTCCTCTTCTCGGGGGCTCATTCAGTGAAGACACGCTCGTGGTCTCATCGGCTCAACTCATTACAAGAAGTAGAGATGTACTTCTAAGGCCTTCATTATCACTTAATTGTGTTTCCACTAAACTCTCATTAATTAGCCGTTCTAAAGCTGTCAGCACAATTAAATAGGCTCATGGACTCGCAGACTTCCAGAAGAAAGGCAACTTTAAACCTGTCCAACCCCTCGTGTTACAAACCAGGAAAGTAAAGTCAAAAGATGGTGAGTGACTCGGCCGAGGTCACACAGCAGCCTGCAGCACAGGCTGAAACTCACAACAGAGGCCCGGGAGATCTAGCCCGGAGCCTCTTCCCGTTTCTCTACTGTCCCAAAGGAAGGCAATGCCACCCCTCAGCTTCTATAACCAACCACGCTCCAAAGGAGCCTTTCTAAGCTGAGGCATGCAAGAAAACGTGAGTGAAATTTTAAGCAGATTTCTAAGAATCCACCACGGATGATGACATGTGTACCTGGGCCAGATGGTGCCCAGCTGTATAACAAGCTAATGAGCCTCAAGCCTCCCGAAAGTAAGGTCAGCAAGTCCTTACCCTTCCCTTCCTGCGGCTGAGCAGTCAGATAGGACCCATGGAACTAATGACTGGGCAATGCCACCAGCATCAGGTGGCATGCAGGCTCTTGGCCCCCCCCCCACCTGGACAGCCTGGAGCAGGATCTGTGGAATGGCCCCTAGAATCTGGCTTTTACGTACTGTTGTCTGAAAGAAGGCAGTGAACATTCACTAACTCTGAAGACAGAGGAAGAATGGACTAAGGAAGAAACAGATGAGCGGCCTTCTAGAAGACCTGTAGGGGTAGGGCCAGGAAGGAGGGGCTGGGCTGAGGGGAGAGGCCAGGAAGGGCAGATGCACATAGTGGGTGTAGAAGTCTGGACCAAGGTTCTCAGTCTCTTGACAAAGGACCTTCTTCTCATGAGGCAAGTGTCTGTCACAAGTTTCACCTGAGGCTAGTGGGAGGCCTCAGGCAGAATTAGTCCTTACAAAGCCAGCGAATAATAAAAAATGCTTAGCTGAGCATGTGCCTTTAATCCCAGCACTTGGAAAGCAGAGGCAAGCGGATCTCTGTGAGTTCAAGGCCAGCTTGGTCTACAAAGTGAGTTCCAGGACAGCCAGGGCTACATAGAGAAACCCTGTCAAGAGAAAAAGGAAGGAAAGAAGGGAGGGAGGGAGGGAGGGAGGGAGGGAAGGAGAGAGAGAGAGAGAGAGAGAGAGAGAGAGAGAGAGAGAGAAGAAGGAAGAAAGGAAGGAAGAGAGAGAGAGGAAGGAAGGAAGGAAGAAAGGAAATGCTTTAGAGGGGCTGATGGCCCAGCAGCCAAAAGCACATACTGATATTGCTTTGCAGAGGGCCTGAGTTAGGTTTCCCAGATTAGACTGCTCACAATTGCCTGTAACTCCAGCTCCAGGAGATCCAATGTCCTCTTTGGGCCATTGAAAGCACCTATGCGCGCGCGTGCGTGTGTGTGTGTGTGTGTGTGTGTGTGTGTGTGTGTGTGTGTGTGTGCACAAACTAAAATCATTTTAAAAAATGCTTTAGAGCTCTTAGCACACACCAGGCACTGTCCCAAGTGCTTTACACCTCCAAGCAAATCTAACCATGTGAAAAATAAGGACACAGGAACTAGCGATCCAAAGTCACAGAGCCAGGAAGTGGCAGAGCAGGAGACCATTCTCAGACCTACTGTGAGCCTCCCCAGCTATCCCCACACTAAGTCCTTCACTCACCTGAGCTTCTAAGGTGTTGCTGGATGGGGGTGGGGTGGGGGGGTGGGGGGGTGGTACTGGTCAAGGGATGGCCTTGGTATTCCTGGCCACCCGACTGACTATAGCTAGAGTTCTCCAGTCACCTTGACACTGTCAAACTAAATGACGAATAGTTTCTCTAAAGACCGATGGCGTTTCTTTGTGGAGACCATTGCAGTGTGCGTATTCAAAGAGGTTAACGCAAGGGAGAGGTTTTGCCATTTTTGCTTTTAAGTGAACCGAGGAGGGTTACGTAAAATAGTTTGTGATAATCCCTAGCCACCAGGATTGAAATCAAGGTTGCTCAGGTTCAATAGCCAGGGAGGCAGCAGGTCAAGGGCGCACGGTTATTGGACAGATTTTTGCGGGAGCATCCTTTGTGTAACTTTGCAGCGGAAGGTTGTGGCTCTGGCAGAGTCTCTGTGAGCAGTTCTTATTATCTCACACAACACATATGAGATGTCCTGCATCACTTCCCAGTTTCATTTATCCAGATATTGTTTGGTTTGGGCTTGACACAGTGACTCCATTTTGATTCCCGAAACTTCTGGATACAATGTATGAGGTGATGGTGGAGAACTGTCTGAGGTGAGAAACAAGAATAGACTGACTGGCACACTGAGTCCCAGGGGGCTAGCAGCTGGAAATGAGCTGGCTGGGTCCTTGGAAGGCACATTAGGGAGGAACAAGGTGTATGTTGTGTTCAAGAGCCCCTCAGATTCCAGGGTACTGCGCTACAGCAGGGGAGGAGATCGAAGTGATACTTGGGGGGAAGGGAGGAGACACTTGAGTGCTCAGGATTTGCAAGGGTGACCTCAGGTGACTGTGAATGTGGGGGTTTCCCTCATATCAACTGCCCCACACTTTTGCATCTTGCACTCAGTGGGAAGCAGAGCCTGGCCACAGCTCAGAATCTCTGAGCGTGGGCTTTTCAGCAAGGCTGGGCAGCAACCAGAACCTTCTAGAGAGGATGAGAACGAAGCCAGCGAACCAAGATCCGTGGGCTTGGAGGAAGAAACTGCCCACACCCTGTTTTCAAACCTTGGGTAGCAGCGGAAAATTCACAGAGCCACAGAGCTGCACCTAGGCTAGGAGAGCCCCTGTCCCCTGCATGGGGAAACCCCTCTATCCCTCATCTGATGTGCTGGCAGGCCTGTGGAGTAGCCTTCAAACCTTTCCCTCCTTGTCCTCAACTATACCAACCCCTCTATCTCTTCCCTTCCCACCTGTCTCCCTTCAGAACACCCACAATGTATTCCCAACACACTGAAGAATGCATTCAGACAATATGAGCTAAGTCCACACCCACTCCTTCCCTTGGAAGTCCTACTCTGACAACACACGCTGCTCTCAGCTTCACACTGAGTAGCCAGGCAAGGTACTTAGTGGCGGGAGGAATGAGCACTGAGAATCTATAAAGCAGAGAAAAGTGATGACATTCCTCAGGTATTTATGGGGAAACAAATCTGTGGTAATTCTAAAATTCTGCTCGAAGTGAATGCTAGATGGGATGCAGTCTACAAAAGGAAGTGAATGCTAGATGGGATGCAGTCTACAACAGCAATAGGGGACATAATCCTTGCACCCCAAGGGTCAAAGAGACATGCAATGCCATTTTCAGAGCCACGTCAAAGTGTTCCACACGATAGTTTTTCTATATGTTTTAAAGGGAGAAAGATCAGCCTGATAACCAGAGGCACAGGGTGCTGAATGGGGTGTCCAGCTATCCAGACACTGATGGGTCAGAGGGATGGAGACACCCAAGGACAAGGAAATGTGAATGAATCCCACCAATGGGGCAATGGAGAGAGAGCAAGGCAAGAGGCTAAGAGCATGGCTCGGAGCTGGATGCAGGGGTCAGGTGCACTGGTATGTGTCACAGACAAGGATCGCAAGAGTTAATTTCCTCATTAATCCGGCGCACGGCATTGCCAAGGAGCTCTTTACACTCTTCACAGAGTCAGGAGGCTGTGTCTCCTCAGAAACAGACCTACCCCGAGTCCTGCTGTGCAGCTAACCGTCATGTGGACACATCTGAAGGCAGAAACTCCCTGGTTTCACAGTTCATTTTTAGCTGCAAAGCTTTGCTGTAGCAGACAGACAGAGGCAAACTCCTGCTTCCAGCCGATTGGAAGAACAAGCACCAATTAGCTAACTGAGAAGCACTGGCTGTGAATCCTGAAGAGCCTTAACCTGATGGCAAATTGCGTTCCTAGGAGAAGAAGGGGGGGGGGGGGCAGAGGCAGCCCCCAGTGGGAGGGGCCTCCCGCTGCCCTGACCTGTAGCAGCCATCTGAGGGAGTTATTTACGTCTCTCCGAGAGAACATTGGAACATTTGTTTCAGAAGTATTAAAAGAAAGGCTCCTCTTTGAACACGGGATTATTTATTCCAAAAGAAAGGATTTGGGACGTCAGTTTAAAATTGAATGTGTTTTAACCAGTTATGAAATGTAAATCCGATGGCCTCTGGCCTTTTATCTGCAAAGTGGTAATAACTCCAGCTCTATGAAGAGGATGACGTGGCACTCTAAACCAAGCACTGTCTAAACCAAAACCAAACAGAAAGTTAGGGCTGGATCCAGCCGCCGTCATTCCCAGCGTCCAGCAATGGACCAGTGAACACAGTCCCCAGCACCCCTGGGAGATTCCTGCTAGCCCTGATAGCTTGTAGTACGTCTTTAACATCCTAATAAACCTGTCTTGGTAAAAAGCAGCGAGCATAAACGCAACCTGGGGAAAAAGCAAACCGCAGATGAATGCAGATGGCTGAATTCAAACCCAGCTGTCCTGTGGCTGTCCGGAGAGCACTGGGTGCTGTGAAAGGACTGGAGGGCTAGAGGGAGGACTAGGGGGCTGATCAGAGGAAGAACTAGGGGGAGAACCAAAGGGAGGACTACGGAGAGGACCACTTCTCACCTGGAAAATCTCATGAAGAGATGAGCCTCACTCCATGATTGAAATGTAAAACCTGGGACCAGGGAGATGGCCCCGTCAGTAAAGTGCTTGAGATGAGAGCACAGGGACCTGAGTTTGGGCTACTAACACCCATGTAAAAGCCAGGTGTGCTAATGTGGTAATGTAGTCTGTAAGCCCAGCCCTGGGGAGAAACCTCAGGGCTTGCTGGCCGGCTGGTCTAGCCAAATCAGGCAATCTCCAGGCTCAGTGATAGACTCTGTCTCAATAAATAAGGTGGAATAACTGAGGAATACACCTAGTGTCAGTCTCTGGCCTCCAAGCTCACACACATGTGCACACATGCACACACACACACACACACACACACACACACACTAACAGTTAGCAGGGTATAAAGCCTCAGGACTCACCACTAACCACTGATCCCACCAGGTATCCACCACTGAGTGTGCTTTCAGACTCATAACCAAAAACCCAATTCTGTGCAAAGTGCCTTAAACCAAAGCACATAGAGCAATTCACAGGCGAAGAGTTCAGAGGCTCAGGAAATCCCTGCAGTTCAGGTTCTCCATCACTCCCCTCTGCCAGCTGCTAGAACTCCATACCCTGCCCTTCTGAGGTCCTCAGTGGGTCTCTCTTCCCATGGGAGCTCTCGAGGAGATCATTTGATTCCCAGGAGCAATCAAGGCAATCTGAATGATTTGAGTCTCCCTGGAGAGCGACTTCCGGTGGTTCCGCTGTCAGAGAGGAAAACCATTTCTAGAAACCGGTCCAAAATCTCTCCTCACATCTCTTGAGTTAAAATTACACTGATCTTCGAGCAAACCCTACTCTCAAGCAAAGCAGCGTACCTCTACCCCATGAGAGCCGCCTCCTTAGGCTGAGGTCACACTTCATTCAGAACGGCCACCGCACATTGGGATCACAGATGCACACCTCCACATCCTTTTTGTTGTTGTTGTTTGAGATTGGGTTTCTCTGTGTATCCTTGGCTGCCTGGAACTTGCTGTCTACCAGGCTCGCCTCGAACTCAGAGATCCGCCTGCCTCTGCCTCCCGAGTGCTGGGATTAAAGGCATGCGCCACCACTGCCTGGCTCACATCTAGCTTTTTATGTGGGTTCCACAGATCAAGCTCAAGCTGTCATGTTTTCCAACCAAAGACATTTACCTTCTGAGCCATCTTCTTGGCCCCAGTTATCCACTTTCTAAACCTGTTTAATAAATGCAAATTAAAAGTGAAGACAAACTGGCTTTAGGCAGCTACACCATCTCTACCAGGAAGGGACATCCATCAGCAAGAAGTACAACTAAAAACTAAAAAGCAGGAACAAAATCCCCGAACCTCAGGGGGCCATTTGGTATAAGCAAATTGTCCCACACGCCCCAGTGAATTATAGCCTAGTACATTAATTAAGGTTTCTAACATCCCTTGGGGCATCCAGAAAAGGTTATGTTTATGCTTGCATTACTCTATTTAAAAAGGCAGGGATACACGCAATATATTTTATAAAGTACAGACATGGTGGCTAATAATCTTAAAATGTTGCTGCTTTAAGGGGTAAATGTAGGGCTAGACAACTTCAAAATCAGGAAGGACCTAGCCCAGCCTCTCCGGAGAGCTGGGATTTGGTGCAGACTGCAAATATGATACCCAGGGCCACGATAAGCCAACTACTGGACTCCCCACAGGCTCCATCCTGTGAAGGAAATGGATTGCACCTCCTTGCTGGGTCAGGCGGCTGATTACAGAGGCCATGGGAATAGTAGGCATCTCTATCACATTGCTGCTCTTTCATAACGTACAGACTCCCAGCCCACCTAGACCTCGCAGATACAAATAGCATGGGTAGCACCAGAAGTCCGTCTTTTATGAATGTTTCCCTAGTAAATCTGATGATCAACCCTACCATTACCTCCCTGAGGATCCAGAATAGTCTGTAGGAAAAGCTCTCTGGAAGGGAGAGCCAGGGCCTCGTGGAACTTGTACGAGGCCATCTCTTTTGTCTTTGGGAAGGTCAGTATAAACTGTGGGGGCTCTGGGAGACATGCACAGTTCTGACTCTAGGGTCTGACACGGCCCATCCACTAAGTGCCTCATGTTCAAAAGCATCACTTACCTGCAGACAGCCCCCACTGTTCCCCTTCCCACATTCTCCCTACCTAGAGACCTCTTCCACTTGTGACAGCATCCAGGTCATTGGGGGAAACCAGGGGTGACAGACCTGGTCCCACAGCAGCCAAGAAGGGCACAGCTACTTATTAAATGGCGTCGTGCCAATTTCCGCTTCACGGGTTCCTTTCACAATTGATTTCCCACGCCATCCCGACTCCATCTTTAATAAGTTGCTCACTTTATATTTAGCCCTCATGTTGGGAGTCAGAGAGGTGAGAAGAGAGAATGAGTTAGGACACAAGACTCCTTGGGGGAACCAGCAGCTGTCCCAGGGACAAAATGGAAGTTGGCCTGGAGGGAAGACTCTATATCCTTTCCTTTTTTCTAGGCAAGGGAGAAAGCATGCTTGCCCCCGAGACACTCCTCATCAGCTCACCACCTCAGATCGTCCCAGGCTCACAACAAATGCGACAGCCCCATCAGCCAGACGGTACTGTCACTCCCCGAGGATCACCATGCGCTGGGTACAGTAGAGAAAATGGGTCATCCATTTTGATATCTCCATTGCCTGGTGTCCCAGGGGATGGCTAGAGATGGGAAGAGAGAAAGGATCGAGCAGTGACTGACAGGAGTCAAGATGATGGACTGGTGACAGTCAAGGAGAAGAGAAGGAAGTCCCCTATCTATCTCCCAACCGTGCTCAGATCCTAACGAGCGTTACCCCCTCCGCTGACGAGGCAACTCACTTTTAGATTTTTTTTTTTTTTTTTTTTTTTTTAGAAATCTGTGGAGGGGTAGCAGCATCAGAGAGATGGCTGAGTGGTTAAGAGCATTTGCAGAGGACCTGAGTTGGGGCCCCAGCACCCACATGGTGGCTCTTGTAACTCCAGTTCCAGGTGATCCAATGTCCTTTCTGACTCCCACTGGCACCAGGCACATGTGTGGTCCACAAATACACATACGGGCAAAGCACTCATACACAAAAAAAAAAATAAAAACAAATAAATTTTTTAAACAATGTGTGAGTGTATGTGTTCATGTTTGTGTGTGTTTGGGCATGCATACACATTGTTACTCTGTGGTGTGTGTGTGTGTGTGTGTGTGTGTGTGTGTGTGTGTGTGTGTGTGCATTCGAAGGTCAAAGATCAATTTGGGTATCTTCCCCTCTCATTTTCCACCTTCTTCCTCCTCCTCCTCCTCCTCCTCCTCCTCCTCCTCCTCCTCCTCCTCCTCTTCTTCTTTTAAAGACTTATTGTTTTTATGCCAGGCGGTGGTGACGCATGCCTTTAATCCCAGCAGAGGCAGGCGGATCTCAGTGAGTTCAAGGCCAACCGTGTCTTGAAAAAACAAACAAACAAAAAGACTTATTGTTTTTACTTATGTGCATGTGTGTCTATGTAAGTTTGTGTCATGAAGGCTAGAAGAGGGCATTGGATCTCTGGAGCTAGAGTACAGGCAATCATGAGCCGTCTGGTATGGATGCTGAGAACCAAGCTCAGGTCCTCGGCATGAACAGTAAGTGCTCTCAACCGCTGCGCCATCTCTCCAGCCCTTCTACTTTGTCTTATAAGACTGAGCCCGGAGCCCACCAAATGGCTAGCTGTCATACCCAACGTTTTATGTGGGAGTTGGGGATCCAAACTCAGGCCAAGTGCTCTGCGGAGTCAGTTTCCCAGTGTCTGATTGGGCAACTTTCAAAAGTCGTCCTCACTCCATAGAAAAGGATGTCATTAAATGTCGTTTTAAGAGCCGGGTGGTGGTGGTGGTGGCGGCGGCGGCGGCGGCGGCGGCGGCGGCGGCGGCGGCGGCACACGCCTTTAATCCCAGCACTTGGGAGGCAGAGCCAGGCAGATCTCTGTGAGTTCGAGGCCAGCCTGGACTACCAAGTGAGTTCCAGGAAAGGTGCAAAGCTACACAGAGAAACCCTGTCTCGAAAAACCAAAAAAAAAAAAAAGTCGTTTTAAATGAAATATCGAAAAACAGTCAGCCTTTACACACAGTCGCATTTCCCTTTAACAAGCTAATAAGGTATTAGCTTGGCATGACTGCTGCTGTACCTCTGAGGCTGAGACTGAAAACCGGAGACGGGCTTTTCTGCTCAGGGCAGGACCATAGAGCGTAACCTACTTTTAACCTACAGGTTCCTGAAAGGTTGAGAAGGCCGGGATCGAAACTATATGTCTTTAAACAAAGGGAAGTCATGGGCCTCTTTGTTGAGCATCCCAGGCTTGGAAACCCAGGGATGCCCCAACCATAGTCAGCACGGTTCCCTGGAAGACTCGGCCCCTCCCCCAGTGGGCTCTCAGCACAGAAACACTGCCTCTCAGGATGAAAAGGGCAGCTGCTCAGAGCCCCAAACAAGCCCTCCCACGGCAGCCCAGCCGCAGCTGCATTTCCAGATATTCTCCGCCTCTCTCTGCATCCCGGGGCCTGAACTATAATGGAATAATTGGAATAAGATATAAAAGAGAACTTCCCACCCAGAGGAGCGTGAGGAATGAGAGGCTGGTAATTTTTAGACATAAAAGAACACTCCCACAACGTCACCCTTGCCCTGTAAGCACGGGACAAATTGGCAAACCAGTACGCCCTCTTGGGCACATCTCTCCCGACCTCTATACACATGCCTGCATGCACACAGACACACAGACACACACACACACACACACACACACACACACACACACATCTCGCTCTTGTCCCCTTTCTTCCCATCTTCTACTCTTAGGACCTGGCTCCCAGGAGCTGAGGAAGGTCAAGGGCTCTCTGTGTAGCCTCCTGGAACATCTCTGTCCCCCCCTCACTACAATGAGACACCATGTGGCAGAGCCAGGACCTCTCTTTGGGTGACTGGAGGGGGATGTTTCGACCTCCTCTCTAGCTCAAGCAAGTGGCATCTGCTAAACATTTCCCATCCAAACTTGGACTCCTCCCTCATAGACGGCAAGTCAAGTCCAACCCTAGGCCACCAATGCACAGTCTAGGTAGGGAGCTGAGCAAGGAACGACATGGGCCATGCATGCACAAGCCTCTCTCAAGTGTAAAGTTCAGAATGTTCCTGTGAGTAAAACTATCCGACTCACTGATGAGGAAGGGTAAAGCTGATTTGAAAGGGGATTCTAAGAATGATGTTTCTTGTCTGGACAACCATGCAGAAAAAGTATGCAGAAATCAGTCTGAGGCAGAGGCAGAACTGGCCAACAAGCTTCAGGGCAGTGAAACCATGATGTATGAGTTATCTTTCCCTTGGCATAGAAATCATTTATGTCTCTATTAGGGAAAACACACACTTATTGTACGTTGTGAGCCTCGAAAATCATCAGTCTATAAGCTAACATCTCACTTCATAAGGTCTGGTCTTAATCAGTACCAAACTGAATACCCAAGGAGCATTCCTCTCAAATTAAATAAGCCTCGGATGGACCTGGAAGTGTTGTTAGATATACAATCATCCCTTTGAGTCACTCCCAAGCACTGGATGGATGTCTTTTTCTCAAACCCTTGTCTTTACCCTCAAGGTGCTTTTAATATGTGGGGTGAGGCAAGCCTGTCATATTTTTTTTAATGGTAGAATTAAGCAACCTCCTCCCCATCTTGTCCCTTTTGTTAGATGCGACAGTTGAGAGGAATTTATCCTTATCAGTTGAGATGCACACTGAAGTATCGATAGACAAAATTTCGTGATATCTGAAATTTACTTTAAAATAGAGGGGGGCTGGAGAGGTGGCGGCACCTCCCACCAAGCTTCACTGACTGAGTTCAGTCCCTGGGATCCACGGGGTGTAAGGAGAGGAACAGGTTCTCTTCTGGCCTCTACTCCTGAGCTGTGGCACACGTGCACACACACAGATGCACACAACAAGGACACAACTGTAATTTTAAAATCTTTTTGAAAGATGATAGGGAAAAAATACCCACTGCGGGGAAAATAGAGGAAATGGGCCCAGTAAGGGTTGAAGTAGCGTGAGGGTTATACGGGAATTCGAATTTCTGTTTCTGCTTTCACATTAGTGGCCAAACCAAGACAACATCTTATCATGTGTTTATCAGCTTCTCGCACACTGACAGGACTTATGGGGTTCATGATATGATTTACTGAGTTCCCCGCTAGTTCTGTCTTCCATGCTCAGAAAACCAGCTCCATGGCACAGGGCTTCTTGTTAATTTTTTCCCTCCCCAGCACTGGGGGAGCAGCTGGTTCCTGTGAGTGCACAGTAGGTGTTTGGCTGCACCCCACAAAAAAAAGGGCCACTGCATCTGCCTTGACAGGGAGCCATAGGGAGTGGGGGGGCCCAAAGCAGGGGTGGTCCGTGTAGACAAGGTGTAAAGGACACCAGGTAGGACTGGGTTTTCCTTCCTTTCTCTTTGACGCTAGGACTCGAACCCAGGGCCCCTCAGGTGTTAAGCACCGACCCCCACTACCTTGCACTAGGAAGGGTTTTTGAGAGGTGGTCACCCGCAGTGCGGACTCCGAGTAGTTATATAACTGCCGTGGCGCATGCCACACCTTGAATAAACCTAGCAGACAAAAGAAGCTTGAGCCTCTCAGGCCAGAGGGACAGGAGAAGGCTTGTGGAAAGAGGCCAGCAGGGTCTGGACAGAGGTAGGAGAGAATAGTGGTCATTCAGGCAGCAGAATGTGGCACTTGTCTCCCCGGGGCCCTCGGTTCATATTGCAGGGTCGGGGCCCAGACTTCGGCAGGAGGAGTTGGGAGGACTGCAGTTGCCCAGGCTTGGATGTCACCCAAGAACAGTGACTAGGGTGGCACCTTAGGTCCTCAGCAGGTGCACCTTTGATGTAGCTCTGGCTGCTGCGCAGAGGGGAGCCCGAGGCAGCCTGGGCAGCCTGCTCCTCAATGCCACCCAGTTTTCAATGAGGCTGCGGGAGACTGAGCCGGTGGGCCCGGGGCAGGGCCATTGCTTTGCGGGCAGAGCCGCTGGCAGGAAATCAAGGCTCAGTGGTTCAGCTGAAGATGAAAGGGCATCCTCCCCCATCGACCTCTATCAAGTGCACCCACACTCACTGCTCCATGCTCTGAGGAGCCGGGTTAGAGACTCCCTTCCCCCTTCCCCACCTCCCTCTTTTTTTTTTTTTTCTTGAGACAGGGTTTCTCTGTGTAGTTTTGGTGCCTGTCCTGGATCTCGCTCAGTAGACCAGGCTGGCCTCGAACTCACAGAGATCCGCCTGGCTCTGCCTCCCGAGTGCTGCGTGGTGTGTTAAAGAAGAGGGGACTGAGGCTGAGGAAAAGTCTATATTCTTTCTGCAGGTTCTAATTACCAGCTTCCCTTGCAAGTCCCACGGACATTATGCCTAAGCGCACAGTGCAAAAGGTGTTCCCTGAACCCTTACACCACCAGTCCCAGCTCTGCATTTAGAGATTGATTTACTGTCTCCTTGACGCAGTTGTGAGCAGAAGGGGGAGGGCGATGGAGAGGGAGGGGGAGGGAAGGAGGAGGAAGATAGAGAGTGTGTATGCATGTGTTTGTGTGTGTGTGTGTGTATGTGTGCATGCGTGTGTGTGTGCGCGCGTATGTGTGAATGTGTGTGCATGCATGCGTTCGTTCCATGGCTGCCCCCACAAAGGATAGGGCAGAGTTCTGGGTTTTTTTCTCTGCCTCCTGGTACTGAGAATTAAGAATCACAAAGTTGAAGCTGGGGCAGCGGCACAGGCCTTTAAGAGACAGAAGCAGGCAGACCTATGAGAGTGTGAGGCTAGCCTGGTCTACACAATGAGTTCCAGGACAGCTAGGGCCATGTAGAGAGATCCTGTCTCAAAACAAAGAGAGAGATACAGAGAGAAAGAATCACCAAGTCACCTTAAGGTCCTGGGGGTTGCGGGGTCTCTATCCCTAGGTAGGCCTACACTGGAAATATAAAATCAGGGGCTTCCGGGAAGAAAACATGCTCTGCGCATGTACCGAAAGGTTCCCGGGGTAGTGGGGATTGGGTGCTTATGGACTTAGTGCTAACAATTCAGCACATAGTGATCGAGGCCTCTTTGCCTAGCAGTGGGCTGAGCAAAGGGGCACTGAGGATAGAGCTGTGCTGTATTCAACCCACCTCTCCAGGGCCCAGCAGTCCTGGGACATGCGGGTGCTCAAGTCAATATCTGGCTAATGAGAGAGTGAGAAGTGTGCACCAGGCATTGGAGGGGAACTTGGAGAAGGGATGGCCTAGGGGTGTCAGTAAACAATTGTAACACGACTCTTAAAAGGTCTTATTAATAAAAACAAACCCGGAGCCAGATATGGGGGTGAATGTTGAAAGATCAGAGAGACAGAACACGCCACAGTCAACCTCACCTCGCCAACTTCTCAGCCTATCCTGTTTCCTCAGACTGAATGCCTCTGAATCCTCATCCCAACGGATCTCAGCTGAACTGCTGCTAAAAACTAAAAGCTTAGAAAGGCTCTAGTTCCTGGTCCTCATGCCTTCTGTACCTTTCTGCTTCCTGCCATCACTTCCTGGGATTAAAGGCGTATGTCTTTCCCAAACAAGACATAAGATCTCAAGTGCTGGGATTAAAGGTGTGTGTCACCATGCCTGGTTGTTTCCAGTGTGGCCTTGAACTCACAGAGATCCAGACGGACCTCTGCCTCCTGAATGCTAGGATTAAAGGCATGTACGGCCACTGTCTGAACCTATGTTTAATATAGTGGCTGTTCTCTTCTCTGACCCCCCAGATAAGTTTATTGGGGTGCACAATATACCAACCACAAACAATGACATTCTGTGGAGCACTGTGCTTCCTGAGCGCTGCCAGACTCCTACAGCCGACTACGGCCCCAGGCAGCAGTGTCTGCCCTCTTCCCCATGGGGGCTCCTTCACATCCATGGCGGGTAGAAAGAAGGCTGCGGTGACGATACAGAAATTTGTCCATTTCTTCACATTTCAATCCCCTTCCCCAACACGCCTGACTGAGGCCAGAGACCCGGATTTCTGACTACTCATGCGGAGATGTCAATACTACCAGCAAACAAGGACAAACACTGGAAGCCCACAGGATCTCTCAGCAAACCCCGAGAAAGCCTGTGGGCTCCTCACACCAGCTTCTGTCAGTGTCCACTGAAGCCAAAGTCACAGTTGGCATGGCCCTGATCAAAGCCACTGTGCCTCCATATGGCATCTCCTCGGCCTGCACTAGGTGTGATCCCATGTCTCCTGAGCCCTGGGAGCCACCAGGTCCCCCAAAACATTTCCAGGCACACTGTGATCACTTCAGAGTTTAAACTGAAAACCAGCTGGAATTTTGACAAAAGCCCCAACAGAACAAGCACCCCAAAGAGAACTACCCCCTCCCTGCCCCCGTCCACCTTCACACTCTCTTAAAGGAACCCCACAAAATCTCTTCACCAGCTGTCTTAATTAGGGTGCCTATTGCTGCCATGAACTCTGTGACCAAGGCATCTTAGGGAGGAAAGGGATTATTCAGCTTACACTTCCACATCACAGTTCATCATCAAAGGAAGTCAGGACAGGAACTCAAGCAGAACAGGAACCTGGAGGCAGGAGCTGATGCAGAGGCCATGGAGGGCTGCTGCTTACTGGCTTGCTCTTCATGGCTTGCTCAGCCTGCTTTCTTATAGAACTCAGGACCACCAGCCCAGGGATGGCACCACCCACCATGGGCTGGGTCCTCCCCCATCAATCACTAATCAAGAAAATGCCCTGTAGGCTTACCTGTAGCCCAGTCTTATGGAGGCATTTTCTCAACGGAGGCTCCCTCCTCTCTGATGACTCCAGCTTGTGTCAAGTGGACATAAAATTTGCCAGCACGTGAACCTCAATGCTGAGCCCTAAACGAATATGGGCTATGAACTGAGCTGAGTGTCTAGGTTGGACAACCATGGGACCCTGTCACTGAGACCAGGGATTTCCTTGCATATGGGGGACACACAACCTGTCCTGGGGTCTTCTTGTCTAGTGGACAGACTCAAAGGTCAATCTTGAACACAAATAAAAGGTGGGTATTAGAAAGCCCTGTCGTAGCCAGGCGGTGGTGGTGCACGCCTTTAATCCCAGCACTCGGGAGACAGAGCCAGGTGGATCCTCTGTGAGTTCGAGGCCAGCCTGGTCTACAGAGCAAGATCCAGGCACCAAAACTACATGGAGAAACCCTGTCTGGAAAAACCAAAATAATAATAATAATAATAATAATAATAATAATAATAATAATAATAATAAAATAAAAAAAGCCCTACCGTATAACTATAAGCTTCCTCCTTGTCCTCACCTGTCAGTGAGTGATCCAAGGAGGCAGAGTAGAATCCGGGGCCAATGACTGACTACTAGGCCTTAGTTTTCTCATCTGTAAGATGGGAGAGCTCCTGTGGGATGGTCTCCTGGAGATTAGGAAGTGTGTCGTTATCAGAGTACTTGATGTACAAAGCCATCTAAATTTGTCACCCTCGGCCACCTCCTGTCACACAGGAGCAGAAGCAAGCCCATAGTCATGCTGACTCACTGTAGAGGACCCAACTGCCCAGATCTCCTGTCGTATAGAACGAACAGAGAAAATCCTTAGGGAGCTGAGGTCTCCACAGGACATTAGACGACCCGGGACCTGTGTGAATGAAGCTCCTAACCCAAGTCTGATTCAAGGTTCGCATCTGCATCAGGACCGCTCAGGACCACCAGGATCCTGACAGGTACAGGTTGTCAAGGTTGCTAGAGGGTTCAGGATGAAGCCAATGATGCTGCCTTGGGGAGACTACTGGGAGGGACAGCCTGGGACCTAGTTCTGGAGTGTGAGAAGGAGGAGACAGAGACTGGGAAGTGAGAGGCAAGGATGAGAGAGAAGAGCCTGGGTCTGCACTGGCTGAGAAGCATTTCCTACGGGGAAAGGGCAGAGTGGCTTCTACGAAAACTCGTCACCTCCCGAGACACAGAATGACCTAGAGAATTCCCGAGTCCCCCTGATTCCCAGTAACAAATCCTCATTGAGAAATGCCACATCCCTTAAATACTTGAACCTCTCCCCTGTCAAAAGAGGCTCTCAACCTCTCCTCCACCTCTAGAGCATCGCTTCAGTATCTCATTCCAACCTCGCTCACCAGGAGACTGCAGGCTGCCTCCTCCTCCCAAGAGGCCCAGCAACCCGAGGAAAAGACCAGCTTAGGTGCACTGTGGCCTGGTCCTGGGATGGCAGGCAATCTATTATATGTGCTTGTGTGTATGTGCATGCCCATGTATGTGCACAGCTCTGTGTGTGTGTGTGTGTGTGTGTGTGTGTGTGTGTGTGTGTGTGTGTGCGCGCGGATATGGAGACAGGAGGACAACCCTGAGTGTCGTCCCCCAAGAAAGCGTCTACCTTCTTTGAGGTAGGGTTTCTCATTAGCCTTGAGCTCACCCATTAGGTTAGACTGGCTGGCCGACAAACCCCAGAGATCTTCCTGCCTGCAGCTTCCCAGTGTGGGTATTACAAGTGCATACTACCATACTACCATACACCATACCACCATACCACCATACTACCATACCACCATACCACCATAACACCACGACCAGCATTTTTATCAGGTGCTCGGAAGAGAACTCAGGTCCTTATACTTACAAGACAAGCTACTGACTGAGTTCTTTCTCTCTCTCTCTCTCTCTCTCTCTCTCTCTCTCTCTCTCTCTCTCTCTCTCTTCTCTCTCTCTCTCTCCCCCTTCTCCTCTCTTTCAGGCTTTTATGAGGAATTGAGATTAGCTCACAGTAGATTCTCACACAAGGTAGCTTTTATTTGGGAATACAATTCAGGTCTCACCAGAATTAGTTCCTGTAGCTGGAGGCTTCCATCCACCCTAAGGCTACCTTTCTCTTCTCCCTCTGTGTCCCCCTGCCCCATTTTCCTCCTATTAGGACCCCTGGATGTGGCCACAGAGCTTCAGTCACCATCAGTAAGGTCTTCCCTGCAGATGACCAGGGTAGGGGTAAGTCACCAGCATGTCCCCCCTCCCATCTCTACCCCACCTCAAACCCAGGCCTGCCCTCTCAGGGAAAAGAGTTTCTGAAGTGGAAGAGTTCCAGACATTTAGCCCAGTGTGACAGCCTCTGAGTAATCCTCTCTCACAGCAGGACAGGGCAGTGAAGTGTAATTAAAGCCACGGGTTAATTAGTAGTAGCAGCAGCCATCTTGCTGCCTCCCGCTCTCATCCTGGAGTCCCTGAGATCTAGGGCTGTGGGAGCCAACATGGGCCACCTCCCTCTCTTTCCTTCTCCATCCACCACCCCAATGCTAAAGAGTTCCTGTTAAGCCGCACCAGAATCATTGGAGTGGGTCTCAAATCCCTCCCTCAAGCCTACTGAAGAGTGGGGGAAGCATGGAGGTCAGAGTGAGGCCCCATAGGAGTCCTGGTCCTTAGAGAGGAGCAGAGGTGTGAGCCTGTCTCCAAGAAGGAGAGATAGTCTGAGGATTTGTTTCAATACAAAATCCTGGAGGTGGAAGCAAGGAGGCAGGAGACATGACAGATGATAGGGAAAGCAGGCAGAAAAGCACATCAATCAAACAGAAAGAGGAGAGAGCTGGAGGCAGCCGAGGCACACGGGAGAGCCCAGCGCTCCATCACAGACAGCCTCACACCTCCTAGCTTGGTGGGCCTCAGTAGCCCCATCTATAAGATGGGGGTAATAAAACCACATTTACCCTTAGGGTTTTTATGGACTGAAATACAGACAGCTTTAAAGAGCTGGGCTTCCTTCAGTATAAGCTCTCAGAAAACTAGGAAACCCTCACGCTGTACACCCCTCCTGGGAACTGCTCAGTCTTCCTGGCCTTTCTCAGCATCACACTTTCCCTGTCAGTGGCCTCAAGGCAGACACAGGCACTCAGCCCCTCACACTGGACCCTGCTTTACAGGGCCTCCCCTCCCCAACCATGCCAGACTACGGCTCCCTCCTGCACGCCGCAGAAACACTGGTTTATTCAGCCAACTGAGATTCACTAAGCTGTCTTCCCGGTGACCTGCTTCGAAAAAAGGAACATATTTTGATCAGTCCCACAGCAATCCTGAAGCAAGTATCATGGCCATTTTGCAGGTGAGGAAACTGAGCCTTGGGGAAGAGAAATGTTTTGTTTTAAATCACCCTAGGGGTAAATGGCTGAGTGGGGATTCAAACCCAGGTTTGCATGGCGGCTGGCTCTTTCTGCCACTCCTCAGCAGAGCATGAGGTCTTCACACTAGCACCCCCTCCCTGCCCCAACCCAGCTTTTAAAGGGCACACCTTGGTAGGAGCCCAACCTTTACAAAGCTGGGGAGCAGGAATCACCCAAGGAGAAGACGAGGGAGTCACAAAGACTAAGAGGAACTAAGATGGCAGTGGCAGATCCAGCGGCTCCTCAGTCAGGTCCTGAGTTACCCTTTGCTTCTTCTCCTCTGGGAGGCTATGAGACTCTCCGGGAAGGAGAATAAGGGAGCAGTGCAGGCACTAGAGGGCCACCCGAGGCTGGAGGGCCACCCGAGGCTGGAGGGCCACCCGAGGCTGGAGGGCCACCCGAGGCCGGCAGGAACCCCAGAGCCTGAGCTGCTCTGAATGCAGTCAAAGCCACTTGGCCCCAGGAAGAGGGAACATGCAGACGAGGTTCCAAACAGCTGTGGGGGTCCTACAGGAGTCCTGACAGGATCTTGGCAAACCCCAGGGGTGCGTGGGGGCTCTGACAGGCCCCTGCAGCCCTCATTTCCAGAAGGGTCTGAGGTTGTTTTTGCAAACCACCGAGTAGCAAAGCCAGTGTGCCGCCTGAGAAAAATTCCTGTGGAGACTGTTAATGGAGGATGGTGGGCACTTGGGCAGGACGCTGAGATCACAGGCAGACAGCTCGCGTGCTGTAATACAGTTCTGTCAGGCAGAGCTCATCTCTCCATTGACGGGGTCACCATGCTGCAGGCGAGGGAAATGGGGTTTACTCACAGTGCTGATCTTGAGCAAAACGTCTGAGCTCTTCACAAAATGATGTGTACAAGGCAGACAAGGAAGCTGGAAAGGGGGAGAAGTGAGCAGAACGTGTCCCTGCTACATGATCGTACCCTGGGAGTGCTTCCCAACTGGCCTTGGAAGGAAAGAGGAGGCCTGCTGTAGGGCTCCAGCCTACTTCAATGTCTTATCAGTCCCTTGGATCAACACACAGGAAGCACAGCAAGCCAGGAGCAACAGCAGAAATACTGGATGCCAGAAACAGGGCCTGCAAGATCCCAATCGGCTAGAGAGACAGATGCAACTTAACTAGAGAAAATGAATTAGGGAAAAACGTAAAAGTCCCAACCAGGACACCAAAAAGCTTCAGCACACTCACAGCGGGGAATCATAGCCCCCACAAAATCATATACCAATATTGTAGTTCCCCAGTATCTCAGAATGTCACTTTATTTGGAAATAGGATTAACTGTAGATTGAATTAGATGGAGTCATACCAGCAAAGGGTGAACCCCTCACCCAACACAAATGGTATCTTTGTAAAGAGGGGAAATCTGGAGACAGATGCATACAAGTGGAGATGAAGGCAGAAATAGATTAAATCTATAAGTGAAGAAACACCCAAGACTGCCAGTTAATACCAGAAGCACCAGCATAATCCTCCATCATATCCCTCAGAGGGAACCAACCCAGCCCATATTGGACTTCCAGCTTGCCAGCCTATGAGACAGCAAGTATCTGATGTTTGGTCCACCACACTGATGGGACTTTGTTATGGCAGGCCTAGCAAGTTCCTGATGCCCAAAGACAAAATCAGGAAGATGGAGCTGTAACGGCTTATGTTAAAGGGACCTGGAAGCGTCTGATGGTTGGCTGTAAAGTCAATCCAAAACCAGCAGTACTGTGTGGCTGCCCAAAGTATCCTGGTCAAAACTGAAGCTACCTTAATGGAAGGTGTGGTACCTGGACTGGTCAGCGCCCCCTTTTAACGCCTCCCCCCCCCCAGGGCCACGTTTGATTCTCACAGCCTTGCTTTGAGATAAGATGGGGGGAATCTCAGAGTCCTGGTCCCAGATATCAAGAGACACGTCAGAGGATTCAAGTAGTTTGGAAGAGATGAGAAGCAGAGGAGAAGGTCTGGGCTTGCTAGGAGCAATCACACAGAGACGGTTTGCAGCTCGTAGGGAGAGAAACAGACTTGGGACCTTTCTACTAGGCCTTATCGCAAATAAATAAGTACATACGTAAATCAAATACCTTGTACCTGTTAGGAGAAACGAGCTTTCTATTTCCGAAGGACTCAAGAGTCACACCTTTTGATAACTCCACGAAGGGGCCATTCACATTCCTGCCTGGTGTGCCACCAATGTAGGCTTCCTACCTATTTAAACTGAGGCCACCATGAGATAGATATTTTGCCCTCGAGACTTTTCCTAGTTGGCTTTAGCAGGTTGAACTGTGCACAAAGGGCAAGCAGTCAAGATTCAGATGAGATTTGGTGAGACTGGAAGGAGGAAGCTGCCTATGCTCCCAGGAGGTCTCGGGGATAAGGAATAAGAAGGACCGCAGCCCTGGCTCTCTCTTTTCAGAGTTGGGAGTTGGTACTTTAGAGTCCACTGAGAGGCTTGCCTAACATGCACAAGGCCCAGCACTTCGAAGTAAAAAGAAGTTAATTAATTCAACTTGAGGGAGCCCCACACTAGTGCGGGCCGTGAAGAGAGTAGGGGAGCCCATACCCAAGGTTTCTCTGTGAAGGCCTCCAGGATCACTCACAGGGAAGGGCAATCGTGATGTCAATGGGGAGAAAACCTTCCAGCATGATCTGGTTCTAACGATGAACATCCACAAGAGCCTCAGATAGAGTTTGCATCTGCAGTGTCCCCAAGAGGCCCGTGCAGTGGCATCTTGTTCCCCAGCATGGTACTACTGCCAAGGGATGGAACCTTTAAAAGATGGAGCCTAGGTCTTTGGGTCTTTGGGGGTGTGCCCATGAAAGGGACTGTGGAACCCTGGCCTCTTCCTTTTTCTTTTCTTGTGTCCTGGCTGTGAGGTGAACGGTTCTGTCTGATGCTGCTGCCAACATATATTGCCTTGCTGTAGGCTCAAAAGCAAGGGTTCAATCAGTCATGGGCTGAAACCTCAGAAACAGTGAACCAAAATAGACCTTTTGTCTTTAGAAGATGATTATCTCAGGTATTGCAGTAGTTCCCACTACATCCTGTTATTGTCCATTAAACCATTAAACCCATATTCCTTAATCATACAGTGTGGGGCAGGGGAGGGGGCTAAGAGATGGAAAAGAAGTTGTATTAAACCCAGCACCCCAAAAAAAAGTCACCCTGAATTTGAACCCAAGTCGGACTCTTTCCCTCAGTCCACACTCATTCTAAGGCTCTCCCCAGCTTCCCTAACAACTGGTTCAGGAGGACTTCGAAGTAAGTGTCTCAAGCATCCAGCAATAGAAGGAGCCATGATCCAAAGCAGCGCTTCAACTCCAGCAAGAAGTCCAATGTCCTGGAGACTTAATGAGCTAGGTGACAGAAACTGCTGGTTTAGTAGGTGCCATTCAAATGCTGACAAGGCCAAGATGGCGCAGCTGCTGCTGCTGACCAGGGAACTCACCTGGAGAACCACTGCTTTCCAGTAGCAGAAGGGAACTGAGTGCTCCAGGCTGAGACTTGGCCATCATCTGTCTTCGGGGCAGGAGTTCCCCAGGCAGTAGGACTGAATAGACAGTTACCTCACTGAACTCATCTGGTGCCTTCTGAAAATCCCAACTTCTGGGACTTTCTATTCCAGAATCTTCTGCAGTCAGACTTTCTTTGGACTGCCAGCTCTCAGACAATGACACAGAGACTTCTTATTAAGTATGAAATATGAAAGCTTGGCCTTAGCTTAGGCTTGTTCCCAACTAGCTCTTTTTTTTTTTTTTTTTTTGGTTTTTCGAGACAGGGTTTTTCTGTGTAGCTTTGCACCTTTCCTGGGAACTCACTCTATAGTACAGGCTGGCCTCGAACTCACAGAGATCCACCTGCCTCTGTCTCCCGAGTGCTGGGATTAAAGGCATGCACCACCACCGCCCGGCTCCCAACTAGCTCTTATAACTTAAATTAACCCATTTATATTAATCTATATTCTGCCATGTGACTCATTAGCTCTCCTCAGTACCAACTTCCTCCCTATCTAGATGGCAAATCCCTGGTCTCTCAGACTCTTCCCTGAGTTCCTCTCTCTCCCCAGAAGTCCCACCTATCCTCTCCTGCCTAGCTATTGGCCTCTTAGCTCTTTATTAAACTGATTATAAGATGGTTTAGGCAGCTAAGGAAGGACAGAGACACATCTTCACACAGTGTGATCAAATATCTCTCGCAACAGTCCTCTGCTTCCTCAAGGTTGAAGAGCTCTATGTTCTCTCTGTGGTCAGCCACCATGACTGTGGTCACAGGCATTTCCCCCTCTCTGAACACAGTAGCTTCTTTCCCTGGTGCTTCCATGACTGAGTGTTCCAAGACCCTCCTCATGCCAAGTGCCTTCCACTGACCAAACTTGTGTCCGCTGAGGTCTCCTTGAAAATCCACATCCAGAAATGAGTCCAGATGACCAGGGAGAACACATACTGGGTCTTGCATCTCTTTGTGCCATTTAAGATAATATTGTTTTGAGCGACCTCATCACCTTATGGGGTTCCTTTGAAGTCTGTGCAGCATCAAACCCCTCAGATCTGTTTCTCAGGCTCTCAGCCAAATCAGGTCTGCCCCCACTTCCAGCTCCCTCAAGAACTTCAGTAATTAATTTCTGCAATCTAAATGCGACTTTCCATCTGCCCCTGTTAAATTTCATTCTGTTAATTTAAACCCGGCATTCCAGTCTGTTGAGATCATTTTTGAATCTTTATTCTGTCTTTTATAGAAGCTGCCCATTATGGCCTTGTCATCAACAAATTTGATAAGCTCGATTACTCTAGTCTTATCCAAGTACTGGATAAAAATGAGAAGCTTCATTTTCTGGAAGCTCACTTGCCACAAAGCGTCTTCCCTTTTGGAATCCCCAATCATAGGATCATTCTCCTCCAAATCAGATTTCCTACAACCCAAGAAAGGTCTCTCGACATGTCATTTCTTTCTTTGGACATTGTAACCACGAGCTGATATGTTCTCTTTCATCTGAGCATTGTGTCACATTTCCACCTGGTTCTTGGTCACAGCCAGAATGCAATCAGAACGGACAGGCTTGGTTACCACTTCTCAGCAATGACATGCTATAGATGTAAGAATACAAGAATATACCCAATCTTGTACTTGAAACAATATTTGACTTCCAACAAAATTAGGCTTCCTCTCCTCCATAATACCAGAGCATACAACCCTGACAGCTTTGTAGTCCATCCTGAGAAAGTGGTAGCCCACTTCTCCCCACTTGCTGGGAAAGCTGTACCGGAGATGTGTCATACCTGGACCTGCTCAGCTGCAAGGTATGCTGGGATCTTGGCAGTCGGTTGGTGAGGAGGTAAGGAGTATTTCCTATTGCAGACTATTTGGGAAGAGGGGGCAAGGACATAATCAAGGAAGCAAACAGGAAGGGAGCGGGGATATACATCTGCAATCCTGGCACTGGGGAGGCAGAACCAAGAGGATCACAAGTTCAAGGTCAGCCTGAGGTAAACAGTGAGATTGTCTCAAAAACACATAAATGAATAAAGGAAAAAATAATGTCTAACACACCTACTTTCCTACCGTTCACATGTGAGCAGTTTCCCCTCTTCTGCTAGAGAAAGGCACAATATAAACCCATAGGATGCTGGTGGAACACAAGCCAAAAGTTACTAAAAAGACTGAAGAAACGTATATGCAGTCATTAAGCATGAAGATTCTGGGTTTAAATCCCAGCTTATCGGCTGTGTAACCTTGGGCAAATTGTTTTATCTTCCAAGGTTTCAATTTCCTCATGTGGAAAGTGGAGAGAAAAATAATATCTGTACATAAGGCACAAGAGCATGAAAAAAGACAATGCATTTAAAATGTTTAGCACACTACCTGGTACATAGGAACAGCTGGATAAATAATAGTGGTTATTACAGAATAAGTGTTTCAGGGCCCTGAGGGCAAAGAGTTCAAGGGTTGGAGGTGGTAGAGCAAAGGGCTGAGAAGGTGAAAGGTCAGAGGTAGACCACACTGAGTGTTCATCTAAAGGCCAAGGCAGCATTATATGAAATTGATCTGAAGGTGGGCCGACATGTCAGAAAAAGCAACCGAGTCATTGTATAGCCCCAGAATTCACTGAAAAACTTTGCTTTTTTAGGTCTGAATTCAAGAACTTATTACTGCTATAGGAAATCAGACAGAAATGGTCTTAATGGACCACGTCAAAAAGAAGCATAAATATCCCACTTCAGGAAATCTGTTCTGAGGAAATAATCATCAATAGCCTAAAGATTTATGTCCAAGGATGTTCACTGCAGCATTATTTATAATGGTGAAAAATGGCTTACAGTCTAAATGTCCAACCACAGAGCATTTGCTAAATAAATTATGGTGCATCCATAGGATGGAATACAGGCAGCCATTAAGAAGTCCATTTTAGAAAAATACTGAAGACATGGGAAAATTATCACAATATGTTGTTGAGTGAAAAGAGCTGGGTGCAAAGTCTCCCACACATATGACCACAACTGAGTACACACCTCTCTTCGAGTACATGTTGAATAGATGCATTATTTTTATAAACGCTTTTTAAGACAAAAAGTGGCCAAAAATTATATTAGGAAGAGCTCCCATAATCAGTTTGTAATAAAAAGTCATTAAATTCAAAATGCAGGAACATTAGCAGTGGCTGTGATCTGAATGCTAGGAGCAAAAGGAATGGACTGTTGAGAAGATTGAGGGCTAAGAGATGCTGCATGCCATTGGCGCGAGGCCAGGTGGAATCTAGGAAAGATTTAGGTCAGTGGCTCCCAACCAGAGCTGCATATGGGACACACACACACACACACACACACACACACACACACACACACCAGTGCCAGGCTCTACCTTCAGGAATTCTAACTTAATTGAGGTCTAGGATAGGACAGTCATGTATAATTATCATATTCATATACATGGCCAAATACACACACACACACACACACACACACACACACACACACACACACACATACACGCATATATATAAAATTCAGATTTTTTTTTTTTTTGAGACAGGGTCTCACCATGTAGCCTTGGCTGGTCTGCAATCGGTTATGTAGACAGAGGACAGGCTAGCCTCAAACTCAGAGATTCACCTGCTTCTGCCTCCCTAGTATTGGGATTAAAGGCATGTGCTACCATGCCCAATTAAATATTTTATTTTTCTGTGTGTATGTGTATGTGAGTGCAGGCATTCACATGCTGTGGTGTGTGTGTGTGTGTGTGTGTGTGTGTGTGTGTGTGTGTGTGTGTGTGTGTAGGTCAGAGGCCAACTTTCAAGAGTTGGTTCTCACCATCTACCACTGCATAGCATTCTGAAAGCTAGCTGGCCCCATGAACTTCCAGGTGATTCTCCTGTCTTCAGGTCCCATCTGCAATAAGAGTGCAGGGATTAAAGGTACACCTCCCAGCCACTGGACTTTTACGTGGATTCTGAACTCAAGTTGACAGTCTTGTAACGTAAACATTCTTACCCACTGAGCCATCTTCCTACCCCCGTCATGTGTGCATTTTAAAGCTCTCTGGGTGATTCTTATAGGAACCAGTGAATTTAGCATTGACCTAGAGCAAGCCAGTGCTCCCAATATGCAGTGGTGTGCAGCCTTCTCTCCACTGGACCCAGCACACCAAACCTCTAGAGAGCTACAGCCTAAAGCACCTGCCTTATGTAAGAAAATTACCTTCAGCCTTGGGGGACATTAGCAGAGACACTCCTCATCGGGTCTCGGCCTGTTTGGAGGCTTTTGCTCAAGGACACTGCAGTGTTCTTACAGATTCCTGATGAGACCCAGTGCACCAACTGACTCCAAAAACAAACTACAAGCTTTACAAAAGCTAGAAGGATGAGAAGATGCCAGGATTCTGGGACATCTACCGAAACTTGGTCCCAGTGGTATTTTTCTCTTCTGCCCTGCTTTTGGACAGAAACAAACTCTGGCCAGTCAACAGAGCAAATATGTGGTCCCTGAAAGTAGTCTGCTTGAGGTGGCAGAGGCCTCTTGGAGGCTCCTTGTTTCCTCAAGGTGCCTTGGAGAAAGAGAAGACGGGACAGGCCACTAGAAACAAAAGTTGGTACTAAATGATAAGATCTCTCAGCTTCTCACCCCAGATATAGAATTACCGAGGACACCCAGAGAAGAGGAAGAGGCCTCTGGCTGTGCTTTGCACACAGGATCCATCCATCCCTGAATAATCAAGAGACAACTGCAGCTCTTTTGTTCTCTCTGCAGCTGGGATCCTGAAGGGCCCCCGGGACAGTCACTACAACCGTAAGGAGCGGGCTTTGGCTCAGGTAGACCAGTTGGTTAGCAAGGGGAGAAGGGCCTCAGTCGCCACCCCACAAGCTGTTTCCTTGAAGTTGTCCCTTTGGCGGCCTATGTCGTCTAGGGGAGGGAGAATCTACAAAAAGACAATTAATCTAGCGGTCAAAACCGTAGTGCATAGCTGTGCAATGTACTACCCACGTATTCATCACACACACACACACACACACACACACACACACACACACACACGTTCCCCTCCCCCACATGCTTACCTCAACAGCACACTTACTTCCATGGGACTTTTGGCTTAGGCTGAGGTTAAAGGGGGACTGTGCTTGCTTTCTGAGAAGGCAGAGACTGGCAGTCAGGTGAGCTTCCAAGAGGAGGGTTAGAAACTGGCCTAAAGCTAAAATTCCCCACAAATAATCCACAAGAGTCAAGAAGCAACTGCAGTCTCTACTAGAGATGGCCTTGGGGCTTACCCTCCTTTTTCTAGATGAGAAATCTGATAGTCTTACAGACAAGTCAGAGAGAACCCTCAAAGCTAACCCAGCCTCCTCATTAGGTGAAACCTATCTCTTCCCATGTGATCCTCTGGGAATGGGTAGAACAGATGGCTACTAGCTGTCCTCCAAGAACCAGCCTTTCCCATCACAAAAGATGCTAGCCAGCCAGAGAGGTTGCTGGTTCAAATGCAAAGATATTCTGATAATATCGACAAGGCTTCAAATTCAAGGGAGTTCTATGTGCAAGTCTGATTAAGCCACCCTTATTAAAGACTGATCAATGAGACCGCTTCATGGCGGGACTCAGCGCATGCAGCGTTGAAACCTCCCATGCACTCTGGGAAGGTCAAGGAGAATCCTCATCCTCCGGTTTCAAGCCAGACAGTGGAGAATGAGACACAGGCCAACCGGGAGGACTCCACTCAAGGTCAAATACTCCCAAGCTGTCGCTGGCCCCGGGTCCCTCCTCCTTCCTCCAGGACACCCAGCAGCAAAGTGGACAGAAAATTATCATCTTTTTTCCCCACTTTCAAGTCATCAACCCTAATAATTTCTTGTCAGTAAGCTCCCTGCTCCTGTCAAGATTAAAGCGGGCGTTCTGCAAGGTCTGGCTTACATCTCTCAGCTCAGGAAGGCAAAAAACACCAACGCAGAAGGGAAGGGGCATGGCAGAGCCACAGAACACACAGAACTCTGCTTCCAGTTGGAACTTCCCTAGCTGCCACTTTCTAGCATACAAGCTGGTTGAAGGAAGGTTTCCTCAGAAGGAACCCTTGGAGGAAGTCTGTCAGATGTGGAGAATGACACATACACAGCTAAGCAGATGTCATCAAACCAAAGCCACAGAGAGGGAGGTTTGGGAAGAGTAGCCTTATGCCTCTAAAAAAAAAAGTGTTGCCCATATAAGCTCCAAAAAGAGAGCTCTATTCTGTCAATTCAATAAAATCATGTTAGCCAGGACACCCACTTTGGGATCTTGTCATACATTTAAAACCAAGTTAGTTACAGCATTGTCAGAAATGTAAGATCATCCCAAGTGATGCTTGAATTCAAATGCAAAACGACGAATTCAAAGAGAACGTCTTCTATAGAAGTAACTACCATGCACACATACATCCCACATGTCATAGAAAATGGAGGCACACTGATCAGATGGCTGGCTAAGACAGAGATGTTGCCAGGCCCAGGGACATTCAAACCTTGAAGTATAAATTACCAACCAATGTCCCCTTCCAACAGCTGTCATCCCCAGAGGCCTGGCTTTGCCTTTGTCTATACCCTGGGTAGAAGGGAGATGTCCAGCCACACAGCAAATTAAAAGAGTCTGAAGTCACTGGAGGGGACTGTGGTATCAGCTAAGGAAGTGGAATCCTAGTCTTCTTAGTTGAAACCCTGGACTTCCAAATCCTTCGGACAAGTTGACATTAAATGTCAGGTCACCTAGACAAACGTACAGGGAGAAGTCACAGACACAGTAAATTCTATCACAGACACAGAGGCAAGGTTGGTAATCGCGTTCTCCTGGGGATGCTGATTCACACCCACAAGGGCGACCAAAGACAAGTCTTGTTTATTCTTCTATCTACAGCTCCCAGCGCAGGGCCTGGCAGAGAGCAGGTCGGTAATTAGGCAACAGGAATGTCTCACCTCTGTTGGTCTCATCTACCCTGTACCCAGAAAACAACACAGTTAACATTCGAGGATTACGAGACACATCAGGCTGCTGGTTACTGGGGCGTGAGTGGTGGATTTCAGACTCTGGCCCTGGGGTCCTTTGAGACAGTATAGAAGGTAGTGTGTACTTTCATCTTCTGTCTATAGAATGAGGTCCATTCTATCACCTCAGAGCTCAGTGGAAGCAATGAATTGGTTGACTGTAGTATCTAATTGAGCCCCTGTGGGATATAGCATGGAACCAACACCGTGGAACCAACATCAAGGATAGGAATGTTACGGTCAAAGTTCCAAAGAACTAGACCCAATACATTTTCTTGCCAAATTCACACACTCCACACAGCAACCTTCCTTCAGACTTGTTGGGTTGATTTTCTACAAATGGCTAGCATTCTTCCCCTGCTTCTTCTGGGGACTCCCTTCCCCCTTTTAGAACCATACTCAGGGCCCAAGCCTTTCTGGATAGTCCTTGGGATTCCTGAAGAACTAATGTGAACCTCCAGTGTTCCCTCATCATACTTCTGAAGGTTTTTCTATATTAGAGGAAAAAGAAAGCCATACATTCTTTTCCCCAAGTAAAGTATACAATTAGTTTACATCCACTAGATTAAAGTGGGAAGACTGACAGGAGCTTGAGTCCCAGCCTCAGCTCCATATCTGGAACCTTGTGTCAATGGGTGCACAGTGCTCAGAAGCTTTCATCACCTAAGAATTATCATCCCTCAGAAGAATGGTAAAAGTGACAGGAAGCTGGGATCCAAGACGATGAAGGTAGGGCAGGGCTGAGGAATATTCCCGTGGATCCCCAAGGTACAGAGAAACATAATAGCATGCCCCTCCAGAGTAGATATTCTCATGTCTTGAAATCTTAGCTTTTGGGGGCCTATAGATACAGGGAGCCAGATAGCTCCAAAGCTGTAAGTTGGGTTTGTTTGGACCATTTCATCCAAACAGTTTGACTTTAAACACCCAGTTGTCCTCAGCCAATCCACTCTAATTGCCTACCTGATCAGCATGTTGTTACCTTACATTCTGTAGGGTCTGCGTTTCTGATCTCCCCAACACCAACAATCTCCAAGCTCTCTCTCTCATCTTGAACCTTGGTAAGAAGTGATGAAGTCGGTCATGTTGACTCATATCTGTGATCCCAGCCATCAGGAGGCCGGGGCAGGCGGAGTGTCAAGTTTGAGGTCAGCCTAGGTTACTAAGATGTTGTCTCAAGAGGGGTGGGGGGGGGTGTTGCTGGAGAGATGGCTAAGTGGTTACAGTCACTTGTTGCTCTTGCAGAGAGCCTGGATTCAATTGCCAACACCCTCATGGTGGTTCTCAACCATCCCCAATCCTAGTTCCAGGGGATCCAACAGGCACACACATGGTACACATACATGCATGAAGGTAAAACACTCATACAAATAAAGTAAAATAAATAAATTTTAAAAACACCAAAAAAAAAAAAAAACCAAAAACTCCAAAAACTAAGCCTAACCAAATAAACAAAAGAAGCAGTAGATGGATGGGCTTTCAAGCCAGGATTCTTCCAACCTCAATGTGAAGGAAACATCAGCTGGCCTCCCAATCTCGCTCCCTTTTAGTCCGGCTCTTGAAATAAGGGAACTCCTCCTGTCAGGCCCTGGCCCTATAGGATCCTCCTTGGAAACAGCTGGTGAGGAAGGGTCCCAGTCCTGTTCCACCTGAGTCGCCAAGCTAGTTTCTCTCAGGAAAACCTAAGCCTCCCTGGGCACCAAGCCTCGCTGGGCAGAAATTCTGCCCTGTGCCTCGTGGTTGGTTGGTTGGTTGGTTTGAATCAGCACTAGTACTGAGTGTTGCACGCCATAGGTGCTTTAGAAACGCTTGAGGCTCCCACTGATGGAGACATAGAGATGAAGGATCTGCCATTCCTTCCCAAACTGGTGGTGGCAGCTGGTGATAAGCAGAAAGGATGCCAGCGAGCACACACCACACACACACACACACACACACACACACACACACACACACTCCCCTGGTTGTTCTTTCCTCCTCTAAAGCCCAGAAGGTCAGAAGGTTCTCGCTGCTAAGGAACGACACCCACCCCAGTTAACTCTCATTTTATCCTTCTGCTCCCTACACTGGGAAGAAGCTCCATTTGAGACAGGGTGGGGTTTTTTCTTACTTTGCTCCCTCCGCCATCCCCCCAGACACCCCCCCCCCAACTGATGAGGTCCCATTCTAAAGCTCGGGTTCTCCTCTGCCCCTTCCCCAAGGTCGTGGGCTCCGGAAAGATGAGAAAACACTTATAAAATGCCAGGGAAAAAAGGGAAGGAGGGTTAGGAAGACTGAAAATGGATGGGCTAAAAGACAAGGGGAGAGTGAGGATGGAGAAGATGGTAGAACAGAATGCGGTCCAAGTTGGTTCACGGTGGGGGTGGGCAATGGGAGAAGGGAGGAAGGAGGTTGAATTTACTTAAAGGGTGGAAGAAACAGATTGGAGTCGGGGCCAGAGAAAGTAGCATCTTGTAGGTTCTAGACACAGGTAAACTTCAAAGACCCCAGTCCTATTTGGTTGATCAAGAACGCGCGACCCACGAAGGTGGGCTGCCCAGATGAGCTCTGCGGGTTCTCTTCCTCTCCCACCGAAAGCCGGGAGAGAACCACAGGCCTGGGGGCAAGGTCCCGAGGCCACCGCTTTGGATCCAAACGCAAGGCCCACTCTTGTCTGGCGCAAGCAGGGCGAGACGACCTAGAACCAGGCCTGGGTAAGGGGACCAAAAGGGGTGAGATCGGCGCTTCAGGTGGTCGTCTGGTTCTTTAAAGTTTGAGGCAGGCAACGGAAACCCACAGCGTCTGGCCGATCCTGTCCAGCCTCGCTTTTTTTTTCCTCCGCGGTGGTCCTCCTGCTACTTCTGTCTCCGCTCCCGCCCGCCCAACTCGGGTCCCCGTATCCCCTTTCCAGTCCGCATCCCTCGCTGTGCCCAAGCGCCCCCCGCTCCCGCCCTCCGCGCTGGATCTCCCGCACGACGTGAGCGGAAAGTGAATGGGCAGCCCCAATCACAAAGACAAATTACCATGAGAAAAATAAATCAGGAAATCGCCCCTCTAGTCCCGGGTTCCCGCCGCCGCACCCACTTCACTGGCGGAGGCGGGAGCGAGGGGCCCCCGGGCTGCTCCATCCAGGGCCTGGGAGGACAGAGTCTGGGCTACGTAGGGCCCAGTCAAGACTAGGGTATCCTATGGCGGCGGGGGGAGGCTGGGAAGAATCCGGTGAGGGCCGAGTTAGTGGCGGCGGCGCGGGGACGTCCCTGCGCGGGAGATTTCACACTCTGAGCCGGCCACGCGTTCCCACGCGCCTCGCCTCCCTCACTCTCCCTCTGCCAGGTTTGCCCGCCCGCCCTCTGCTCAGCCTCCATCTCCGCCCAGTCTCCGCGCCTCTGTCCCGTTCTCTCCTCGCCTTTCCGTCGTCGGTCCTCCCCCCTCCTCCAGGCCCGGGCTCTGAGTCTCCGCCGCGGTTGCAGCCCAGACGCGCGGATCGCAGCCCCGTGGAGCCAGAACCCGGAGCAGGCGGGTGGCACGAGCGCAGCAGCAGCAGCACCGAAGGCGCCCCAGCTGAGATGGCCCTGGAAAGCGCTGAAGCCCAGGGACCCGCTCTCCTGCCCCCTGCAGCCTCTCCAACCTGCCTCCAACTTACCAGCGTCCCCGGACTCCTACCCCCCTACCCACCCGAGTTGCTGAAGTTTGCAACTTGCAGCCCCAGCCGGCGAGGGAAAAGCGCCGGGAGCTCCCGGACTCACCTCCCGGCAGCACACGCAGGTGCCGGGTTCCCGGCGGCCCTGGGCTCCCGGCGGTGCAGACCACGATGACGAACCCGAGAGCTGGTGGCCCGTCTGGGAATGGGGCGGCCGAACAAGAAGGATCCCGGTTATGGGCTCAGCGCTCCGATGCAGTCCCCGACTCCGGTCGGGCCCGCCTGCGCTCGGGCTGCTCCAACAGCCGCTGGATGCGCGGCCGACCCGCCGGGCTCGGCGGAGCTGGGCTCCAGCACCAACCCCCGCGCTCCAACTAGCTCCAGACCCCGCGCGCCGGAGAGAGAGGGGAGGAGGAGAGCGAGGGAGCAGAAGGGGAGGGGGGGAGCGGTGGGGGAGGAGTTGGGAGCCAGGGGAGAGAAGGAGGGGAGCGGGAGAGAAAAGGAGGAGGGGGATGGAGAGGACCTGCCCCTGCTAGCGCTTCACCCGCCAGCCCCAAGGAGCTCAGGAGAGCGCGAGGGGGCGCCCTGCATCCCCATTTCCCCCCTAGCAGGGTTCCGGCCCCAGGCCTGCGTGCTACTGGGAACGGTGGACAGAAGCTGCCTCTGTCCTAGGTCTCCGAGCTCTTCCCATCTTTTGTCAAGTCCCACCTTACCGTGCTCTGCCACCCCCACCTCAAACCAACTCCAACTTGGAGCCTGAGGACCCCCCCCTCCACACACACACATACCCAGGGCTCCCCAATTCCCCAACCCTTTTAGCTAGGGAGACACATTTCCCTGCCTGTGGATTTGAAATTTGAATGAGAAAAGGACCGCGTACCAAAACCGGGAGATCTGTAATAAACTCCAGTAACAGAGAGATGCTAGGCTGCTGAGCTGGACCGAAAAGCCAAAACTGGAGGGTTGTTGGTTAACCTCACACGCTACACGACCTTGAGAGAGGCTCTCCAAGCCTCAGTTCCCTCAGCCTGTAAATTGGGGTTGGTAACGTGCACCGTACCGAACCTTGAATGAAAAACCAGCAGGGGATCTAGGGAGTGAAATTGCATCAGGAACCCTAGGAGGATATCCAAGGGACGCAAGATCCCTGAGGGGCGGAGAGATCTCCGCAGCGGAGGGACTCTTAGCACAACCTCGCCAAGCAGGGTGGGATTGTTTCCAAGTTTAAGTGATCCAGTGTTTCTGGTGGCTAGAAGTCGGCAGGCAAAGTCGTGGAGAGCAAGCTTCAAACCCTAACTGCCAGGGCTGCAAGCACGGATGGAAAGAGAGCCCTCTGCTGAACAAAAGGGGTACTTCAATTATAAAATGAGGTGACCTAAGGCAGTGAAAGAGTGGGAAAGACAAAGGACCTGAAAAATTAAAAACAAGAGAAATGTGCTCCTAAGACAGAATCAGAGAGAACCGCGAAATAACGTTTTTGGGGAATAAAAACATTAGAAGACTTTCTGGAATGCGTTGGGAAATTGAAACAAGCTCCAGGTGAGGCACTTTGCGTCACAAAATGCTGGGTAAAGGAAACCCTGGATAAAGCAGAATGGAGGCAGTAGGAGTCTGGGGAAGCACTCCCTCCCGGCACCCCCAAGGTGATGGAGCAGAAAGGGCGTGCTCTAAGAAAGCCCTTTGTGAGGTGCTCTGAAAAGGGAAACAGTGCCAGATCGCAGAGATAAAGACTTTCTAGGGCAACAGAAATGCTGAAACTCGTAATGTGCTGAATAAAGAGGAACTCACAAAGATAAAGCCTATTCTGGGCCCAAAGGGAGACGCAAAGAAGGGGAAGGGAGGAAGCATAGTCTGGGCATAGACACGTCTAATACAGAGATCAGTTCAGAAGAAGCAGTGCGTGGTACACAGATCAAACCTCACAAAGACAAAAGGGTCTGCAGAGTGGAAGCCGCTTTGCAGAATCTCCAGCTGGGGTGGTCAGTTCTCCTGATACCCAATCTGGACCTCTTCCATGCTGTAAGCGCTGCCCCAACCCTCCCACACACTCCTAGTCTCTAGAGCAGGGGTTCTTAACCTGTGAGTCGGAACCCCCTTGGGGGGAGCGTCAACTGACCCTTTCATAGGGGTCATCGGAAAACACAGATATTTACATTATGATTCATAACAGTAGCAAAATTACAGTTATGAAGTAACGATGAAAATAACTTTACGGTTGGGAATCACCACAACATGAGGACCTGCATTAAAGGGTCACAGCATTAGGAAGGTTGAGAACCACTGATCTAGAGGATTGTTTTTGCCATTGCAAAAATACAAGTAAATGGGATATAAAACATCTCTTTTTTAAGACTTATTTTTATGTTATATGTATGTTCGTGTGTCTGTGTGAGTGTATGTCATGTGTATTCGGGTGCCCATGGAGACAAGAAGAGGGCATTGGATCCCCTGGATCTGGAGTTAGAGACGGTTGTGAGTCACCTGATGTGGGTGCTGGGAACCATACTCAGGTCTTCTACAAGAACAGCAAGGGCTCTTAACTGCTGAGCCATCTCTCCAACCCCTAGAAATATATTTTGATCAAAACAAAGGAATATTTTTTAGTTCCATAACTGCATGGAATGAGGAGAACTTCTCATTTATGAGATGCTGCACCGGCTCCAAGAGACCCGGTACATCCCTATCTCGGGTCTTAAGGGCTCCCGTCTTGGCCCCGCCCCAGGGGCAGGTCATAGGTAGGTGTGACAGTTACCACAAGCTAGGGGCAGTACTTCCAGGTCAAAGCTGGAACAACTACCTACTACACAAAGGAATATTTTTTTAGTTCCATAAACTGCATGGAATGAGGAGAACTTCTCATTTGTCTGACTGGGAGAGTAGATAAATGCCTTCTGGATGGTTCTGTGTGCCACGACTCTCTCTTGAAAAGCATCCAAAGCCTCCATCCTTCACACAGCCTCTCACCAGCCTTCTCTCTTCCCACTGTTTGAACTGTTTCCTCTTACCGCCACCATCCCGCATTCCCTCCTGGCTTTCCCTCTATGTCTTAGGAATGGGCCGGGGGGGTGGGTGGCACAGGAAGAGAAGAGGTGACACCCTTGTCCGGGGAAACAGGAAAGGAAACCATCCTCTTCAGGGAAGAGCCAAGGAGAGACACACTTGGGAGACACAGGCTGAGGAGCAGCCCTGCTTGCAACCCTGAGCTAATTAATCCTAATTGCATCCTACTGTGCTGTATTGATTATCAGTGATTATTCAAGGGCTCTCAATACCAGGGAGCTCCAGAAGCTGGACACTAAGGAAGGGACAGTTTCCTCATGAGCCCGGCTCACCACTGCTCCAGGCAGGCATCCCCTGGCATTTGCAAACCCCGCCTGGAGAGAATCTTAGAATTATCTACTTGGAATAAAATCCGAAGCATTGGTTCTATCATGGGCGGCTTCTGCCACTTCCTTAGACCTTTGCAACAACCTCTGCGATAATTACTTCTGGTAGGAGCCATCCTCCACCTACCCAAACACTGTTAATTAAGCTGAATGTAAATACAGCAATTAATGCCGAATTATCCAAAACAAACAAGCCAAAGAGCAGTGAACATGGGGCGTGGGGGGGGGGGGGAGACCGGAGTTCTTAGCGTTCACTCTTGATGTAGAAATTCCAGGGTTCTCCAGAGCTAAGATTCCAAGAGATTCAAGAGTACACACTTTGAGGTTCATGGGTGCCAAAGTTGAGAGGCCACGGCTGTCCCTTCCCTCTCTTCTGGGTGACAGAACTCCCTCTGAAAAATCATAAAGTACGGCTTCTCCCAGGAGACACATACTGTGCGTGTGTGCGTGCCTGCCTGCATGCCTCTGTGTGTGTGTGTGTGTGTGTGTGTGTGTGTGTGTGTGTGTAAATGCCTGTGCATAGCCTCAGCACCAGCACAAATCTTGTCTTACAGCAAAAGGCAAACAACAGCCGGCCGTATACTGATAGGAAAAGAAAATTGAAAACAAAAAAGCAGCAATCACTTATAACGACCAAATTGTTTCCTGGTCCCAGGATTGCCTGCTCATTGTGCCGTGGGATGACAAAGAAAAAAAAAAGCAAATTCCCATCTCAGAAGTCACCGTCACTTTGTGAACCAAAAGCACACTCAGGTCAGAGGAACTGGAGTGTCACTAAATGACAGCTCTGCCATTGTCCTCAACTACCGTGAGGGATCTTCCTTCCTTCCTTTCTTCCTTCCCCCTAAATTTCAGTGCCACTCACTATGTGAGGTGGAGAGGTTATAGGAAGACCCTCCCAGGCAGGCAGGGGAGGGAGTAAAATTCTAGAAAATGCAAGAGAAACTGCAGGGTGAGTGCCAGGCTGGGGCTGGGAGGGCCAATGCCCAGCTCTACCAGGCAAGCTAAGGACATCTTCCCTGAAAAGGGCCATTCTAACTGAGAAGGAAAGATGGGGCAGAAATTTGCCAGACAGAGAAGTGGGAGGAAGCAGAGTGTTCCAGGCAGAGGAAATAGCATGTATAAAAGCACAAGGCGATATAATTAGATTTGTGTTTGAAGAATTACTTGGCCCTGGTTAACAGATTCCGAGAGAGCTGAAGCCGTAAACGTGAGCAGGTGTGTTGTGTGTGGAAACAGCATCACAGCAGCAGTCCTCCTCCTCGGCCCCATGATGGCTAGGTCACTGAGGAGCTGAGTGACCTTGAACAAGCCTTTTATATCCTCCTGGACCTCAGTGCCTTGCGGCTACAATGAAAGGGTTGATCACCGGTTTCTCAGGCTCACAGAATTCCACCATGCTCCCTTCATTTGCCCATCCGTCTTTCAATCTTGCTCTAGATCATGCCCATGGCTGTAGTCATACAGTTTGTTCTTGCAATGTGCCTAGCACTTGACAGTTTATAAAGGTATCTTCTACCTGCTGGTTCTTTGACCTTCCCATGCATGTACGGGAGACAGGTATGCTGGAGCCATTAGTGGATCTTTCTAGTGCCCTATCTACAAACACCACCTCTGTGTTGCTGGCACTCAGGCTCACGTATGCAGCTCTGACCTCACTCTGAAAATATAGCTAACTGCTGTTCCTGCCTCTACAGCAGTGGTTCTCAACCTGTGGGTTGCGACCCTTTGGGGGTCAAATGACCCTTTCCCAGGGGTCAACTAAGACCATCAGAAAACACAGGTATTTACATTCCAATTCATAACAGTAGCAAAATTAGAGTTATGAAGTTATGCTATGGTTGGAAGTCACAACATGAGGAACTCTATCAAAGGGTCACAGCATTAGGAAGGTTAAGAACCAATGCTCTACAGGAAAGCCTGCCCAGCGACCCACACTTACCCTGACCAACACTTAGCATCAGATGAGTGCCTCCCTTTGACTCCACTGTAGTAAATAAAAACTCCATTTCCCTAGAGCTGGGGATGTAGCTCAGTGGTAGAGCATTTGACCAGCATGAGCAGAGCCCAGGGGTCCATCCCACCACAAGAAAACAACCAACCAACGAAACCCTCCATTCTTATAATTCCTCAAGGTCAAAGTCACTTCGTACCCCACACACAAACTATCAGTAAACACTGCTGTGTCTTCACTTCTGACTCTCACCACTTTTACCACCTTCTCTACCGGCTTCCCAGTCCCAGCCATTTTCCTCACCCCCAGATGTTAGCTCTTCCTCTTTCCATGTTTGTGCCTCGGGCTACTTTCCATCCAGAGCCCCCCTAAGTCAGACATCCTCATGCCTCTGCTCAAAACCCTTTTGCAGACCCGCATCTTTCTAGAGGGGGATCTAGGCCATATTCTATCCAGGCCCAGGAGTGGGCGGCTCCTTCTAACACCATGTACCCCCCATGTCCCCTCCCCCAGCTTCTCTTCAGCCGCACCACCCTCTGCTGTTGCTCAAAGACTTGAGACTCTCACCGAAGAGCCTTTCTTTGATGTTTCCCATCTGGAGAGCTCTCCTGCAAAATGCCCACATGGGTCATTTCCTCACTTCAGTGCCTGTCATTGACTATCGCCACGTGACATATCACCTGAATCTACGTGCTGTGAAGGCAGAATCTGCCCGATCAATGCTGCAGTCCCCACCCACAGAAAAGCACTTGGCAATAGAAGCATAGAATAGTGATTTAGTGCATGTAAGTGTTAACTGTGCCCATTTTGCAAGTAGGAAAACTGAGGCTCAATGATATAACTGGTTCTTTCAGAGTGGAGACTTGAATTCAGATGTTTCCTTGTAAGATAACTGATTCCTTCTTAGATAATGCCTATGTTGGTGCTTTAAGTGAGTTATAGTAGATGTACATTACAGTATAAATGTGGAGTGTTGATCAAAGCTTTGTCCTTGGGCTGATATCAGGGTGCCAATTCTCTCCGCAGGTCCTCCCAAGCACCTCTCTACCTTCCTCTTTCCCACTGTCCTGGCACTGGATGTAGATTTGGTCTGAGTGTAAGTCAGGACCACAGGAGAGATGTCAAGACCGGAAGATAGGCTGAAAGCCAGGCTGACTTAGGGGCCACACCGGACTTTCTGGTACTTATGACAAACCAAGAGGAACACTCAGCTACAGGCTAGGGCATGGGGTCTCCCACAGGCTGTCTGGGCCAGAGAAAGTTCTTCAGTGCTCTCCAGTATCTGTGATGTTTTCCCAGGACTGGGTTAGGACAGGACACAGAGAGGCCATCTCACTGAGAGGACCCCAGATTTTCATCAAGAAGGTTGTGCACCTGTGCTTAGAGGTTGCAAACAGAGAAAAAGGGGGAACCAGAAAGAGAGCCTCCTGCCAGGATGAGTGGACCCCATCCCCCAAGTGGTTGAGAGGTCCAGAGAAATTCCTTCTCAGAATCAAATGACTCTGTCTCTCTGTCTCTGTCTGTCTCTGTCTCTTTGTCTCTGTCTCTCTCTGTCTCTCTGTGTCTCTCTGTCTCTCTGTCTCTGTCTCTCTCTCTCTCTCTGTTGTCCTATGGCCCTGGATTCTTGCACCGGGGAAACAAGAGACAGACAAAACTCCTTAGCTGGACAAGGCAACTCATACATGATGATACAGGGACCTAGTTCCCAACCTACGGAAAGGAAGCTTTCCCTACAGTATTACTGACCGGGAAGGATGAGACAGGATGCTGCTGGATCATGGGTGGCGAGGATGACAGAAGCCTTGAGGCTTGGGGCAGAGGCTGATCGTGTGAGACAGGTGACAATGTGCAGACTGGAGGAAGAGGAACAGTTAGTTATACGGCTAGTGTGACAGCCCCAGTGGCTGCCCAGCAGCTTGCAGAGGACAGATAAGTCCAAAATAAGATGGAGAAGAAGAAAAAAGAATGAGACTTGCCGGGAGGTGGTGGCGCACACCTTTAATCCCAGCACTCAGGAGCCAAAGGCAGGTGGATCTCTGTGAGTTTGAGGCCAGCCTGGTCTACAGAGTGAGTTCCAGGACAGCCAGGGCTACACAGTGAAACCCTGTCTCCAAAAACAAATACAAAACAAACAAACAAACAAACAAACAAAGAATAAGAGACTCAACATGGTATTTAGAAAGGAGGAGTGTGGGAGCCAAATAAAAAATAAGGAAAGGCTGGTTGACTTGGGGGAGTTTGTGCCCCTGCCACCTGGTTTCCAGCGTGCCCCAATCTGGGAAGTGGGTGGGGGTGGGATATAAAAGAGAATGGCATCTTGGCAATGGTGCAAGTAGCTTTTGTCTCAGAGAAGCCCTGATTCTGGTGGGGTGGGAGGAGGGCAGGCTTCTTCTTTTCAATTAAATAAGAATTTCCACAACCCTGTTATTTGCTCAGCTCTGTTCTGTGCTGAAGAGGATGCGGGCAGAGGCTAAGTAGCACTTAGGGATGCTCATCTCCCTGGGGACGTGAGGTGTGTCCGTGAGCTAAACCACATGTGAATGGCAGAGTCGCCGTCCCAGGCAAGAAACTGGACAAGTCCATGGGCGAGGGAGACCTGAGGGTTCCCTACAGGAAGCTCCCTGGAGGAGTGTGTGGTCACCTTGGGCCACCAAAAAGATGCAGGAGAGCGAAGAAAGACATTGGTGATGCTCCGTGAGGTATGAGAAGAGCGAGGACTCGTAACCAACTTAGACCTCTCCGTTAGGCTTTCGCTAAAGCTTTATTTCTAGGAGAGGATCATTTAAACATTTGAGTCAACAGGAGGAAGGAGGGAGTAAGTCTCTTTTATCAAGAATAGCTCACCTGGCGGTGGTGGCGCACGCCTTTACTCCCAACACTCGGGAGGCAGAGGCAGGCGGATCTCTGTGAGTTTGAGGCCAGCCTGGTCTACATATGGAGTTCCAGGACAGCCAAGGCTGTTACACAGAGAAACCCTCTCGAAAAAAATTAAAAAAACAAAAAAGGCTTAGTGACCGAAAACTAGGAGCCATGGTTTAACAGAGAGAGAGATTTCAATGTGGAATGCCGAAAGAGGCCAGGAGATGGGGACTGACAGCCGCACAAGGCGACTATGTCCAATGCCGCATGAAACTGTGTACTCTGAGGTCACTACCATGAGGCAGGCATGGTGGCACAGCGCTGTGATCCTAGCTCTTAGGAGGCTGTGTCAGGAGAGCCACAAGTTCAAGGCCAGCCGTGGCACTGTGCTCTGAGCTTCTCACCCTTGACACACAGAGAGATTTCATAACAAACAAATTCTCCTGTAACCAAACACGAGAATGGGGTTGGTGACTCCAGAACTTAAGCAGGAAATGAGTGTAAATAGAGTGATGCAATTCATCGACTGAAAAAAATCACTTTTTGTTGTTGGTGTTGTCGTTTTTGTGCACTACACCACTGGCCAGCTGTTCACTTTTTTTTTTTTTTTTTTTTTTTTTTAAGACAAGATTTCACTATGTCGTCCTGGTGAGTCTCCAGATCTGGGTCCTCCCACCACAGTGTCTCTGGGTGCCTGAATTACAGGTTTAGAGGGATGATGAAGCCCTTTTGAAATGTGCAGATGAGGAAGGTCTCACTTTTTCCAAAGCTTCCAGGTGATTCTCAGGGTTGAGTGCTCAGAGCACCAAGCCTGAAAATGCCAGCCGGCCTGGAGTTCTGTCTGGGCACCACCGTTTGCCAGCCGTGCACTGATCAAGCTACTTATTCTGATTCCCCATTTCCTCATCTCCAAAATTTGGTGCTAATAAGCCATTTAGTTGCAGAAAGGATTAAGAGAAATACCACAAGCTGAACCTGGGACATTTTAAAAGTGCACTAAATGTTAATTTTTATTGTTATCAACCGAGTTCGTATAAATTCGCTGAAAGGGGGCATGGTGTCCATGGTTTTGTAAAGTACGCTTAAGAACAAACAAATCTGGGGGTGGGTGAGATGGCTCAGAGGTTAAGAAAACTGGTTGTTCTTCTAAGACCTGGGTTCAATTCCCAGCACCCACATGGCAGCTCACAACTGTCTGTAACTCCAGTTCCAGGGTACTCAACACCCTCATACAGACATGCATGAAGGCAAAACACCAGTGCACATTTAAAAAAAAATCTGCCTGTGGTGATGCACATCTTTAATCCCAACACTTGGGAGAGAGGGGCAGATGGATCTCTGTGAGTTTGAGGCCAGCCTGGTCTACAAAGTGAGTTCCAAGACAATCAGAGCTGTTATATAAAGAAATCCTGTCTCTGGAAAAAAAAAATCCAAACCCTGTGTTGTCTCTATCAAAACCCAGGAAAGAGTGTTTGGAATTATTTCCAACTCCCAGTACATAAGTTTGAAACACTACTCTGCTCCAAATGCTCAGAAAACATGCCAGTTGTCAGCAAGGGGTGGGAACTACCCAAAGTAACCAGTAACCGCACCCATGCGTGGCCCCGATACTGGAGAAGCGGGAGAGAAAGAACAAGCTAGTGTGGCTGCGAGAAGACAAGCCGCCAAGGTCCAGAACACTCCGAGACTGGACAAAGTAGGCAGAGTAGGAGTCAGCAAGCTCATCAATAACTCAGGAGAAGGTGAACACGGACTCACACCAGTCAAGTATTCGCTGGAGGGGAAGATGAGCAAGGAACAGCTAGAACAAATAAAAGAAATGGGTAATAAACTCCTGGAGCACATTACTTCAAGATGTGGGACCTGAGGGAAATATAAATGAATCCACACAGGGGCTGGAAAGAGGAATGTCAGAGTTGGAAATGGCTACCCAGGGAGGCTGACATATGTCCACCTTGAAGGTCAGCAATGAGGGAGACAGTGGGCATGTCCCCTCACCGGGGAAGAGACCCGACGCAGGGTGCACAACTGAGTGTTCTTAGAGTGCTGGTGCCTTCAGGGACACAGGGGAAACAGGTTTGGCGAGAGCCAGCACTCCAGAAAGGGAATTTGTATGCATAGCTAAAATTAGATTTTTAAGATATTCTGAGCCAATAGTGGGGGACGGCAGGTAGTCCAAGATTCATAGGGGGTTGTAACCCCTTTAGCCCAACCCCCTTTAAAAGATACACACACAAATAAAATGGAGCTCGAGGTAATAAATACCAAGGCCCCAAGTGTTGACAGCAGCGTATGTGAATCCCAAAGCTCTTTTACGACATATGGTGGACTGGAGCTGAGAGGTCTGTGGAGAAAACTCATTACTGAGTCAGTGAACTTAAAGCTATGTCTTACCTCCCCTGGGACCAATAGGAAACATCTTCACCCTCTCTCAGCCCCATTAGCTTGGGGGTAAAAGGAGAGACTTAAAAAAAGTTACAAAGCTGATTTCTTGGGCTTTACTTTCTTAGCTGGTGAAATCGAAGCTTTCTCCAAATTCCTCCCCATAATCCCTCCCAGCCCCAGGAAATGCTCCAGCCAAGTCCTGGCAGCAGTTGTATCTCCTGTGCATAGCACAGTGTTGCATGGAGTGGAAAAGCTCCGCAAATATTTGTTGAATGAATTAGAGGAAAAGTCCTCTTTTCCGGGTGGATTCTCACCTCAAGTACAGGAAAGCATTTCCCCTTCTACAGTTGGCTGAAACCAATCCCTATATCCTTGTTGGACGTTCTTTTGTAGTCTTAGGGTAAACCTGGCTTGGCTTCCATCTAGGACCCTATACATCTGGAATGTCCCAATGAGATGATGTAGACACACACTTAACCCAGAGCCTGGGATGCCATAGACAACAAAACACTATTATTCTTTGTCTTTCTTTTGCCTAACTAGGATAACTGACTAAGAAGGGCAGACGGACATCGGAGACTTCAAACAAGGAAGGCATCTAAATGAAGGCAATCTCGAGACCACGGAGCATTCACCACTTGCATAATATGTCGTTCTAGCTATTGAAATGGAAAAAGACTATAAATAGTGTTCTTTGTTACAATCTTACTCTAGGCCTCACTATTTCCAAAAAGGATCCAAGGCAAATCAACCAGGTTTTAAAACAAACAGACATCTAAGTACAGAAAACAAACAACAAAAAAATCAATAAGGCACCAGCTCGTTGGTGGTTTGATGGGATTCAAGAATGGAAGAAGTGAAGCATGGGGCGGGGCAGAGGCTGAGGTGGTCTGTGACAAGAGTCATAGGCCCTGGTGGCAGTAGGCCATGGCTGAGGTGGGTGAAGATGGTTGGCAATGGATGACCTGGTTACAGGTTGGCCCATTCGTGATGGAGCCCAAACATCTGTGAAGTTTGGTGAGGACAAAGTTTTCAGTGTTTCTTTAGTCATGTTAATAAGGCAGAGAGCTTGCAAGAAGGTAACAAAAGAGGAATGCTGGTGGATTTAAACTTGGAAATAGCATTGCTTTGGGGAAGACAAAGTATACTGCTACAATCGATGGGTTAGCTCTTCATTGCTGTGACAATATGCTGGAGTGGAGAGAAGCAATTGAAAAGGCAAAAGGATTTCTTTGGATGTACAGTTCCAGCCTGTGATCAGCTGGCTCCATCTCTATTAGCCTGTGAAATGCAGTCAGGGACTCACCCAGAAGTGTGCTTCATTAATACCCTAGGTATCTCTCAATCTAGTGAAGGGGCTAACTATCACACAAAGCAATACTTGAGATCTTTTAAAAAAAGATTTATTATGATCATTTATCTATTTTTATGCCATACCGCATTTGTGGAGGTCAGTCACAGATGTGACAGCTTACTGGAACTGGTTCTTTCCTTCTGCTGTGGGGGTCATGGGGATTGAACTCAGGTCATCAGGCTTGGTGGCAGGCACCTTCACACACTGAGCCAGCTCTGTGGCCCAGTGTTTCAGATCTTGACTATTAGTTTTCCTCTTTTCTATCTTATTTTGGCCTAAAGCCAAGGAGACAGAAAGCACTTCTGGGTTTTATCCACTTTGGGAGTGGCTTGGGAGGTATTCTTTGTGCTTGTGAATTGAGCAAGAAAGCTGAGGAAGAAAGGCAGAGTTCAGTTAGGAAAGAGGAGAGGATCAAACCAAGAGAAATGTGGCAAGGACTGTCCCCACAGGGAGTCTTGTTGGGATATGACCACAACCCCGCACCAGGACAATGAAGGCTCCATTCATGGGCGTCCTGGACATCACTGTCTTAGTGTTCTATTGCTGTGAAGAGACATCACGACCACAGAAACTCTTATAAAGGAAAACATTTAATTGGGTGGCTTACGGTTTCAGAGGTTCAGTCCATTATCATTATGGCAGGACATGGTAGCGTGCAGGCCGACCTGGTGCTGGAGAAGGAGTTGAGAGTGGAGAAGGAGCTACACCTTGATCTCATGGGCAACAGGAAGTGGTCTGTATCCCACAGAGCAAAGCTTGAGCAAAAGAGACCTCAAAGCCTGCCCCCACAATGACACACTTCCTGGAACAAAGCCACACCTCCTAATAAGTGCCACTCATATGAGGCCCTTTTTTTTTTCAAACCACTGTAATCACCCCAGCCAACCTCTAAGGCCCGAAGAACTTCAGCCTGATGCCACCTTTCATCCTACAACCCCATCCCCAGGGAAGGTGAGATCATCTCGAGTTAGTAACTTCTAAGTCAAGACTGGCTGAGAAAGACTGAGTTTTGTTGAATGTGCTTGAGAGAGCCTGGAATAACATTTCTGCAATTAAGCAGAACAAAGGCCTGAGGTCAGAAATTAACTTGAGTTTATATGTTTATATGTTTGGACACCTGAGTCTGTAGGTGTGAAATCTGTACCTGCTATTCTGGTTTTTAGTGTTGCTGTTGCTATAGGGACACTTCAGTTAACCGGAGAGAAGCCTTCTAAGAGCACCCAGCTTCAGGAGGCCCCTGGAAGAAGCTAAAAGCTGCTTTTCATGCTCAATGAGACTGCCTCAAACCTGGGGCAGCACCCAAGATGGTGAAGAGAAAAGGGCACACAGCATACTCTTGGGAGTTGGCATCTCAGCCGTGTGACCTTGGGCACGTCATTTAACCTAAGGTCAAGAACTAGAGCAAGAGACCTGTGAGCATGCCTGGAATATCACTTGCCCTATGGGGGTGTAAGTCCTTATTTCTCTATCAGACGAGCCTCTCCTGGGTCTCGGGCAGAGTTACACTTGAGTCTTGCCTCTTGCCGTTGTCTGTCAGGCATTTGCTATGTGTGTAGACCCGGACTGAACAGGTTGACCACAGCTAGGAAAATCGGAGTGCTCCCTGGGGAAATGAAGACTATAGGAAGAGGGGAAGGAGAGGAAGGAAAAACGGAGGGGAAGGCAGCAAGGTCATGCCAAGTGAACAGAGCAGGAGGAAGACTCTGGTAGGAGCCCCGCCCACTAGTGGTCACCTTGAACACCTCAATTTATCCTTCTGGGGCTCATCTGGCAGGTGAGATAATGATGATGATGATGATGATGATGATAATACTAATCATGATGACGAATAATGATAATACCTATAACCGAGGATCCACAGGAAGATAGCTATGCACCTAAGGAGCTAGCATATGCACCTGCCGTGGCATACGAGCTGTGTTTCATTTTTGATTTGCTTTGATGCTGTTTGCTATGCTGGGAACAGAACCCAGGGCCTTGCCTGTGCTAGGCTGGTGCTCTACCACTGAACCACATTCCCAGTCCAGAACTCCATCAATTATTTTTGTTATTGGACACATTGATGAGACATCTGAAAAATGTCTATTCTCATCTATAATTAAAGAAATAAAGAATGAAAACAAAACTGTTGTCATTTATTGGCCAAGATGTTTTTAGAAATTTGCAGTTCTTGAATTGTTCTCACTCTATGGGATATAAAAGTGAATAGAAGAATTGTTTTAAGATAATTTTTTAATATTTATTTTTATTTCATTCATGTGCATTGGTATGAGAGTGTCGGAACCTCTGGAATTGAAATTACAGATAGGTGTGAGGCACCATGTGGGTGCTGGGAATTGAACCCAGGTCCTCTGGAAGAGCAGCCAGTGAGTGCTCTTAACAGCTGAGCCATCTCTCCAGCCCTTAAGACAAGTCAATATGCCACCCTTATAACTGGAGAACAGGAGTGGAGGGCAGGAGCAGTGTTGTGGTCCAAGACATAGTGGGGAAATCTCAGCAAAGGAAACACAGAGGCCGTTTCAGAACACTGGAATAAGTTGTTCTTTGACCCAAAGAGCACAGGTGACAAAAGCCAAAACAGACAAATGGACTCACACCAAACAACCAAGCTTCCCCACAGCAAAGGGAATAATCAACAGAGTGAAGAGGCAGCCCACAGAATAGGAGGAAATATTTGCAAACTGTTCATCCAGCAAGGGATTAATATCCAGAATATATAAGCAACTCAAACATCTCAACAGTTAAAAAGCAAACAATCCAATTAAACAATGGGCAAATGATCTGAATAGGCATCGTCAAAAGAAAACACACAAATGGCCAACAGGTAGATAAAAAATGCTAAGCACCACTAACCATCCGAGGAAAGCAAAGCAAAAACCATGGTGAGATATCATGTCACCTCAGTAAGAATGATCGTCATCAAAAAGACAAAAACGAAAAATCAACAGCAAAGATGCGGAGAGACAACTCGCCCACACCAGCAGAATTAGCAAAGCCATTACAGAAGGCAGTATGGACATTCCTCAAAATATAAAATAAAATAATAAAACAACCAAATGATGCATTCACCACACTCACAGGTGTACAGCCCATGGATGTGAAACTGGGGTGTCAAAAAGACACCCTTATTCCCATGCTCACTGCAACAAAACTCCAATAGCCAAGATACAGAAGCAACCTAAACGACCGTTAACCAATGGGCGAATAAGGAAAACATGATGTACCTACTCAGTGGAATACCATGTGACCGGAAGAAGAGTAAAAGCCTTTCAGCAACATGGATGAGCCTGTAGGGCATCACATTAAGTGAAACAAGCCAGCCCCAGACAGAGTGGTACCACTGTGATATCAGTCATGTGCAAACGTTTAAAAGGTGGATAGCACACATGAAGAGAGTGGGTAGGTTGAGAAAGGTGAGGGGAAGGAGATAATAAAGAAAGATTGCTTACTGGGCACAGGGTTACAGGTAAATAAATGGAGCATGTTCTAGTATTCTTTAGCACAGTAGGGCAGCTTCACAAATCATTGTCTATTTCAAACAGCTGGGAGGGCTGGATGTGCTGTAATCCCAGCACTTGGGAAACTGAGGCAGGAGGATGACAACTGAAGACTAAATAGAACCCTCTCAAAAGAGTAAACAAACGAATTCTAATGAGCCATGATAGCCAAGCAGAGAGGCTACAGTGTCTTAACAAGTACTGAGAATCCACTGTGTGACAGGTGAGACTACATGTGAGTTAATACCAGTGCCATCAAAATGGTCCAGGGTCTACAAAACAGCTTGAAGGGAGGACTGGAGTGTTCTCAGTAAGAAATGAAAAATATTTGAGGAAGTGGCTATGGCAATTAACTCTGCTTTGATCATTATGCATTAAATAGTGCGTGTATGGCACACACTCTTTGTCTCACAAATATGTACAATTTTTACACATCAGTGAAAAACAAAATGGTTCCAAGTACATGAAGGTGTCCACAAGAGACCAGGTTTGAGTATCCATTGTGCTATGAGAACACAAGGCCATTTCAGGACAGTACCAGTCAAACAAACACTGTCTCCTCCCTCCCCATTCTTTCTTTCCATGCTTGCAAGCAGAAGAGAGAAGGGAGCCAAGGCAGACAGCTAGCCTGCGGCTCATCCCACTTGGGGAATGGAGGAGGAGTCATCTTTGAATGAAGAGCAAAATGCTAACAGGATTACCTGTTATAATTCTATGACTGAATTTAGGCTTGAGTTCGCACCTTAGAGTGATTACAGGCGGTTTTGTTATGGAGAAGTGGGCAGAGTTTCACGTTCTGAAACAGGACCGTAGATTTCTTCCTATGGGCAGGTTTTCAATTTATTTGTTTTTACTGATTGTATTTTTTTTTTTTTTTTTTTTTGAGACCAGGTCTGGCTATGTAGTCTAGTCTAGACCTTTTCATAGTCCTCCTGCCTCAGCCTCCTAAGTGGAGGTGGTACATACCTAAGGATCACAGGTGTGTACCACCATGCCGACTCCATCAAGCAAGTTTAGAAAGATGTGAGAAATAAAATAAATGTTTCATTATTTCATTCTCCGAGTCTGCGCTTGCTCAATGTGTTGATTGTGTATGACTTCCGGTTCCAGTAGCCATTGCTTTGCCGGGGTCGGGGTGGAGGTGCGAGTGGGGGGTATAGAGGTGGGGCTGAGAGGGTGGGGTGGGAGTGTCTGCCTACCTAACATCTGCCCCACTCTGATGGTGATCCTAATTTCAACCAAGGAATAACTGCCCTCACTACACGTGTAGCTGGCCACGGCCATTCTCTCTCACATGTGGCTAAAAGAAAGTCCTGTACCTAAGCTCAGCCACGCAGACTTTCTTACCAGACTCATGAACCCTGACAGCAGGGGAGTCATCATACAAAATTAATTATTCCCGGTAGCCTCCATTAGTTCCTGTACCCAGAACCACGGAACATACCTTGATTCCATGGTTACCCCGTGTCCTCCAAAGACATTCCCTTTCCTCATGCATTAGCCATGGCTGTTTTTTGTTTTTTTTTTTTTCCCTCTTTGCAATAGAGAGATCCTGCTTGTCAAACTGGAGGGAAAACATACATGGCAGAACAGAGCTGGCAACGTGACAAACGTCATCCCACGGGAGGGAGTCCTGCGGTCCTCTAATGGAAATGTCACAGAGCACACCGCAGCTCCCGCGGAAGGTGGACAGTTATAAAAGGTAGGCAGATAGTCAGATGTATAGGTAAAGATGCATACATTTTGACTTCAAATATTATATGGTCATTCTCTCTGTGGCCTGGTGCTAACTGGAAAGGGGAGCGGTTGATGGAGCCTGAGTTCCTGAAGGGCTGCTGTGGCGTTTCAATGTAGGACACAGTTAGACGATTAGACTGAGTTCATAAAAACGAGTCACTTCATCCTGAAGCTACGGACCAATTTTGTAGCTCCTTCTAGAAACCCTTTGTTGACTGCTGTCTCTCCTCAGCAGTTTTATGTATTGAATCTGGGCTTTTATTATGTGTGGCTTAATGATGTTTATCTCAGTAGGAGTCAGTGAGTCAAATGTCCTGGGGTTTAAGCAGAATAAAATAGATTAGAATCAAGAGCTCTGTACCGAGGGGTGGGAATGTAGCTGGGTGGTATCATATTTTAGCTGGGATGTGTGAGGCCTTATGTTCAATTCCCTGTGTCAGGCACATGCACACGCACGCGCACACACACACACACACACACACACACACACACACACACCTATGTATTTATCCCTGTTTCAGGCATTATTGCTTCTCTGACCAATAGTCCTCCTCTACTATCTCCTGGCTAGTAGAATGTGTGTACTATTCAGACACCAGTCTATATTTTACGAGTGTATTGCCCCAACCTAATCAACAACCTTAGTTCATTCAAAATACTGCTTAACTTGTTAGTAATTAGTTTGAGGAAAGACACTTGACTAAATTTTTGTTCAGTGAGGCAGTAACAGCCATTTGCTTTGTGGATTATTCCAAGGGAAGCAGGTCACTTAACTTTTCTTATTGCTGTGACAAACTTCCAGAGAGAAACAGCCTCAGGGAGGGAGGTTTGCTCTGGCTCACAGTTCAAAGGGATACAGCCTAGGACAGCAAGAAGAGCTGGCCACATTCTCATAGCTCAGGAAGCCTGGAGAGCTAAGTTGGAAGCTGAGTGAGCTATAATTTTCAAGATCTACCCCACTGCAATCTGCTTCCTCCCTCTAAGCCCCATCTCTAAAGGTTCCAGTGAGAGATAGATAGATAGATAGATAGATAGAGATCATACTAACTGGAAATAGCAATGGCTTGGGCTTTTGAAACCTCAAAGCCCACCCTCAGGGACACACCTCTTCCAACAAGGCCACACCTTCTAATCCTTCCCAAACCGTTCCACCAACTGCAGACCGAGCATTCATGTATATGAACCCGTGGAGGGGAGGGGATTCTAATTCAAACCACCACACCAGGATAAGAGGGTTTTTGTTTTGTTTTGTTTTGTTTTGTTTTCAGTCTTAAAGAAGAGACAAGATGAATACCGTACTCTTTTTTTGTTTTTTTGTTTTTTGTTTTTTGTTTTTTTTCGAGACAGGGTTTCTCTGTGTAGCTTTGCGCCTTTCCTGGAACTCACTTGGTAGTCCAGGCTGGCTTCGAACTCACAGAGATCCACCTGGCTCTGCCTCCCAAGTGCTGGGATTAAAGGCGTGTGCCACCACCACCCGGCCCGTACTCTTTTTTTGTCTCTGGAAGCTGATGTGTTGAGGATGTGATGCCTGGAGACAGCGCAGCTGTTTGCTGACTATGAGCAATGCACGCTAGTGAACGGAAGACGGCCAAAAACGAGACAGGATAGAACTTGCTCTTTGCTGGTATTGTTAAGCCCCCCAAACTGACCAGCTCCTAAACTGCCTTAGGTCTTTGCTTCTTGTTATACGAATTAGTGAACAGCCTATTCATTTCTTCAACCATTTTGAGGTGGTTGATGTTTTGTGTTGTCTTCCGAAAGCCCTTTCCGATGCATTCTAGAAATTTCCCCAAGGGCCTCTTTCCTATCTGGAGGGTTGGTCATGAGGCGGCAAAGATACTTTTCCTAACTGAGTCTAACATTCTTTTGAACCTGTCAAAATGATTATTTGAGAGCTGTGGACCTCTCTAGGTAAGCAAGGCTGGCTTATTACTAGATAATTAGAAACTGCTCCCCGAGGCTGTGGCCTCACAGCGTCTTTCCCATCTCCCTGCCCTCCTCCCTTACCCGCCCGCTCTGAGTACTTCCCTAGTCTGACCTATGGACCAGGGGAATATTCAGAATATGAAATATTATCACAAAACAAATGTCATGAGCAGGCTGCTCTATCATGTAGACACTATGGGGGATCTTTTTTAGTCTTGTGACAATATTACAGATGGGGCTTTCATATTGCTTGTGCCTGAGAGGTTGTTCAAAGTCAAACATTAAAAAGAACTCGAGGAATCTGTGACGGGGAGCACCTATGAAGACACGTGTCCCTTGCTGAGGAAGAGAGGCTATCTACGACGCAATAAAATCGGCTCAAAATACATCGGTACACCATCTTGGCAACCGCAAAAGGAACGCACACCTGGTGTTTTTGTAGGCACGGGAGCTCCCAGGGTAGTCACCAGGGGCAGAGGTACGGCAATAACTGATGTGGGTTCCCGAGGCTGTGGAAGCGTTAAGACACGTTGCCACAGTGGAGAAGAAAAAGCTCCTTTGGAGGAGCAGCAATTGCCGGGGAGAAGGCAGCTCTGACCTTTGATTCGCGGATTAATTTTGCAGAAAGGCAACCTGCAGAACATTGCCCCCAAGAGCAGGCAGGCCATGACCTTCACCCAGCTCTGCTGGAGAAAAACACATAGCCAAACGCAAAGCTGACTTTGGGGCTTTTCCAAGAGAGCAATTTACAGGCGTTTCCTGGGGTCACCGATCACTCAGTCCCATGGGTCGTCCTGTCTGATGCCATTACTGTAGTGCCAAGACACGGCTGCCACTGCAGATGCCCATGCCAAGGCCCACCTCATCCACAGCTCCTGCCTCCTCTCACCATCCATACACGTACGTGCCTCCCTCATCCTGCTTTCTGTCTGCAGCGGCCCATCTGCGTCTCAAGGCAGTTAGTTATATGTAAAGGCAACAAAGTGTCTGTGTATAAGGGACTCCTTCCACTCCACCTCTATAGTTTCCGGGGCTGGGATCTGATTGGTTCCAATTTACGCCGACTAGAGTCCAGTCCCTGGAAGTCCAGAGATGGAAACAACGGGGGGAAAAGCATCAGTCTCTTTCCAGAAACTGAGGACCAGCAGGCTGAAAGATGAAGTCAGCTCTGTTCTGTAGAGCAGGAAATGATAGTCAGCCACGAGAGACAGCAAGAAGGGAAGAGTTGCTGGGCAGTAGTGGTGCACGCCTTTAATCCCAGGAGGCAGAGGCGAGCCCTGTCTACAAAACGAGTTCCTGGACAGCTTGGACTGTTAATGCAGAGAAGCCCTGTCTTGAAAAACAAACAAACAAAGAAAAAAAAAAAACAAGCCAACAAACAAAACAGGAGATAAAGATGGGAAGGGTCCAAAGCAGACGTGAGACACCTCCTGGGCTTCCCAGGCTCCAACATGGCAGGTCAATCCACAATCCTCCGACTCGCCACACTCAATACTGCAGCCCTCAGGTGCAGCTCCATTTCTATGTAGCTTAGCAAATTGCTTCTGATCAAACAAATCTAGTATGTTACAGCCAAGGGCCTCTCCCCACTCATCAAGGGCCTTCTCCGACAAGTTGGAGGGGGTCCCACGGCGTCCCCTTCCTCATTGAACACACAATGCAATGGGGAATACCAGCATCTCACAAATAATCACTCAAATAAATATATAATGAGAAATCTCTTGGTTCCTTTCCCTGAAGGACTGAATTACATCCCGCCTAGACACTTACGAAGATGAAAATGCATTTTAATAGGTTGAAAAGGTCAGGTCCCCCGCACATCAACAGTTAAACTTCAGTCATGTGGAAAATGCACTAATCCTAGCAGCTCCGTGCCTCCTGCCAGATGACTGAGGCAGCGTGGTGGATCTGTAGACTTCAGCTCCCTATCATCACCTTTATGGCGCTCTTTAAACCCTGGGGTTTCAATTTTCCTTCCCATTAGAGCTAGCCTGCTTCTCACCACCCAGGCCTTCCTCCCCCTGCAATTCTCTAGCTCCAGGCCTGAAGCATCCACAGAAGAGCCACCTCTGTCTAGCAGAGTCCTGCTCAGACCCCAAGGAGCTGTGTTGTCACTGATTTATGGCTCCTCGTCCTCTGCCTGTTGAGGAAAATCGCTTTATCAAGATGGAAAGTCCGGGTGGGGGTGGAGCCGGGTTTCCTGTTTGGCCCTCCTGCATAGTTGGGAATCTCTATCAGGACTGCCTGAGAGGGGCACCGAGAGGAATCCCCGGAGGCCTGTGATCTGCTTCACACTCATTCAGTTTTGCTGTTCGAGATTTACAGCATCTCTGGAGGGAGAAATGAGGAGCAAAAGCAGCCTGCCCCCACCCATGGCCCAACAGAGAAGTGCTGCCTCAGTCTCCCAGTCAATGGGTCGGAACACACTGGGAGTTCACCCGCGTTATCATCAACATTGTGGTCTCCTATGTTAGTACCGGAAGGTTCTGGCATCACCACCTAGTTGAGTCCACTGTGTCTCAAACGAGGAAAGCGAAGTTCAGAAAGGAAGAGGAAACTGGCCTAGTGGCTCACATCTGTAATCCCAGCCTTCAGCAGCCTCAGTCAGAGGGTGGCTGTGAATCGGAGGTCAGTCCGGTTTAGCATTGTGAGTTCCAGGCCAGCCCCAGGCTACAGTGTGAGACCGTGTTTCAAGAACCCCTCTACCATCAAAAGAACGACAGGGGCCAGAGACGTACCTCAACGGTAGAGCACCTTTGTTACACACACAAGGCCCCGGGTTCGGTTCTCAGTGTTATCAAAGGAAAGTAGAGAAGCAAGTTGAGGAGGAATGAGTTGTTTGATTTCGTGCCATGACGACCCTGAGATTAAGAGTCTCATGCTCTACCGACTGAAGATGGGGCAGAGGCTAAAGGCGTCTGACCTTGGATCCATTATTACCAGGCCTTTTGGGGGCAGCCTGAGACACGGGGAGCCACACAGTGGCCTCAGGACTGTATACAGTAAGCTAACATCATTGAGATGTCCCCAGTCTCAGACACATGAGGACATATACACGGTGATTTTTTTTTTTACTGTTTGTTTCTACCTAAATAGTTGAACCACTATATTATAAAAACTTTAAAAGACAAAGGATAAAAACTATTATCCTAGAATGATCTATGTGAACATTTAGCTCTTTCTCCTAATTTTTCCTTTGTATTTTGTTTCCTCTGCATGTACTTCAGGTTATAGTATATCCATAGTCATAGGCCCCGTGTTTTCATTTAATTTTATAACACAAGCATTTTCCACATTATTACTTTGTCTTCATGGCTGTAATATTGATGATTACTTAATATTCTACCAAATAGATGTATCACAGCTTACCCACTTCTGTTATCATTGGACGTTGGATTTCTACAATTTTCAATTAACATAAATAATGGTACAATGACCATCTTACACACATAGCGTTTTCTCCATATTTACGTTATTTCTTTAGGATAGCTTCCAAAAATGGAATATCTAAGCCAACCGTTCTGAGCCGTTTTATGGCTCTTGAAACAGATTGCCAAATTGCCTGCTAAAAGCTTCTTACCAATTTACATAAACAATTTTGAGTAAGAGTCAAAAAAGGTGACCAAATAAAAACTTAGCCAGGAATCAAATAAGAACTGCTCTGTGTACGTGGTCTCGTACGCAGGGTGGTTAAATGCATTCTGGCTTGTAGGCCGTGGGGACATCAGAGCTCTCTCTCATAGGGTTGAACAAAAGAAGAAAATAAAGGGCCGCAGGCTGACCATGCCGTTATTACTTCCAAGGTTCCGTGCTGCGGTTTTTTTTTGTGGCTATGCAAGAGAATAACTGCAATACTGTCAGGCTGCGGAGACCCAGGGCTGCCCCCAGAGGTCCTGGTTTAATTAGGTGGGCCTGGAGTGTGGTCTGGCTCTGAAATTGGAGACAGCTCCCAGGTTGTTCTATGGGACGCAGGCTGAGCACTCCTGCCTGGGTCGAGAGGCAGTCAGCAGGGCCGATTTCAAGACACAAAGACCCTTGATGACTTCCTAGTTTTGTTTCCTTCTAAGCTTCCTGTGCTCCGGGAGACCTCAACCTGTGGGTGCCAACAAGTCTCCCCGCTCCGCCCATCCTGAGGCCAGAAATGCCGGCTACATCCGGCTCCCACGGTCCCAGAGTTTGGAGTTCCAGGGATTCCTAAGAGGACCAAATGAGGAAATGTTTAACATCAGGGATGGCTATGGAGCGTCTGCACTGCCTACCTAGGATTTAAGATAATGGCAATCTCATGTTCAGCTGGAGGGAACTGGTAAACCCATCACAACCCATCCATGCCTTAGAGCAGTGGTCCCCAACCTTCCTAATGCTGTGACCCCTTAATACAGTTCCTCATGTTGTGGTGACCCCCAACCATAAAATTCTTTTCGTTGTTACTTCATAACTAATTTTGCTACTGTTATGAATCATAATGTAAGTATTTTTTGGAGATTGAGGACTGGTTAGGGGTTGGGACCTATAGGCTGAGAATCACTACCCTAGAGTCTCATGCAGCCATTAAAAAGAGCTTATTTGTGCTAAAATGAAAAGCGCTTCAAAATGCTGAATGAAGAAGACCAGGTAAAAGATTAAAATAAAAAGAAAAAAATATTACATATTTTCTTCTCTGTACACAGAAGGTATCTGGAAATCCTGTAAGGACACAGAACTGTGACTACTTCAGAAGCATGGCTTTGCCAGCATGCAACTGGGAAGAAGAAAGGGGACCTGAAATACCTTCCCCACATCCTTCTCTGTGGCTCGTGTGCCTCTGGCATGTTGTTTTGTTTGTTTGTTTAATTTTTAAATTGTATGTGTATAAGTGTTTTGCTAGCATGTATATCTGTGATCCATACGCGTGTCTAGTACATGTGGAGGTCAGAAGAGGACATCAGATCTCCTGAAATTGGAATTATGGATGATTGTGAGCCACCATGTAGGTGCTGGGGCCTGAATCCAGGTCCTCTGCAAGAATAACAACCGTTTTTGACCCACTGATCCATTTCTCCAGCCACAGTGTGTTTGTTTTTGAGACAGGGTTTCACTCCATAGCTCGGGCTGGCTGTTAACCCACCCTCCTCTTGTCTCTACCTCCGGAGTTGCACCACACCAGTCATGTGCTGCTTTTACTCTTTTATTTTTCAAAGAGTGGTACAGATAGATGGCTTTGACTTGTGATGGTTTGACCTGTGAGTTTTCAACTTTACTATGACGTCACGGCAATACTCATTCAGGAGACTCGAAACTTTGGAGCAAGATGTGGTGTTGGACTCTCTTGTGAGGCTTGGCTGTGGTCTTGAAAGGAACTACCCACACAGTGTTGTAAGTTACAAAGTTTGATTAGTGGGGGTACATTATATGCATCTCTCTCTTTCTCCCCGCCCCCCCCCCCCCCGTGTATGTTACAGGTATATGGATGTGTTGTGCACGTGAGCGTGCAGATGCAAATGCCTACACACACTCATCTGAAGATGTTGGATGGTTTCCTCTATCACTTGGTAACTTATTCCCATGAGTCAGGGTCTCTCACTGGATGGGAAGCTTGAGATAAGGACTCCCACTGAATAGGAAGATTGCTGTTTTGACCAGGCTGATTGGCCCACTAGCTCCCAGGATCCACCTGTCTCGCCTCTACCCTCAATGCTGTGGTGACAGGCACCCATAGTCATGCTTGGCCTTCTTACGAGGGTGCTAAGGATTCAAACTCACGTCCTCAGGTTTGCATTTGTTCTTGCTCACTGCACCCTCTCTGCAGCCCCATCACAATATTTCAATTTACGACTAGTTGCTAAGGATCTGACAGTAAGCAGCGGAGCATCTGTATATAGCTTTGTATCATGCTGGGTGTGATGACACACATCTTTAATCCCAGCACTGCAGAGACAGAGGCAGGCAGATCTCTGTAAATTCTAGGCCAGCCCGGGCTACATCGTGAGACCCTGTCTCAAAACTAAATAAATGAATAAATAAATCATCTAGCACATCCCCCTTAGTATAGCACACTGCAGATCTAAAGATACCAAGCTCTCTCTCCCTCTCTCTCTCTTTCCCTCTCTCTGTCCCTTTCTCTCTCCCTCTCTCTCTTTTGTAGTTTTTTGAGACTACAAAAAAAACTGTGTAGCTTTGGAGCCTGCCCTTCCTGGAACTCACTCTGTAGCCCAGGCTGGTCTCGAACTCACAGAGATCCGCCTGCCTCTGCTGCCCAAGTGCTGGGATTAAAGGTGTGCACCACCACTGCCCGGCCAAGCACTGTCTCTTTTGAGGTGAGTCAGATCAGTGTTATTACTGTTTTACAAACAGCAGCTGAAGCACCGAGAGGTAACGATATCGCAAAAGGACCCAGGCTGATAAAAGGTGGGCCAGAGTCCAGGGCTTCTGTTCTGCAGCTCCAGCCATTCTCTTCCTCTTAGTGACCCCGCGCTTTGAAGCAGGATTCTGATGTTCCAGAAAACACTGGCTTCCACTTGCCGTGTTACCCGCCTGGAGCCTGGGAAGCACAGAAGATGCCTGGGATGTCCACAGGAGAGAAGACGAAGAACTGGAAGCTCGCTCACGTTCTGGGGGCCCACGGTAAAGTCACCAAGCAGCAAGCATGACCTCTGTCTGCCTCCCAGGGCTCAGCCAGGTGGTGGTGGTGGGGGGAGAGGAAGTCTGGTGCTGAAACTGCTGGAAATGTGGAGGCAGGAGGAAGAAAGAAATGCAGTAATTGATTGCTACAAAGGCAGCACGTTCAGCATTTAGGAAGCTGAAATCCCTTCCTGGCCCACTCCTAAGCACAGACTCTGGGCAGTAAAGGGTTAATCGTCAACTATTGCTAAGTCTGGTTCTGAATTCTCCCTTGTAAGGGAGCTGAGCTTTTCAGAGCTGTGCAAGGAGAGCTCATACCCCTTCAGAGGTCCGTATCAGACTCCTGCCCGAGTGAGCATCTTTAAAGGTCATTCGCGTACCTGGCTTCCAACTGCACCCTTGCCGTCTCTCCCAGATAAATCCTGAGCACTTAATGAGGGAAGGCAGCATGAGTCTTTCTTCCCTCTGTGTCCTGTGGTACCTTGCCTCCAGGTAGCGCGAGAACCCCTCTGTGTCTAACAAAGGTTAAGTACTAAACCTCGAGGTAAAGAGAGCAGAAACAGTATACCTGGTCCCCAAAACAGCGCTTGAGGGCCAACAGCTCTCAGTTTCTTGTCACTTCTCATTTTACTACAGAGACAGGGGACTACTTCCTTTCCCGTTCTCCCTCTCACTCCTACATCTTCTTAAAGCCTCCAAATATTCCTCTTTTCTCTAAACTGGACTCAACTGTCCCTTCCTCCTTTCAGCCTCTCCCCATTGATACAGAACGTCTCCACCTCCTTTCCTGGTCCCATAGTGCATTGGCTGGCTGGCTTCCCCTGGAGCACATGTTCCAAAGAATCCGCTGTAGTAAAGCATGGGGGTGAATGTTTCTGTCTCAACACATGACCAGAACCTTCCCATTCATCTTCAATAACCTACCAGGGCACTGCTGGCACTCCGCACTGGAGCAGACTGTGCCTAAGATGTCTGTCCAGCAGGTGAGCCAGTATCCCAGCACTTTCTGACACATGCTCACTGTCATCTGCAGTTATGTTGTGCTCCTCAGCCGCCTTTGAAAGAACTCGGGATGAGCAACTGAACTGAGCTAGAGCGATCAGTCTGTTCGGTCCTGGGAACTGAAACAGAGGACATTTATTACTGACTTGGCCTATACTGTCCCGTCCATCTGTTCTGGACTAAGTTGTGTCCCCCACCCAAACAATGATAACATCACAGCCTGTAGCACATGTGACTGTAGTCTTATTTGATCTTTGCAGGTGGCCAGTTAAGATGAGGTCATTTAGAGTGAGCTCTCATCCAATATGACTGGTGTCCTTATGAATAGGGGACATCTAGACACTGAAATAGACACAGACCAAGACAAGATGGTGTGAGATTGTCAGGAAGACACATTTATAAGCCAAGGGATGCCCAAAAACTACCAGAAGCTGAAAGAGAGGCAGATCTTAGAAGGCACAGTGATACAATCAGTTTATCCCCCAAGCCACCCAGTCTGTGGTGTTTTGCTGTAGAAATCCTAGGAAATTAATAAATCTTCTCTCTCAAGCATGTGGTTCAAGAAATGCAATGCTCGGGGGCTGGAGAGGTGGCTCAGTGGTTAAGAGCAGTGGCTGCTTCTCCAGAGGACCTGAGTTCCATTCCCAGCACCCACATGGTGGCTCACAACCATTTGTAACTCCAGTTCCAGAGGATCTGACGCCATTGATTCAGATTCTGACCTCCACAGGCACCAGGCACACAAGTGGTGCACAGACACACGTGTGGGCAAAACACGCTCCCCACACAGTTCAAAATAACACTACTAGTAAGTGCTCCTGTCCTCTCCTCTCCTGCCCTCCGTGGTGTCACCACCACATTCGTTGTCTTTGTCCTTGGCGTGCTTGTGGAGCCTTTCTTTGTGCTAGGCACCATATCCGCGAGACTGATCCTGTTTGTCCCTATTTTACAGACACAGACACTGAGACGTGGTGCCAATAGTCACGTGGCTGATGAGCAACAGAGCCCAGATTTAGACCTAGGTGGTCTGTCTAGAGCTGGTGTTCCAAGCACCACTGTCTAACGGTCCTCCCACCTGTCAGAGAGCTGAAGACAGGTCCCAAGCTACATCAATTAGAGTTGCTCTCTAGGATTTTTTTTCAAAATATGAATTTGGAGGCCAGGGAGATTTGCCCAGCCCAATGACCTGAGTTCCACTCCCTAGGACTTACATAGTGGAAGGAATTTATCTTCTGACCTTCACACTCATGCTCCCCGAAATAAATAAATAAAATATAAAGACAAATTTCAGAGTATGAATTTGAGAGAGAAGAGGCAATCTTCTTGGCTGGCCACATTTATCAGGCACCCTTTGACACGTATGTAGGAGGGACAGACCTACTTAGAGGAAGGATATGAGGGATGGAGGGATGAATGACATCCCTGCTACTTTCTCATCAGGAGGGTTTATCCTCACCCCACCCATCCCAAAGCTTGCTCGTAAGAACCCACACATCACTTTCCTTGGCTTCGCATCATTTACAGATAGACGATTCCAGAGGAGAATGTGGACGGACAGACACATTAGGAACCAGGACTGAAGGACTCTAGTCCTCCTGAGTGGCCACTTCTCAGCCTCTGTGAGGAGTGATCTCTCTGAAAGAGACTGAATACCAGAGATAACTAGAAAGAGAGAGAGGAGAGAGAGAGAGAGAGAGAGAGAGAGAGAGAGAGAGAGAGAGAGAGAGAGAGAGAGAGAGAAATAGCTCACTATGGAGTCTGAGAGCTCCGGATTCTGAGGTTTGGCTGCTTTCCTGCCCTTGAAACCCAGGAGCCCTCCCCACACGCATATAATCCACTCCTCCTTTTCAGTTTAAATTGGCACAAGTTGGTCTCAATAGGTTGCATGCAAAGAATCACAAATAATACACGCACAGTAGGAACCCAATAACTGTTGAATATAATGGAAGGTTCTTAAGGGAGGCTGTAAATAGGATGGAGACTATTGCTTAAGAATACTGCTCAGAAGCCTGAATGTGGGGGAGATTAGTTGAGGGAGCACAGAAGGGGAACACCATAACAAAGAGGTACCCACAGAAGTCAGGATTTCAGGTGACAGGGCCTAAGGGACTGGAAAGGGAGGTGGGAGGTTCTGCTAAGGAGTTGGTGGGTCTCTGCAATTGAGGAGAGTAGGGGTGAAGGAGACAGAATGTCAGAGATGGCTGGGGATCTGAGCTTGCTTCCAGAAGGATGAGGCCATTAATAGTTAGAGAAAAGTCAGGGGAGAAGCTAGCTAAGGCCCGCGGTGACAGAGCTAATTAGAGTGGCTGAGCAGAAAGGAGTGTGGCTCTGTGTTCAAGACAGGAAATGCAGGAAACCTCTTGAGTGAGAGCTGGAGCCTCCGAGGTCAAGACAGCTCTGGAAAAGCATAAGGGAAGACATGGTGAAGGCAGGCAGCTTCATTTAGGAAGTGAGAGAATGATTTACCTGAGAAGTAGAGCCAGAGCAGTCCAGGAGGACAAAACCAGGAGGAAATGAAGGAAGGAGACCTTCCAGAAGGCGGTCGTGGGGAAGGGTGCTCAGAACGATAGACAGACTAAGAAAGGACAGGTCTCAGGGGACCACGACAAGGTGATTTAGCTCACTGAGATTATGAGAAGCCCCCAAGGGAGCAGTGAGTCAATGATGAGGGAGGAGAGCAGATGGCAAGGTCTCTAGGGAGGGGGGGCGAGATGATGTAATGCCAGAGCAGGCTGCAGGAGAGTGCTGAAGATGCCTTTACAGTGAAGGGAAGATCTAGACTGTCTACTTGAGCTGGAGGGATGGTAAGAAGCCTGGGGTGCCCCACCTGATTTAGGGGTGAGAGATGGAGGCTGTGGGTGGGACTTGAGGCTGGCAGCAGCCTCGTCAGCAGAGAGAGGTGAGTGAGAAGGGGACATAAAACAACCCTAACCCCAGCAAACTTCAGCAGAGAGAGAATTCACTGGAAAGCTCTCGGTGGCTCATAGAATACAGAAGTTTATTAGCTATTGATGCTTCTTAACAAATGAACTAGCCCAACATTTAGAGGGTGAATACAACATGTTTATAACCTCAGTTTCTGCAGGCTAGCTGTGTGGTTCTGGTTTGAGGGTTCTTATTAGACTGTTCTCGGGGTGGTAGGTGGGTTTGACCTTCAGAAGTTTGGGGCTGGAGGAATATTTTCACTTTTACTTGGATGTTAGTTAGCAGGACATCTCATTATTCCCTTGGCGGTGGGCAAGGGCCTTCATTCTCCTATAGATGAGTCTTTCTATAATCCTGTGGAGTATTCTTGTGACATAGCAGTTGGTTTCCTCCAGATTGAAGAGTCCCAAAGGGAGAGGAGGAATGTGGAAGACAGAGCAATGCCTGCTAGCATCTAGTCTCCCAAGTCACACATCAATGCGTCACCGTATTTCACTCAGGAGAATGAGTCACTAAGTCTAGCTCATTGGATGGGGAAGGTGAGTTAAGTCTCACCCCTTGGTGAGGATGTATATTTGTGTGCATGGTCTGGAAAGGCATCACAGGGAAGTTGGAGAACTAGTCTTTAAAAACATTAGGCAGGAAGTTGCATGACTAGCTTTCCAGCCACGGCTGAATCAAAGCACTGCCTGGTTAGACTGGATGTGGGAAACTCTGCTGTCCAGACCTGGCAACCTGCTTGTCAGGTGTGACACTTGTTCCAAGCACAAAGTCACCAACCCAGGAGGCTGATTAGATGAATTTGTGTCACTGTGTCCACACCTCAGTGACATGATCTTGGAGACTTCTCCAAATATAAGGCATGATTTTGATTCACACCATGACCTACATGTGCACACACACAGAGCTGCTGACCTCTCAAACACACATATACACACACATGCTCCCAAACACACACTTCAAGGACATTCATTCCCCACCTCAGAGTGGCTCGTGTGTCTACAACACATGTGTGTCTACAACAATTCAGTTTCACTGACTTTGGGAGTTAGTGTGGCCCCTGTGGGTTGAGTGGCGTCACGCTTGTGTCAGCACCGGCTAGAGAGAAACACAAAGTGCCAGTGAGATGCATTTACATCTGTATAAACAAGACAGCTGCGATTCAGAAGCCAAGGCACCGTATCCCATCCTGAAAGCCCCCAGGAACCCACCTCTGAGAATACCAAGACTCTGAGGAGGTATTTTGTGGGGGCAAGGTGGTGGCTTTCGCATCATAGATAGGAAGAGATTTTGAGTCCTTAAATGTCACTATAACGGAAGAGCAACCCCACAGGTGGAGGATATATAGATATCTCAGATTCTGACACAGGGCTTTAACTATACACCTTAAAGTCTTTAGTAATGTGAATGTTATTATTAAGGAAGAAAACGGGTCAATTCTGGATTTAGTTTTATCAAGACAGTGATTTTTTTTTATGAGCTAGATAGAACGTGGAAGGGGGGGCTTGTAGGTAAAGCCATCCAAGAGGGAAATTCTGAGAAAAGAAAAAGGAAGGAATACAGACACATTGTGAAAATAGCTCTTAAGACAGAACGTAACCAGGAGGAAGACAACTTCCCCAAGTGCTCATTGTCACCTGGGGTCTCAATTTCTAAGAGTCCCGCCCTGGCTCAAGGGTGATGACGAACAGAGTTTGGGGGGACTCCAACCACATAGGAAGACCATTTTCTAACTAAAACCAAAGAATGAGTCAAGGAGGGAACACCAGCTTAAGCAGCCTCCTAGCATAGTGGTTCTCAACCTGTAGGTCTTGACTCCTTTAGGGGTCGTCTAAGGCGATCCAAAAACACATGTACATTACGATTCATAACAGTAGCAAAATTTCAGTTATGAAGCAGCAATGAAAATAATTTTATGGTTGGGGGTCGCCACCACACGAAGAACTGTATTAAAGGGTCGCAGCCTTAGCAAGGTTGAGAACACTGTCCCAGCAGGAGTCAGGATGGGTGGGTAGAGAGGAAGACAAGACCAGGAGAGCAGGAGGTCAAGGGCAGCAAGGACAGTTCTCAACTGCATTTGCCAACTTGAGAACTGAGTCTTGGAATGTGATGTTTCCTTAATGGAGTGTCAGATGGATGCCTTGCAAATGGCCTATGATGAATGTCCAATCAATGTCCGATAGTGAATCACTAATGACTGAATGCCCAACCATGCTGTCCTCAGGCCTGCTGTAGTAACAAGAGCCTGACAGGGATGCCCTGAGGTGTCTTTGTGCACACTGTTTTTTGGAAGGATCTGTCAGGATTCTCTTCTGGTGGGAAGATTACTTGGTCAGTTTGCTCTGGTTTTTTTTTTTTTTTTTTTTTTTTTTCTCTTCGAGACAGGGTTTCTCTGTGTAGCTCTGGCTGTCCTGGAACTTGCTCTGTAGACCAGGCTGGCCTTGAACACAGAGATCCACCTTCCTCTGCTTCTCAAGTGCTGGGATTAAAAGTGTGTGCCACCACTGCCGTGCAAAAAGCAGTGTTTTTACATACGAAGTTTTCTATTCTTATAGAAACATAGGGATTTAATTACAGAAAGCCAAGACTTCTAGTATTTTCTCGTTGTCATTCCTCAGCAAGTAAGTAGTAGGTTGGTATCTCTTCGAATTGTATTGTGTTAAATGGTTGTTTTAAAATTGGTGCTTGAATTATTGACTTACATTTCATAAAATCATTAAATGCATTTGACTTGGGATTAGGACAGAATTTCCAACCGTTTCTGAAATGGCCCCAACGATACTTCTGCCATTTTATATTATGTATTTATGCAAAGCAACTTTCCCAGCATTGATGATCTTAAAATAAAAATATTGATCAACCTTGAAAAATGTTGAAGACTTTATGTCTCGCAGTAACAAATTTTCAGCTAAGATTTGTTTATGTAAAAATTAATAATCAGATCTAACTCAGTATGAAATGCTGCACTAATCTTTAAGAAGTGGTAAAATTATACGTATAACAAACAACTTTTTAAAAATAAACTTTTTTTTTACTGGTTCATTATCGGGGAGTGCTTGATTTGTGTACCTGTTTTATATATTTGTATACTTGGGCTTTGTAAAAATGTCTTGGATGAAAATAGGGTCACAGGTGTATAAAGTTTAAGAACCCCAGATTTAGACTGGCCAAGTGTTGGTCCATCTGTTGGAGGCCTTTGTGTGTGGGAAGCCAGACCTAAGACTGGGAGCCCCCAAGCCCAGGGCTACACAGGAATGTGGCTTGCAGCCCATTTATTTCTGTGATTTCATCTTTGCTTTCGCTCAGCCCACTTTGATGGCATACTCGTGGTCCCTCATTGCCTGGCTTTCCTGGATTGCAGCCTCCTGCTAGTCTCAGGCGAGCTCTTCCTATTGGATGGCAGGTCTGCATTGCTCGTTACCAGTTGACAACTCTGTGCTCATTAACACACTTAAACAGTCACACACTGAGGATGTAACACACCCAGACAGGAGCAGAGAATGGAAAGGGATGATTCAAAGGGCTGCAGTTGATTTTGATGCTGTGGGTTCTTGGGCGTCAAGAGTCTCATTGAGCAGCACTCGGCATCCTTGCCTTCCGACAGTCACAGAACTTTCCTGACTTTTAAACGGAAACTAATTTAATGGTTCACAGAGGACGCTAAAGAGTTAGCATTGAGGTTCCCAGGTTCTGACCACTATGTCACTACATCCATGCCGGGAGTATAAGCTGCTCTTCTTGTTACTGTGACTGTATTCCTGCCAATAAATGACTTAGGGGATGAACTGGCTTACATGGGGACAGGTGTGTGAGGGAGCTGGTCACATAGCACTTTCAGTCAGTGTGCTGGCTAATTTTATGTCCACTTGACAAAAGGTGGAGTCATCTGAGAGGAGGGAACTTCCATGGAGAAAATAACTGCATAAGATAGGGCTGTAGGCAGGTCTGAGGGGCATTTTCTTAATTAGTGATTGATGTCAGAGGGCTCAGCCCATTGTAGATGGTACCTCTCTAGGCTGATGGTCCCAGGTACTGTAAGAAAGCAGGCTGAGCAAGCCAGTAAGCAGCACTTCTCCTTGGCCTGTGCATCAGCTGCTGCCTCCAGGTTCCTGCCTGGTTTGAGTTCCTGTCTTGGCTTCTCTCAATGGACTGTGACTTGGGGATATGTAAGTCAAACAAACCCTTTTCTCCTCCAGTTACCTTTGGTCGTGGTGTTTCTTCACAGCAATAGAAACCCTAACTAAGGCAGTCAGAAACCAGAACATGGACAAGAGGAGGGCTGGACATGAAACCTGAAGGTCCATCCCTAGCAACCCACTTCCTCCAAGAAGGTTCCACCTTCTAAAGGTTCCACAATTTTCTAAAAATAGCACCACCTGCTGGGGACCAAGTGTTGAGAAACCTGAACCATGGGGGATATTTCACATCCAAACCACAATGAAGGGTAAAACCCTCATGCTCCTGTCCAGCCGGAACCCAATTTTAGACATTCAGAATGCATTGTTTTCTTTTTTAAAAAGATGTATTTTTAGCCAGTGGTGGCACTTTTAGGTGTGGTAGCACTTCCCTTTAATCCCAGCACTTGGGAGGCAGAAAGCAGGCGGATATTTATGAGTCCAAGGCTAAAGCAAGTTCCCAGGCTGGCCAAATCAACACAGTGAGGCCCTGTCTCAAAAAGACAAAAAAAGGATTTATTTTTATATTTTAATTACGCATATATGTGCATGTGTCTTTGTAGGGGTATGTGCACATGAGCATAGGTACCCATGGAGGCCAGAAGAGGGCATCTGATCCCCTGAAGCCGGACTTACAGGTGGTTGTGAACTGCCCACATGGTTGCTGGGAACCAAACCCTGGTTTTCTACAAGAGGAGTCTTTGCTCTTAACTGCTGAGCCATCTCTTCAGCCCTCCAGAATCATATTTGTTTTTTAAAACTACATTATGTATAAATATATGCATATATTTTTAAAGGTATGCAGATGTCTGTTTATGAACATATACGTGTGTGCCCCCAGAATTCAGAACCCCTAGAGCTGGAGTTACGGATGGTTGTGAGCCACCTTGCTGGAAACTTGGCTCCTCTGCAAGAACAGCAAGTGCTCTTAACTACTGAGCCATCTCTCCAGCCCCCCAGAATTGTGCTTCTGATTCCACAAGACCCCTGATCCTGCGGTCGGATTCCTGTGTCTACTTTCTGCTCTCTGATCTGAACCTCTGGCATCACCCTCCCCCAACACTGAGCAATGCATGAAGTCACATGCCCTGTGTCTCAGCGTTCCAGTACCCAGAAGCAACCTTTTCATATTTACTGCTAACAGTGATGCGAATCAGTCTCCAGTCACAAAGTGCTTTTAACATCCAAGGTCAGGGGAGAAGCAGACAGTCTCCAGCCGCCTCGTAACCCTCAGAGTATCTGAAACAAAGTCTATCTTAGGATAAAGCTGGGCAAATTTCCATGGGAGGATGGTGCTCATTTTCTCACAGCTCTCTTGAAGGGCAGGGTACGGCTCCACAGTCAGCGGGTTCATCCTGGCAGTGTGGTACAGCAGGTGGTTCAGGATGGACGTAGAGACATAGTTTCTCATAGGAAATAAATGAGGTGGGCTAGGAGCATCGGCTCAAGAGAAGCAGGATGGTGCTGGGCTGGGGTTCTCAGTCCTGTAGCCCTCCATTTCCAGGGTCTGCAGAGTGGCCTCAGCTCTCTCTAGCAGAACTCAGAGGAGTCTAGGATGTAAATAGAATGAATGATAATGATAGCACTCAGGTTCAGGTATCTGGGCAGATGGATGCTTGGGCACCGGACAGATAATTCAAGTCTAATTGTAAAAGCTGTTGAGAATGAGTGAGAGGATCTCCAAAGGGAGTCTCTGGGCAACCGGACAGCTAGGTCAGGTGATGAGAAAGTAGACACCATTCAGTTGGAGATTCTGGAGTGAGTTAAGTGTGGGAAACTGAGGAATTAACTTGTTAACACACTCTCCTACACCTCTGGGAGAGTGTGTTCCTGTAGACTCCAGGGAGAAGTTTGCAAAGACTTCCCATCTGGCTCAGTCCAGGCACAAAACATGCCAGGGTTCTCTGCTCAGCTTTACTGCTGGATAGAGACTGGCTTGAAATCTTCCAGGCCTTCCCCGATACTGCAGATGAGCAAGGCTCAAGTCTGCACCTTCTTACTGCACAGCCATAGCAACCTTCTCCTCTGCTGGCCAAAGGGAAGAAGTATGTTTGTTTGTTTGTGAAATTTGTTGTTTGTTAACATCATGGAGCTTGAGGCAAAGGTCTGCTGACACCTTCAATGATGCGTCACCCCTATCCTGGGTGCTCCTCCATCGTTGGGTTCGTATTAATTAATTAATTTGTTTGTTTGTTTGTTCTTTCTCTTTTGTTTCTTCTTGTCAGGGTTACTGGTGACCTATGGTGAGAAGCTACCATCCACAGTTCCAGGCCAGAAGTTTGTGATGTATAGCCTAAAAATCCAGCCTTGGCAGGTTCTACCTTCTGGATTGAACTTTGGGAGCCAGCAGCTTGGCCTGTCAGATGTCCAGATCAGATCAGTTCCCTCCCCCAAGCCCCCAGAGAGAGAAAGGGAGGAATGGGTCACCTTCACCCTCAGGCCTCATTCACAGTGCAGGAAAGAGCTCCATGCAGATCTCTTAGCTCGGAGATGGCCAAGGCCTTGTTTCTCAGGGGTTCCCCCACCCCGTCCCTCCTCCATCCCCCCTCAAAGTGTGTGGGTGGGGTCTGGAAACACCCTAATGAGTAAGAGATGACTATTGATGACAGAACTCTCACAATCCTAGACCAGACAGTGACTCAAGGCTCCTGAATTCTCACTTTTTTTTCTTTTCCTTAGCTTAAATTGAAAAGTTTCAGTACTGTGTACAGAACATCAGATTTTTCATCTTCATCACTTTGGGGTGTACATCCAGTAGTGTTAAGTACATTTGCATTGCTGTGCAACCCATCTCCAGACTCGTCTTGCACAGCTGAAACATTTTACTGAACAAAAGGCAATTCTCCTTCCCCTGTTGATATGTACCATTCTACTTTCTGCTGCTGAAGTCGATTCTTCCAGGTACTTCACGTAGGGAGAATGAATCATGGTATTTGTCTTTTGCAAACTAGCTTGTTTCATTTTAAAATTTATCTATCTGTCTATCTATCTATCTATCTATCTATCTATCTATCTATCTATCTATCTATGTATCTGTGTGTGTGTACGCGCGCGTGCTCATGAGTGAAGGGGCCTGTGGAAGCCAGAAGATGGAGTCTGATCCCCTAGAACCATAGTTATAAGTGGTTGTGAACTGCCTGACCTGGGTGCTGGGAATGGAACCCTAGTTTTCTGCAAGAGGAGTATATATACTCTTAACTGCTAAGTCATCTCTCTAGCCCAAGACTGGCTTGTTTTAATCATTACTGTCCTCAGGTTTCGTTTATGTTGAGAGCATGTCAGAATGCCCTCCATGCTTACAGTTGGCTACTATTCCCCACTAGAGTACACTTTTTGTCCATTGTCTGTTGATGGAACCATGGGCTACTTCTTCCTCTCCGATATTGTGCATAATGCTGCTGTGGACATGGGCTACACAGGCCTTTTCAAGAACCTTGCTGGGTCACATGATAATTACATTTTGGGGCAGTGTTGGGTCTTAGACTCAGTTTTTGGTTTATGTTTCACCACTGAACTGTCCCCCAGCCCTTGGTAATTAAATGTTTGAGGACTAGTTTCCAAAAGGGTTCTGCCATTTTACATTACAGCAGTGTATACGGATTCCAACTGGACTATTTGACAACACCACAGCCATGTATATGGATTCCAATTTCTTCACATTTTTGCCAATGATTTTCCCCTCCTTCCTTCCTTTCTTCTCTCCTCTCTGTCTCTCTGTCTCTCTCGTAGCAGCCACCTTAGATGTGAGATAGTATCTCATTGTGATTTGGTTTGTGTTTTCCTCATGATTAATAGCAGTGAGAAATTTGGTGTGCATTTTATAATGTGTATCTCAGATTTTTAATTCATTTTAAAGCCAGGTTTTATTTTATTTATTTATTTTTTATTTATTTATTTGTGTTATGGAATTGTGAACAAAGACAGAACACAGAAACTGCTTCAGGAGAACAGCTTTGTGACAGTGCTGGCAATTTTGGCCACACTTCTGTTTAGAAAAACAACAACAAAAACTGAACGCTGACTGTGGGAAGACAGAGCGGTTTACATGAACTGTTTCTTTGTAACCCATACATAGTAATGTATCATTTCATTGTCTGTTTTAGGGTGGGGTTCTGATGGAGGGGCGAGGAGGAAGAAACTATGGGAGAGCTCTCAGTACACTCAGATCATCTATGCAACTGTTTCCAGTCGTTTTCAGAGCCCTACCACAGTCTGTGTAAAGGTCAGAGTTGACAGCTTGCAGGAGTCTGGTCTCCACTACGTGAGCTAACTTAAGTCATGAGGCTGCGAGGGAAGTGCCCTTACTCACCGAGCCAACTTGCTGACCCCTAGAGTGTTTATTTTTATTATTTAGTTATTTATTTATGTGTGGTTGGGTTATTTTTATGTCCCAGATAATACCCCATTATTAAACACATGATTTAAAAGCATTTTCTCATATTCTGAAGATTGTCACTTTGTTGACTGAGTCCTTTAATGCACATAAGTTTCAAATTCTGACATAGTCTAATGTCTCTTTTATTGCCTGAACTTTTTACTTTGTATCTAAGAAATCATTGCTCAATTTAATGTTATGAAGCTTTCCCTTCAGTTTTTTAAAATCACATTTATATTGTGTGTGTGTGTGTGTGTGTGTGTGTGTGTGTGTGTGTGTGTGTGTGCTTTCTTAGGTACATGGACATGCACATGTACCACAGTGATGTGGGAGGTCAGTTCTGTCCTTCAACTATGTAGGTCTTAGGAACTGAACACAGGTTGTCTGGCTTGGTCTCCTTTACTTGCCGAGCCATCTTGCTGGCCTCTATTTAGGCTTTGATCCATTGTGAGTTCGTCTTCATCGATGCTATAAAACCAGCGTCCAATCTCATGCGTTTGCGCAGATACTCAGTTTTCCTGGTTCTGTTGAAAAGGTACCTCTCCGTTTCCAGCAGCCATTTCTAAGCACACAATTCAGCGGCATCAGGAATACCCACGTGGTTGGGCAATCATCACCACTAGTCATCTCCAGAGGGTCTCATCATCCAGTCGTGGTGATTAGTTTCCTTGTTGACACAATGTAAAATCACCTGGGAAGGGAGTTTCAGTGAGGAGTTGTCAAGCTTAGGTTGGCCTGAGGGCGTGCCTCTGAAGGTTTTTCTTAATTGAGTTAATTGAGATGGGAAGCCCCACCCAGAATGTAGGTGGCGCCATTTTGGGGACTGGATGGAAAAGAGAAAAGGAGCACTAGCAGGCACATTCCGATCCTTCGCCCTCTGCTCTTGACTGTGGGTGTAATATGACTGGTTCTTTCCAGCTCTGAACTGTATGTAACCTGGAACTGTAAGCCCAGTTCTCTCTTAAATTTCTTTCATCAGGAGTATTTCATCGCAGCATTCAGGAAAGAAACGGAGACACCCTTGTTGTGGAGTTGTGTCATCTAGAGGTATGACATAGCCTTTGTGTCTTGGAACTTGTATGGTTCCCAGCGGGAGACCTTCACGATATGGGTCCTAGAACATTCCATGGTAGAAGTGTGTGTGTGTGTGTGTGTGTGTGTGTGTGTGTGTGTGTGTGTGGTGTATGTTGGGGGACTGGTCAGCAGATCCATGCCTCAGATTCCAGCCTCACACCTGAGCCATGGCTGCATGCAATTCTGTTCCAGCTGCACCTGATCTTGGGAAGCACTACACTATACAGAAGGTGGAGGGTTGACTGGGCAGGAGGACCTCGGCGATGTGGCTTTTTTGAGTCATTACACCTGCTGGATAAGGCTTTTGGTGATGCAGCTGAGTAACCCCTCCCCAGAAAATCTAAATCCCCCAACCTTTAATCTGTGGCTAAAATTGTTACTCTGGACTGTCCTTGGTGCCGTATCTGGAGTGAATAAGTGATTGTTGTCCCGGGTATAGTAACACAATGCTCGTTTGGAAACTATGGATTAAACAAATCCCTGTTGGTCTGTCCCTCCAACCCCTGGAATACACTGTTATCCCTTCTGTCTCTGTGACTTTATCACTGTCCTTGTTCTTAAGGACCACGGTCTATACAGAAAGTTGTGGGATTATAGAGAGGGGAAACTGAGTCCTGGGCTGGTGGGATATAAGATGATGGTGAGTGAGGGTCTGCTATCAGCCAGTCAAGGTAGATTTGATGGGTGGGGTCAACGCCTTATAAAGCAGCCCCTGAAACTATGCAATGTCAGACGGCCCAGTTCCTTGTGGTTGGCTCTCTCACCCAGGCCTACATGTTACCAAAAAGATGTCTTAGCTGTTTCTCTTTTGAGACTTGGTGCCTTTTTACATTTCTCTATTCGGAGCTGATTTTTTTCTTACCTCCATCTTATTTCTTTTTTCTTTCAAATTGTGAACTTTATTGAAATAGAGTATTTGTTCAGTATAGTCTGTGGATGTGTATGATGCATTTTCACAGTATGAGCACACCCATGCATCTAAATTCAGACAGCGGGAGAGAACTTTGCCAGCATCCCAAGGGACCCCTTTCAGTGATCCCTCGTGCTCTTCCACTAAAAGTCCGTTCCTTTTGGCTCATGGGCCTTATGCACACGGAAGCAGGCAGAACACATTCCTTTGTGTCTCAATAGTATTTCTCCCTGACTCTCCCCACCCCCTTCTTTTTATCTGAGCCAATTCCCATCATGCTGATTGTCACAAAATGGTCACTGTGCTGGTCCTCATGCCAGCCGACATGATGGAGGGGGTTAGCTACATGAATGCAAGGTGAGGTCAAATTCACGATCCAGCACAAGATAGGAGTTTCTCTAACTGGGCCCGAAGGGGCTGGTGCTGAAAAATGATGGTTCCCATTGCAGGCCCTAATGGAGGAGGGGTGCACTTGCCCTGTGCTCGCCTCCTAATATTTCAAGGAGAATGAAGCTTAGAATTGCTAAACATTCCCGGAAGAGCCATAAATTGCATTTTAGCTTGTTTCAATTGCAGAATGAAATGGTCTGTTTTCTTGGAGATTTTTATTCTTTCTTCTCAGTCCCTTGCCCTCTGGTTACCTGGCTCTCAGCTCTCAGTCATAGGGCTAGGTGGTTGTCTTCCTTCCTTCCTTCCTTCCTTCTTTCCTTTCCTCCCTCCCTCCCTTCCTTCCTTCCTCCCCTCCCCTCCCCTCCCATCCTTCCTCCCTCCCTTCCTTTCCTCCCTCCCTCCTTCCCTCCTTCCTTCCCTCCCTCCCTCCCTCCCTCCCTGTTATCCTCCCTCCCCGTTGTGTGACATTATTCCCGGGGAGACATGTATTAATGTGTACTCAATCTAGATAGGTAATTGGCAATACACCAAAGCAACGATACTGCCAAAGTTTAACTTGGTGAGCCAATGAGTTTGTTGGGGTTACTTATAAGAATGTGGGATCACTTACAGACAGCTGCATCTCACCGAAAGCCCACCCCAGTGTGGGTGATGATTCCTGGAAGCCTGGAGTTTTCTGCACAACTTGCAGGCAACTCCACAGGCTGGACTCTCCTCTCCTCAGCTGTCTTTATGGCTTATGTAACTTTGGCTTATGTAACTTTGGCAAAAGAAAGACCTTGTGAAACTGCTAAGTTTTAGGTACTCACTGATACTTCCGAGTTTACTTCCTGAGTCTTAAAGGGCCTCCCTTTAGAACTTTCTGAGTCTTGGTGAGCTTCCCCCTCCAGAGTGATATGCTTCAGTTTAGAGGAAAACACAACATAACACTCCCTCCTTCCCCCTTTCTCTTTCTCATTTCTGACGATTGAATTTCAAGGCTACACAGACCAGGAACTTGATCCAGTCTTAGAAGACACTTCAGTTACAAGAGTCCTAATGATTAGAAGATTCACCAAGCCTTTCCTTGCTTAGACTTTTAAAATGTACAAATGCTACTATAACAGCCCAGGCAATTAATTCAGCTCAATTAATAAATGACTTTTTATGCAATAAGTCAGCAGGCAACCATCATTTAATCACGATCTCTCCCACAATGCCTCCCTCTCTGCTCCATCCCACTTGCTTTTATTCTATCTTCACAGACCCCCCTTGCCTCTTGAACTTCAGGTTAACAGTGAGAATTCCCTTGGGTCTGTCTGCTTCTCCTCAGCATCAGAGTTTTGAGATTCATCCACGTTCTGGCATGAAACAGTAGTTTGGTTTTTTGTTTTTTTGGGGGGGAGGGGGATTGGTTTTTTTGTTTGTTTGTTTGTTTTGATTTCAGAATATGCTACCATTTATTTATCCACCCTCTGTTCAAGGACGGTTAGGCTATTCTTAGTTCACCAGAACTCCCATAACAGAGCACCTGGGACTAGATGGCTTAGAAGTCTACAAGTTCAAAATCAAGATGCTGACAGGGTTGGGCTCTTCTGAGGGTCTCTCTCTCTCTCTCTCTCTCTCTCTCTCTCTCTCTCTCTCTCTCCCCCCCCCCCCTTATCAATACTATCTTCTCTCATTGTCTCCACATGGCCTTTCCTCGGTGTGTATTTGTGTCCTAACTTTGTCTTTTTTATAAGGACCCCATGTATATAGGCAGGGCCTACCCCAATAACCTCATTTAACCTTTATTAATTATTTCTTTAAAGCCTCCAAAGGCAGTCGCATTTTGAGGCACTGAGATAGGAATTCCACATATGAATTGGAGAGGGGACACATTTCAGCCCATAATAGCTACTAAGAAAAAAAAAAATCTGCAGCAAACACTTTAAAGCATAGTTGATAAACACAGTTGTCCAAAGCAGGGGGACCACCCTACATTCCCACCACCAATGTGAGATGGATGATTCATTTTTTTTTTCTGACATGACAGTTTCATTCATAAACTCATCCATAGCCGTGGATGACCTTGAACTTCTGATCCTCCTTCCCCCACCTGAGGCCTGGGATTATAGCTGTATGCTGCCATGGCCAGTTTCCTGTGGTGCTGGGGATCAAAACCCAAAGCTTGTTGTAATACTGAGCCATATTCCCAGACCTGATGGTCGATCGTGAATGCCAACTTGGTTGACTTGAGAAGTACCTAGAAGTTTAGTGTTCTATTTTCATTTCTGTTACTGTGATAAGTTCCCAAGGGTTTATTTGGCTTATGGTAGTTTGAATGGAACTGGCCCCATAAGCTCATGGGGAGTGGCACTGTTAGGAGATGTGTCTTTGGTGGAGTGGATATGGCCTTGTTGGAGGAAGTGTGTCGCTGTGGGGGTGGGCTTCGAGGTTTCCCATGCTCAGGATACCTCCCAGTGTCTCAGTGACTGCTGGCTGCCTGTAGGACTCTCAGCTACTACTCCAGCACCACATCTGCCTGCACACCACCGTGCTCCCAGTCATGATGATAATGGACTGGACCTCTGAAACTATAATGGAGCCACCTCAATGAAATGCTTTCCTTATAAGAGTTGCTGTGGTCCTGGTGTCTCTTCATAGCAATAGAAACCCTAACTGAGACAGCTTACAGTTCCAGGTTACAGTCCATCATGGAGGGCAGTCAAGGGGGAAAACCTGAAGGTAATCCTGGTTACTATTCCACGTAGCATTGCTTCTGACAAAGGACATAAATAAAGTCTTTCCTCTCCAAGTGGCTTTGGGTCATGTGTTTTACCACAGGACTGGGAACCCTAACTAAGACAAGGACCATCTGCCCAAGGAATGGTGTCTTCCGTGGTGGGCTGGGCCCTCCTTTGCCAATTAACAATGAAGACAATCTCCCACAGACACGCCCATCGGCCAATATCATATAGATAACTCAGTAAAGAGTCTCTTCCTAGATAATGGTAGGTTGTGACAAGCTGATAGTTAAAGCTAACCGGGTAATTAGGAAAGCATCCTTGTAGGCACATCTGTGAAGATGTTTCCAGAGATGGTTAAGTAAGGGGGTCTGGGAGAGACCCACCTTGAATATAGGCTTCCCAAAGACTGAGGATCCAGATTGAATAAGGAAAGAAAGGAAGCACATCAGCTAGCACGGGCATCTCTGGATCTGCTTCCTGGTCAACGTGGTGAGAATTATTGTGCTTCTCCGTGCCCTCCCCACCAGAAACACCGAGCCGACACAAACAATCCCTTCCTTAAGATGCTCTTGCGGGGCATTTTGTTACAAGGACACAACACTAACACAGGTGTATGGTAAAATGGCCAGCCAAAGAAACCCACCCTGGCCCTGAAACCAGAGCTAGTGAAAGAAATCCACCCTGGCCCTGAGACCCGAACCAGTGAAAGAAACACTTTAGCCCTGAACCCAGAACCAAAGAAACACCCTGATCCTGAAACCAGTGCCAGAAAAACAAACTTTGGCCCTAAAATCAAAGCCAGTGAAAGAAATATGCCCTGGCCCTGAAATTAGAGCCAAAAGGTTAAAAAACGGCCAGTGAAAGAAACGGTTTGACCCTGAAACCAGAGCCCAATATGCCCCTGACCAACTGAGCAGAAAACGAACCAATCCCTGAGCAGAAAACCAATTCCCTGATCACAAACTGTAGCCAATCTGAGCTTGTCCAAGCTTAAGCGACTGAAATCTGACCAATTGCCAGCCTGAAAATCTTCTCCCTAGAAAAACTCCGCCCCTAAGAAGCCCCATATAAGCCCGAGCTTGTTCACTTTGCTTCTGCCTTCTACCCTGACAGAGGCAACTATCTTGGTGGATTCTTCCCTTTCACGACCTTCTTTCGCCAGAGCAGAGACCGAGCCTGGGTGGAGCGGAGGGAGCAAGGCTGTAACACTTCAGCTGAGTTGTTGTATTCCGGGGGACCTGAACAGAACTGTAACAATTTCATTGGGGAAACCCTCCCCTGCCTCAGCAGAGTTGTTACATTGGGGAAACCTTTCCCTGGAGCAGGGCTGTAAACTGCTACACTTACAGTGACTTGTGGTATTCCTTGGCTCCCGACTTCAGGATCCCAAGGATTGCAATGCTTACAACAGAGAGAGGTTTAGTTTTTCTCACAAACTTCGTTTTGCAGATAGGAAATAGACTCACAGAGAAGAGGTACATGGCTCACCTTCCCATATGTGGGTTGTGAGCTTGAAGTTGCCGAGTGCATCGAGGAAGCCATGTTCCCCACCTGCTTTAGAAATTTCTAAAGTGCCTCAACAGGACTTCATAGGGCTGTTCACCCACGCAGCACTGGAAACACCCGTGGCTCAGGTCCTGTCTCAGGCTCTGGAAGTGGGATGGTAAGAAAAAGGGAAACATATTCCTGGTGGAGCAACAGATAACAAATACAACAAAATACAGTTGTCCTTCAGTATCCTTGGGGATGGTTCCTAGAACACCCCCACGGTCCTCACAAACAATGAACTCCAGGGTTGTTCAAGTGCCTCGTGTAAAACAGCTTCGCGTTTGCACAGAACCTGTGTATACCTCTTGTCCACTTCACATCCTCGCTGTGTTACTTACGATACCTAATGCAATGCAAATGCTTTGCTACATTGTAATCTTTAGGGAACAATAACAAGGAATAACTGATCCTATGCAGGGTCAGTATAGTTGGAGATCTTTTTACAGCACGTTCTAAACTCACAGTAGGTCGAACTTATGAATGTAGAACCCGTGAATAGAGACAGAATGAAAAGTTCAGACTGTGTGGTCAGTGCAGGCAAAGCAGGGGTAGAGAGCTAGGGAATTAGGGGCCTCAGGGAGGGGAGGGTGAAATTGTCTTGTCTTATGGTTCGCTGTGGATGGGGACACAGGAGAGCTCCAGGAGGATTAGAATGTGCCAGTCAAACAGAGGCCTGGAAAGAACAGGAAGTAGGAGCTGCTCTGGGGGTGGGTCCCAGGAAATAAAGGTATGAGTGACAGAAGCTGAGTTGGCTGGAGAGGAATGAGGATCTGGATGAAGTCCAGAGGGCAGACACAGGGCTGCAGGTCCTGGAGGGGGTTGGTAGTCTGAGGCAGTGGTTCTCAACCTGTGGGTCGAGACCCCCAGTAGGCGGTCAAATGACACAGGGATGGCATATTAGGTATCCTGCATTTCAGATATTTACATTACAATTCACAACACTAGCAAAACTACAGTTATAAAGTAGCAGCGAAAATAATTTTATGTTGGGGGGTCACCACAAGATGAGGAACTGTATTAAAGGGTCACAGCATTAGAAAGGTTGAGAGCCACTGTTTGAAGGGTAACAGAGGACCATTGAAAAGGTTTTTGGAAGTGACTAGCAAGACTCAAGTGACATTACCACATGGATTATTAGGAATAGCAGGCACACACTAGAGACTGCTGCCACCCTTGTGTAGGCGGGACACACCGGTGACAGCAGGGGGTGGCAGAATACCTGGATTTTGGAGGTAGAATGGACAGGACATAACAAGGAATTAGATGGGTCTCTTGAGAAGGGGTGAGGCAAGGGTGACTTCTAGATGTGGCCTTGAACCTGTGGACAGCGGGCAAGGTTTATTCAGAGATCATCTCCAAACTCCTGACTGTACACTTCCACTGTCCATCTGCATCCTCAGGACAGAGTAGGTGTCCCACAAACATTCCTAAATGAATGACTAGCTGAAGGCAGGCATGGCAAAGTGGATCCAAAAGAGGACCTTTTTTTTTACATTAAAAAATGTTTTATGTGTATGGGTGTTTTGCCTACATGTATCTGTGGGTACCACATGCATGCCCAGTGCCCTTGGAGGTCAGAAGAGGGCATCAGAGCCTCTGGAACTGGGGATACAGATGCTTGTGTGTTGCCTCATGAATGCTGGGAACCAAATTGTGGACTGTAAGCTCAGCAAGGGCTCTGCCGTCTCTCCAGCCCCCATTTTACAATTTGTACTCAAGTAACTAACATTCATTTGCCATTTTTAAGTACACAGTTTGGTGATATTTAATGCACTCACAATGTTGAACAGCCCCTCCCCCTCTATATTCCCTGAATCCATTAAATAGTCACCCTTTTTCTCTTTCCCCAGGTCAACCAATAATCTGCTCACTCTCCATATCTTTTACAAACTTTGGATATTTTACATGAATGTAACCATACAGTGTGAGACCTTTTGTATCTGTCTTTTTAAAAATCAGCATCATATTTTGGTATTTGTTCACATGGTGGCACTTCCTTCTTTTTATTGGCTGAATAGTATTCTTTTGTGTGGGCATATATCACATTTTCTCCATTTGTCCATTGAGGTTATTTGGGTTGTTTCTACCTTTTGGCTAATGTAAACAGCGCTGCTAGGAACATTGGTGTGTGCAAGTACTGTTTGAGTACCCTTTTCAATTCTTTTTTTTTTTTTTTTTGGTTTTTCGAGACAGGGTTTCTCTGTGTAGCTTTGTGCCTTTCCTGGAACTCACTCTGTAGCCCAGGCTGGCCTCGAACTCACAGAGATCCGCCTGGCTCTGCCTCCCGAGTGCTGGGATTAAAGGCATGCGCCACCACCGCCCGGCCCCTTTTCAATTCTTTTGAGCTTATGCCTAAGGAATAATAAGTGAATCATATGGTAATCTATGCTTAACTTTTTAGGGATCTCTAAATTGTTTCCAGACCTCTCAATAAAATTTTGCCAAGGAAAAAAAGAGGAAGGGTCGGAGCCTGGGAAGCAGAGGGCTTTTCCTATTCTCCAGAGGCCACGCTAGACTTTACAATTAGTATCTACAGTCAAATGACTGGAATTCTCCGGGTTGCCTCCTAGTCCTCAGAGTGGGTAAACTAACTTTGGGGGCAGAGTGAGTTGTTGGTTCTGAAGCTCCGTGCGCAGAGCAAGGTCTCCAAGTGAACCACTGGCCCTACTCCCCGGCTTCCCCGCCCCACTTCCCCACAGCTGCTGCTCTGTGTCCCCAGAGCAAAGTCCAATGCAGAGGAGTCCCCCTCAGCGGCTCGTGAACTACGACTCCCGGCAGGCACCTCTCCGGGCCGCCTCTCCTAGCCTGGTGCGCATGCTTTGGCAGACGTGGCACCGGGAACTCGGAGGCGGGGAGCGGCTGCGAAGTGGCGGTTGCTGTTGGCCGCGGTGGAGCTGGCGGGCGTGCGCGGGAGCCGGGCGCAGACGGCAGGAGGCGGCGGGGATGGCGCGGGCGTGGGGGCTGCTACTGGCGATCGGGGTGAGGCACCGGGCCGGCGACACGTGCGCTCCGCGTGGCCGTGGGCGCGTGCGGTCCGGGGTGGCTGGGGGCGTGCGCGCCGGGTGGCAGCGGGGTCCTGGTTCTCTGTGCCCCGCCCGGGCCGGGCCGGGTGATCCCTTGCTCAGGGTTCGCGGTCCAGCACAACTTTGCGGGGGCACAGGTCTGGGACGCCCTCAGCCAAGGCAGGACCCTCCCGGGCGGCGCCTGCACCTGTGTGAGTGCCGGGTGGAAGCTCCCTGCCACCTGCGCAGCAGGATACCTTGCTCGTGGGTTGGACCTCGGGAGAAAGGGCGAGTAGCGGGCTGGGTGGGGTCGCCACCTCCAGGAGTTCTGCTCCCATACCCATGTGACGCCGGCTCCAGCCCGGGCCACTTTCGAGCGGTGTGGCGCCGCGGATCTTTAAACGTGTCTGCGTTTCTTCCACGAGATGGGGACAGTAAAGATACCCGCTAACGAGGTTGTCAGCTAGGTCCGCTGAGGAGTCGGAGGGACAAGCTCCGCAGACTGCAAAATGATCCTGGAGTGATACAGGAGTGGAGGAGGGGGGGACCGGGGTGCATACCGTGTGGGGATGGGAGACTTTCCGGGGCATCCCCCGGAGAAGTGGGGATGGGTGTGCCCCTGGGACTGAGGTGTGGCTGTGGATGTGTGACGGGATGTTGTTGCCTTTTTCCACATCTCTCTCATAACTTCTTGTCTTCCTCGTGTTGGGTCCATCCTTGTTACTCCCACTACCACTACCATCAGTTCGGAAGACTTCCTGCCCCTGCCACTCTGCTGTTTTCCCTTTGGGTGTGGCGAGGATGCTGGGCGGGGGGTGAGGGGGGTGAGGGGTGAGTGGCTTTAAACACTTTTATTTCCCAGTGCCCTGTCCTTTGGGGGTCACCAGTAAGGAGTGGCCGCGAGTTTTCTCTTGGGTGGAAGTAGGTGGCAAAGGAAGCTCTCTGTTCCCTGCGCTGTGTCCTCCCTCTACGAGAGACCCTGTAAGGGTGGTGGTGGTGGCCTTGATGTTTGCCATCAGTTTCCTGGAGCCAGTAGGTCTGACTCCCATCAGGATGTCAGTCCTTGAACTCTGAGGGAGGAGGGTTCTGCTTTCTTCCCTTTTCCCTCCCTCCAGTAAAAACAAGGGCTCAGGAGTCTGAACTTTTACTCTGTAAACATTTATCAACCACATTTGTTTGCCACCTGGTTGAATTTTGGGGTGGGGAGCAAACTACACTTTGTGCCTGCTGTCAGGTGTCGCCTTCGGCTGAGCAGCAGTCAATACTGTGAGCAAATAATGAGAGACAAGAGCAGGAAGAGCTAGTGCCCTTCCTGCTGGTAGCCTGCCTGGGGAGAGCCATATGTTTGAGGGAGAGTCCCTGTGGCATTCCTGAAGTGGGCGGAGCAGAGTCCAGGAATAATGTGTAGTATACTACTTCCGAGGCGGAGGTCTGCAGGTACCCCACGGGCAACATGAAAGAGCATTGAGGTTTGCTCAAAGCACTGGCAGCTGGGAGTCCTAAACAGGCATTTTATGTCTCTTTCCCCTAAGCCTAGAGTTGGCTTGGCAGGTGTGAGGTAGAGGGATGTGAGCCTGGAATCCAGCAGTGATAAGTGACTGCAGGTCGGGCCATGTGGATCTGATAAAGGCCTCCAAGGTCCCTGGGAGCACTTTGGATTCTTTGTTCACTCTGGATTGACTGAAGGCCACTGGGTGTGGCTCAAGGGATATGAAAAAGTACTTACTGGGTCTGATGGCACAGGCTTGGAATCCAGGAGATTTGAGGCAGGAGGATCGAAAGTTCTGTTTGGGCTACAGAGTAAGTTTAAGGGTAGCCTGGACAGACCTTGTCTCCAGTGGGAAAAAAGGTAGGGTGAGGGCTATAGCTTAATGACAGAGTGCTTGCCTAGCATGTGCTAGATTCAATTCTTAATACTGTAAAAAAAATAAAAGAAAAAAGAAAGAAATTCAGTATCCCCCGTATCTATGGTCTCACTGTCCAGTTTTAAGTTATCTGTGGTCAGTGAGAAGAAGGTGGGGTCTGAAGACAGCTCAGAGGGCAGAGCGCTTGCTTTGTATATGGGAAGCCCTGGGTTTGATCCCAGCATCACATAAACTGGGTGTGGTGCAAAGCCAGGCAGTTGGATCAGGAAGTCAAGGTCATCCTCAGAATTTCAGGCCAAGGCACCATGTCTTAAAAAAAAAAGAAGTGAGCATTGTACCAAATGATATTTTGAGAGACCACATTCACTTTTTATGACAGGATAGTAATAACTTCTGTATTTCATTATTATTAGTTATTTTAGATCTCTGCCTAATTTACAAATTAAACTTGATCACAGATATGGGTGTGTGAGAGAAAAAGTCTCTGTGTTCTGTACATTCTGCAGTTTCAGGCACCCACTGGGGGTTTCGGAGCCACCTCTCTCTAATAAAGGAAACTATGATGGGAAGGGGTTTACAGAGATTTGTGTACGGGGCTGGACATGTACTACATCTTTTATAAAAGCAAAATATGGAAGTAATTTAATTACTCAATAGTAGCGGTGTGGTGTAATACCTTCTGGCTTCTTTCAGACTTTAGAAAGTTATGTTTCTTTGTTAGTTTGGGCATCTATAATAAATACACCGTAGACTGGGTCCTGATAATGACAGATTTGTTTGTCACTGTTTCAGATGCTGGATGACTGATGTCAGGGCCCTAGCTTAGTCAGGTCCTAGGGCAGATTCTCTTCCAGGCTGCTGACTGCCGATTTCTTGCATCCTGTGTAACAGAGAGGACCTGAGAGCTTTCTGGCAACCCCCACCCCCGTATTTTTTTTTTTGTTTTTTGAGACAGGGTTTCTCTGTGTGGCTTTGGTGCCTTTCCTGGAACTCACTCTGTAGCCCAGGCTGGCCTTGAACTCATAGAGATCTGCCTGCCTCTGCCTCCCGAGTGAGTGCTGGGATTAAAGGTGTGCACCACCACCACCACCACCACCACCACCACCACCACCACCACCACCGCCTTGCATGGGTCCCCTTTAAAAGCACTGATCCTATTCATATAGATTCCTTCCTAAGGCCCCAACTCTTCATTCCCATCACAGTGTGGACGGGGTTAGGATTTCAACATATGAATTTTAGGGTACACCAAACATTTGGTCCGTTGCCGTGGTTGTAAGGAATATGCTTAATACAATTAATGCTTATTGTTCAGATATGCTAAGTTGTGGATGAAGACCATCTAAAGAGGAAAAATGCTCAGTTATAAAAGCCAAGATACAGAACTAGACTTCAGAGAGGATGAAGTTGTGTACGAAGAACTACTAGAACATTGAAATACTGATTGTTCTAGAAGGTGACATGGTGGGTGACTTTTGTTTACTTCTTTGATTATTATTTATTATATTTTTTAAGTGAGATATATATGTATATATGTTTATGGTCAGAAAAGTTTAAAAACATTTAAAGGCTTTCTTGGCAGCCTTTTTTAGTCTTCTAGAAAAGTCCCCAGTGACCTGGGACAAGTTAGCCACAGAAGCTCCCAGACTAGAGAGGCCAGGACCACTTGACCTAAGAGCCCGCTTTCCTCCTGTGCAGCTGGAGCTCCCTGCCCAGCCCAACCTTCCCCTAGGGCCGCACACACATGCTTTATTATATAGTGGGCAATCACAGGATAAGAACTGTCCTGTCAGAGCTCAGTGGCTGTCTCCAAGTTCAATGGCTCTCAAATGTCAGGCCAAGGACTCTGCTTGGCTGTGGTAGAATTTTCAGTAGTGTACAAACAGATTGCAAAAATAATAACAGTGAATGGATTTTTTTTAATGAATCACAATATTTTCAGTTTAAAAACTAGCCTAGGAGCTGGGCGGTGGTGGTACATGCCTTTGATCCGAGTGCTCCTGAGGCAGAGGCAGGTAGATCTCTTAAGTTTGAGATCATCCTGGTTTACACAGTCAGTTCCAAGGCTGCACAGAGAAACCTCAAAAAACTAAAATACTTAAATAAATAAATAAAACTTGCCTAAGGCTTTGACTGTGGCTCAGTGGCGGAGTACTTGCTTAGAATGTGGGAGGCTCTGGGTTCACTCCCCAGCAACACACACACACACACACACACACACACACACACACACACACACACGTAGTTTTCCATGTCTATATTTTGGATTGGATGTTTAGTGTCTTTGGAAACCGAACCTAATGGTAGTATGTTGAGATTTCACATCAAAAAGCCCATTCTTGAAGACATTTATATAAAAATAGACAATACATATTATATTTACAAATACATTTAAAAAACAGTCCATGAGCTGGTGACATCTGAGAAGTGGTCTTTACGTTGCGGTGCTGGGAATTGAACCTCGAGCCCCACGCACACTAGACAAGCACTCCCCCCATGAACTCCACCTCACCCCCCTCAGCCTTCAGCGGAACCGAGAGGAGAGCCAGGCCTGCTGAATTATGAATTGTGTTCCTCCCATTCCCCTTCTCCAGCTTGCTTCCGGTGCATTTGTCCCTGTGGCGGCTGGAAAGCTCCGAGCCCAGGGGACGGTGGGTGCAGGCTCAGAAGGCATGTTCGCCCCGTGGCCTCGCCTGCAGAGCTTTTAGGATACAGTCAGGCAGGTTCTCTTTTTCTCTGGCACCATTATATATTTAATAGGCCTTTGTGGGCTGGCCTGGGGACCTAATTGCCATTGATAATGCTGCTTGGAGCTTAGAGTGCACTTTTCCCACAGAAATAAACACATTACCAAAGAAGTCTTCAAACAGATGTGTGGGGTGTATAGGTGGAGCTATGGCTGAGTTCTACGTGGATGCCAAGTGCTGACAGCTGGGGATTTAGGCCAAGGGCAGGTGATGGGTGCTGAGTGACCAGAGATGTCCCCAGGAAAGAGTTGGTCTCACAGGGAGGGTGGAGCTCAGACTCTGTGACTGTTGCGATCCTTGCCTGGTTGTTGTGTGATAGGCACTTAGCCCAGGCCCGGGCATCTGGGTAATGGAGGAGCATTTGGTGGATAGAGTGAACACTGCCAACAGGGAAGGAAGCCTCCAAGACTGAGATGTGAGCAAGAGAGGAGAGAGGTCCAGCTGGTGGGAAGCGGAACCTAGAGTCTGGTGGTGGGGAATAAGAATGGCAAAGTGGAAGTGTCTGCCAAGCCCTGAGACTGGATTCTGTAGGCCCGAGAGAGATGAAGGTGGTCCTTTTAATAACACCGTGGGACAGTGGATTGAGGGGAAAGGCTGAGTTGCTTTGCCCAGAACATTTTCTTCTCGTTTCCCTCCTTGTTATGTGTTAGAGTCAAGTGTGATGTGTTGGAAAGAAAGCCAGCTTTCAGCCAGCTGATACTCTGTAGCTGCATGGCCTTGGGCCCTGCTTCACTTGTTTGTAAATGGTGGCAAGAGTATCCATTTTGCTGGGCGGAAACAATGCAAGAAGCAGGCGGGCAGCACAGGGCTTGACATCCACAGGAGCCTTAGCATCACAGCGAGCTGTTGAATACGAGGCATAGGACGTTGGTAGAGAATAGTAGGTCATATGCATTGGTGGGCCAGACTAGCCGGTGTGAGCCAGAGACCATGTGATACAGGTGCCACGCGGTGGGGCCTGTGCTGCTGGGGTTCTCCTTGGGGGCCTCTTGCTGCTGACCTTGACCTCCCCCTCTTTATGTGGAGACACCCGGGGATTGGTTGGTGCCTACCAAGAGGCTGAGGGGTTAAGTCTGTGTTTCTCCTCCTTCCTTCTGAAAGTCGATCCTCTCTTGGGACAGAGACACACCGAGCAGACCACATTAATCCCTAGAGGGTTTCACCCCAGCTTTGTGGTTTTGTTCTGTGGTGCTGTTCTGTGTGCTTGGTTTTGAAACCAAGTGGCCAGGTTAGAAACAGCTGGAAGAAGAACATAAGTTCTTTTACGCTGTGTATTGCCCTAACCTCTCGCTGCTGCTATATTTTGGACCCAGTTGGGGACAGAAGGAGCCCTAACGTTTTTACACCCCCGACTTTCGCCCCCACCTCCCCCCACCCCCGCTTGCTTGTTGTTGCTGCCCCGTGGTGGGCTGCTCTGTCCCTTCTGCTGGTCCTGTCTTGCAGCATGCTCCTAAGTCTCTGGCTGTTTGTTATAGTGACTGGAGTTGTGACAAATCTTATGCTTGTAGAGGGACTTAGGGTTGACCTGGCTGATCCATGTGACCCTCTTCAGTGTGGTGTTAAGTCCTATGCTAATAATGGTGAGTTTAGCTGGTTAAATACTGTGACCCCAGAGAGGGATTAGTCTATGGATTGAGGTGGGGAGCAGTGCCCTTTCATAAGAATGGAGGGTATGGAGCTGAGCGGGGCGCACGTCTTTAATCCCAGCACTCGGGAGGCAGAGGCAGGCGGATCTCTGTGAGTTCGAGGCCAGCCTGGTCTACAGAGCGAGATCCAGGACAGACACCAAAACGATGCAGAGAAACCCTGTCTCGAAAAAGCAAACAAAAAAGAACGGAGGGTATGTGGCTCAGAAGGTGAAGGCGCATCGGCTGCCCTGAGTGTTTAAGCAGCCAAGCTGGCCTTGTTTTTCTGGAGTGGCGGTGTCACTTGCCCCGTAGCTTCCTGATGGCCATAGCATGGGAGGAGCCATTGGCTAGGTACCAGCTGGCTTCCTCCTCTCCAAGTAGCTCAGGTTTGCATCCCCTTTGGCCACCCTCCGCCACATGCCAGTCTTCCAGCACTTCTTACTGGCCATTAGCTTTGCCATTGTGCACCGGGGGGCTAACGACACTCAGATGGCATGAGGTTAGAATAGCCTTTTTACATCTTTTTTATTCCTCGGAGTCACACCGAGGCCCCGGCTGTATGTGCACTTTTCAGCTCATTACAGCTCTCTGGAGCAGGGGTGGAGTTCCCTCCCCTCCAAAGAGTGCCGCCATTCCGCTAGCCCTTCAGCATCCTGTTTGTCAGAGGGTCCTTCAGTCCTGGTTGGCAGTGCTCACAGGGTCCAGGTGGAGAGGATAAGCTGGGCTTCAAATGTACAGGTGACCCAGAATCCTAGCCCAGAGGTAACCTCCATTGTTAGGTCGGGTAGGCAAGGGTCCCCAGGGGTTTTCCTTCCTTTCATCAAAGGGCCTCATCTTGCTGCATCCTGGGCAGAATATTCTATGTGCCCATTGAGGAACTGGACCAGCGCCAGCATCCTAAGGGTGTGACAGGAGTTTGGCCATATGACAGTCGCTGCTGCTGCTGCTGCTTCTTCTTCTTCTTCTTCTTCTTCTTCTTCTTCTTCTTCTTCTTCTTCTTCTTCTTCTTCTTTCTAGAATAGCTATTTCCTTGAAAACTTTTATGAGCTGAGTCCTGTGCTGAGACATTTGGGCTATACTGATAAATCAGACCAGTGCCACCTTTCCTCCAGTGGCCAAGTCAAATATCAGTGACGTCACTCAGAGATGAGCTGCGGGGAGAGAAAGCACAGTGACAAGAGGATGGCTTACCATCCCCCACCTGATGCAGGGAGTTGAGGAAAGGCCTCCAAATAGTGTTTGTAAAGGTCCCAGCATGTGTGGATTTATAAAGGAAAGCAGTTAGAAATACAACACATGTTGAGTAAGATGGCCGTAACTTGTTGGTAATGGATTTGCTGGGTTGGTGAATTACATAAGATCTGGATGGCAGGTTTGAGAATTTCTGTTATTTAGAGCGGTGGTCCTATCATAAACAGCACAGGAGGCTATCTGCTCCAAGGAAGAAAAGGTGATTTCCGTCGGTGGAGTCCGTGACTGCAGTCACTGCTGGCATGTGCCACCTCCATTCCTAAGCTGCAGAGAGCATTAGTGCATTTACAAGTTGGCCGATGTTAGCGGAAATAAGGCTAGACCTTTTCTCCACCCAGGGTCACAGACTCGCCTGCCTGGTGTGGTGCTCACTGTATATGATAACATGTGGGAGGTGGAGGCAGGAGGTTCATGAGTTGCAGGCCAGCCTGTGCCACATAGTGAAACACTGCTCCAAAATACTAGAGATGTAATGTAGCTCAGTGGTAGAGGGCTTACACAGAGGTGGAATGCATAAACGAAGCCCTGGGTTCGATCCTCTGCACCAAACAAGGTCAAATTCATAGGTACAGATGCAGAGAAAAATTAGCCAAGATTTGGAAGTAAAAGAGAATTTGTAAACTTTATTTTTTTTCTTTTTTAGACTTACTTATTTTCACTGTAGTAAGTGTGGGTGTTTTGCCTGCACATATCTGAGCACCATGTGCAAAGCCAGAAGAGGCATTGGATCCCCTGGAACTGGAGTTGCAGACAGGTGTGAGCTGCCACGTGGGTGCTGGGAATTGAACCCAGGTCCTCTGGAAGAGCAGCCAGTGCTCCTAACCACTGAGCCGTCTCTCCAGCCCTCAGTCTGTGAACTTTTGGTGTCATAGCATAGCGCTGTGTATGAAGTCCGTCTGAAGGCTATCTGCTGCCCTGGGGAGAGAGCTCGGCTTAGTCTTCAGGGCCCACAATCAGGACTGGGGGAGGCTACAAATGATCTGTGTGAACTGGAAGAGAAACCCAATTGTTCCTGGTATCTAATTTGGTCCTAGGTATGTTACTTTCTAACAACCTCTTTCAAAAAAATATTTTTGAGCTTACCTCCTTATATCCCCGTTTGACCTAGTGTTGTTATTTTAATGCATCTTTATTGTAAAACTTTGAAATATGCTCAATATTGGTTTATATGGGAATTAGGTCTTTTTAACAATTAACTGATCCTTGAACCCACAGTAAGAACTGCTGAGTGAGCAGATGTGATGACTAATCTCAGTTGTTAACTTGACACATCTGGGAAGAGGGAACCTCGATGGAAGAATTGCCTTCATCAGACTGGCCTGTGGGCATGTGGGGGGGAGAGGGGCATCTTCTTGGTTGCTGATTGATTGAGGAGGGCCCAGCCCCTTGTGGGTACTACCATCCCTAGGCAGATGGGTCTGGACTGTATAAGAAAGGTAACTGAATGTGAGTCTGGGCGCTAGCCAGTAAGCAAGTATTCTTCTAGTTTCTGCTTTCAAGCTCCTGCCCTGCTTGAGTTCCTGCCCAGACTTCTCTCAATGAGGAACTGTGAACTGAAAGTGTAAGATGAAGTATAAACCCTTTCTTCCCCAAGTTGTATTTGGTCAGAGTGTTTTTAATCACAGGAACAGAAGGCAAACCAGGACAGCAGGAAGTGAGTGTGTTGCCCAGAATGGATGCCTAGGCTGGAGACATTAGTTTAGGAGTGTTTTTCTACAGAGAGATCGCCTGTGGAAAGTGTGGGGTGGACAAAGGAGAGGACTGAGTGAGCCCAGAGAAGCCTCAGTGTATATATATATAGAGGGAGAGGACAGGAGATCTAGAGGGGAGACCGGAGGGTCACAGAGGACTCAGAGGCTGCGAGAACCTCACAGCCACAGGGTTGGTGGGGTAGGGACATTGTTGAGCCATCCCAGGGGCAGGGGCCAGATTTCAGAGGTATGAGGACTGGACAGGGAAGCGATAGAAAGTTCTGACCATGAATGGGGATGGGAGTGACATGGGGGTCCTGAGAGAGTGGTTTTAAAAGATGCATCAGTGGCAGCCTCTCCAGTCAGGCTGTAGCTAAAATCCACTTTAAGAGAGTGTGTTGATTTCCCCAGCAAAGGTTTGGTCAGTAAACCTGAACTAGCTTATATACATAGAAAGAATATGTGCATGAAAACCTATTTCAGGGCCGTTCAGACCTGTAGAGTAAGGCCCAGAAATCTGTATTTACAGGAAGCATGTACTGAACAGTTCGGATACTGCTGTGCGTGGTAGCACATGCCTTTAACCCTAGCTCTCAGGAGGCCCTGGGAAGAGGCAGGCAGATCTCTGTGTGTATGAGGTCAGCCTGGTCTACATAGGGAGTTCCAGGATAGCCAGGGCGGTACGGTGAGACATCTCAGAAAAGGGGAAGGAGTGAGATCTCCGAAAATTTAGTTTTAGTCAGTTTCTTATGGCTGTGACAAAATGTCCAAGATAATTCACTTAGGAGGAGGAAAGCCTTATTTTGGCTCCGGGTTTCCTAGGTTTGAGTCCGTGGTCTCTGGGCCCCATGGCTTGGACTTGTGGCGGTACCATCTGTTACAGGGACAGCCTGTGGAAAAGACCTGTATACCTTATGGCGAGTGTGGAGCAGAGGCAGGAAGGAGCCCGAGTCCTAGGATTCTCTGGCTTTGCAATAATATACTGCAGTTGGGAGCTAAGCTTTGTACTCTTGGGCCTTTGGGGAACATTCCAAACCCAAACTATAGCGGGGAGCGTTAATTTGTGTGGCAGGCAGTCATTTGGCGGGCAGGGTTACTGCTCTCCACTGACTGGGGCGGCATGCCATTCTGCCACTGTATCGCCAGTCACCTGCCGTGTGCCTTGGCCCAGGCCCATGAAGTTTTCGGTATTCTGTGAAGGGCTTCCAGGGAATTGCAGGCATGCAGGTTCACGGAGGAAGATGGATCAGGCTGTCACGGCTCTTTTCAGTCCGTCACCCTCAGTGGCTGGAGGGGAAAGAGAACTTGCCCGCCCCATGGCTCTTTTTCTTAGGGAGTGGGGGAGAGCGCCAGAGATGTCTGTGGCAGTGTTCCCACGGCCAGGTGTGGAGAAGAATACAGGATCTTTGTTCACACACTGGGCAGGCTCTGCATGTGCCCTCTTAGGCTTGGCCTGAGGCGAGTCTTTTAATTGCTTTGAACCTCAGTTTTCATGCCCCTAAAGTGTGTGTGTGTGTGTGTGTGTGTGTGTGTGTGTGTGTGTGTGTGTGTGTGTGATTGGTGGTTCCGCTCCTCACAGCAGTGGTTTATAGCCAGAACACGTACACATCTTTTTGGGGTCCTGGTGGAGGTACTGGGGATTGAACCCAGGGCCTCACACATGCTAGACGTAGACGAGTGCCCCGTCAGTCTCCCGCCCTGTATTCAACACAAGTGGCAGATGTAACTGTTTCTCTGAACGCTTACTCTCGCCACCTATTAGGCGTCCTGATGTTTCTGTTTCATGTCATTTGAAAAAGATGCAGGTGTCACCCGCTAGATTGATTTTATGACTGCTTCTGAGTGGAGACCGGAAGGCTGGAAACGTGGGTTGGGGAACAGAATGTGGTCGTGCGTATGAAAGCATGGCTGTGTACTGCGGGTCAGGAGCACTTGAGTTGCTTTTTTTTTTCTTATCAATTAGGGAAGCTTTGAGGCTTGATTGGGTTTCCAGAGTGGGAATTCACCTCCTCCTCCCCTGTTCCTCCTCCCCTGCCCTCCTCCCCTGCCCCCCTCCACCTCTCTAATTCAGTGTTTCTACCAGTTCATCCTCGTTAGCAGGCCTGGCACACCGGGCTGGCAGTCACCCAAAGCCCTCTTGGCCCTAGAAGAGGTTTTCCAAAACATTAAAAGCCTCAGGGACTTACGTCTTGGTTAAATGCGCCGCAGTTGCAATTTCAGGATAAGCAAACCTGTTTTTATAGGCTCCTGGATCAATTGTCCTGCCCCTGACTTGTCCCTGGTTGACAGCCACATTTGTGCTGTGTGGAATACAGGGAGAAGCTGGCTTGTGCAGTCCTTAGTATGAGGAGTGATTTCTCCAAGGAAGCAAAACACACACTGAGGATTCTTAGCCGAAATGATGGGATCAGAAGTATTTTGTATTTCAAGGTTGTATTTTTTTAATCTTTTTGTATACATAATGAGGTCTTGGTGATGAGTTCCACGTCTGAAGATCATTTCCCTTTCAAATGCATCTTGTATGCGTAGCCTGAAGGTAATTTTATGGAATATTCTTTTAGCCTACCTGCATTTGCACTGGGACACATTAGGTGTAGTTGGATGTGCGATTGTCCACTTATCATGTTGATACTCTGGAAGTCTTGTGTTTGAACCCAAGCATGGCGGCACAAATCTGTAATCCCAGCGCTTGGGAGACTGACCAAAGAGGGTCACTGCAAGCCCGTGCTGCATAGACCTCGTTTTGGATTTTCCGATTCCAGATGTTCAGCCTGTTTAAGACTGTAGCTAGCTTTGTGTTTACAGGACAGGGACAGCCTGTGGGTCCCTTTGTTCCACTCTGGGTGCGAGGGTCCTTCAGACAGACTTGGGTCTGAGTCAGAGGTCACTTACTTGCTCTGTAACCATGAGCAAGTGTTGCAGCTTTGGTGCTGAGTACCCCCTAAAGGCCCACGTGGAGGTCAGGAGAGACGTTGGACTCCCTGGAACTGGAGTTGAAGATGGTGATGGGCCACTCCGTGAATGCTGAGCATCGAACCTTGGTTCTCTGCTAGAGCAGCAAGGGCTCTTAACCACTAAGCCGTCTGTCTCTCCAGCCCTTCTCCCACTGCAGTCTGCTTCTTAATATACACACCTAGCTCCCCCACCCCTGCAGCTAGAGGCCTGTGCTGATCCCCCCCCCCCCCAATTCAGGGACTCAGGGCGCTTTAATTGTATTTCAAAGCCTACTGGGTAAACAATGACATCAGAAACTTACTCTGTGGTTCAGCTTTCCTTGTTGGTTTAAGAACAGTGCTCTGCCATGTGGTTGGTGGTAGATGCTTAGGCTGCATCCTTTGAAAGAGCGTAAGTTACTTATATTTAAAAATTAGGGTTATTTTGTCTAGCTCCTCATCCAACCCATGTTATAAGAATTTGCTAAGCATGTGTTACATGCAGGGTATTTTTCGGTTTTTCTTTTCATGGTGTCTATGGATTGAACCCAGGACCTTGTGCATGTTAGGCAAGTGCTCTACAGAGCCACATCCCCAGTCCTGTTTTTCTTCAAATTCTATATACCAGTTCCTGTAAAGGAGAAAACAAACAAAAAACAAAGCAAAAAAAAAAAAAACAAAAACCCCAAACTCCCCAAAACTAAAACCAAAACCAATCAGCTTCCCCACAAACGAAACAAAACAGAAAACTCGTGGCCTCTGACGTTGAGGAGCAGCCAGTAGTGCAAGGGCAGGAAGGACAGGTGGGCACTGTGTGCACATGGAAAAGTGCTGGTGTGCCATAGCAGAGCAGGCGGGATCGGAAGGCCTGTGGGAAGTGATGGAGGCATCTGAGCCCTCTTCTAGCCATCTCTATTTTTTCTTTCTTTTACTGGGCAGGTTTTTTTTTTTTTTTTTTTTTTTTTTGTGTGTGTGTGTGTGTGTGTGTGTGGTGTGTGTGTGCGCGCGTGCTTGTTTTTTTTTGCAGTGCTGTGGATAAAACCCAGGGGCCACATGTTAGGTAAGTTCTTTACCACTGAGCTGCATTCCCAGCCCCAGCCAGTATTTGTTGTTTTTGTTTGGTTGGTGTGTGCGGGAGTGTGTTTGTTTGCATGTGTGTGTGTGTGTTGTGTGTTAGAATGTGTACACTCACATGTGGATGTGGGTGTGAATGCATGTGCGTGGCGGCCAGAGGTGGTATGTGTTGAGTGTCTTTCTCAGTCCATCTTGTATATTGAGGCAGGATCTCTCACCTGAACCCAGAGCTCACTGGTTTGGCTCATCTGTCTAGCCATCTTACTCCTGGGAACAAATCGTTCCTCTGGAGTGCTGGGGTTACAGACAGCCCCACATCTGTTTACATGGGAGCTGGGGATCTGAACTCCTGTCTTGGTGCTTGGCACAAGTGTTTTACCACTGAGTGATCTCCCTAGTGTTGTCCCTAGCCCCCAGCAAGTATTTTTTTGTTTTTCTGTCTCTCAAGTGGAAATAGTGCCAGCCTTACAGAAGAGGTGCATGAAAAATGAATATAAAAGGTTCTCATACACCCTTTATTCAGGAGCCATGAATACATTTGATCACATTTAGTTAGACTCTTCCTCTGCATGTATAATGAGCATGTATGATGTTCTTTGCTCCTTAAATGCTTCAGAGCAGTCACGTGACACAGCGTTTCAGTCCTATTGAGCTGCGTTTCCCAGAATTAACTAATTCCTGTCATTAAGCAATGCATGACTGTATTTCCTAAAACACGGGAATATTATCTTACCTAACACAATGCAATGATCAAAATCAGGAAAGGAGAACGGATGGCCTTTAGTGGCCACTGGGGAATGGGTCCAGGAACCCTGCCGATATGAAAATTCACGAGTGCCAAGATCCCTAAGACTAGTACGGTGTTTTATACATGTGTAATCCTTTCTGTGCACTCCGAGTCATCTCTGGCTTGCTTGTGATGCCTGTACAGTGTAAATGCTGTGTGAACATCAGTGTGTTGTTGGGGCTGTGATGAGTCAGTCCAGGCTAATTCTTAGGAGTACTTTCGATCTGAAGTTGATGGAATCTGCAGGTGTGTCAGCCACAGATTCATAGGGGCCCGGGCTCAAACCAGTGTGCCCAATGTCCTTTGGCTCTCTTTGCCCTGGGGTGACTCCTCACTTGTCTCTTGTGACCTTGACATTTTTTGAAACATTTTGTACAGCTTGAGATTCTTTTGTTTGTTCATTTGTTTTTAAGTTTTAAAATAACTTTTAAAATTACATTTATTTATTGGGGGTGTGTGCGTGTGTGCGTGCATGTTGGGATTAGAGGATAACTCATGGGAGTCCATTCTCCCTTTTTTTTTTTTTTAAATTTTTTTTTTTTTTTTTTTTTTGAGACAGGGTTTCTCTGTGTAGTTTTGGTGCCTGTCCTGGATCTCGCTCTGTAGACTGGGCTGGCCTCGAACTCACATAGATCCTCCTGGCTCTGCCTCCCGAGTGCTGAGATTAAAGGTGTGCACCACCACCACCTGGGCCCCATATTCTTCTTCCACTGTGTGGGTACTGAATATTGAACTTAGATCATCAGGCTTGGCAGTAAGCTCCTTTACCCACTGAGGCATCTCGCTGACCCTGTTTATTTATTTTTGTTTTGACAGGATCCTGCTATGTTGTTCAGGCTGGCTTCTAACTCTCAATCCTCCTGCCTCAGTCTCCCACGTGGTGGGATTACAGATGTGAGCCAGCATACTCAAGTCACAGTTTGATTTTTGATGTTTCCATTCAGTGTATCACAGCAGGAGGCCATTGTCTTATTTTGCACCATTACTGGTGATGTTAACAGCCCCTTACTTAGGAACTTTCATGTTTTGCCACAGTACAGTTGAATTTCTTCACTGGGAGACTCTTTGAGAGATCTTTCCATAATGTAGTCAAATGGTGGTAATTTTTTTTTTCTTTAAAAATTGAAATCAAGGCTGGAGGGATGGCTCAGTGGTTAAGAACACTGGCTGCTCTTCCAGAGATCCTGAGTTCAATTCCCAGCAACCACATGGTGGCTCACAACCATCTGTAATGGGATCTGATGCTCTTTTCTGGCATGCAGGCATACAGACAGACAGAGCACTCATACACATAAAATAAATAGAATACAAAAAAAGAAATTGACATCAAACGTTCTTATTATGTCAGTTATAAAATAGAGAAAGAAGCATGCAGTTCTCCAAGGGCAGCCTTAGGTGCATTTCATTCTCTGCCAATCTTTTCTGAATGTCACTTTGTTTGCTTAGAGCTGCGGCCATGCCATGAGTGTTTCTTTTATTTCTTTTTCTGTTTTAACTTAACCTCTAGGCACATGTTTTCGCGTTGTCCCATCATTCCTCTGTGCCACTGTGCAGCCATTCCCCTGCTGTGGGGTGTTTGGGTTGTTTGCACAGATTTGACTCTTGTCCATGTTGGGGTTGTGTGAGTCATATCTGTGCCAGAAAGCTCGCTCATCCCCTCAGGACAGCTCCTCAGAAGTGGATCCACCGAGTCAAAGGGCACAAGCACTTCCAAGAGACCCGCTACCTCATGCCAAGCAGCTTGCCAGAAAAATTGGATGTGTTAGGTTCCTGCCAGCACTCTGACAGTTGGGCTCCATATTTTAAGGCTGGGCTAATGGTGCCCCAGCCTTCTTCTCTCTTTTTCAACCGTGGCCCACCAGCAAAGAGTTGTGTGATTAATATCCTGTATTCTGAGTTATGAAAGCAAGGGTACTTATTTCCAAAAATAAATCACAGTGCCAGAGAGTGCATTAATTTTCTCAGGCAGCACAGTGTTCAGCAGCAGGCTGAGCTCTGACGTCACATGTCTCAGGAAGACCCTTCAGAATGGGGGGTGACTTGAGATCTCATGTGAGGACTTAGGGTATTTAACCTAGGGTCTCTAGAGAAGATGGTAGTCTTCAGCATGTCATGGCTGTAGCTGGCCTGGGGAGGGAGGAGCTTAAACTTCCTATGATTAGCATTGTTCAGGGAGACACAGGCAGGCCAGAGGGTGTTCATGTGGTGAGGTCCCACAGTCGTCTTCTGTCTCATCCATCTTGTTCCGGACCCTTCTAAGGGATGAGCTGGCCCCCTTAAGAGGAAAGGGCCAGAGAAGGGAACTTGAGAGGTCCCAGCTGGTGGTCACATGTGTAGGGAGCTGACTTGATCAGAAATGCCCAGCGAAAGTGCCAATAGTCAGGAAAGGCACAGGCATGCAGAGCCCTCCACAGTCCCTCTCCATCTGAAGTGGGGTGCAAGATTTGGTATTTCAGGTGCTTTCGAGAGCAACTGTTAGTATTTTCTTGTTGAAGCTGCTGTTTAATAGGGTGCTCAGACCTATTTGCGTGTGTTCTAGAAGGTCTGGATGGATGGTGCTTCAGGAAGACCGTGTACTCCACTCATGTTCAAGTCCGGAGAGGGAAGCCCCCGGTTGTATGAGGGAACCTTCTCGTTTCAGCAGGCTGCCCGAGTTCCAGCCATCTATAACTGCGGCCGGCAGGGAGGAAGAGGGCATTTAAGAAGACTCATTTCAAGCCGGGCATAATGGTGCATGAGTTCGAGGCTGGCCTGAGCCTGGCCTATGTGGGGAGACATTGTCTCAAAACAAACAAACGACTCCTGTTAGATATCTGCTAAGGACTGTCCTTAATCGTTACCAGATAATAACTTACACTTACGTCCCACGATCTGGGATTTAACCAAATGGTGACATTTGGTGTAGGGGAGTCTTCGAGGCCAGGCTTTCATTGCAGTGGCCACAGCACAAGGAAACCAGCTGCTTCTTTAGAAGGCAATCTTGCCTCCTGGGTAGTGGCAAGATTAGGCGTATCTAATGCTACCATTGGGAAGAACTTCGGAAAGAGCCTTAGCCCTTCCGTTTGCAGAGAGGGAAGCAGACTTTGAGGAGAGGTGACCTACTTACTCATGGTCACTCAGCCGGTAGCTGACGAGGTCAGTACCAACTCTGTGACTCCACTGCCGCTCCCAGATCTGGGCTCTGAGTTCGAGGCCAGCCTGTTCCTCCCACATCCGGTTGAGACCCTGTGTGTTTTTACCCTTCAGTCCCTTTACCACGAGTTTCTTCAGTGTCTAGACTTCCAGATTCTGACATTTCAAAGCTATTTTGAGCAAAATGTGGGTTAAACTAAATTAAGCTGGTTTCTTCACGGCTCCCAACACAAGAAGGGAATCTTTACTCAGGTGACAGAGGAAAAAGGCTTGTGCCCCACCTCCACCCCTCCTCCTAAATGTTAAACTTCGGTCCCCAAGTCTTCCTCCTTCTGCAAGCTGCTTTTACATAATTGACTGTCCCTGGCTCTGGGACTTGCAGAGGATTGTAAATCTGTAATGACAGCAGCTGCCAGTTACAGGGAATGGGGAGGGTGCGGGCACATGCCCCGGAGACAGCATTTCTTTTTTTCTTTTCTTTCTTTTATTTTTTTTTTAGGTGGAGGGTATCATGTGACAAGGACCATTGTCCCTGGTTATTTTCTAGGTGTGTAGAATGGATGACTCAGTGGAGAGAAAGGGGTTTTTGGTGTGCTGTGGGCAGGTGGGGAGTGGGCACCAGGCAGGGTGAAGTGGAAAGGGAGCTTTGGCACCTAGCACACAGGCCCTGCTGGGAACAAATCAAGGGTTACCGCCTCATATAAAAGGTCTGTACCCTTGGTCCCGGGAGCCCTGGTCAGTCCCGTGATCCCCTAGACTTGAAGAAAGCAGAGTTATCAGTGCAAACTCCTGCTCAGCCTTCCTGGCCATTAGTTCTCTTGCTAGGAAGTGGCTCCTTTGCTCTGTGGCTGGTTAGGCCAGGATCCCAGGGGGTGAAAGGTGTAGACCCACTCTGGGCAGGTGTCATGAACAAGTTGAAGGCCTGGCCCTTGGTCACCTAACTGCTGGTCCTCTTTCCTCATTGGGAGAAGGACACAAGTACCCATTTGCTGGGTTTACCCTGGCGGTAAACTAGTCACCACACACACCAACCTGGCAGGGCTCTAAATGTGCTGTGTGACCTCTACAGCAGGTCATTGTGCAGATGGCAAAAGACACCAGGTTTTCTGGGGCTGAACGTGCGTACGTGTGCATGCTTTCCTGCCTGGACCTGTGGCTCTGGCTGATTGCAGGCGAGGCCTCCGGAGGAAGAGGTGGTCCCCGGTTGCTGTTGTCCTTGCTCACTAATAGTACTCAGAGGCAATTAGCAGTTGTTATGTGCTTCCATCTGCCAAGTATTGCATTAGGTTCATGTCCTCCTCCTCCTCCCTCATTTAATCATGAGCCAAGGCACCAGGTGAGCACGGATATTATCCTCTCTCCTCCTGGGTCGAGAGATGACACTCAGCGGTCTAGGAACAAGCCTGGGGGCTTGTAAGTGGTGGCAGCTGGATTCATGCCATGTCTGTCTGACCCCAGAGTCACTGCTCTCCCCAGGGTGTCTAAAGGTGGCCAAGGGAGGGAGATGAAGGGCAAAGCCCAGGAACGGATGAACTGTGGGGTGGGAGATAAGCAGCCATGTAGATGGGAGAGCCGCTCAGAGACACAGCAGATGAAGGAATTTGGTCTCCTGCACCTCACCCAGCTATGCTTGGATGAGGTTTCACAGGGCCCTGAAGAAAGCCTTGCATTCTGGTGAAGGGGATAGGGTGGTGGAAGGGGAATGATGATTGGGGCAGGGTGATTCTCCGGTGGGGTGGGGTGATACTTTTCTGGTACAAGCAGAATCTGGCATTGAGGTGGCGGGATGGGGGGGGGGGGCTCCTCTGTAGTAGAAAAGGGAAACACTGATCCTTACCAGGTTGTACCAGGGAAGTACTTATGGGGTCTCAGCCCAGGAGGAGTAGGGCAGCCACAGTGCATGGAGCTGGTCAGAGTGAGTTGTGAGCAAAGGGCACCTTTTCTCCCCTCTTATTCGAGAATGCTTGACTGCCAGTGTGTGAAGGCCTGCCAAGCACAGGAGCTGTATCAGGGCTGGCTGGGAAGCAGCTGGCTTTGGGAGCACTCCAATGCCGCCTTTTTCTCCCTGGGGCAGAGCAGAGGAGCAGATAACCTGCGGACCATTAATACGGCTATTGTGGCTGTAGTTACTGTTGTTGGGCAGGTTCGTGGGTTATGACTAGTCCGCTGGTGGATCAGCAAGGCGATTGAGGCTCTCTGCAGCTTCCTGTCAAGGAAAGGAAGGAGCCTGTTGAAAATGTTAACGGAGGGAGCAGAGGAGAAAATGGAATGTTCAGTGGCTGGAGGAAAGGGGGGCCCTACAGGGTAGGGAGAGGGCTTCCCTCCTGGCTGCCTCTGTGGGTGCTTATGAGGGTGAGGTCTTGGGGCTCCCACAGGCCTTCCATCCCTTTCTCCTTAGCAGTCTTAGCTATGGCCACACTCTCCGGTCTGGCCATTCTGATTGGTTTCCTCTCTCTGCCAGCCCTTCAAATCCTGCCTCTTGGCAAAGCCCAAGTCTTCTGTGCTCGCAGACACCTGAAGGTTCCCTGTCTTCTGTGGGGACCCTCTAACCAACCCTACCTGTGTGCTGCATCATTTGTTACCCAGCTCCCGCGTGGGGTATAATTGCTTGGCACCCTGGTTTGCAGCCTTCCCCGCCATGATGCTCGCACGTGGGCCCAGCAGCCTTTGACCTTCCCCAGCCTTTGTCCACACAGCTTGGCCTGCTTGTCTATCTCACCCCAGGGCTGCTCTTAGAACTCTCCCCGTCTTCCTGGGCCGGACTCTTCCTTGTCCCTTCCCTGGCTCCAGATCATGGAGACGTCAGTTCCCTCACAGCCCATCCTCTAGGAGGACGTGTGTTGTTCATGGGTGCTTTTTCACATGTCTGTTGGCTGTAGTCCCAGAAATCCTAGCCACTGCCATCTTCTTTGGTCCAAGAAAAAAGCTGCCTCTCCATCTCTGGTGTTTGGCTGTAGTTCCATCCTTGGAACATTCGGTTTGGATTTTTCTTTTCTTCCATCCTCACTTCCTAAATGGCCATTGGAAGTAGCTGTACAGACCCTTTTCTCTTACCTGGTCAGTCACCCAGCTGGTCCTGATACTCCTGCTGCCAATCCTGAGGTTCTGGGAAGATGAGTCTGTTGTCCATCCTGACACACCCCTGATGACCACTGTCACGTTCTAGGCCTGCAGGGAACCAACTGCCATCCTTATCAGCCCCATTAGGGATGCTCATTGTGCTGGGGTCTCCCTGGATTTCATGGCCCTTTCTGGACCTCTTAAAGCCACCAAGGACTCACTTTATGACATGCTTTCTGAGGGGTAGTGTCTGTAGGCTATGTGTGATTTGTCCTGTTTATAAGCACTCCCTAGGGCAGTTGGGGCATCCTGCCCTCCAAAGCTCTCAATCTTAAGTAGCCCAGTGAGACTGGGAAAGACAGATCCTCCACAGAGACTTCTATGTAGCCTCCTGTGAGGGAGGCCCAGTGCCAGCCCTAGCTTCTTCTTGTATGATGGATTTCGGGCAAAGTCAGTTTGTTCAGAGTATTTCCGGAGAAGATCAACTCTCTACTGTGTCAGTAAACATTGGGCCAGAGGCTTTAGTGGGTGGCTGGAAGGTGGCATGTTTAGTATCAGGTGGCCCTTGGTTGGATGACCTCAGGGACTGTCTGGATTAATATAAAGGAAGCCAGGGTTTGTGGGAGGTTCAGATTCCTATGGTGTCAGCGATGGATGCTGTGCCACGGGGGCCAGTAGCACTTCCGCTGCCTGGCAGGCGCTGCTGGCCCAGGGTGGTTGATCTGGGGGTGAGAGTCCCTGTCCAGGGCAGTTATTTCCTGACTGTTCTGAGGGTGGGAAGCAGAACAGCAAGTCATTGTGTTTCTCCAACACACTGTCAAGTTGTTTGCTCACTTGTTGCTGTACGCACTGAGCCATGGACTTGCAGTGTTCAGTGCATAAGCCTCTTTGGAGCCGTGGCATGACACAATTCTGAAGGAGTGTTCTCCTGAGCTTTGAAGATGGTCTGCACAAAGCAGTGGGTCCTCAGGCGTGGTGAGCAGCTCTGGCAAGGAAAGAAAATCCCTGACTCCTGGAAGGTTTTACTCTGGGGAGAAGGAACCCCGATTCCGGTGGCAGATTCCATTGAAAATCACTAGGGTATGGGTGCATTTCTCTCTTCCCTCTGTTGAGCTGGCAGTGAGTGTTAGATGTTAGGCTAACGGATGCTCTTAGAGTGTTTTGAGATTTGTAAAGCATATCCGAGAAGTTATCCCATCTGCCAGAGCAGTGCCCCCAGGGAGGCATTATCATCCCCGTGGCACAAGTGATTGCTGAGCCTCTGAAAGGGTGAATGCTGTTGCTGGGCATCTTAGCTTTTGAGGGGCAAAGCATAGACACAGCTCAAGACATTGGGTTACAAAGAGGAGATGTCGTGACTGGTGTGGGACACATCAGAAATTTAGATTACTTGTTCGCATGTTTCTGGAAGATATTCAAACTGCTCTCAGTGTGGAAGAGGCTAGCACATGGTCTCCAGTTGCCTCTGTGTCTATGGCTTTGCTCTATGACCTCTGTCCTTTGAAGCATGCTTTGAAGCATGCTATCTTAGTGTTCTGTTGCTGTGAATAGACACCATGGCCATGGCAACTCTTATAAAGGAACACATTTAATTGGGGCTGGCTTATAGTTCAGAAGTTTTAGTCCATTATTGTCATGGCGGGAAGCATGGCAGCATGCAGCAGACATGGTGCTGGAGAGGTAGCTGAGAGTTCTACATCCAGATAGGCAGGCAGCAGGAAGAGAGTGAGACACTGGGTCTAGTTTGAGCTTCTGCACCTCAAAGCTCGCCCGCCCGCAGTGACACACTTCCTCCAGCAAGGCCACACCCACTCCAACAAGACCACAGCTCCTATTCCCTGTCAAGTAGTGCCATTCCCTAATGACCAAGCATTTAAACATATAAGCCTCTGGGGGCCATTCCTATTCAAACCACCACACCTGCTGACAGGGCCCTGGGCCCACTCCTTACCATCCACATCAACTCCTCTTGCCTCTCGGGTGCTGGGTCCTTTGTTTCCTTGGTTCTGTGACATTCATTCTTCATGTATTTTTATTTTTTGTCTTGGAAGAGCATGGGTTCCCATGACTTTCTGAGAAAGAGTGTGTTGGTGGTACACTTCGCACATCTGAGATATCTTCAGCTGGTGTGAATAACTCTTCCCTGATTGACAGGTAGCGTGGCTGGGTGTACAGTGACGCGCTTCTGTGACCTCTGAAGGCAGTGCTCTCCTGTCTGTGCAGTGAGCGGCCTTCTGCCTCTGGTCTGTCATGGGTGAACTGCAGGTCATAGGCTCTCCTTTTGTCAGCATTATTCAGGAAGTAATCAGTTGCTGGCCTGGGGGATCTGTTTTGCGATTCCTCCTTTCTCCTGTTTCTCCCCCCACACTCCACTCTGCTTTTAGTCCACTCTTCATCATTCCCGCAGAGGCACCTGGCTCCTCAGGTTCCCAGGAGCTTAGGGATACTTGGCTTGTTTCTATTGGCCAGGTCTCTGCGATTGTTTGGCTGAGTGAGAAAAGCTTTGCCTCGCACCCATCCATTCCATCCTGGGTGTGAGAGAGGATGCTTCCCTGGGGCTCTGAGTATCAGTGCTTCTAGGTGAAATGGAGTTTTCAGACTGTCACGTGTGCCCTTACATGCAAACATCAGTCTCTCAGAGAGTTCTTGTTGATGGGTGACAGTATATTATGTATGTATATGTTCCAAACAATCTCACCAGAGTACATGGAGGGCACAGGTGAGAAGGGGCCTGCAGAGGGCCGAGAGGGATCTCTGGAGGTCAAGTGGTAGGTGTGATGCTCTGGGAGGGGTCGCTTGGCTTCGTCCTCCAGCAAGAACATGTGTTTGGGGTGGATCATCTATGGGTACCGTGAGCGGGCCAGAAGCTGGACTTATGGGTCTTGGCTGTTTGGTCTCTAGGTGGCCCTGCCAGCTTGGCTGTCCTCCACAAAGGTCTCTTCACTCATTGAGAGAGTCTCCGACCCTAAGGACTTGAAGAAACTTCTCAGGACTCGCAATAATGTGCTGGTGCTTTACTCAAAATCTGGTGAGTGGCCCCTCCAGACCTTGGGGTCATCTATCAGGGTGAGGTGGGATGGGGAGGGAGAGGACCAGAGGGGCATTAGTATTCTTAGCTTTCTTTGGAGGCTACATAGGGTACTGGGTTACTGTTGCAGCCTGGGGGTCATTCCAGTTCCTTCTTATGAGCAAAAAAGGTTCTGGAACCCCTACCTAGGCCAACAGAGAAGAACATGTGAGTCCTGGATGGACACCCTGGCTCCCCGCCAGTCACAGTCCTGGCCCTGCCAGCTCCTTCATGGGAGCTACAGATTAACTCCCAGGCTGGCCTGTTGCCAGCTGAACTGGTCCCAGGCCTGTGGACATTTACCTGAGCTGGTAGTCCTGGCCTTGTCTGACCCCCGGTGTCCTGCTGTGAGGTGAGATTGGAGACTGAGTTTGGAGCGGATGCCTAAGTTCAGGCCCAGAAACCTCTGTGGATGGGAGCAGCCACCCGCCCCTCCTCTGACCTTGGGCTGGTAAGGGTACAATGGACAGTTTGCTTGGCTCTTGGCAGTGACTTTGGGGAAGGGCAAGTGGCTGGCTGTCAGTGTGGTTCCAGCAGCGTTAAGTGGTTTTGCTGCTCCTGAGGATGCCAAGTTTTCTGTGTCCTGGAGAAGCAGCAGCTAGTGGCCGAGACAGTTCTGGGCACAGATCCCCTTGGCAGCTCATCCTCTCCACTCATTGGCACTCCGGGCTGATGGATGATTTGGCCGGGTGTCCCTCTCGAAGGCTATGCCCTCTGAGCACTCACGACATATGGCTGCTCTCGCCACTTGCTGCTTCTGAGGGTCTGGATGCACTTTCACCGAGTTTCCTGTTGGGAGCCCAGTGTGTGAGCCTGCTTTTCTGTGAGTAGGGAAACTGAGGCCAAGGGAAACTGTTTCTCTTGAGGTTTGGGTTAGGGGTAACCCCCTTGTAAACTCCTGGGTCCAGGCTGGTTCTTCTCTGGGACAGGTCTTGTGACTGGGACCGTTTACAAGGTTGTCTCATTTACTCCTTTGCCACAGGGGAGACAGTGCAGACTGTCAGGTGGTATCCCACTTATTTTTATTTTTATTTTTGATTTTTCAAGGCACGGTTTTCTGTGTAGCAGCTCTGGCTGTTACACCAGGCTGACCTCCAACTCACACAGATCATCCACCTGTGTCTGCCTCCCGAGTGCTGGTTAATTGATTAAAGATGTGCGCCACTACCACCCATTTATAAATGAGGTCATCAGAGATAAGAGGACATGACCGTTGAGGCCAGCCACTCCTGGTGGCCGAGCTGGTCCCATCTGTCATCTCTGCATCTCACTTCTTCAGATGGGAGGATGGGACAAGGTGGGTTAACTCTGCAATGTTGGGGCTTCGGAGCCAGCATGGGTCTGAGACGGAAGTCTTACGGAGTTGGAGAGTGGAAAGTTGGGGTCGGTGAGATCTGCCATGGAGGCAGGACTTAACCATTGCTTTGCCCCTTACCTGGCTCTACCTTTGTTCAGTTCATCGGAAGTACAGCCCCTGTGCTGCCTCAGCGTGCTGGGGGCAGGGTCTGGGCAATGACTTCACCTCCTGCATCTTGCTGATGCTTACTGCTCCAGACTCTGGCCTCCAGTGGCTTTCCTGAGCGCTTAGAAACTGGATTTCTTTCCCTCCTCCCGTCCTTCCAAGCAGCTTTCCTCTCATCTGGGGTACTGTATATTGTTCCCCTCTACCTATACCCCCTCCCAGCCCCAGTGGTGTGCACAGTGGAACAATGGCTTCCCTGCTTCAGTGGTTTGCTGCCTCCTGCTACCCTGGCAGGGTTTCCTGGGAATGCCTCCTCTGAACGACTCTGAGCATGTTTCTTAAGCGATGCTTTTTGTTCGCATCTGTGAAAGGCTTCAGCACGCTTTGTGTTCACAAACAGCTCCCATTTCCACCCTGGAAGAGGGGCTCCTCAGAGGCACATAATTCAGATATCATTTCTGCTTGGCTTTGGGTTTATCATGGCGTTTAGGGCAGGAGAAGGCAGCAGATTGCTCTTCACCAGGATCTGCCCAATGGGCCCTTTGAGGAACTCACATTCATTGGATCATAAGGAGGTGGTAACTAAGAGTCTGCCAGGTGCAGTTATCAAACACCAGCCGTAAACACCCTGCAGTAGACCGTTAGAGACTGGCAGAGTTGAAATCCTGATCCAGAAGTTTGTCCACAGGACCGTGCTGTCCAACAGTAGTTACCCAGAAGTTCTGTTCAGATACCCGGGAATTGACACCCAGACCCACCCTGCCCATGGTCCGGAGCCCTTGGACATAAATATTGAATCTTTCATTCTTTTACAGAGGTGGCAGCCGAAAGTTATCTCAAGCTACTGTCCACTGTGGCCCAGGCAGTGAAAGGACAAGGCACCATCTGCTGGGTGGACTGTGGGTATGTACTGGGGACCCAGGTCACACTGGCTGGGGGCTCTGGTGGCTGGGGCAGAAGAGAGAGTATGATGGAGAGGTCCTTGAGGTGACATGGGGTCACTTCTGCCTTACAGAGGGAAGGTTTGGCTCCCTGCCTCTGTCTTCCCATCCTCTACCCCCCACCCCCTTTTCTTATTTTCCTGGAGCTTTCTCTTATGTCCTTGTATATTACTTTATTTATCTTCTCAGAGGGTGGTAGGGCAGAGGGAGTCTTCCCTATGGGAGTGGGAAGCCTTGATTCCAGGCACAGGTGATTTTTCAGGGCCACCCATTTGGCTTGTGATGGGTCTGCAGCAACAGACGTGAGCCATGAGCTTTACCTCCAACCCAGGCCCTTGTCACTCCTACAGCACAGTGTAGTCCGCTGGCCACCAGACTAGACTACCTGGGCCTGAGGCTGGCTCAGGGCTGTGCGGGTTAAGTGAGTTTGTGGGCCCTACGTCTGAGTAACCCTCTTCCTATTCTATCTGAGTCCTAACTGACTGACGGAAGTGGAGTGGAGTGTCGGTACACGCTGATTTGTAAGCTGCAGAGGGGAGAGAGAATAATAGTAGCATGGGAGAGTCATGTATTGAGGTGTGTGCATGGATGCATGTGTCTAGTCTCATGCCTCTAGATTCATGCCGACACTGGCTGAGCAGAAAAGACTGTTCCCTGGGTGGCTCCTGAGGTCTTGGCCATGGGTTAACTGTGGTTTGTAGTTGGGTTGACAGCATTCCTATCTTTCGGGTGTTTCTGTCACCTCCATTTTACCAGCAACGCTCTATGTAACTGGGCAACTGACAAAACCTATTTGAGGAGACAGGACCCTTTGGAATTTCCGTATCTGAAGATGACAGCGGTTGTGCCAACTGATGGAGCCTTATTGTAGGGCGTCCTCAAGAGGAGCACGGGTGCCAGGGGTGAGCAGAAGAGCTTCGACGGAGTGGCTCTTCCCTCCAGGTTTATCCATCCGCTAGTACCAAGCACTTGCTGTGTGCTTTGAGGGTTCGCAGATGAGTGATGGTGCCTTCCAGGAGCTCGGTGTGTGAGGAAGAAGCAGACACACATGCCAGGGTGGATGCTGCCCAGTGAGGAGTCCTCTAAACAGGCTCCATGTCCAAGAGGCAGTCAGTCGGTATACACTGCCTGGAAAGGCCAAGAAAACCTGTGCAGAGGCAGTAAAGTTCCGGGGGTGGGGGGGCGAACACCTGAGATGACCGTGCACTCCTAGTGCCCTGGCCTTTCCTGCCTGAGCTCCCTGCAGCGTGGCTCCCAAGCCCTGCCCAGATGGAAGAGCATCCTGCTTTCAGAGAGGCTATGGAACCTCCAGAGCAGGATACCCGAGCTGGTGGGGCCAGGGGTCAGTGGGTAAAGGGAGATTAGATTAGAGATTAGGACTAAATTGCAGTCTCAGTGTCTGGGGTTAGCGCCAGTGGGAGAATCTTGCGAATTTAATATGCTAGAATTAAACTCTAGGTGGAGGTAGGTCAGAACTCTGAAGAGGCACCTTGTTCAGGAGGCAGGACTGCTCCAATAGCACCTCTTGGTTTATCAGATTTATCCTTGTAAGAGGAAGTACAATCTCAAACGTTAAAGAGCTTTAAAGTACTTTAGCCAAGTAGGTGGATTATGGCAAAGCCCGGATATTTGGGTTTGGGTTTAGGATTAGAGGCAAAATACTGCTGACTGACTTTTCCCAAAGCGGCCCACGGGACAGCACTTGGCTTCTGATCCCTGTAAGCCATCCTGAGTGGTGGGTCTCAGGGACTATTGTTAGACAAGGAGATCCCAAGAGATGAGCTGGCTTCCGCTCTTCTGCCTACTCATTCCTCTTCCTAGTCTTTGGAACGTAGCCTGTGAATCCTAAAGGCGCTCACCATGTGAACCTCATGGATTCCAGAAGTCAGCTTTGTCCCACATGCAACCTGTGTGTGTCCATGAGTTTGGGGATGAGACCCCCATGTTGTTGGCCTAGTGTTTGGGGATGGCTTGCTGGTACTGTCTGCTGAGGAGGGAGGAGTGGCCTGGAGTCAGTGTTGTTCTTTTTCACCTGCTGTTAGGAAGCAACACACGGTCAGCTGCCACCACACAGTAAGTTCTGCTGAGGTTCCCACCTCAGTCTCTCCAGCTGGACTTCCTGCCTTGCCATCGATGAAGCGGCCACAGTGGAGATGCTGTGGCTTCATTGGGGTAACCAGGAGGGTCAGCAATGACCAGGCCACTGAGCTTTTCCTCTTTAAAGGGAAAGTGAAGGGAACAGGGAACCTCAGGGCAAGAAAAGATGCTACTTGTAGTGTCGGGACATGTAGGTGTGTGGAGTGATAGACGTAGTCTAGGACTTAGGAGGAGTCCTGGCTGGAGGATCAGGCACTCCATTTCCTAGCCCTGTGAATTGAAGGAAGTCATTTAACCTAAGTCTGTTTCCTCATCTGCAAAATGTGAAAAAGCGACATATTCTGCCTTTGTCCAGTTTCTGTGGTGAAGAGGAGATAAATGAAAGTTCTAGAATTGAAACCACAGTTGAAATGTGAGGTGCTATTCTGTTACCATCATTTTTCACCTAGCTGGACGTAGGGGTGACAGTCCCTTGGCTCTGGGGAAGGACCCTCTGCAGAGTGTACTGGGCTTGGGGGTCCGCCTCAGTCCATAGCATGCTCTGCTCGCTCTTCAGAAGTGTGAAGTGATCTCAGCCGGGAGGCACACGCCTGCAATCCCAAGACTCGGGAGGCTGAGAGAGGAGGAGTGTGAATTGGAGGCCAGCCATGGAGTGCAGTGGATTTAGTACAGCTCCAGGGGCAGGGGACCTGGCTTTGCGTTCGTACTGTGGAACCTTTGGCTGATCACCCCCCTCTTTCTGGACCACAGTGTGAAATGTGTGCAATGCGCAGCAGGGCCTTCCAAATTGCTCTCGTCCCTAAGTGATCTGGTCCAGAAAATTTCCAAAGCTGCCAGCTTGGTGTGCTTAACTGTCTGCTAGGCATGTGACCTCCAGTTCTAGAGTCCTGTTTGTGGGGCCTCCTCCCGTCTGGCATCCCCTCTCCTCCCTGACATGCTGAGGTCCTGTCCTCTGTCTCCCCCACTCCACTTTCTCTTCCTTTGCTGTTTACTCCCAGAGAGGAGCCGAGTCCTTGCTCTTCCCGTTCATTGGGCCTCTTTTCGCCTTTCCTCTTCCAAAGATGTCTCTAAGTTTTACTTGGTATCGGGGACTTTGGGGGTCCAGCCCCTCGATAGTCCCTTCCCAGGGTCCGGGAAGAATCTACAACCAGCTGATAATTAATCTTTGATGAAAAGAAATCAGTCTATGTACATGAAATTCCTTAGTCCATACACTTTATTATTCTGTGTCTGTTCTCTCTCTACAAGCTTATACTCTACTCTCATTTTTAGCTCCTTTCTTGCCCAATATCTCTTTACATTTATCTACTGTCCCCTCCAGGTTCTGTCTTAATTCCTTCATCTAGCTCTGCCCCTTCTAGGTTCTCATCCTTCTAGTTCTTTCCCATCTCAGCTCCTCTCCCATCTCCTTCTCTCTCATCTGGCTCTTCCTCATCTTGTTCTTCTCCATCTGGCTCTTCCTCATCTTCCATCTCGTTCCTCTAGTCCTCTCTTCTAGCCCTTCAATCTAGTTCTTCCCCATCTCAGTTTGTTCCTCTCAAGTTCTTACTCATCTAGTTCTTTCATTCTCTTTTCTCTTCTCCATCCCCTCGTGCCCTGGGAGTCCCGGTATATATACACTTACAAGCAGTGTTCCCTTGGCAGTACAAAGCCAGGCTTCCAGGGTCAAACGGAGGGGTGATAAGAATCACATAGAGGGGCAGTGATTGTTAATTATCATTTGCAACCCAAAAGGGAAGTGACTAATGGGGAAACGAATTAACTAAAGGCTAAATTCAGGTAATATCTAAGAAGAGGGATCTTTATGTGCTCAACTATAGTCTTAAACGTGATTGGTAGAAAATGTTAAGAATCTATAAGTTGCTAGGTCAATGGGAGATTATAAAACTGCCTTCTTTTTTCCTGTGGCTCCTATCTGCTGTTTTTCTGCAGGGTGGGGGAAAGTGTGCTCAGTTGCTAGGCAACCTGTGTACAGCTAGATGCCTCTGGTGATAGTTAAAGGGAGATCTGGAACTAGAGGTAAGATTTGGGAAAGGAGGAAGTTAAGCTTAATTGGCATATCCGCCAGGCCTTCTCACAGGTAGTCTGGACACTTAAGTCTGTTCTTAGAGAGTACAGAGGTATCTCTGATAACATACTCTCCTCCATCTGGGGATGGACCTGGCCGGATGCTGCCAATGATGATAATTATAGGGAGGCTTGAACTGGGGTTCTGGCTGAGTATAGCTGTTAGCACAGAAGGTTATCTAAATATTCCTAGAAGTGGTTGGGTAAGGAGTTAGAGGTCTATAAAGTTAGTAAGGCTGTAAGAAAGGAGGGTCCGAGCTAAATTGTGTAAAGCTATTACTTCATGTCCACCCGACCTAGGCGGTGTCTTCTTGTGGAATTTACCTTAACTCAGGAGACTTGCATGTGGGCTGTTATTACTGCTAGTCCTTGAAAATGGCTAAGGGAGATATCTGATTCCAGAGGAAGCCTTTCCTGAGGCTGTTCTCAAAATACCTTGAATGTATATGTCCAGAGAGTGATCAGTCCACACTGTTAGCCCTTCTTAGGGAAAAATCAATTGGGAAAACTATGAAGGCACACATGATTTTCATAACAGAAGAGAGCTGATATATAACAAGCCAAGTAACACCAAAAGCTCCTTGGAATTTGGCTTCCTCTGGAGGAAATCCTTGATCCCTCCAGGTAGTGACTTTGCCATACCCTCTAGGTAGTGACTTTGCCATAACCAGCTGAGTTCTTAGGATCTATTCCTGCGGCCCACAGCAGCTTGGGTTTCTGGCTCTTTCCCTGTCTTTTCCACATGCACCCCGGCTGATGCTCATGTCCATCTACTCACTTTTTCCCTGGTCCCTGCCTATCACTTGAGCCCATGGATTCTGTCTGTGGATGTGCAGTTCGCCTCTCACCCACTCCCTCCCAGCTCTGCCCTCCACAGTGGCTTGGTGGGCTGGGAGCAGCTGTGCACCGGGTCACAGGTGAGGGCATTGGTAGCTCCCTGGTGTGGCACTGGGATGGGGTCTTGTGTGGTGCTGCCATCTGGGAGGTTGAAGTGGAACCAGCAGCAGACACTAGGCCTGGGACACTAGTTCTGTGGGCAGACCCCCACCCCTCGGCGGCTGCCTGCCTGCTTTCCCTGGAGTGCAAGGCCACTGCCCAACCACATTTCCTTCTTCCCCTTTCCCATCTGCTTGCCTTCCCTGAAGCGGGATTGACTCTCCAGATGCAGGATTAGCGGCCTGCCAGGGCAGGTGTAATGTATTTAGAAGTCTCATGTTTTCTTCTAAGAATTCATTTGAATTTTGCATTTCCTCCTTCTTGCCTAAGTAAGGCAAATGTTACTTCCCATGGGAGAAAATAGACTCCCATAAGAAGTGCCATGCCTGTTCTGTGGCTTTAGATATCTTTTGGCATATGGCATGCCTTGGGGAATAAGTTCCAACTGAGGAGCAGAGCCTTAGACCAGTGGTTCTCAACCTTCCTAAGGCTGCGACCCTTTAGTACGATTCCTCATGCTGTAGTGGTGACCCCCCCCAACCATACAATTATTGTCACTGCTACTTCATAACTGTAGTTTGGCTACTGTTATGAATTGTAATGTGAATATCTGATATGTGACCCCTGTGAAAGGGTCATTCGACCCTCAAAGAGGTCGTGACCCCAGGTTGAGAAATGCTTGCCTTAGATGGACACTGGTCTGGACAGGTAGGTGGAGAAGGGGCCTGTGCCACCTGAGAGGAGAAGCCACACTCCTCAGCCCAGGTTCTTGCTGCAGTATCTAACTCATCATACTTCACTGCCTACTTCTGGAGGGAGGCACCAAGGAGACTAGCCAACCAGGGATTGTTCTTGTAGCATCCTTTCAGGGGTTTAAGGTCCAGTTGCTCCAGCACTGCTCTCCAGCTGTCCCCTCATGGTACCCTCCAGCCACAGCTTGTCCTTGATTGGCACCAAGCAGTCCCTCTCATCTTATCCTGCCTTTTGCAGCTCAGGCTTCATTGGAGGTCCTACCTGCTGCTGGTGGTGGAGCAGATCTAGAACCAGCATGCCAGCTGACGGATAAGCCGTCTCCTAGGCGACAGGCTCAGGCCCAGTGAGCCTCCAGCACCTTCTCTCTTTTGTCTTCCTCTCATGCCACCTGCCCCTCCTGGGTCTGACTCCTCAGAGTTTGAGCTATCTAAGCAACACAGCACCCCGTACCCGAAGCAGCCATCCTGGACTGGAAACCCCTCCCCACTTGTACATGGCTCTTGGGGTGTGGGGTATGGGATGAGGGAGGGCATGTGCAGAGGCCTCCGTGATCTTTCCCTTCTCATTCTTTGTAGTGAAGGTGGAGAGCCAAATAAAATAGAGAGGGGATGGTGTGTGGCCTTGACACCTCCCTGCAGACTGGTGTCTGGTGCCTGCCAGCAGAGGAGAGCCTGGCTCTCTGGGACTTGTGGCAAAGCTCATTTCTCTGCCTTTGTCTCCTTTTCCCCTAGAGCCTCAGTCACGACTGCAGGAGGGAGGGAGGGAGGGAGGGAGGCAGCGGATCAATTAATTGTTCTTAATCTCTCAACTCAGATCCTTTTAAGTCCCGAGCATGGGTAATTTTCTTCCCTTCCTGAACTCTTAACGACTTGTACTGTCTGAGCTGCACAATTAGTACCCGCTCACGTGCATGCTTAGACACTCTTAAGAGACAGGGCTTGCTGGGGAGAGGGCAGAGAGCTGAGGGAGCCCCCCTCGGGATTTGTCCCTTGGCAGGATTCCTGGTGCCCAGGAAGCCAGAAGTTCAGGGCCTTCGTCCTAGCAGTTCCAAGACAGCATCTCACATTCATCTCTCATTCCGTTAAGTCACCTGTCCAGTCAAGTTATTGTTTGAATGTCACTGTGTGCCAGCTGCTCTGGTGACCCCAAGGAGCAGCTGTGAAGAAAGGCAAGGCCTTGCCTTCAGGGGACAAGGCTTTCTGATGGGGAGCAGGTAGAGACAAGTGGAGAGAGGCAGTGGGAGAAGGGAGGCTGGGAGTGCTTTGACAGGAAGGGAGCCCCCTCTTGTTCCGTATCTCTGACGGAGTACGTGGCAGGCAGGGGAGAGGAGAGAACCTATGGGCATATAGTCATATAGCCTGAGGAAGAGGGTTATATAGTCTGCAGCAACGAATCCTGGGGTAGAGATGGGCAAATTACTTCCCTGCACACTGAGCTAGGCCTCAGGACCACCCCAAGGAGGAGACTGGGTGCTCGTATGTTTCCGGTTCCATCACCCACGTTGCTTGGTGTGACGTTTTGCTGCTGAGCGGGATCTGAGGTTCATCTCTGGGACTCTTCCATGGCCTAGGTTTTGATTGCCAGGCTGGGACTGGGGGCTGGGGAGGTCACATGACAGCCACAGCTAAGTTCCTGCACTGTTCGTTGTTACACTTGGTGACGGGAAGGCCATCAAAGAAATGCTTGAACAGAGCAGAGCACAGCTGGGTGGATGAAGGAAGTGCCGGGGATGGCCTGAGCCCAGCCCTGCTCCAGGGACTTAGCTCAGGACAGGGAAGGGTGCCTCATTGGCTGCTGTTTGGCACACAGGCCTGGTCGGTTCAACTTCACAATAGACTCCCCAAAGGTTGGGGTAAACCCAGACCAAGACAGCTGCTGTCAGAAGACTGTGTGTGTGCTGTGTTCTAGGCTTGAGGCTAGATGCTGTGTGTTGCCTTCTGATGCTTTCTATCATCCCGTCCAGCTCACCTCTTTGTCCCCAACTCAGCTCATTCCTCCTAACACTCTGTTCCAAATCCTTTGCCATCTTAGGTCTCCTGTGATGTCACTATCTGCCCTTCCATGTGCATTCCTCGTGTGGTTCTTGACTCCCCACTCTTCACTACAGTCGGTTGTTTTTACTCTTTGGCTCTTTTTATTCTTTTGGGGGCCCACCACTTGAATAAATCACACATGGAGGCTTATTATTACTTATAAATGCCCGGCCTTAGCTTGGCTTGTTTCTAGCCAGTGTTTCTTAAATTATCCCATCTACCTTTTGCCTCTGGGTTTTTTCCTTCTCTTACTTCTGTAATCTTACTTTCACTCTTACTCCGTGGCTGGCTGGGTGGCTGGGTGGCTGGCCCCTAGCATCCTCCTCTCCTTGTAATCTTGCTCTTTCTTCTTTGATCTCCCCTCCCAGATTTCTCCCCCTATTTATCCTCTTTGCCTGCCAACCCCGCCTGTCTTTTCTCCTGCCTTGCTATTGGCTGTTCAGCGCTTTATTAGGCCATCAGGTGTTTTAGACAGGCAAAGTAACACAGCTTCACAGAGTTAAATGAATGCAACACATCTTTGCATCATTGAACAAATGTTCCACAGCATAAACAAATGTAACACATCTTCAATTAATATTCCCAGTCCAGCGACTGGAAGAGGTAATGGCCACAAAGGTGGCCGAACATCTGGGACTATAGAGAGAGGGAAGCTGGAGGCCTGGGTGAGGAGGGCATGGTATTATCTCCATCCAGCTGTACCCCTCTTCATCCACATAAGTTTTCTTTCTTTCTCTTTTTTTTTAGGGGGCGGGGATTTCAAGATGGTTCTTCTGTGTAGCCCTGGCTGTCCTGCAACTCACTCTGTAGACCAGGCTGGCCCCGAACTCAGAGATCCTGCCTCTGCCTCCTGAGTGCTGGGATTAAAGGCATGTGCCACCACCACCACCACCCGACCACCAGCCAGACATGTTTTCTTAACCTGAAAATCTCTCTCTTACATTGGTGCCTGCAATTTTGTTTGTCTGCTGACGGTGTTGCTTGGAGAACCGAGCTGGGTGGCTGGATGAGCCCATCTGTTCTGGGGCTCCTGCCCAGCTGTGTGAAGCTGGAGCCTCTACGTGGAAGTGAGGTGTGCAGACAGCTGGGAGAGGAAGTGACTTCCCACAGGGGCCTGCCATACCTGGCAGAACAGTTTCCCTGGAGACTGCTGCTGTGTGGCCAGGTATCCAGTGGCTGTCTGATGGCGAGAATGTTCTCATTGATCCCATTCAGACCTGGAGACGAGCCCGTTAGACACACCAGGGTGCTGGGTTGATGGGACAGCAGGCTGCCTTTGGCTAGTTCCTGGGGGATTTTGAGAGTGCAGAGAGGATAGTGAGAACAGGGGCCTCTAAGGGACTGAGACAGAGAGACAAGAGGAAGGACCTGTGCAGGTCAGTGCTCTCACTTGGTAGGTCCCATGCTCCGGTACAGTAGTTCTCAACCTGTGGGTCATGACCCATTTGATGTTGAATGACCCTTTCACAGGGGTTACACATCAGCTATCCTGCATATCCAATATTTACATTATGATTCAAAGCCGTAGTACAATTACAGTTATGAAGTAGCAATGGAAATAATCTTATGGTTGGGGGTTCACCACAACATGAAGTTTATTAAAGGGACCTAGTATTAGGAAGTTTGAGAACCACTGTTCCAGCACATAGCAGGTGCCCAGAAGTAGGACACATTTGCTCAAATACCTAAGAGTTGTTGTAGTGGGTCTGGGCTGGGGCTTTTTCACTTCTAATGAGTTCCTGGGTGTTGCTGGTCTAAGCAGCACACTTAGAGATTTTATTGGCCCCTGTGGAAGGATATCATAGTTAGATCAGATCCTGCATGGGTACTTTCTGAACAGCAATGGGGTACCCGACAGGCAGCCTGTGCCAAGAGGATTCCCAGTATATTCTCAGACAAGGGAGAGGTTCCTCTAACCAAAGTGCTGCTCTTCTTCCTGGCTTTTAACAGATTCCAGCACGGCTCCAGCATGGCAGGACATTTTCTTTTCCCAGACAGATGGCCTGTAGCAGGTGGCACATGTTCAGAGCCTCAAAACCAAAATCTTGCTCTAGCGCCACTTCCACAGATCCTGAAGCAGAAGGCCAGACTGTTTTAAACTTCCCCAGGTGACAGACCATGTTGCAGGGTGTTCACTCCCCCCCTCCTCCCTGCCCCTGTAGTCGTGAACTCTTGGGCCCAAGCAATTCTCCTGCTTCAGCTTCCTGAGCAACTGGAACTATGGTGCCTAGCTTCAGGTTTATGTTTATTACTCTAATGAGCTCCCTGTCTCACTCTCCCAGCGCTTCCCCTGACTGGACTCATCCCTGAGGTCTCTTCAGGCCGCACATCTTCTATCCGCTTGTCGTCCCGTCCCGTCCCCCCCGCTCCTCCCTGGACCACCACAGACTATACACCCTGCCTGTTACTCCCCAGGTCCCCGAGATCCACTGTTGTCTTCATCTGCCCCTGAGAATTCCAGGTCACCTGCCTTGTTTCTCAGGCCTCCAGCAGATTCTGCTGTCAACACCCATGCGGCGACTCCAGGTAACAAATGGTTCCCGACATTTCTGTCTTTCAGTGACGCAGAGAGTAGAAAATTGTGCAAGAAGATGAAAGTTGACCTGAGCCCAAAGGACAAGAAGATTGAATTATTCCATTACCAGTAAGCAACCCTGGGCATTTCCAATTTCAGAATAAGTGCTGAGAGCTTTTCTTGGTAGTCTCAATAAACACCAGATTTTAGTTAGATTTGGCTTATTTCAGAATGATTTTCCCCCCTGTATTTATTAGAAAGAAAGACAGGAGGAGAGAGAGAGAGAGAGAGACAGACAGACAGACACACACACACACACACACACACACACACACACACACACACACTCACAGAGTTCTGAACAGTGTCTGGTAGCTGAAACATATTAAAGTTAACACCTTTTTCTTATTTGACAGGGATGGTGCATTTCACATGGAATATGACCGAGCCGTGACCCTGAAGGTGAATTTCCCTCCCTCCCTCCCTCCCTCCCTCCCAGCGGAGTGGGGTCTGAATGGACACCAGAAGCTTGGCAGGTCTCCCTGAAGGGAGAAAGGGCAGGTTGCGCAAGGTCTTCCTGACCACCTGAGGGTTCTTATCATTGATGTTGATGTCAGCAGAGGATCCGGCCAAGTTTATAGCTGTTGACACAAGGGACCTGGGCCTTGTCAGTGTATGCCTAGGAGTCATCTAGTCGGGCAGGTGATGTTGTGACCCTCCTCTCCAGGGATCAGGGTCTCCTTTTGCTCTGGCTTCAGAACTGGCTCCTCATCTGTGAGGGTACCCACAGCGGCTGTCCATAGTCTGAAGGGCATGGGCTGCCTGGTGTTTGGGTAAGCATGGTAAGCGTGGGGGCAGATTGGCAGCTTCAAGCTGATGTGGCTTGTTCCAGGTGGGATATGGATGTCATCACATGTCCCTGCTACAGTCCCATCTATGAGTAGGTGGGAAGCCTACATAAAGATAAGTGTGGTCCCGAGCCTGCAGGGGCCAGCTGGCTTTCACGGAGGAGCCTCCTTTCCGCTGCCCTCAGTGCTCCTTCGACTTCAGCATCTTCTGCCTCGTACCATCACACTACTTCTGGTCCAAGGTCATCACCTGCCTCGGCTGGGGCTGTGTATTTCATTCGGTCCTAACCTGAGCTGAACCCGGGCATGGTTCTTCTCTGAGCCCCTGTATCTCCCCCAGCCCCATTCATTTGCTTTTACCACACAGGGGATTGAACCTAGGGCCTCTTGCCTGCTAGGCAGGCGCTCTACCACTGTGCTCCACCCTCTGCCCTGTCTCTTTCTCCATGTCATCTCTTTCCAGTTGTTCCGATCTGTTCACCTGTCTGTATGGCTGTCAGTGCTCAGCTCCCTCTGCCCTTCTCACAGGTCATTTCTTAGTTATCCAAATGTGTTTAAGTTGTGACAGCTGTACCCGCTGTGGCAGTGATTCTCGACCTTCCTAATGTTACAACCCTTAATACAGTTCCTCATGTTGTGGTGACCCCCACCATAAAACTATTGTTGTTGTTACTTTGTAACTGTAATTTTGCTACTGTTATGTGTATGTAATGTAAATACCTGATATGCAGGATATCTGATATGTGACCCCCAAAGGGATTTCGACCCACGGGTTCCGCTTTATGGCTCTCTGCCTGATTCTGTACTCTTAACACCCATGTAGACACTTGGAGATTTATTTCCAGCTAGAGTTGCTTGGCCCTCTGTATTCTGTGTTGTGACATCAACTAATGTCCTTGGCGAGAGTACACTTGTTCCCCAGGAGCAAAATGTGATTGGGAAGCAGGATGGGTGAATTGCTCACACATTGATAAAAGAAAGACTGGTTTGTGATTGGACCTCCAGAAAGGCTGCCCTGGAGTCATGGAGCCGGAATGGTGCTGCCCAGAACTCTATCAGGGAAGTGGCCAGAAGCCCAGGGACAGGCTTGCCACAGAGTATCTGGTGAAGGGAGCGGAGTGGCCTCTGTTGCACTCCTGTGTGTAGCGGGTATCTCTTTCTGCATCCAACAATGGGTTAGAGAAGGAGGCTGAGCAGTGGGCAGGATCGGAGGGCTTTGGTTTCAGAATGGGCAGCCACAGCCGTAGGATCTCCAAACCCATAGGGTCAAGAGAGACCAGGGCAGAGGAAGGCGTTACATTTGTCCTGATTATCTGCATTTTGAGCATCTAGCTAATGATGCTCCGGTAACTGAGGGTGGGCTCCCAGGTGCCGATTCCCATGATGTCTCATTAAAATGTGCAAAGAACCCGTAGGTGGTGGTGAGCATCAGTTAAATGAAAATGATACCCACACAAACAGCAGGATTCTAACACGACTGTTTTAATTCTCTCCTTTTTGCATCCATATCATCTTTTTTTTTTTTTTTTCCTGGATGCTGAGTAGAGGTAAAGGTGAAAAGGTTGTAGGAGCTCTGAAGCTCAGCTCGTGCTGAGTCTGGAGACCGGACCACACCCTGACCAGTCATGGGTTCCTGATCCCCCTGAAGGACTACTGAATTAGGGACCAAATAGTGTGTGTGCACATAGCAAGGTGGTCCGGACTTTCCAAACTAGAGTCATCTAATTCTGTGTACTCTAGATTGAGAACACCCATACTAGGTATTTCTGGACTAGCAGGCAGGTGGGCACCCACTAGCATCTGTTTCTCGTGTCCGATGGGCTGATGCCTCTGTAGCTGTGATAAGTATAGGCTTTGGAGAGGCATTATCCATTCCATTTGGCTTACATGGTCCTGATGAAGTATTGGCAAGGGATCAAGGAAGGGTAGATCTGACTTTTGTAGTGGCAAAATGGCTGTCCTTTCCTTGCTAGGAGGGACTTCACAGTTCCTTTTGGACAGACAGGAAGTGCTGTGGGATGGAGACCTTCTAAAAGCGTCTCCCATTTTCCCACAGTAGCTAGCCCCTTCCAGAATAGTAAACCCCATCAGGGTCCTCTGCTAAGTACCTAGCCTCATTAAGAGGTGTTTCCTCTTCTTCCCTCAGACTTCCTTCCTTCTTTCTTTCCTCTCATCCTCCTCCCCAGTCCCCAGCTTGGCATTTGCTCACTGGCGCTTGATAAAGTTGACTGAAATAAGAAATCTTTTTAAATGTGTATGAGTATTTTGCTTGTTATGTCCTGAATGTGCACTACGTGCAGGCAGTGGCCATGGAGGTCAGAGAGAGGTGTTGGGTCCCCTGGAGCTGGAGTTACAGATGGTTGTCATCATGTGTTTACTGGAACTCAAACCTGGGTGCTCTGGAAGAGCAGCCAGTGCCGTTAATTAATGGGCCATCTCTCCAGCTCCCCCAAATAAGCCACCTTGCTTCACCAAATTGGGACTCTGAAGATCCTTGTATGTTGACCCAGCATGGCTGTTCCCCTCAGCCGTGAGTGGAATGGGAGTAGGCTGTAGGCAGCTTTCCTGCTTCTCACCCACCTTGAACATCTTCCCAGACTGAGAGGAAAGAGGATGTCATTTCTGCCTACACCAGTGAAGTGTTATGGGTGGAGTAGGATGGAGAGCAGCGGGACATTATCCTCCGATGGGAGCCAGGGCTTCACCTAATGAAGCCAGCAGGCTTTTTCGCTTCCTTGTCCTGATCCAGAGGGTCCAGGGAAAGAAGTGGTGGGGCTTGCACCGGGCCATTGGTGGTGGGCAGTGTGGCTTGGTGCTTCCCAGCCTGGGCCCCACTGACTCACACACCAAGTCTAACAGGCTTTGAGGCTCACTGTTAGTGGTGTAGAACACGGACTCCCCAGCAACTGATAAGTGCTGTGATTCCTTGCCTGGGAATTGACAGTAGAGGGGCTTAGGGATGTGGAAGGACGTGTTTCACAGAGGCCTGGGGGCCTTTGTTCAGTTGAGCAGAAAGGCTTCCTGGGGGGATGATTATAGTTGAAGCCCTGGAGTGTCTCTGGATGAAGAAGCCTGCTTATTGTCCCACGGTAGAGATGCATGGCCGTGTCAGCTGACCAGTGGTGCCATGTGATTGAAAAGGCCCTGGGGAAGTGCTGGGAATAAATTCACTTAGTGGTGATGTCCATGGTCAAGAAATATCTCCTCCTCCAAGCAAGGGCCAGCTGCAGTCCCATGCCTGGCACTTGGTGTGACTGGATATCCAGACAGGTAGCAGAATAAGTTTCTGGGTCTGCCACCTCTCCCATTTCCTGACTAAAGTCCTTGTTTTTTTTTTTTTCCCCTTAGTCCATAGTGGCTTTTCTGAAGGACCCTAAAGGTCCCCCACTGTGGGAAGAAGACCCTGGAGCCAAAGATGTTGTCCACATTGACAGTGAAAAGGTAATCTATTCCCCGTCGCTTCTGATGGATACTAGCGCCTTCTGTACCTGGGTCTCCCCGAGAGGAGCCCAGGAGCTCTCCCATGTGCACCTTCCTCCAGGCGAACGAGGCCAGCTCTGGTTCCATACCATAGCCAACAGGAGCTCCTAGGTGACCGCCTGAGAAGTCTCCATTCTCCACTGCTGTATTTAGTATGTTTTAACATATTTAGCTGTTCCTTGGCCAAGCAGATTTATTTACCTCCGGTTATTGTGTAAGGCCGATGTTGCTGGGCTCGGGTTTTTCTTTTTCTTTTTTGAGTCATGTATAACTTTGAACAAATTCTTTACCCTCTTGAGCTGCGTTTTCAGAGTTGACCAGGCTTGAGGGTGGAAAGGTAAGTCTCGTTTATGTTCATTAGTTCTTGATGACTTAAACAAAGCTGTGGTCAGCCTGACCCTCAGCCTTCCCGACCGGATGTGCTTCTGTATAGCCTCAGACCTCATTGGTATGGCGCCCCGTTTATGTAGCTGTGTCTTCACATGGGGGTGATGACAGGTGCTGTCTCTTAGATGTTACATGGTCTGAGGGAGGCAGTACACACACACACACACACACACACACACACACACACACACACACGCACACGCACACGCACGCACGCACGCACACACAGAATTCTTGTTGTCTCAATTAAATGAAACATAACTTTTAACTTCCTCTGCCTCTCCTTTCATTTAAAAGTATTAGCTACTCTTTTTTTTTTTTTTTTTTTTTTTTTTTTGAGACAGGATCTCTCTATCCCTTGCTATCCTGGAACTCACTATGTAGATATAGATCAGGTTGGCCTTGAACTCAGAGATCCATCTGCCTCTTCCTCTAAGTGATGGGTTTAAAGGCATGTCTAAAATTATTGACTACTCTTAATGCTTACTAACCCAAAAGGAAATGATGGCTTTTTTTTTTTTTTTTTTAACTTTCTGGAGGATTGGGATCATATATGATCATTGTGGCCTACCCAAGAATCATTTTTTTTAAAGATTTATTTTTATTTTATGTGTGTGTTTTACTTGCATGTATGGAGTCAGATACCTTGGAACTGGAATTACAGATGGTTGCGAGCCACCATGTGGGTGCTGGGAATTGAACCTGCCTCCTCTGGAAGAACATCCAGTGTTTTTAACCACCGAGCTCTCTCTCCAGCCCCCGCAAGAGTATCAATTTAAAAAGTACTGGGTGTCCACATTCTGAGGCAGAAAGTGGCGGGTCTGTCACCCAGAAGGTAAAGAATTTTAGAAAGCATCTGGCATGGGGGGCAGGGAGGCACAGGTGTCGGGAGGTGGTGAGTAATGTGAAAGAACAAGACCCAAACCAAGTGTTCCACCTGCGGAGGTAAACCTTTGCCTGGCACCTCCCCGCCCCCATGTCACATCCCGAATGCCCTCTTACCATCTTCTGTAACTGTGAGAATATTAAGAAGTGGCTTTTCACCCCTGTCCATAGTCCTGTTGATAGTCTGTGTGCTGTTTCTCTTTCCTGAATTTCTTTTCTGGAGGTAGAATCCCCACAAATAGCTAAAGGTTCGATATCAGTGGTCCCCAACCTTCCTAATGCTGCGACCCTTTAATACAGTTCCTCATGTGGTGGTGACCCCCCAACCATAAAATCATTTTATTGCTGCTTCAGAGCTTTAATTTTGCTACTGTTATAAACTGTAATGCAAATATCTGATATGCAGGATCTCTGATAGGTGACCTCCAAAGGGGTCAGTACCCACAAGTTGAGAACTACTGTTCTATATCCAAGTTGAACTAGTAGTTTTAATTTTTAAGCTTGGAATTCCATACTTTTCGGTACCTTTCCATTGTAACTCGTTATTAATGATGTGAGTCCAAATTTTTTTTTTGTTTGTTTGTTTTTTTTTGTTTTTCGAGACAGGGTTTCTCTGTGTAGCTTTGCGCCTTTCCTGGAACTCACTTGGTAGCCCAGGCTGGCCTCGAACTCACAGAGATCCGCCTGGCTCTGCCTCCCGAGTGCTGGGATTAAAGGCGTGCGCCACCACCGCCCGGCAGATTTTGTTGTTTTTAAGACAGGGTCTCACTATGTAGCTCTGGTTTTCCTGGAATTGAATAAGTAGACTAGGCTGGCCTTGAACTCAGAGAGATCTGCCTCCTAAGTGCTGGGGTTAAAGGCATGTGCCACTACGCCCGGCTGTGAACCTAAATTTTTGTAGGCTAGGTATAATAAAACCTTTTCTTCTTGGATCTTTTATTGGATATTTAATCTGCAGAGATCCCTGAAGATAATTTTTTAAAATGAATCTTTTATCTCCAGTTAGGGCCATATATCTGTGTGAAGGTTGTTAGGATCAGAATGTAGTCATGTTTTAAGCCTTCACCCCTCCTCAGAAAAATTTTAAAAAATTAAATGAAGCTGTGAAGGAGGGAGCTCTCATGTACCTGATAACAGAGCCACCGTACAAAGGCTACAGCAGACTTACTCAGGGATGTGTCTGCAGAGATGTCTGGTACCTGGTACTGACCACATCTCGTTGCTAAGCTGCAATACCTAACTTAGGCGTACTCTTCATTTACCTTTGAAAGCGTCTTTTATGTTATGCCCTTGGTTCCCTGCCCGGCAGACTCAGCATCTGTCCACTCTCAAATAAACGCCGTGATTTTTACTCCCGGTGTTAAGAATCAAGCCCGGGCTTTGTGCGTATTGAGCAGACTTCCTTTCTCGGAGCTATATCCCTGCCTAAATACCACAGTTTCTTAAGGCTTCCCTCTTTGGTTGTTATTTAGGTTAACATTCAATTACAATTCTGTTTTAAAACAAGCGCCTAACCGCTCTGTGAATGTGAATAAGGGTTAGCGTCTCAGGGTTTTTCACAGAGTGTTGTAGATCCCCACAAAAAATTAAAATCTTGTTTTATCTAGCTGAAAAAAGTCTAAGTAATACACATTCACTGTTGAATATTTAGAAAGTATAGCTTATGCATAAAAGAAAACCACAAATCACACTGTCTCTTCATTGAGAAATGGCCCACTACTGATATTTTTGGAGGCATTTAAGGTAATGCATATATAAATATTTTTACTCAGAAGGACGTCATTGCATTTATATGCCGTTCTATAACTGCCTGTCCCCCCACCCCACCCCCGGTATAACATGCGCCTCTCACTGTGATATTAACTATTCCTCTCCACTGTCTTAATGCTGCAGTTGTATTCCATCGTGCGGGACCTGCCATCGTTTATTTACTTAATGCCACATTGCTGTCAGAAAGCTGCATTTTGAAATCTTCTCTTATTTTCCTTATTATTCAAAAAGAAAAGGCCTCTAATTTTCTTCTGAGAAAGCCGGTTAGAGGAACTCACTGTCATCAAAATACGCTCTGTGGCAATGCTTTGCTGGAGCCCTCAGTGGCTCGCTTCACCAGCTCTCATTCTGCCCAGTTGTTACAGAATTGTGACAACCTCCTTTCCTTTTTCTATTCGCCACGTTTATTTAACAGGTCAGTTTGTGTTACTTAATAATGTGCCAGGCGCTGATCGGTTTCACAAATACAAATGATCTGTTGTTTATGATGCCCTGGATTGTCCTTCAGGGCACTGTGGACCTGTCGCCCCACGGTGGTGGTAGAGCTGAAGCCAGGGAAGAGATCCAGTGTGGGCTTTACCATCCAGTACTTCAGCCAACAGATTCCCCGTGGCCATCCAGAGTAGTCGTGAAAACAGATACCTTCACTGAGACACAGTCGCTTGCAAAGTCACGTGGAGGGCTGGCCTTTTCGGTAGTCTCATGGAAAAATGGCTCCTTGATGTCTTTGGATTTTATAGACAGAGCTGAAAGTTAGTAGCTGCTCCCAGCTTCTTCACCTCACCCAATGACTTGGGAGAACCATTTGTCCCCTCAGACCCCAAGTTTCCTCCTCTCTGATGGCAGAGTTGTCTAGAATAGGACAGCCCAAGGTTCTTCCAGCTCCTGTCGGGCTATGACTGAGTCTCATGTGAGTTTTGAAGTGTTCACCCCCATTGCCTCCTATCACTGGGTTCTAAGGCAAAGTGGCCAGAAGCTCCCATGCTGCCTGGTTGTGTGTGACCTCCTGGCGTTTTCTCTTTGTGCCCCAGGACTTCAGACGGCTCCTGAAGAAAGAAGAGAAGCCACTCCTCATGATGTTCTATGCTCCCTGTAAGTGCATGCTCCTTGGGCCACAGTCTATTCGAATTTTGCTGGTAATGGGCAGCCACCTTTTGGTCTTCCTCTTGGCCTTTCTGACTGGCTCCATCTTCCTGCTGTCTTCTTCTTCTCTCTCTGCACTCGAATTGGCAGCCTCCTGCCCTCTCCCCCCTGGACTCTACAGAGTGTCTTGTCTAGTTAGCTGTGCCCTCCCATGCCTCTGGCCCTGGAGTCTGCAGAGCATGCCCTCCCTCTGAGTGCATGCTGTGACACTTCTGCTCACCAACCCTTGGGCTTGCCCCTCTTCACCACTCCAAGACTGTCTGCCCCCGGGACATCAGCCCCCTCAACACTGCTGGTGTCGTCTGGCAGGACCAGGGGACCAGAGTGAGGGGAAGTGGGACCTGGGGATTTGGGCTCCATAGCTGTGTGAGGCCCGAGGCTGTGGGAAATGGCAAAAAGGACAGTGAGGTGCAGCAGGAAGACCCAGATCTGATGCCAGCTGGCTCCCAGTGAGCTAGCTGAGCTTGGCCAAGTACTCCACCTTTCTGGGCTCAGTTTCCACACTTGTCAGAGAACAAGCTTTCCCAACCTTTTAACTGCATTTCACAGACTTGAAAAGATTTTACATCACCACCCTGCACTAGAAGTATATGTAAATTACACGTAAATTAGCTGATTCAGTGTCACAGAATCATACTTACACTCACCACATGCTATGTCCTGTACCAGATGAGTACTATGTTCTGTTTTATTGGGAAACAGTTTGCTGTGCCTGCTGCTTCATAAGCCTCTGATATGGATCAACAGACTATGGCTGCATAACTCACTGTTTTTGTAATAAAGTTTTATTGGAACTCCACTATGCACATTGACACACTGTCTATGGCTGCTGGACAGCCAATTAAGTACTAGTAAGAGAGAAAATCTCAAGGAGGTACTGTCTAACCGTTCTTGCAGTCTTACAGTCCCAACTCATAGCATGATTGGAACCTGGTGAGGCTCTGAACTGTGACTCTGGGACTGCACATGCCCTTCCAGAAACCAGAGGGGTTTGTCAGCCGTGGGAGGAAGTTGTGCCCAGGAGTATGCGTGGTGGGGGTGGCTGGCACAGTCTGTGGCATCAGGCTTCTGTTGACCCTTGAAAGCCTACCTTAGTTCCACCTTTCTGGAAGCTCCTTGCGTAGAGGCCCTTCCCCGTTCTCTGTGCCGTTGGTGTACACCTCTGGCCACATGCCCCTTTGGGGTTCTGGTGGCTTTGCCTACAGTTTATTCACCATGATAACAGCTCCTGCCCAGCACCAGCCTCCTCCGAAAATGCTCTCGGCCTCAAAGGTCTTCGTGACTACGGGAGGAGCCCAGTTACCCCGTGTCTGAAGTTTCACCGCACTCACTCTCTGTTAATGTCACTAGCTGGGCTCAGCAGTTTTTTTTTCCTCTTTGCTGAGGACCTCATTAATCATTCAGCTGCAGATCGCTCCAGCAATCGCCCTTCCTCTTTGGCACCTGGAGGAGTGGGTCTCCTTTGGTTTGTCTCAACCTCCAGGACTCAGCACACTGATGCAATGGAACTGTAGAGCTGGGTGTGTGTGTGGTAGGCAGGAGGCAGTGCATGTCAGGAGGCAGGGCCAGGGTCTGAGCCACTGGAGGTTCCCCGTGACTACATCAATCATTTTTAAAAGCGCGTCCACGAGCCCTTGCAGCCCGATGTGTGTGCCGTCTGCCCCACCCACTCTCCCAGGCTTCCTGGCAGTGGGTCTGTGCTGCTCACTGCAGCCGAGAGTGTCTTTAATAATAGAAAGCTCGGGCTGGAGGAGCCGGGAGCCTCAAAGGTGTCACAGAGCATATTAGTGGTGGGAAGGGAAGAAGCAAACCGACTCGCTAAGTTAAACTTCCCATGGAGGCTCAGATTGGACAGCCTCCAAGGTCCCAGAGACCCCGGGTCTTTTTGTTATGTGTGTGTTTAGCGAAACAAACACAGGCTTTTATTATTGCCTAGACCAACCCAGCTGCTGTGGCTCCACTCCTGGGATTCACAGCCATCCCCTGACCCGGCAATCTGTCAGGCTCTGATCTTCTCATGACTCGTGGATGAATAAACCCAGAGACAGTGGGAGCCTTTAGGTGTGACGAGGCATCTGGGTCCCCAGGCCCTGCTGCTTTCTCAGTAAATGTTTGTTCACTGAATTAATGAGAAAATAAAAAGACTGTCTGCTCTGAGTTTGGGGCTGCGAGAGTGATAATTAGTCTTACCTCTTCCCTACCTTGCAGTTAAATCCCCGAAAGAGGAGCTTAGGTGGGAAGAGTGGACCAGCTCTATTATTTTTGTGTGTGTGTGGTTAGATTGGAAATGGGGTTAGCCTGGGGTTTCCTGTTCGTCCTCATTCCCCCGGGACCTTGTCTACACAGAACTGTTGGTCTCTGCCCCGGGACAGCTAGGGAGTACATTTGCTGCAGGCGACAGAGGCCACACGTGCAGGGCCAGGCGGTCAGTTGCTCCTGATAGGTGACTGGGCTGGGGGGCAAGCACACTTATGGCTGAGAAAAATGGTGAAGTGGAAGGGAAACGCCATGTGTACTCCATGCTTTCCTCCTGGAACGGTGTGGCATCCCCTTCCTCCTCTGGAAGTACTTCTCCCACTGTGGATGAGGAGCTGACTCATACCCTGTGTTGAACTGAGATGCATCCTGGGCATTGAGTGACTCTGCTGGGTTAGGCTCTGCCCACTCTCTTGGTAGCTCTGCACAGAACCCATGGGCCAGGCACTGTCTTCACAGATGGGGAGACTGTGATTCACATAGGCAGAGTCCCATAACCCTTAAGGGACACTGAGATTCCTCAAGTGTCAAGGGCAGACAGATGCAGATGGGGGTCTTATCCCCTGGAGCATAGTGTCTCTGCTCTGCGGTCTACTGCTTTCCCTGCCATGGCTTTGGCCTGTGTGTTTCCACTAGAGCACGGCCCTGTTTCCATTTTCCTCTGGGAGTCTCTACGGTGAGGGCAGGGTACTATCAGTGCCCACTACTAGTGCCCAGGCCAGGGTGACCAGCCAGCAAAAGAGAACCACTTAACTTCCCAGGACAGTTGCTGCACCATTTCACAAGCTCAGGGTTGGTAGCCAGTGGTGAGGTGTGTGTCTGGGTACCCATCTGTCAGGCAGGAATGTTCGGGAGAAGGCAGTATGGCATTGGTGGTGGTCTGGGTCACCTACATCCGTGTCTCTCCTAGTAAACTTGTTAGCAGGAAGGGTTGAATAGTCCCAGGAAGAGGACAGACAGACAGGCAGGCAGACACACACATTCTCTCTCTCTGTCTCTCTCTCTCTGTCTCTCTCTCTGTCTCTCTCTCTGTCTCTGTCTCTCTCTCTCTCTGTCTCTCTCTCTCTCTCTTTCTGTGTCTCTCCATGCCTCTGTCTGCCCTTGGAAGGTGAGAAGTCCCTCCCACCTGGATTCTTTGTTCACAGCCTTCTAGGGTGTGCATGTGTCAGCCTGCCATCGAATGAGGCATGGCCTTGCCCTTTGAGATGAGAACCCACCTGACACATAGTTCCAGGCAGCCCTGGATCCTTTGGCCCTCAGGTACACCTCTCAAAGCTTTCTTTGCAGCAGAGCAGCTGTCAGAATCGGTAACAGCTTGGCATGTTACAGTTCCCGGTGACTGAGCGAGCCCAGTGAGGTCAGGGCAGAAATACGGCCTGTTCTGATTAGATTTAGATGAAGGGTCAGGTTTGTATCAAGCTTGCTCTGAAGTAGTAATGGATGTTTGCCATAAATATACCAGTGCTGATGTGGGGGCATTACCACCCCAGGAGAGGAGTATGACCATTCAGACCACAGAAACCAGAGAGGGCAGAGCTACGGGCTTCTGTGCAGAGCCGGGAAGGCTGGGGGTCTGTTTTCTTCCTTCCTCATTTGCCAGAGGGAGAGATGGCCCAGAAAGGAGTTCATCTGGCCAAGGCCGTCGGCTGGCAGAGTAGAGTAGTGCCTAACTCCTCAGTCCTGGCCCCGTGCTCTCCCACCTGCAAGAGCCAGCACCTTTCATGCTGGGGCGGCCTCCAGTTTATTGCTTAATTATGCTTGTAAATGGAAGAGAAAAGAGGCATGAAAATCCCTGAAGTCATTGTACTCATAGTCACAAATTCTCCTTTCTAGTGGCATTTGACTCTGGTTCATTTGCCATCCCTGACTGGGTAAGGAGGGCAGCTTTTAGCTGTGCGTGTAGGAGGCTGCTCGCAACATCTGTCCTGGCTCCCCACGTTGCTATGGAGCAGGCCAGCCACGCTGGAACATTGTGGGCTTTGCTCTCTCTTTGGTACCTTTGCTTATCCCATCTGAGATCCATGGAGGAACTAAGGGCTCCATCTTGTTTTGTGCCTGTAAATTCTTTGGTGGCCTATCTCTTGGGTTCCACAGGGCCCAAGTGAGCCCTGAGCTTCCCAAAGTATGTAGGGATGGTGTGGATGTTTGTGGGTAGCTGCTGGCCTGGTGTAGGGGCTTGGACGGGAGCTCAGGGTCTATCATCACTATAACTGGGTTGGTTTTTCTTAACAGGGTGCAGCATGTGCAAGCGGATCATGCCACATTTCCAGAAGGCTGCCACCCAAGTGCGAGGCCACGTTGTAAGTAAGGCCCTTGGGGCCAGCAGAGCTGGTAGTTCTGACTGGGGGCCAGGATTGGGTGGAGAGGGCAGGTTCTGAACTGTGAGGCTCCCGGTCCCCGCTGCCCAGGTTGCTTCCGAGACCTGTTCTCTGAAGGTGGAGAACTAACTGCAGTGTTTGCAGGGCAGGTTGGTACCTGTCAAAGGCCAGTCAATGATGGCACAGTGAGGAGACAGCAAACCAGGGCCAGGGAGCTAAGGCAGAGCATCTGAAGGCTAGTGCTTTGGGTATTGGGGTCTGTCTCAGTTAGGATTTTTATTGTTATGAGGAGACATCATGCCCACGGCAACTCTTATAAAGGAAAACATTTAATTAGTGCTGAGTTACAGTTTCAGAGGTTTAGTCCGTTATCATCATAGAGAGAAGCATGGCAGCACGCAGGTAGACATGGTGCTGGAGAAGGAGCTGAGAGTTGTACATCTGGATCTGCAGGTAGCAGAAGACTGTGTGCCACATACGTGCTTGAGCATCTGAGACCTCAAAGCCCACCCCACACACTTTTTCCAACAAGGCCACACCTACTCCAACAAGGCCACACCTCCTAATTGTGCTACTCCCTCTGGAGCCAGGCATTCAAACATGAGTCCATGGGGGCCATTACTCTTCAGACAGTCACAGGGTCCAAAGTGGATGTAGCAGTTGCTGGGAGGGAAGGAGGTCCAGTGGCAAGGAAGGAGGTTGGTGGTACTAGGGGTACACCGGAAACTCAGAGCAGGCTCACCGAAACCATACCTACCCCAGGTTTGGGGGCTCTGAGCAGAGGAGGTGGAGAGCAGAGCAGAAAGAGGCAACCATGCCCAGACAGGAGAGCTGCAGGACCAAGACTGTGGACAATTCCCACAAGAAGGAAGGAGAAACATATAGGGAGGTAGAGAGGAGGCGAGCGGGTCCCAGGGAAGCCCACTTTCAGGAGACAACAAGGAAGAGAAACCATCAGGGAGCAGCCATTTAGAGAAGCCACAACAAGCAGCATGGTATAGCACGGTACTGAGGTGGACATTCAGGGAGGAGGGGCTGGGCTGAGGGCCACCACAGAGGACTGCCTCCCGTCCATCTGCCATCTGCTGACCTGAGGTCCACCGCGGAGGGCTGCCTGCTGCCCGCCTGCCCTCTGCCCTGTCAAGAGTTGTCTTCTTTGCCGTGGATCTCTCCCTTCCCTAGACTGAGTTAGGAGCACACTTGTTATGCTGACCGCCTCAGCTACATATAAATGTACAGAGGTCAGTATGTTTATGTTGTTGGGAAATAGATCTGCAGGTTGTTTTCATCTCAGAAAACTGAAACTTGGTGCTCGCTCAGCATGAATTTCCCCTTTGCTCCCCACCCCTAGCCTTGATATATACCTTCCTGTTTCCTGTTTCCATGATTTCGAGGTTAGATCCCCTCATTAAAGTGGACTCATACAGTATCTGTCATTTGTAACTGGCTTATTTTGCTTAGCATGTTGTCCCGTATGTCCACCCATGTTGGAGTGTGTGACACAATTTCCTTTTTTTTCTTTAAAGCTGTATAATATGCACACATGTACACACACACCTATCACTTATCTATTTATCTCCCTGGACATTTGAGTTGCTTCTAGCTCTTGGCTGTTACGAAAGAGGCTGTGAACGTGGGTGAGCAGATGTCTCCTGGAGTTTCTGCTTTGACTGCTTTTCTAGTGTGTTTGTCCATTTCTGCACTTGCCCATAAGTAGCAGAAGCATTTTCGGTGGCAAGAGAAAAGCATCTGCTGCTTTTAGGAGTGTGGAAAAATCCATACACCACTCACAGAAGGCTATCAGAGGAGCCATCTTTGAGTCTGGCTCACGTCCCACTGTGGGAGAACTGAAGTCTTGAAACAGCATCACAATCTTTATGGATCAAATTAAGTGGGGATTAGTTCAAAGTCAACAGAAGCGGCATCATGTAGACTGGGGATTGCCCGCCATCCAGCTGCAAGGCTGGCTTACAGGAACCGGTGTGTTCTCTGCTGACCTCATTCTGGGGCAGCACCAGGGTCCTGCTTGCTTCTCACTGGTGAATTTTTAGTAGTTTGCCTGAAGACGTTTGGCCTTGAGGTACATATACATCACTCTGGGGAAATTTCACTGCTCATTTTGGGGGCCTCAAAAGATACCATATTTTAAGATTATTTAGCCTGGAGAAAAGACTTAATTACCCACCACGTTCTCCTTGCCTGTGCCTGTGTACATTTCGAACTGCTCATCTTGACTTCCAAACTCTGTGGAACTGTCGAATAACTCAAACCTCAAATCAGGATATGAATTACCCCTGCCAGCCCCAGCCCCATGCACTTTCTGGACCATTCTCAGTCATTGCCACACTGTCCACCTCAGTATTCGCCCCCAGAGTCTTGCCACACTTCCAGAGGACTTCTCTGTGCCCTGCACACAGGTCCACCCACCTTAGCTTTTGTGCCATTCCCTTTACTCTTTAATACATTTATGATCTGTGGCCTTCCTGGGAGCAGGTGCTGCATTGAAGTCCAAAGTGTTTCTTCAGCCTGGACGTAGAAGGTACCCCCGGTCCGTAGTGACAAATGAGGAGCTTAGAGTGTATCACTCCTGGGTTTGTTTTATTTTAGGCTGTGTTTATCTAGAATGATATTCCCTCCTCCTGAAGGAATCCAGAGTATTAGTTATCAAGGTCAGATACATATTGGAAAGGAGGCTTGTAGGAGAGGGAGTCTGCCCTTGGCCAAGGGCTTATACCAGGATGTTTCATAAAGTTAGCCCTGAAGCTTACTTGTGTTCAGGGGACTTGCTCTTCCTTTCTGGGCCCAATCTAGAGATCTAGAAGTTGCCCATTCTGGTTCCACCAGTGACAGTATAGAAAATCTAGGAAGCTTGCCCTTGAATTAAACAGCACAGTGAAGGCCAAGTGTGAGTGGCCTCTGCCCAGGGCATCTGTGTTGTGTAAACTCCCATTTCCTTGCTTGAGGTTTGTTTTCTTCCATTTCCACTTTAGTTTCTTAGAAAAGCGGCTTTTGTAATGTTCTGTCCTTTCCCTAGCTTCTTAAAGGGGGTGGTGGGGGGGAGCCCTGGTTTCTGGGCTGGGACTCAGTGTATAGTGGTGCCTTCCCAGAAACCAGGGACAGGACAGGAGGACTGGGCAACCCAGAGGTGTTGATTGCTTTCTGCTTTGGCACACAGAGCACAGCAGGGCTGACATCGACTCTTTTCCCCAGGAATCATCAGAAACTTGCCCTCCCCACTGCTAAAATCCAACTGGCCTGGACCATCCAGCCTCCTCTTCATCGCTGCCATCTTTGAGCCTTTTTTTGTCTGGGTCAGAAGTTGTCTTCTGCTCCAGAGCTTGGGAGGTGTCCAACCTGATGATGTCATACAGGAAGTCAGGCCAGGTCAGGGATTTGCGGCCTTTGCCATTTTCCAAACTCAAATCTGCTCCTTTTGGCACTGACATTGACCAGTGGTGAGTCAGGGGCATCTGTCCTCGCTGCTGCTAGCTAATTGGCATCCTCATCATCAGCCAAGCTGCTCCCTGGGTCAGCAGCATTAGAAAGAGCTATGCCTCCATGTGCACCCTTCCCAGCCTTGCCCTTATCCACACTGGGCCTTTGTGCATCTCCAGTCTCTTGTTAGCCTCGACACGATTGGCTAGAGTGGACGTAAAACTGGAGTGCTTCTGTCCTGGTAACAGACTTGTAAAGGCCAGGCTGGGTGCTGGCGCTCACTCACCGCCAGCTAGGTGGGAGTTCTTGAGCGAGGTGCTGAGCCTTGGATCCTCCATTGCTCTAGCTCTGAAGTGGGGATGATGAGGCTGGCCCACTGGGTTGCGAGTAGCAAATGTGTAAGCTATGGCACACTTCGTAGGTGCGAACGACCTCCACCTCCTCCTAACTACCCTGAGTCCATTCGTCAGGTTCACTAGGAGAAGGTGCCTACAAAGGCTGCCTTCTCTCTGTAGTGCAGAACATGCTTGGCACGGTGCTTTCTTTGTCTTGCCATAGTCGGTCCCCTCATGATCTTCTCTGTGCCCTTGCTTCTGCCCAAGCTCATTTCCTAAGCTCCAGTACCACATATCTGATAGCTTAGACATTACTGTCTAGATTTCCTCCTCCTACTAAATGCAGTGTTTAAAATAAAACAGCTTCCCTCCACCTGATGGACGGTTCTCTCCACCGGCAGCCTTCCTTTAGGCCCCTAACTGAGCTGCCTGGCTCCTCAGTGGTGTGTCCTGCACTTTGGCAAACACCTCTTCTCATATCCACCATCTTGTCTGTATCTGCCATCTTGTCTACGTCCGCCATCTTGGACCAGGCTCTGCTTGGCCACATAGGTGTTTGTTGGAGTCTACTCACTGGCCCCCTGACCTACAGTAGGCTCTAACTTGACAACCTGCCCTGTCCTGTGCATTCACTCTGTATATCCTAGAGCTCTGCATCTTTGAATTCAGCCAACAGTGGGTATAAGATATTTAAGGGAACTGCTTCTATATTGAGCATGTACAGACTGAGTTTATCCCTTAAGTCATAACTATCATAACTATTTAGCATCTACATTGTCTTCTGTTTGGGAAAAATGTGAGATAATTTGGAGCATATGAGAGAGTCTCTGTAGGGTATACGCAAATGCTACTCCATTTCATAGAGGAGATGAGAATCTCAGGATTTCCATATCCTGGTATTTTTCCCAACTCCAGTGGATACTGGGGAATGACTCTATTTCAAAGAAATGCAGCTGAGTAGTAATGTTCTCTTTGATCTCACCACACCTGAATGGGGTCCCAAATGCATTGACAACTAAACTCTTTTCCAAAGTGACTTTGACTAACTTGCTTATAGCCTTCTCTCTTCCAAGTCTATGTGTTCCACAGTCCAGCTAGGTGGACACACTCTCCGTTTTTGGGGAGCGGGGGTGGGGGGGTAGCTCATCCTGCTGTAAACCTTGCTTCATTTCCCTTCCTGAAATGACTTGGCAATCTGACCCTACTTAGAGCAGTAGCTTATGAACTCTTCCTGCTGTGCAGCATTCATTATTGTTCCTGCCAAGGGTTAGTGTGAAGAAGTGCCTGTTGGGCATATGTTTCTACATGTTGCTCAGAAAATACACATCTCACTGGGTGTAAGGGCACATGCCTTTAATCCCAGGCCTGGGGAGGCAGAGGCAGGAGAATCTCTGAGTTCAAGGCCAGTCTGGTCTACATAGTTGCAGGATAGCCAGAGCTACACTATGAAACCCTGTCTCAAGAAAAAAAAAAAAACCCTCACACACACACACACACACACACACATCCCATACCTCTCATTAACTAGGCATCATCCCCCAAATGGCCCAGAAGTGCTACAGAATCTTGAGATAAGATACCTAAGTATAGGTGTTTGAAAAGGCTACTCTGGAGATGAGATTGGTTTTTGCCTAAGTGGATGAATGAGTCTTTAGTGGTTGCCACATGGTAGGGAATAGGCATCTTCAGAAGGGGGACCAGAATGCCCAAAGTGAGGGACCAGAATCAAAGACAACATGTGCTCTGGAAATGTGAGCAGATTATTAAACTTTGTAGTATTAACAAAAATACCTGATTCATCTTGAGTTGAAACAGATTTTCCGTGTCTTGTCCTTTAATCATCAGAGCACACGAGTTGCTGCTGCTGAGGAAACTGAACTACAAGAGAGGGAGTTGAGCCTTGTCAATGGAAATGAATCTGCTAGGTGGGGAGTTTGGACGGCTAACAGTGCATACGCCACTGGTGGTGATGGAGAGGAGGAGGAGGAGGAGGAGGAGGAGGAGGAGGAGGAGGAGGAGGACACGGAAGAGACGATGCACAGTTTGCAAGGTGTCTGAGAAACAGACAGGCCAATTTCCTTCCTGTGCAGAAATCTTAGACTGTCTCCTTAAAAAAAAAAAAAAGAAAGAAAGAAAAGAAAAAAAAATCTAGACCCTAGCAGGTGTACAATTAAGAGATTTGTAAGAAGGAAGGATTCAAAGCTGAGACAGGGACCATATGGGCTGAGTACGGAGTTGGATTTCCGCCTGTGTTCAGTAGGATTGTGAAGTTGGTGTGGAGAAGCGCTGTGATGGAAAAAAGAAGGGCATGTGTGTGATTAATCTTGTGGCAAGTGTGCACTGACGTGAGGGAGATCAATTAGACAGGAAAAGAGAACCTTAACGTAGACAAACATTACTGGGACAGACTGAACCACTCTGGGGAATGAGCAGAGGGCTTTCAGAGGGCTCCAGGGCTTCCAGGCGGTTCTATTTCAGGCTTATTCTCCTGTACTCTTCACAACACCCCTAAATGGGACAGGGGAACCCTGTTGATTTGGCAAGCACGTGTTATGTGTCGGCTGCATGCCAGGCACTCTGGTAGGTGTTTAAAACAATTGGAAAGACGTTTCTGGGCTGCAGGGGCTGCAGGCACAGGCAGTGCGTCAAGGCTGGTAGGAAAGAAGGACCTTGAGGTCACAGAGCACCAGTTCGGGGCTCAAAATCTTTGACCTAGGTTGTCCCATTCTGTCCTCTTAAGGGGCCTGCAATAGTCACATCACCTACACCTTCCAAACAAGGAGCCTCGGGGAGCGTGGCTTTCCAAAGGCCACACCACTCATAAGTCAAGTTCGTTGCCCACTGTGTTCACTGTGTTCCTTATTCTCTTTCTCTGTGTCCATCTCCGTTAGAATCCGTAGTGTTTCCTGTGTTGCCGTCTACGTTCTCCCCTTCACTTCTGTGTTTCTCTGCTCTGTAAGCAGCCTTCCTGTGCTGGCCATTCAACAACATTCTCTCGTGAGAAACAGACTCGAAGTTGTAGCACCCAATTCAGCCCCGTGGGAGAAGGTCCCGCCGTAGGAAGGGCCCATGTCAGGGGACACCGCATTCTGGGTGGTGGTTAGTAGTTAGCCACATAGCAGAGACACAGCTACTCACTTTTCCAATTCATGGGCGTGGACCATGGAGACCCTAGGACCAGAGCGCTGTCAGACTTTTATAATTATAGTCAAACCAGGCTGAGTGTGAGGGGCACCAGCAGGAAGAAAGAGAGGGCCTGTGGACACCTCTGTTCTTGTTTGCTTTTGCTCTTTGGGGGGACTGCCACCCAGCTCCCAAATAAATCACACATGGAGGCTTATTCTTAATTATAAACATCTGGCCTTAGCTTGGCTTGTTGCTTGCCTGTTTTCCTTAACTTATATTATCCTTTCTACTTTTTGCCTCTGGGCTTTTTCCTTTTCTTACTTCTGTATATTTTACTTTCACTCTTACTCTGTGGCTTGCTGTGTAGCTGGGTGTCTGGCCCCCTGCGTTGTCCTCCTCTGGCTACTTCTCTCCTCTCCCAGATTTCTCCTTCTATGTAGTCTCTCTGCCTGCCAGCCCCCATCCTTTCTCCTGCCTCACTATTGACCATTCAGTTCTTATTAGAGCATCAGGTGTTTTAGACAGGCACAGTAACCCAGCTTCACAGAGTTAAACAAATGCAACATAAACAAAAGTAACACATCTTAAAATAACACCTCGTCTCTCATGTACTGTGAGAATCATAGTCTCCTTAGCCACATATAAGAAATGGAGTGTGAGGCTACCATATCAAACCTAGGTGAGCAGCCTGAGGACAGGACATGAGATGTCCAAGACCCTTACACAGAGGCTCAGTGTGTCGAAAAGCTTCTGTTTCCACAACTTAGAAAGACTGGCCCTACTTGAACGTGAACAGAGAAAAAGGCACCTTGTGTGCTTAGGTGGCTGTGGCCTTGATCCAGACCCTCTTGAACTCGGCCCTCAGAACTATTTTTGTTCCAAATGGACCTTCTTGTGGAGCAGTTATCTGGAGGTCAGCCCTGGAGCTCAGATGCCTGGCTTTTCCAAAGCTCTCCATTGGGGGTGTGGGTCATTCAAACAACCTTGTTACCCTGGTTGCACACTATTTTGCAAGGCTTTGTCCCAAGTATCTTCTAGTGAGACACCTGGCCAGGCCATGCATGGGTGGGTGCAGGTAGTAGACCAGTCTCTTCTCCGTTCTTTCAGGTGCTGGCTGGGATGAATGTCTACCCCTCAGAGTTTGAAAACGTCAAGGAAGAGTACAATGTGCGTGGCTACCCTACCATCTGCTATTTCGAGTAAGTCTCCTGATTCCCTTCTGGGGTGTGCTGCCCCCTGGTGGTATTGGTGTCCCTGGCTGAGCCACTCTGTCTCTCCCTTTCACAGGAAAGGGAGGTTTCTGTTCCAGTACGAGAACTATGGGTCCACAGCTGAGGACATCGTGGAGTGGCTGAAGAAGTAAGTCCTGCAATTGTGTTTGGTTCATCACGGGTTGGGGGCATCTGCTGTGCTAAGGGCAGCCCCTTGCTCACAGGGCTGTGCTGGAGAAGAGGTCAAGGAAAGGAAAAGATTGCCACACTGCCTGTGTGGCTGGTTCCCCCATGTGGATCTGTAATAGGGGATGCAGGAGCTATGAGGGTTTGCTGAGCTATGGTGGCGGGACCTGTCTAGAATCTGCTCTTCCCTCTCTTTCTTCATGGTGTGGAGCTGGGGAGGGGCTATGTAACCTGTCGACTCTCTTGGCGTAGTCAAGGGTTTTCTGGAATCTTCTCATTCAAATTTAAGCCTCCCTCCCCCCCACACACACTGGACTGTGATGGATAGAAGTACTTCTCACCTAGGATATCATGTTTGAGACAGTTCCACGGAGGTCTCTCTCTGAAAATAGGACTGTCACTTGAGTACTTATTTAAAAAACAACACTCTATTAGATGCTGGGAAGCTATTCTGGAACATTCTAATGCCTTGGACTCTCTCTCTCTCTCTCTCTCTCTCACACACACACACACACACACACACACACACACACACACACACACACACACCCCTGCTTCATGGCAACCTTCAATCCCCGCTTTATAATATGATTAGATCTCTGGACGTCAATCCCACAGTTCTGCCGGCCCCATCCCCTCGTCTCAGCCACCACGAGCCAGGCCAGCTGCTGTGTCTTGTCATCGTCCCACTGAACATTCCACTCCTCCTAAGCCTAGCCTAACCTCGCCAGAGCCCTCACGGAGCTCAGTGCTCTCCTGGAGCCCCCGGGCCACCCCTTCCCCAGTGCCCGCCCTGCTCTGCCATGGCGTGGTCGTTTGTGCGTACGTGTAGAAATAGCAGCGACTGTTTAGGGGTTCTGCTTTGTGGCTGGCACCACCGTAAGCACCTGATAGAGTTTCTCGTGTTCACAGTAGCACCAGCCAGAAGGTTTTTTATCCTTGTTTCATGGTCGAGTTAACGTAGGCAGAGAGAGAGAGCAACTTGCCCAAGTCTACTGCACTGATGATAGGGAGCTAGACCACTGGCCTCGTGCCCCAGGAGGCCCCCTGGAATCCCACTCAGACTTCCGCATAGGCCCTCAGCCTTCCCCGTCCCCAGTTGCCAGCTCATTAATATATATTGGCATCTTTACTTTAGGGACCCCGAGTGTAGACCCCAGGGTTAAAGATATAGAGGTCCGAGAATCGGTTTTACAGAAATTGTGATAAGAATGGATTTTGTATTAAAAAACCAAAACTCTGAGGAACACGCTGACGGATTTCTGAATGCTGAAGCCCTGTCTCCCTGAACTCCCAGGGGCCCGGGAGACGAAACACCGGTCCACCTGTGTTTGCACAGAGACGTGTATTTTTTTGGGAAGCATTTTCACATCTCTGTCCCCATCGGCTACCTCATTTCCAGCCCCTGCCTGGGAAGGCTGTTGCCTATTACTATGTCTTCATTGTCTTAACCTGGGTCTTCACTTTCCTTTTGATAATTTTCCATTTGATAATAAGAGTGTGCTCTCCGCCAGCCTGACATAGCTCGGCCCGCTTTGGGAAAAGGGTTCAACAAATAGCAATCTCATTTGTCACCAGAGCATACAATCTGCCTGCTTCCCTCCCCTCCCCTAACCTTTTCTCATTTCAAAAACACCCTCATCTCTTTCTGGAAGGATAAGGTTTTGTCTGGGGTGGGGGATGGGGCTGGGGAGATGCGATCAGGGCGGCCAGCTGTTTGTCGGTATGAGGTTGGCTTGGTGGAGACTTGTGACAGGTTGCTGTCTCTCCACCGGAGCCGACCACCTGTCCTCCAGCCTCTCTGCACCCATCTCCCACTCCCCGCTGACCTGACCTGCCGCAGCCCAGGGCTGCCCGCTATGGAGCACTGTCCTGGCCATGCCTTCCCACCTCTTTTCTCATCTTCTCCTGGGGTCAGAGGGAGCCCCTGCCGTCAGCCTAGTACATCTGTAGTCTCCAAGATGAGAGAGGAGCTGGGAAGGAAAACTTGGGGCTCCCTGCAGCCATACACTCTAGGCAGATGTGAGCCCTCAGGGTTGAGGCACACTGCTGTGCTCCTCCCTATCAAAATAAGAAGAGATAGGTCACCTCTTACGGGATGTCCAGGGAGCTGCTTGACCTCATGCCCCCGCAAGAGTCAGCCCATGTCACCGTGTTGTCAACGACCTTAAAATTTTAAGTATTTTTCTGAGTTTATGGACTTTTAAGTAAGATGTTTCTTGTAGAAAACCTTTTAAAGTATGAGGATAAAGCACTTCTGTACCCTCTTACCTAGAGCTATTTGGGTGGATTTCCTTCCAGATTTTCCACTGTGTGTGCCCAGCTCCAAGTGTGGTTTCTCCTTGTCTGGTTCCTTTTAAGTCTTTACTGGTTCCTTCAATCGTAGTGGACAGTAGAGGACCTCACCTCAGCACTGCCCTGGCCCTGAGCTGTTCTCCAGGGTCTCTGTCTAACCAAGTGTGGAAAGACTGGGGAGCATCCATCCTGGCTATTTCTCCCAGTGATGTATAAAGCCTCAGAGAGAACTTGCGCTCCCTAGAACCACTCCTGGCATCTGGAGGCACAAGGGAGACCAGTGGAGTGGACCAGTGACACAGTAGCTGCATGCCCTCGTGGTTCTAGGGACCTCGTCACCTCTGCTGAGTTGGGGTGGCAGCAAGTAGAGGGTTACGTAAACAGCAGTCCATTTTGGCCTAGCCGCGCACCTCTGCCTGTGTCTCTCAACCAGAGGTAAACTGAATTAACAGACACAGAGTGCTCTTGCCCTCTATTGCTCCAAGCTGCTGTTCTCTGTCTGTGACTCACATATCTTCCTGAGATGAGCTTATGGGTGGCCTTTCCAGGACTAGGTTGCCCAGGACAGATATTCCTGTCTAGCCTGCAGAGCACACGAAAGTAGCCAGAGGCCTGGAAGGGTACTGAGGAGTCAGTAAGCACGCCCCAGCAATCACCTGCGGTGTCCTCTACCTCACTGTGTTTGCTGTAAGAGTGTAGTGTATGTGTGTGGTCTGTGTGCACCTGAGTGTGGAGGTACGCGTGGGCATGCGCCCATGCAGGGGAGATGTTGAGTGTCTTGCTCTGTTATCACTCTCTGCTGTATTCCCTTGTAGCAGGGTCTCTCCACAGTCTAGAGCTAGGCTGGCTGCTAGCACGCCCCGGTGATCCTCCTGTGTCTGCCTCCCACCACGCTGCGGTTAGATACAGGAGACCGTGCCTGGCTTTTTATATGGTCCCTGGGGACTGGAACCCAGGTATCCATATTTGCATACTAAGGGACTTTTATCCACTGAACTATCACCCCAGCCCTTTACCTCCTTTTGAGTTCAAGTTATACATGATTATCTAGGAACGTCTGGTTAGTCCTTTGTACATTTACAGGGCATCTCCTGCCCATTGTCTGTCTGGGAGAGCCTGAGAAGCAGCTGTAAAGAGGCCAGTGAGTAATCCATTGTCAAGCAGATAAATATATACTTTTAGTTCTTCTCTCACATTACATCCCAACCATTTTTCCTTTCCTCCTCTCCTCCCAGTCCCTCCCTCCCAATTCCCCTCTCCCCCAGATTCACTTCATCCTCTGTTTCAGAAAAGGGCAGGTCTCCCAGGGATATCAACCAAACATGGCGTATCAGGTTGCAATAAGACCAGGCACCTCCTCTTGTATTAAGCTGGACAAGGCAACACAGTAGGAGGGAAGGGTCCCAAGGGAAGGCAAAGGAGTCAGGACCCCCCTACTCCCACTGTGAGAAGTCCCTTAAGAACACCAAGCTACACAACCGTACGTGCAGAGGACCTAGGTAGACCCACACAGGCTCCCTGGTTGCCGATTCAGTCTCTGTGATCCCATAGCCCCAGGCCTATGAGCCCAGGTTAGTTGATTCTGTGCATTTTCTTGTGGCATCCTCAACCCCTTTGGCTCCTACAGTCCTTCTTCCCCCTCTTCTGTGGGGATCTCTGAGCTCCACCTAATGTTTGGCTGTGTCTCTCTGCATCTGCTCCCATTAGTTTTCCGGCAGATATTTTAAGTTGAAGTTGCTTACCTGGGCTCCTTCGGTCAAAGGCATGACCAAAGGTCCAGGTGCGTTCATCCCCCCCGTTCTGTTGTCTGCTGAGGATAGACTTACACAGTGCTCAGGTATCCTCTCTGGAGCCTCTACTGGTTGGCATTAGTTCTCCTCAGATATACAGAAAATAAACTATGGTTTCTCTTCTCCGAGCAGTCTGAAGTACCATTTTAAATTTTCACTTGTTTATTCTGATTTTTTTGAGACAGGGTCTCACTATGTAATCAACCAGGTTGGCCTGGAACTCACAGACCGTTGCTTGCCTCTGTCTCCTTTAGCCAGGTCTCTCCACTCATTACTCAGTGAGCTTGCATTAGTTGCCTGCTGTCTGTTGGTAGGAAGGACGGAGGGAGCCCCAGGCTGCAGAGCGCCCGCTGCCCGGGGAGGCGGACTGTGAAAAGCACTGCTCAGGGCTCTGTGCACAGCCTTCTGCTGCTTGCTCCTTTTCCAGCACATTCTACAAATGTGCCCCTCCTGCAGTGCTCTCTTGAAAGTAATCCCCCAGTTGTCTGTGGCATGGGTGCTCCTCTGGATGGGTTGCAGTGACACCCCCGTTTTCAGCCCAGCTGCAGCCCCACTTCAAGGGTGCAGCTCCTGTAGCCGAGGTATTTTTTTTTTTTATTTTTAGCTCCTGAAATTGTGCTGATTTCTTTTCCCTGCTTTGTCTTTCCTGTTGTTTTCATTTCGGTGGAATTATACATTCAGAACCAACGAACAGAACCGCCCCGTGGGTTTAGGGTAGTCCCTAAACAGGAAGCTTCTCAGGGTCGTTCTTAATACTCTGCCAGGACTTAGCTTTTGTGTCTCATGTTGATGCTCTCATTGAGTTTTTAAAATTACCTTGATTTTTGTTGTTGTTTTGTTTCTCAAGACAGGGTTTCTCTGTGTAGCCCTAGCTGTCCTGGAACTCACTCTATAGACCGGGCTGGCCTCAAACTCACAGAGATCCACCTGCCTCTGCCTCCCAAGTGCTGGGATTAAAGGTGTGTGCCACCACCGCCCGGCTTACTTTGATTTTTAATAGACTACATTTATATAATTTTTTAAAGATCTAAGATACTTGTATGCATTGAAAAGCCTTCCTTCTGACTTTTCTCCCTTCCTGCTCTCCCTGCCACACCCTAGAGGTATTAATGTTAACTCATTTCTTGTATGGTCTCAACCTCTTTTTCATAGTAGGTTCAAACAAGAACGTTTATCTCCTCTTTTTATACAAGAGCTGGTAATTACAGATTGCTATGTCCATCTGCAGAAGTCTATCCATGCTACTGTGTAAAGAATACTCACTGTTCCTCAGCACTCCATCCTCCACTATAGAGGTGGTTCACGGTGTACCTAACCTGCCCCTACTGATGCATGCTAATTGACCCCTAGTCTCTGCATGGCAAATCGCCTGCTAGAGATAGCTTTTAAAAATTGTCATCATCATCATGATTTTGAAGTACGGTGTCAGTATGTAAACTTGGCTAGCCTGAAACTTGCTGGCCAGGCTGGCCTCAAATTCATAAAGATCTGCCTGCTTCTGCTGGGATTAAAGGTATGTGCTACCACATCTAGCTGGAGTAGATATATACTGTGAAGATGAATTCTCTAATGTAATTGGTGGTGTGAAGGGCTAATGGCTTGAGCCCAAATATAAGAAGATAGATTTCACCAGGCGGTGGCGGCGCACACCTTTAATCCCAGCACTTGGGAGGCAGAGGCAGGCGGATCTCTTTGAGTTCGAGGCCAGCCTGGTCTACAGAGTGAGTTCCAGGACAGGTAAAAGAAGCTAGATTTCATGGAACTGGTGTCTGGCTGGTGATTTCCCAAAGCTTGAGTTTACCACCAGTACCATCTTTACCATCTTGTTATAGAATGTGGGGGTCACAACCTGTGTCCCAAGTCAGGTCTGACCTCCCATCCTCATAAGCCAATTAAAGAGCCAAATCAAAAGTGCAAAGCAACTGGGTATAATAGCACATGCCTTTAATCCTAGCACTTGGGAGGCAGAGGCAGGTGGATTTCTGTGAGTTTGAGGCCAGCCTGGTCTACATAGCGAGATCCAGGACAGCCACTATATAGTGAGATCCTGTCTTGAAAAATAAATAAATAAATAAATAAATAAATAAATAAATAAATAAATAAACAAATAAACAAATAAATAAATAAATAAGTGGAAAGCAGAAAAGGGAGTTTTTTGTTTTTTTCTTCAATGTGGTCCCATTGGGAAGACGGACAAAGGGATCCAGCAAACCCCCAAGTCCATCTTTGGGGTCCTGATGTGAGGTGGATGTTTGAATAGACAGCCACTGGATACTTGTAAGCCATCCTGGTCAAGGTGTGGTCCTGCCCAGTACCTGAGCTTCAGTCTCCATTGTAGAACTGTGTGAAATCTCTTTCAAGGAGACCAGGTCCCCCTCCGGCTGGTCCCCTTTCCTTTTCCCAGCGTGAGATTCCAGAGTTCTCGTTTCTTTGGGGTCCATTGTTTCAAAGCTGATAGTCAGACTGAGAGACTCAAGTATCTCTTTCGAAATCTTCACCTGCCAGACCTGTTACGGTCTGACACTGGTAAACGTGGACCAAAGGCTTTGCCACTTCCTGTTTCTCAAGATCAGTGAGACTGAGGCTACCGGGGCACCTCAGTCCGCAAACCCAACCTGGGCTCCTAGGCTCTGAACCCAGCTTCTGCTTCTGTGGGGTTGGGAGATGGCAAGTCCTGCTGTGTGAGCCGCCTTGCTCTCTGATTAATTCTCCAGCCCCGACTGCTGGAACTCCGAAAGAAACGTTCCCTGCTGTAGACACTTGCAGGCAGGGAACAATGGTTGTCTTTTCACATTTGTCAAACAAAGGGTTTTTTCAAAGCTGCAGTTAAGGTGCTTTGGCAAAGGTGCTCGGCAGTAAAGCAGCAGGGATCTTATGTCACCAGCCATCTCATCCTGGGCAGGAAGTGGGTACCTGGGAGCCTTCCCTCCACATGGCACCAGGAGCTATAGACACCAGCCTGTGGTTCTTTGTGGGCAAATAGGCTCCTAAAAGACCAGGCAGCTGCTGAGGTTTGCAGCTAGTGAGTGATGGAGTAGATGAGGGCTCTGGGGGCGCCCGCCATGTCTGTTCTGAGCCTCGAGATGGATTAGTAAAGTAAAGGAAGATTCTGGCAGGGTTTATACCACCAACCTGGTTTTCCTCAAGCTCAGTGGTCATACCCAGCCCCTTCACAGCTTCTTTCTGCTCAGCCGGGTTTGGTTTTTCCCAGCCCTCTGACTCCGCTCCTTCCTCCTCCTATGCCCTGCCAGTGCGTGGCACAGAGCAGGGCATCCAGCTTCCCCAGAGGGCACTCTGCACCACGGCGCTTCGTTCTCGCCAGCTTGCTGGAAGTTGGCGATCTTTGACAAGGCTAGCAAGCCCTCCAGTTGCTGGGGAAAGAGATTTCCTGAGCTGTCTTAGAAAGCTGTAGCCAACAGCCACCATGCGCACTGGTGTCTGCTAAGTACCTCGCTGCTGCTTTGAGGGGAGATGGGCAGGGCGATCCTTTTCAGTCCAGGACTCTTCCTCCAGGTCCAGTGTGTAAGAGGCCTTGGTGTGGGAGCTAACTAATGTGTGCAGGGGGCTGGATTCTGTGAGGGCTGTTGAGGCCCCAGGGCTTGCTCTGAGCGCTGCCTGTTTTTTTGGTCTTCCAGTCCACAGCCGCCACAGCCCCAGGTCCCCGAGACTCCCTGGGCAGATGAGGGCGGCTCCGTTTATCACCTGACCGATGAAGACTTTGACCAGTTTGTGAAGGAGCACTCCTCTGTCCTCGTCATGTTCCACGCCCCATGTGAGTGGAACTCTGCTGCCCCTGCCTCCCCCTTCCTCAGAAAAGGACACACCGCCGTGGGACTCTTTGGATCGGGGACTTAGTGGGAACTGGCATGGTGCCTGTCCTCAGCTCATGCGCCTGCCTTGTGTCTCCATCGGAACTGCACAGAGGCCCCGATCAGGCCACACGCGTTCCTCGGGAGCACTCAGTGAAGCTCCAGCCCCTGTAGGCCTGAGTGTCCTCCAAGCCAGCAGGGGCTGAGGAGTCGGACCAGGTTCTGCCTAGAGCAATACTGGTCCTCCTTAGGGTGGGAACCATATGGAGAGAGGGCCTGCCCTTGCTCTATAGCTGAGCAGGCAGTGAGGCCAGCATCTAGAGTGCCCCCCTGGTGCTCTCAAGAGTGTCTGGAAGGCATGTAGAATCTTTCTGAGCCCCCGTCCTCTCTGCACTGTGGAGAACAGAAAGCTGATGACGACGATTAGGCTTCAGGAGGAGAGGGCCGTCCTGGGAGGGAGAGCAAGGTCACGTGAGAGCAAAAGATGGCAGCCCTGCATGGAGCTTCCAGGCGCCTCTGGGAAGGGCTGGCCACTCCCAATTGGAGATGAGCTGCGGGGGCCTGGGACAAGATCTGCGCATGTGCGGCCCTTTGCGCTCTTCGCCTCCTGCCAGTTTGTGGAGTGATGATAAGGGGGGAAAAAAAAGCAAGAATGCCGTGCTTCACAGATGAGTACCAGAGGCCGGGTGTCACCGTGTGTGAGAGGGACAGAAGATGTAGAGCCAGAGAGACACACTCCACGAGGAGGGGGGTGCACAACTGATTAAGCCCGTCAGCGGAAGGTCCTTACGCTAACAGAGTGGCTTCAGAAGGGTCATCTCCCATCTCACCCGCGGTGCCACTGAGCGGGTGTGATTGGCACCGCCTTGCAAACAAGATTGGCACAGATTGCCCATTGCTTTCGAGTCCTATGCTGCTCCAGTCTTTGGTGGCCACTCAGTGGAGGTGAGGGTGGGGTACAAGGTCTAGCTTGACCCCTTGGGGAGCTGCTACTACGAATCTCCCCCCTTTTTTTCCTGAAAAAGTGCTGAATTCTTGGGAATCCAGAGGAAAAGCACTTCTTTCTTTCTTTCTTTTTCTTTTTCTTTTCTTTTTCTTTTTTTTTTTTTTTTTTTTTTTGTTGTTGTTGTTGTTGTTGTTTTTTCGAGACAGGGTTTCTCTGTGTAGCTTTGCTCCTTTCCTGGAACTCACTCTGTAGCCCAGGCTGGCCTCGAACTCACAGAGATCCGACTGCCTCTGCCTCCCGAGTGCTGGGATTAAAGGCATGCGCCACCACCGCCCAGCAGAAAAGCACTTCTTATGTTTTGTTTCTAGTTCTAGAAAACAGACAAAGAGTTCAAAAACATATTTTTTTTTCAAAGACTCTTCAGACTTGTGATTACGACCTGCTGATTAGGGACAGTGTCAGAGGAGCAAAGTAAGATGGCACACGTCTGTGATGCCAGCCCTGGAGGTGGGAGAACCACTGTGAGTCTGAGGCCAGCCCAGGCTACAGAGTGAGACCTTACCTCACAAACAAAGCACAGAAGGTTAATACCAGGGCCTGTGGAGTGTGGCGTTCTCCAGGTCTGGGGGTGGTGGGTCTTACTTACGGGTATCCCCAAGGTTAGCGACACATGACAGACGCCCACCGCCTGGACAGCAGGCAGCACTGTACCCACCGTCACCCACCTCCAAGCTAAACTATGCTTTCCTGGCCCATCTCAGAGTTGTGGATGGAAGCCAGGCTTGCAGGAAGTTATTATGTTGGACCCAGAGCCGAAGTCACTCTGCTTGCATCTCCATCCTAGCTGTAGAGGCGGATGCTGGTGGATGCCCCGGCATGTGCTCCTTCAGGAGTGCTCACTCATGCCCTGTCCGTTTATGTGCCGGCACATGTGTTTATCCCCGCTTTCCTGCAGAGTGAGGGGTCCAAGCCACAGCATGAGGTTCACTTCTGGATGAACTGCCTGCTGATATGTCTCCCCTTAGATGGCAGTGGTTCCGCTCCAAATGCTGTGCTCTCTAGACCCTCTGTCCTGAGAAGGGCTGAAGCCTCTTGGTGTAAAGGGAACCAGAGCTCAGGGTGGGATCCACAGGAGCACTCTTCGTTGCTTGGATTTGTACTTCGAGCCAGAGTGTTCTCCAAACCCCGTCAAGAGGCTAGAGGCCTGCAGAGCAAGAGAGGTGAATCCTGAAAGTCATAATATTTCAGGTGTCAGTCCCAGGCCCGGTAGAGAGTGGCTGGGAAACAGACCCCCTTGAAGATTAAGGAAAAGGAAATTGGAATCTGTCGGCGTAGCAAACCATGACTCTGCTGAGGATTGCTGGCCATGCTTGACTTGGTTCCTGGGCAGGGCTACGGGATCAGAGAGTGAGCATGCTTTTCTTTTACGGAGACAGTCAACAGGTGAATTGCTGTTCTGCCTGTGATAGGGAGAGCAGGACAGGATGCTGCCACCTGGGGGAAACATCCTCATCCCCGCCTTGTCTGGGCCTGTCTGGAGAACGTATACTTAGTTGTAATCAGTAACTAAAAACCAAGTTACCAGCATCAAGGCAGATTTCAGAGTTGCCAGGTTTATAACTGAGTAAAGAATGTCGCCTCCTGCCCATGTGTGATCAAGCACATCCGGTGCAGATGGGTCGAACAAACTTGTTTAGGGGAGTGAAAACTTGTCTCCCACAAACAATAGCCGCCAGCATTTCAGGAACTACCTGCCTTTGGGCAAGGGGCTTGCAGATCAGAGGCATTTTTGTTTCATGGATGGCTAAGGCATAGTAATTAAAACTTAAAATGTAACTTTGGCTGTCACAGTATATTGTCAGTCCTCTGTCATCGCACTGACCTTGAAACCTTTTTGGGTCCCCAGCTTCTTTTTGCCTCAGCTTGCCCAGTGGCTTGACAGTTTTCCTTCGCTCTCTCCCAGTAAGCCATACACTCCCTGGTACAGCTGATGCCTGGGTCGTCTCCGGATGTCTTAATTAAGTATAGGCCGCACCTATTGAGACCCTCTGCCTAGACTAGCTGCAGTCACCCGGTTTACAACCATATTCGTCCCCTGGGCCTTGCTCTCCAGGAGCTAGGCTGAGCCTCCTGGGGAGGACAGTGCAGATGTCCGTGAAGGGCTGAGAGAGAGAGAGAGGTATGGGCGCATGGGTTGTGTTGTGTGCGGCGGGGCCCGGGCTTTGCAGCCCTAGAGTGAGCTCTCCTCCTCTGTCAGCTAAGCCTTGTGCCTGACCTCCCTGGGGCCCTCCGTGAGGGGCTTGGCATGAATGCTGCATCGTGGGAGACTGTAGCTCTAGGCCCCTTTCAGCCCCTCAGGGAACAGAAACAGGGTCTGTAAAAAGCATGTCCGCAGGTACTGGTTATTGCCACTCTAGTACCTTTTTTTATTCCTGCCACGTACTGTGCAAGAAATCAGATGGCTGTCACTCACTTTCTCTTGTTGATGTTTTCTTCTTCCTTCCTTCTTTTCTTTCCTTTTCTTCTTTTTTTAAATTTTTGTATGCATTGGTATTTGACCTTCGTGTCTTTGTGAGGGAGTCGGACCCGCTGGGACTGGAATTACAGACAGTTGTGAGCTGCCATCTGGTTGCTGGGGATTGAACCCGGGTCCTCTGGAAGGACAGCCAGTGCTCTTAACTGCTGAGCCATCTCTCCAGCCCCTCTCCTCCTTCTTCTTCTTCTTTTTTTTTTTTTAAAGATAGAGCCCAAGCTAGTCTCAAACCTCAATGTAGCCAAGGATGACCTTGGACTTCTCATCTTCCCATCTCCATCTGTCAGGTGCTAACATTCCAGGCATATGCTACCATGCCTGGTTTTACAGTTCTGGGGGTCAAACCCAGGGCTTTGTGTGTGCCAGTCAAGCACGCCCAGGTGAGCCCCATCTCCCGGCCCCTTGGTTGGTTTCTCTGCCTCTCCTGGAATGCCCGGGGGAGAGTACCGCCACTGTATGGAGAAATATACATGACCGAGAAAAAGCAAAGCTACCTCCAGTCCATTTCCAGAGGTGGCCACTCCATTTGGAGGCATCATTTCCCTTCCCTTTCCTGTTTTTGTTTTTGTCTTTTTCCCTCTTTTTAAAATAAAAATGTTTATATTTATTTTATATGTATGTTTGGCCTGCATGTATGTATGTGCACTATATGCATGCCTGATACCTGGGGAGGCCAGAAGAGGATGTTGGATCCTCTGATACTGGAGTTATAGACAGTTGTGAGCCACCATGTGGGTGCTGGGGACTAAACCTGGGTCCTCTGCAAAGACAACGGGTGGTCTTCACCACCTAGTCATGGCTCCAGCCCCCTTTCCCTTGCTCTTAATGTCTTTAAGTGAGCATGTAGTAAAACTGGCCTTTTTGTCGACATGTGTGTAGATTTGTGCAACCATCGTGCCCTAAAGCCTGCTGCTGCTTTTCTAATTATACAAATAATTTCAGAATAGTAAGATTGTTGTTAGCGGTGCAGAGGTCAAGGTCTGGGTAAGAATCCAGTGGAAACAGTGGGAAGCCCCCTCTCCCAGGCCCACCATCCACCCCAGGGTTAGACACTACTGATGTCAGCATCTACATTTCTTTCTGTAGTACCTCGTCTACATATGGGAATTTTCTTTCCTCCTCCTCCCCCTCCACCCCCTCCGACTTCCTCCACCTCCTCCTCCTGTTTTAATATGAGCAGGGACATTCTTTATCCGTTTTCCTGTGCTTTGATTTTTCACTCAGCAGTAGGTTCTGATGTTTTCACGTCGATGTAAGTGTTGACATATAAATCTAACTACTGCATAGTGTGTTATAATTTGAATATGCCACTACTTTGAAACAAATACCCCGTTGATAGACATTTGTCCTCAGTTTTTCACTATTCAAACAATACAGGAAACATTTCTAGACATATATTGGGAGCCATGTCTAAAAGTTTAGGATTAATTGCCAACATGAACTTACTTGCCATGGATGGTCTTGTTGTTTTGGAACTTCTCTAGGTAACCCAGAAATTTTCCATGTGTTGCAGAGTCAGTACCCTGGCAACCTTGGTGTTATGGTTTGTGGTAGCTTGAATGAGAATGTCCTCTATAGGCCTAGATGTGGTCAGCATGGTCCTCAGTTGGTAGGTTTAGGAGGTGTGGCCTTGCTAGAGGAAGTATGTCACTGGAGGTGGGGCTTTGAGGTTTTAAAAGCCACTCACCGCTCCCAGTTTGCTCTTTGCTTCCTGCATGTGGTTTGAAAGCTGAGCTCTCTGCTGTGCGAGCTGCCATGCCTGCCTGCTCTCTCCCTTCCTCCCCTTGGTGGTGATGGACTCTGACTGTCTGGAACCGGAGCCCAAATAAACCCTTCCTTCTGTAAGTTGCCTTGGTCGTGCTGTTTTATCACAGCAATAGAAAAGTAGCTAAGACATGGATTGTGTCTGAAATGTCCCTTACAACCTCATGTTTTGAATGCATGTTCCCCAACTTTTGGCACTGTTTAGGGGAGGCTGTGGAACCTTTAGGAGGTTGGGGTATAGCAGGCAGAAACAAGCCACTGTGGGTGAGCTTTTGAAAGTTACCATCAGGTCCTGCATCCTGGTCCATCATGATGTGAACGGCCTCCTTCCTGCATTCCCACTGCCATCCTTGAAGGAGCTCAGCCACGCCTTCCCTGCCATAGTGGACCAAAATTCTTGAAAACCGTGAACCAAAAGAAATCTTCCCTCCCTTAGGTTGTTTTCTGTCACACGCTGAGGTCATTGCTGCAGAAGTAACGGATGTACACAGATACCGGCAGCTTTGCTTACCTGAAGCTCTCCTAACACCAAAGAAACAAAACATCCTTTCCTGCAGTAACCTGCTGCGTTAGCCAGCTTTCATCACTGAAAACATTCCTAAGAAAACCAGATGAAAATGAGGAGAGACTTATTTTTGGCTCACGGTTTCAAGGGTATTAGTCCATGGTCACTTAGCCCAGTTGCCTTTGGGCCTTTGTCAAAACAGGACATCATAGCAGGGTATACGTGGTGGAGGAGGCCACGGTAGTCTGAGAAAGCAGAGAAGGGAAGGGACTGTGTCCTCAAAGGGGAGAGTGGAAACCTCCAGGGACCTTCTTCCCTCCAGCAGTTTCTACACCTCCCAACAACACCATGGGCTTGACACATGAGCTTTGAGGGGAGGCCTCTAATCAGACTCTTTGCCCACTTCCCTCTGGCCTTTTACCCAGAGCTCTGTCTGGTATTAGTCTTTATCTGTTTGTGTGTCGGCCCTGTCCCCCATCTCCGCCCCTGTCCCCCATCTCCTCCCCCCGCATCTCTGATGCTCTCTTAGTCTCTAGCTTGCTTTAGCTTTGCTTGTGGGCTCTTCTCCTCCTATAAAGCTTTGTGCTTTTGTAGCCACGTTGTAGTAGTTACTGAGTAATTGCTATGGATCAGGTGTTATTTTTGGAGATATAATTACTTTGTTTCATCTTTACAACAAATCTTGTATCATTATTCCAGTTTTAAAAAAAGGAGGGTACCTACCGGCAGGCCTGCGAACTTGCCCAAGGTCATACGGCCAAACCAGTACAGTCTGGATTAAAATTAACCCAGGCAGTCCTGGGAGCCACACCTCAGCACTAGGCCATTCCGCCAGTCTGCCTTCCCTGTCATCATTTTCTGTTGTGCTGAGCAAATCCACCTCAGAATTGTTTTGCATTTCATTCTCTTCTTCTAAACTTTTCTTGTTTTGTTTTGTTTTGTCTTGTTTGTTTGTTTGTTTGTTTGTTTTTTGAGGTTTTTTTTTTTTGGCCAGGTGAAAGGACTTTACCTCCCCCCCCTCCTTTTTTTTTTAATCTATGCATCCTTTTCATTTACATTGTCTTGATATTTTCTTATGTTACTAAAAACACCTTTTTGTGCATGCTTTTGGTGGCCACATGATGTTCCATCATAGAATTGCACTGTAAATTGCTTAACCAGTGACATAATGTTGAAACTTTGAGTTGTTTACTGAATTTTCCATTATAAGTCACACTGCCCGAGAACGCTTCCATGCATAAATATTTATCCACATGTCAGATTATTTCCTCAGGATTGAAACCTGCAAATAAAATTTTAAAAGCTTGTTATCCACATTTTACAGTAACATAAAAGATGGGGAGACCTCTGCAGGATGAAGGGCTGTGATAAATAGAAGTGTCCATCAGGGTGTGACTCAGTCCCAAGGGATCAGCGCCCCCCGCTTTGGCCCTTGACGGTTCCCAAACATCAGCAATTCTACCTGCATTAGTAGGAAACCCTCTGAAGTGAGCTACCAGGGAGTTTTACAGATGAATTTGACCTCCTGGAAGATTCGGCTTTCAGCATCCAGGGAGGCCCGTGGCTAGTCTATAATATAGCTGTCAGTAGAGGTGAATTCAATATAATCCAGAGGAGGTTGAGGGCTCTGGGGTAACAGAGGCCAGCATCCCTGGAGCTAGAGAAGAATGGGATAGAGGTGTTAGTGTCAGAATTCTGTGGATCATGGAGTTAGCAGCTAGCACACTTACACCGATAATAAAAAAAAAAATACCCAACAAGGAAGTTGGGCCGTAAAACTTAATGGCCTGTCAAATCACAGTGAGGACACTAGCAGCAGGCCAGAGCCCTACTCCCCACATCTAAGGCTCCTGACTGTCCTGCAGCTCACATAGCAAGGGACACACAGAAGGAGGTTGGGACTTGGGGCAGCACAGATACTGTGTATCACCACAGCTCCCCCAAACAGATGTTGTTAAGGAGGAAGACGTTACTCAGCCAGACCTTTCCCCTCCTCTGGACCTTCATGGGCCTCTCATCATAAACTCTGTCTGAAGAAGTTTAGTGCCTAGCCTCGGGATCTCATTCGAAAAGCAGAGGATGCTAGAATGGACAACCTAATGATTTCCAGTGAGCTCTATCATAGGTCTGAGACATGCTAGACCAGCATCTAGAAGGCTGGTGATCGCTGGAGACAGTAGTCAAGACTGGGAACAGTAGGGTGAGGCCCCTTTGGGTTAAGAGTAAGATTGGAATTTGAGCAGAAGCCTAAGAAGGGTTACACATAAACTGGGGTGGGGGGTGTTAGTATTTGAGGTGAGGAGGGAACACATTCAAGGGTCCTGAGGTAGAAGTAAGCTTATGTGATAGAGAGACTATAGCGTGAAGGTTGGGAGGAAGTGAGCTGAGCCGAGGCTGATGGGCAGGTGGGAGCCAGATGGTGCTGGGCTTGTGGTGATGATAAGGAGCTTAGATTTTAGTCTACCACCTGTGGCGGAAAGCCCTTGGAAAGTTTTAAGCAAGGGGATGTGATATGATTTATATTGTGAAAAGAGACCCTAGCTGCTCATAAATATCAGGAGATAGCACTGATCCGTCACAAGGCAACCTAAAATTAAATGCCGTGGGAATATCTGAGTAAGAAGTATTTTATGACCAGAAGAAAAACAGCTCCGTCAATAGAGCTGACGTGAACTGGAAAGACTCAAAGTGGGGCCCAAAGCAGGGAGGGGGGACCACAGGGGTAGTCTGGAGGGATGCTGTCTTATCCATCAGGGTGGGGCTGTGATGAGGAGGGGGACCCTGAGGGGACTTACCATTTCATCTCCTAGAGCCACAAGCTCTGACAGTAAAAGGGACCCACTGATCTCTGTCATTTGTCTCGTGGGGCTGCTGGGATAGTTTTAAATGGTTGTGTACAGAAAACAAACTCCTCCTAACTCAGCCCCGAGAGACAAGGCTGGAAGTTACAAGAGAGAGCCGTCCATGTGAGCAGAAGAATCTAGAGGTTTTTAGCTGTCTTCATGCCCAACACAAGCACTGTGGCTGATCACAGCTCCTCTGCCCAGTGAGCCAATTCTCAGTCTCTGAGCCTGCCTCTGGCCCTCTGTTGATAGAAGCTGGCAGGTGGTATTGAGCCCATTTTCCACCCCAGCAGGGCAGTGGCATCAAAGGACAGAAACTTGATAAAGGCGTGAAGGGAGTGTAAGGTGCATTCCCTCATCCTCAAGGATCCTGCCGCATCAACTAGGACATTTAGAAAGAAGCGGTCATTTTCCGTTAGTAGGATTTCCTGTTTTCCATCCACTGACCTCTGTGGCAATCCCACTGTCCAGGCCCTACCAACAGTGTCACCCACAGCATGTTCGGGGGACAGAGTGTTGGGGGACCTTTTCTGAGCTAGCTTGTTTCTGGAAATGCAAGTTTAGGCCTCTGCAGTGGTCACTCCCTGCCTTCTCTCTAGGCCAGGCTGAATTCTGGGGTGACAGACCCAGCCCCCAACAGCAGGGGTGTCTCTGGACTTGCTTTTTTCCAAGGCTTCTTATACAGGTGAAATCACTCTGCCTACTGAGAGGAGGTCGGCCTCAGGCAGGAGAATGGAGTGGACTTTGAGCAGGGCATAGGAAGCATAGGGCTGGAGGTAGCCCTGTGCAGTCCCTGTAAGCACTGTAGAACGTCATCATCCTGACCATAAACCCCAAAGGATTTCTTCTTCTCTTTTTAATTCAAGCCAATGACTTTAAATCATAATGTATTTCACGCTAAGCCAGCAGAACCTCCCATAGACTATCCTCTTTTGCTTCTAACATATTTTTGAGGATGGAAGGTTACCCGAGCCTGGGCATCTGTAGGGCCCCCCACCTTCCTCCACCCACCTCTTATGGGAAAGGGACCACTTCAGCCTCCTAACCATTTAGTCTAGGACATGAGTTCTTGGGGCCCAGTGCCGAGACCTGGGTGGGATCCCTTAGAAGTTACTCATGAATTTGGAGGTAGATGCATCAGCGGGGAAGGCCTTGTAGTGGAGTCTTTAGCACCCCAGACTCAGCCTCCAAGGCTGCCTCTTCTCCCTCCTACGGCTGAGACAGCTGTCTGGAAAGAGAGGCTAGCTCGGAGTCCCCAGCTGATTGCAGGCTGCACATTTCTGACTGGAGCGAGGTGCAGGGACAGGAAAGTAGCACCGCCCACTCTGGATGCTTCAAGTATGTTCTATTAAAAGGGCTTCTGTGGTCATTCCTGGGGATCTGCTTGTAGTCTGAAGGTACAGATGTTAGTGTGAAAGGCGACCAACCTCCAGCCTGCCCCTTCCCCTTTAAACCTAATTCTTAGGGGATGGGGGAAAGACAGATGGTTTGTAATGATGCTAAAATGCTTATTTCTGGAAAGTATGTTTTTATAATTCAAAATAATGATGGCTTTAACACTTCTCGAGTTGATGGAGCTCTAATCAGATGAGGCCCAGTAGAGTCAGATGACCCCTACCCGATCCAGAAGCAGCCCTGGGGGCCAGTGCTCAGTGTCTCGGAGGAACCTTTGGGGACAGTTTCTGGGCCAGTGGTCTTCCTTGCCTTGCCGCAGAACTCTGCACTCCTGAGTGGGGCCTGGGGACATCTGTGTTCTGAGGCTGTTTGTCCTCTGAAGATTGGGTCATTGTGTTCCTGGTGCTTGTGTAGTTGGTCCTTTCATCTGTGTCCTCCAATGGTCTTCCCAAGCCCCTGGTCACTCTTGTTCTCTTCAGATTCATTACGCCTGTTCGTCTTGTTGCTGTTCAGTAACTATTTATTATGTCAATTACATGATGGTCACTTTGCTTCATGTGGAAGCGCAGGGTAGAAAATTCCCAGGTCCTGCCTTGGAGGAGTCGGATTCTGAGACTAGAGTCCAGCAGTGTGCAGTTGAATGAACAGCATCGAGGAAGGAGCCATAGGGAGGCTCTTTCTCTGGTTCATCTCCTCAAAACATCCCGTGAACACTAAATTGTCCCAAGCCACGGGCCGTGGTCCTCGCTGTCTTCAGACTGGAAGAGCCCAATGCCTGAAACCTTCTCTTCCCTTCTGTGTTTTAACCCAGCAGGAGTGGGGAGTTCCCTAAGCAGAAGTTGCAGGGTCCCCACGTCCTTTTCTTGCCTGTCAGTTGGGTACTTTGGAGCCTCCAGGGGGAGGTTTGTGATATCTTTGCCCAAAGGCCATTTGGGAAAAGACAGCATGTGGGCACGACTGGCAGCTACTGCCTGAGCTGGAGGCCGTGAGAGTCACTGTCCTTGACTGAGTCCTGTCCCCACTGCTCTGCCTAGCAGCATGGTGTTCAGTTAGGATTCTGTCAGGAAGCAGAATGGCGACTCTGGAGCCCCTTGTCCCTCCCCAGGGACAGGGTGACAATGGGCTGAAGTCTTCTGTCACTGTACCACCTGGAGCCGAGCTTTGCAGTGCTGTGGAGAAGCAGACACCTCCATCCTCGGCAAGGCCAGATGGAAATAGGAACGTCAGTTGAGTTGCTCAGGTGACTTCTGGGAAGGGAAGACGTGGAAGGTCTTCTCTGATAATGGCGGCCTTCAGCTGTCAAGACTCCTCACCACTCAGGCTCTTTAGCATCCAAAGCCAGAAACCACTCCTTCAATGAAAATAAAAGAACTCTCTGATCCCCTAATGTTACCCACAAAGTGTCTGGGATTTTTTTGTTGTTATTGTTTGTTTGTTTCTGGTTTTTTTTAATGTCTTTAATTTTTTGCATTTATTTATTTGTGTATGTGTGTGCATGTATGTATGCATATATATGTATTATAGCTTATATGTGCTATGTGGAGGTCCAAGGACAGCTTGTAGAGGTTCATTTTCTCCTGCTCCCATGTAGAGCCTAGGGATCCAGCTGAAGTCATCAGGCTTGGCAGCAAGCGCCTTTACCCACTGAGCCCTTTCACTGGCCCCTGTTTGCTTTTTAATATATCAAATTCTGTTCTTCGTGACATCTGGATGCATTCGTACGCCTGTAAGGAATGGAAGAGCAGGTTCTAGCCCAAGGAAATGCCATTAGTTTGTAGGTCCTGTGCCAGTGTCTCATACCTTCTCCTGTAGGGATTCAGAACTTAACTTTTCCCATGTTTTGGCTTCTGTGGGTTCTTATTCCCATCCTGCAGCCCGGAGAAAGTGAGTAGCAATAGTAATCATTGCTAATAACACAGTACCAGGAGGTCTGTGCCATCTCCAGAGGGCTTCCCGAAGGATTGCTGGGGTTGCGGCACACCTCTGACTTGTGAGTCTCAAGCAGCTGTCCACCATCGTCTTGGTGCTTCAGTTTCTACACCTGTAGAACAGCGACCATGTCAGCGTCTACCGTGTAGGACTCACGTAAGGACATGCAGCAGCCCTGCTCCATGGCCCAGCACCCCAGGACTGGACATGGGGCGCACATGTTGTTTATATGGCGCTCGTTGTCTCTCAGTACCTAGATTCCTGGGGTGATGCCAGCCAGTCTCAGGGAGGCAGCACGGGGACACCAGGGCCTCCAGGCCATGAAAACACCTTTCCTTGCATTCTCCCCGCAGGGTGTGGGCACTGTAAGAAGATGAAGCCGGAGTTTGAGAGTGCTGCTGAAGTCCTCCACGGAGACACTGAGGTGAGCTTCCTTTCCTGAGTCCTTACCATTCCCTCCAAAGAGTCACTGGCTCCGAGAGTCACTGTGACTTTCTCTAAGTCCCAAAGTGGCTCTTCCTGTCCCTGGAGGCCTGTAGGACCTCCGTGTCCCCTAGTAAATACATCCTGGTCAGGCTAGTGGGACCCTTCCCAGGGACAGAATAGGGCGGAAAGCCTAGGAGACCATGTTCCTGTGGCTGACTGGGGGCCCTCTGCCTATTTTCCTCCTTTCCATGGGACCTTGACTATGAGGAGAAGGCCCTATTCTGCCCAGCGTGGTTGGTGAGGCAGATTCAGAAGCCTCCTCTTAGCCCGTCCCTAAGAAGAGAAGGATGTGCCAGGGTTTCGTTGCTCCCTGTGATCTGTAAGCCCGGAGATCCAGGCCCCTCCAGTTAGATCCTGGCGAGGCCTGGGGGAGAGCTGGGCTGGCAGCTGGGCTCCTCTCTCCAGCAGCACCACTTCTGAGGCTGTAATGCATGGTTGGCCTTTCCCCCATCCCAGAGCTCTGGTGTCCTTGCAGCTGTCGATGCCACCGTCAACGAGGCCCTGGCAGGAAGATTTCACATCTCGGCCTTTCCTACCCTGAAGTATTTTAAGAATGGTGAGCAGCAAGCAGTACCCGCACTCAGGACGAAGAATCAGCTTATTGAGTGGATGCAGAAGTAAGTTTTTTTGGCCTTTGATACTGTGCCCTAATTAACTAGCTGCCAGCCCCTGGAGATGGCCTTGAGGAAGAGAAGTTGTCTTAGCTGGGAAGAGACACCATGACCACGGCAATGCTTACAAAGGAAAACATTTAGTTGGGGCTGGCTTACAGTTCAGAGGTTTAGTCCATTATCATCACGGCGGGAAGCATGGCGGCATGCAGGGAACATGATGCTGGAGAGGTAGCTGAGAGTTCTACATCTGGATCTGCAGGCAGCAGGAAGAGAGCAAGACGCTGGGCCTGGCTTGAGCTTCTGAAACTCCAAAGCCCACCCCCAGTGACATAGTTCCTCCAACAAGGCCACAGATCCTAATCCTTTCAAATAATGCCACTCCCTATGAGCCTATGGGGGCCATTTTCATTCAGACCACCACAGAAGTGAACTTTATGCACCCTTGTCCTCAAATTGGGGCCCAAGGAGCCAAGAAAGGTGACTCCCTAAATCTCAAGTCACTTTCCAGTGTGGGTCCAAAGGCAACAGTCACCGTTCTGGATGTTCCATTAGCTTCAGTGAGTGTTTGCCTTCTCTGCCCCAGGTTTCATCATCTGTGAATACAGGAAGGGCACACTAGCTTGTCATCACAGAACTGAACTCATTTGCCCCACGTATTGGTGGTCAACTGGATGTCTTGGAGTGTCCGCAGTGCTGGCTTCCAGGATTCTGGACTGGGGACAAAGATTTCTCAGAGCCCCTCAGCCTGTGCATTAGTTTTCTAGACTTCCATAACAAAGCATGAGAGTCTAGTTGGCATGTCACAAGTGGCTATTCAAGATGTTGGTGGGGTTGGTTATTTGGAGGCCTTTCCTTGGCTTGTATATATCTGTTGCTGTGATAAAATATCTCAACAAGATTAACTTTGCAGGAGAAAGGATTTGTTTAGCTTACCATCCCAGGTTCCAGTCCCTCACTATAACAAGGTCAAGGTAGGATCTCAAAGCATCAGGATACATCATTCACAGTCAAGAACAGAGCGAGGAACCTGAGCATACCTCACTTCCTCTGCTCTGTATAGTCTAGGGCCCAACACCAAGGAATAGTGCTGCCCATTTTCAGGCTGAGTCTTCCCACATCAACCTGGGTGATCAGGACAGTCCCACAGACAGGCCCCCAGGTCAACGTGATAGACAGTCCCTTATCGAGACTCTTCCCAGGTGATTCTAGGTTGTGACAAATTGACAAAACTAACCACCACGGTGGCCATCTTTTGCCTGTCGTCACATGCTCTTTCTTCTGTGTGTGGCACTGTGACCTCACCTCCACTTATAAGAATGCCAGGCATACTATATGAAGGGCCCATTGTAGTGACCTCACCTTAATGCCTCCACATACAGTCACTGTCTGAAGTCCTGGGGAATAAGGGCTTCTAGTGTGAATCTGGGGGCACAACTTAGCCCATGCCACCTGCAAGTGCAGAGAGCCTGAGAGGTTCTGTCATTGCTGACCCAAAGACCCAGAGGAATTTGAGCCTCGGTTATCGGGATTCCCTTCCATGAATGGAGGAAGTTGGCCTGTGATGCTGATGCCCCGAGAAAAGGAGCAACCTCTGATCATGCCAGAGAAGCAAGAGCTGTTATCAGAACCATGTTGCTGCAGCCTGGCCCTGTCTTCCACTGCACTCCAGGGTCCGTACAGAACTTTAATATTGAAGGATGTGTCCTCATTTCACCAAAAGGAGGGAAAAGGAAGAGAAAGAAACCATTTTCTGGCCTTCACAGAGATCCTTGATACATGAGCTAATGATGCCCGTGTGCGAGGCAAGACTTGGAACAAGGAAAGTGGACAGAATAGCAGTAGCTGGATTGATGTCCTTTCTTACAGCATTGCTCCTCAAACCTGGATGTGCATCCAGTACACGCCACATGTGGCAAGTGTATATTAACACATACAGATTCTGAAACTCTTATTCCTGAAGCTTGAACTCAAAGGATGTGGATGGAGCTCCCAGCCATGGTGTTTGGAGAAACCCTGGTATATAGAATAGGAGTGCAGATAGTGTAAGACCCAGGAGATGCCTCTCAGGAGATGCCTCTTGCAAGAGAAAAGAAAGTGGCAAGGTTCCACCCTCAGCTGCTGCTCCCATTTTTCTCTGCTCTCCAGGAGAGGAGCCTGATAGCCATGCCGCCATGCTGGAGGGAGTGGTCTGGTTCTGAAGGAGACTAAGAGTTCAGTTTCCCTTCTGGTTTCTGAAGCAGGTGGTTCATCATGCCTGCTGTCCCAGTCTCGCTCAGGAAGGCAGTAGACTCAGGGCCCACACATGGTAGATAAGTGTTCTACCCCTGAACCAAATTTCAAACCCAGTTTAACTGTGCCTCTTTGCATCCACAAATCCTGCTGAGGCCAGAATTTTTATTCCTATTTCATTGGGAAGGCATTGAAATTCAGAGAGATTAGGGTCACTGCCCAGAAACAAGCAATAGCTCTTTGAGGCATTTAGAAGGGAGCCTTCCAGGGTCAGGACAGCAGGTGATTATGGGATGGAAAGTGGAGGGGTCTCATCCAGAAGCAGGGCAAGCAGTTGGTGCCAGGCAAGGAACATGGTGTTCACTGCTGGGTGTACAGGTGGCCAAGGCCCAGCTTGCTAAGATGTGCCTGCCCATGTACAGCCAGTGGAACAGCCTTCAGGGGCTGGGCAAACAGAAGGGACAAGTTGGTGCCATCAACCATGTAGTCAGGGGACTTAGAGCATAGAGAAAAGGGGAGGGTTGGTCTTGGTCACCGGCACAAGGGTACCATGGCCAACATTGAGAATTTGGGGGAGCAAGAGGGACTAGAGAGAAAAATAAAACATATTCCAAGTGTTGGGGGGTTTGAGGTAAGAGTGGGGCCTCTGGCTGGAAACAGGCTAAGATGAGAGGAAAAGTTCATGGTTATCCACAGCCAGGGGAGGCCCTGAAGATCCTGGGAGTCACATAAGGTCTCATGAGAATTGCAGAGGCTTGGAATAGAGCTGGAGGAAGAAAAGGCTGTGGGAGACATGGAACACTGAAGTTAGGAAGTACTATTAGAGGGCTTGTGAAAAGTGACAGAGAGGCCCCATGCCACTCTAAACCGAGTCCTGGGATGGCGGTTCAGGGTTGTGGTGGAAATGTAGTGGGAGGGGGTGTATGCGGCAGCTTGGTACAGCCTTACTTACCAAGAGACAGGGGTTGCAAGGAGAGGAAGCAAGGAAGACAGAGGCTTCTGAAAGACCTGGAGCTGGGTGTGGTGACATTTGCCTGTAATCTGAGCACTCAGAAGGCTGAATCCAGAAAATAACACTTTCTAGGCTAGCCTGGGCTACATGACAAGATGTGGTCTCAAAAATAGATAAAACTCATCATTAGTCCGCTTTCCCTTGCTATAATAAATCCCTGAGACAATCAACTTACAAAGAGAAAGCTGGTCTTGCCTCAGTTTGGGAAGTGTCGTTTTATGGTTTCTTGGCAGTGATCGAAAACAAACTTCCCACTGTACCCCACCTTGGTTTCCACTACTTCCCGACAGTACCACTCTGAAAACACATTGGCTTTTCGGGGGACATTCAGATCTGAACTACCACGAGCTTTATCCTGGTGTGAGGCAGAATGGGATGGGAGACAGCAGAGAAGCAGAAACTGGAAAATGGCTGACAATTTATCCAGTGCCCGCCGTTTATGAGCACGCCCAGCTTCTCTAGGCTGGACCAAGCAGGAGCTTCATGTACACTCCGTGTCCTTCCTTACCACCCGGGTACCGCTCTCTCGTGTAACAGAAAAGCAAATGGAGACTCAGAGGAGTTTGGTCACTTTCCTTAAAGTCACAGGTCTCATAAGTAATCTGGACTGGAGCCCGGGCCTCCCTCACTTGGCTGGCGCGCTCTTTGCCAGAACAAACACTTCAAAGATGATGATGGAAGGTCACTCAGTGACTCCCTAGGAGGCAGGCAGGAAGGGCCAGGGAGCCAGGTGGAGGAGGTTCTGGGCCTTCCGAAGTGATGGTGACCCACACCAGGGGGGTGCCTGTGTTCAGATGGGGCCACGTCTCCCACCTCTTCATGGATGGTACGGATTTGTTGGTGTTTGAACCGAGGTTTTAAAATGAAATCCCAGAAGAAATGCAAAGTTGTTTGTTCGTTTATGTTCCACCGTGGCTGGGTGTGGGGTGGGGTTTGCACTTGTCTATCAGCAGTTCCTCATGTTTGCCCCCCCCCCAACCTCTGCAGCCCTGAGGCTCCCCCACCTCCAGAGCCCACGTGGGAAGAACAACAGACAAGTGTATTACATCTGATGGGGGATAACTTCCGGGATACCCTGAAGAAGAAGAAGCACACCTTGGTCATGTTCTATGCCCCCTGTAAGTAGCTTGTGTTCATGAGGAGGGAGGTGAGAGGGCTCGGCCCCACCCATCAAAAAGAGCCCCTTCCGCAGGGACCAGGACACCTACTGGTCAACTCTGAAACCAGTTATACCTCAAGCAGGACTCCCAATTTCCCCAAAGGCTGAGAGGGCCTGAAAAATTCATTGATTCCTTCTGTCAGGTTCTTGCCCTCATTGGGAATGTCTTTCTCTTCTCAAGCCTACAGGCTCTGTATGTGGTGGGAACCAGTTGCCTAGGTCTCTGGGTTTTTCCATGCTGCCTGTACTCCCCCTATATGCCTGCCTGACCCCCCACTGGGCCCCGCCACACACACACACACACACACACACACACACACACACACACACACACTCAATTCCTTCCACTCTCCTCCTAATCTTCCACTGGCATTGCCCTTTCTTTCAAGGCCTGAGAGCTCCCTCCACTGACCTTTCGCACAGGCTTTGATCTGTTTGAGTCTGACACCGTGTTGTAGGAAAGGCACATTCACCTGCAAGCTCCATGATTCTCATTTTAATCAGAGTACAAGTTGAGGAAGCGACATGTCTGCTAAGGGCGGTGTTTGTGACCTCGGGTTTCTGTGCATTCCCGTTCTGAAGTTGTTAATTGACACTTAGAGGGAAAGCATCTTAGAATGTCCCACTCTTCCCTTGCCCTTCTCTCTCTCCCCCAGGTTACAGCTCAGCTTAATGGAGTGAGGATAATAAAAGTCTCTGTCTACAGAGAAGCCAGGCACTCAGTCTAGTCGTAAACCCACCCAGTTGTGGCCGGCCCTCCTGTTTGCTCCGCTCCTGTCCCCACTGTTCAGTGTCAGTAGCCTGCAATGTCTCTTATGGTCACTACGACTGTCTGAGAGGCCCTAGTAGATCATGACTTCAGACTCCATCCCTCAGGCAGCCAGCACACTCGGGCAGCCTCCCTTCCCTGCAGCCTCGACCTCTTTCAGGGATTTGCTTTCAAAGATCCTTACTGAGTTCCTCAAAGACCTTGCCTGCCCCTTCAGAGCAAAAGAGGGTGAAGGGCTGAGACCCAGGATTTTGGGGGCTTGCTCCAGACCTGTGGCAGGCCCTTCCCGCAGCCCAGGCAACTCTGTCTCTGCCACGGGCACAATTCATCAGGACTGATCTCTGTAGGAGCATCCAGTAGGCTACAATCAGTTCAGTGACCAGCCACCAAAACTTCACAAAGACTAGACAAAATGCTTCCTGAGGAATGCCCCCTCTCTTTGGCCCAGGCCACTCCTCGTTCCTTACTGAGGGATCTGTGGTAGACACAAAGTCCTTACTGGCTACTAGAGCAGACAGGTTTCTGTGTCCACAGGGATCCTCCCAAACTGGCCAGTTGAGACTAGTCTGCCTCCCTTCTCCAGGCGGCACCCAGAATGTAGGAGAAGGAGCCATATCCTTGCCAGGCCTCAGGGGCTCCCAGTCTTCTCAGAAAGAGCTCTCTCACACCAGGTCATGGCCACAGCAGTGCTGTGGAATGATTCAATTGCTGGTGAAGGGCTTAATCCTTAGGGTTCCCCACCTCTTACTGGTTTTCTGTCTTCAGACTGTGCCCCAGTACTCCTGGGAGCTACATCTTTTTTGGGGGGTGTGGGGGGCAGAATCTAAGAACCAAGAAGTCTGTCTTTCTGTGCTTGATGATGGTAATATACTTACTTGTGAACTACACACACACACACACACACACACACACACACACCTTATTTATATATAAAGAATCCAAATACTGCAGAAATGTCAAGTACCAGATAAAATTTTAAAGTAAAAAGAAAAGGCTAGTCTATCACATCTGGCCTCCCTGCCGCTTTCCTTCTCCCCCAGATCTGCCTCCCCACGCGTCTCTTTATTCCCCACACGTCTCTTTATTCCCCACTTCTCTTTATACCCACACCTTTCTGCAAGATCTGATCATGGGAACTGCCCTTCCTAGACCAACTCAGCTCCTTCTCTAGGGTTGAAGTTTTCCAGCCCATCCCCTCCAGCTTTGCCTCCTCTGCCTTCCCATTTCAGGGAGCCTAATGGGTTTTCTACTTCATAGAGGTAATGCTCTGTTTTTTCACCCCCACATTTTAAAAAGCCATGGCATACTCTGGCCCACCTGATGCCTCCTAGAAACAGCCCATGCACTTTGTGCCATCGCCACCCCACCAGGTATCCATCTGCCATGCACTCTCTTTAGATAATGAGACAATGAGATGCAAGAAGCCATGCGTCTGAGGCCTCGGTATTTTAAAATTGACGGCGTGGGAACTTGCACTAGGCTGACAGTTGGCTTTTGTGCTTTCAATAAATAGAGGTTAAAAAGGGAAAATTAATAGTGAAACCGGATTGTGGGGCTTAGGGTAGATTATTTTCGGCCCACCCTGCGAGCATGCTATTAGTAGGCCTGTGCCCTTCACAGGGCCTGTAGCTGCCCACGGGATGAGTCTACCAATAGATTGTGCTCTTTAAATGTTTTGAAATTATGTAACATCACTCCTGTACTATGACATTTTCATGAATTTGAGCTTCGTGTCTCTGTTAGGCCAAATTAATGGTGTTACTTCTGATTGCCATTTTAGGTAGTTGAAAAGTCATCTGTCTCTTAGCGGCCACATGGGCTCCTTTATTCCGAATTAACCCATAACCATCCCAGGGCTCTTCTCTTCCTGCATCAGATGTTGGGAAATCCCTGAGTCCCTCCCCATCATCCCCCCTCTATTCTGGGGCCAGCTGGCTGCTCCCCAGGTCTGGCCATATGGGTGGTCCCACCCATCTCAGGAACCAACTCAGATGCTAAATTCAGATTAAATTTGTAGCTTAGTCTTAATTTAGTTTCACAAAACCCTTTGAAATGCCAGTCATTATTAGCTCATTCTAAAGAGGAGAAAGCAGAAGAGCAAAGCCATTTCTTTTCCCTGCAGAATCAGCTCTGTCTACCTCCCCGAGTGGGATGAGACAAGCCTGTGTCAGGAAGCTGCTGCTGGACCCAGGTCTCCCAGCAGGCATGGGACCCCCCCCCCCCCAACCTGTTTTCATCGGAATCGATTAGCACGGTCAGGGTCAAAGCTGTCTATCCGTGGCAGTTCTGCTCACTCATATCTGGCGAATGAATGTGAGAATGGGCGGGTTTGGGTTCTGATCTGTTCACCCCGAGGGAAAGGCCAGTGTGGCCTGTGGCTTCCCCAGCTTCTGTGACTGAAAGAGGAAAATGGCCCACAAATAGGTTCCTGCACTTCTTTCCAGCAGGAGGGGGTCAAAGTGATGCACAGACTAAGAAACAAGAACCACACATGGAATACCACAGCCCTTCATGGGCCATTTTCCCTGGGGCAGGGACTGGGGGCTGCTGATGACTCTGTAGCTCAACTTCCTCCCAGCCTCACTCGAGCACATCCTTTGCTGCCTTGAAGATCAAGACTGTAGAAAGGGCTAGAGGGTGTTGAAGGGGAGGAAGCTAACCGCAAAGCAGGGGCCTTGGGAACATGGGCAGAGTTGCTGCGTCCGACCCCATCTTCCCAGTACTGCCTCCTCAGCCATGAAGCAGAGAGGTGACCCGCCATCATCCCTAGGGCAAGAGAACAATGTGATAGACTCAGGGAGTCCTGAGCACAGGTGGTCCTTCCCAAGTCCCTCTGTACTATGGCTCCAGCTCCTCTGGTCTGTCTCCAGGGCAGTCTTTGCACAACTCCATCACCACCTCCCTTTAGGCCAGATGGCAGATGAGAAGTTCTAGGGGAGGGGTGTCCCCAGACTCAGTGGCATTGATTCCTACAAAGCCCTGTGCCCACAGATGAGATGTGGGAGACATTTGAATGGCAAGGTTAACAAAGGAACCCCGGCAGAGTGAGCAGGATGTGGGGCTCCTGGAAAGGACAGTCCAAAATTCCAGAGAGTGGCCCCAGCTCTGCCATCTTCAGGCATGTGTGACACTCTGTCCCTTCTCCCCCAGGGTGCCCACACTGTAAGAAGGTCATCCCACACTTCACTGCCACAGCTGATGCCTTCAAAGATGACCGCAAGGTAAGGACACTCCTCCTCTCGTTCCATCCCCAGCTCGCTTTGCACTAATTCTTACGCCTTTTTCCCTGCCAGTTACATTCTCCAACCCTATGTGTGGCTCTGCCCAGACCTGTAAGCAGAGTCGTTCTCAGAAGCAGAGCATTCTTACTCTTCACCAGGCAGACAGGATGGATTTCTGCCGCAAAATCAACTAGAGGCATAAAGCGAACCATTTCAGCACTTCCGTGGAGGAAGGGTATAAAAGGAGCCATGTGTTCATTTTTCTTTAGTGCTCAAATATTTTTACAGTAGGATCGTAGTCATGCGTTACTTACATAATTAAAAATACAAATAACCCCCCAGAAGTCAAACGGAGGAGGCTGCGGTGGGGGAGAACCAGACCATGCCAGAGGATCCACGCCTGCCTAAGCTAAAGGCTCCTGCAACTGCCAGCTGATGAAGCATAAAATTAACAAGCTGGAGCTGCAGATTGGATTAGGGAGTGGGCGCCAGGCCTGTTTCTGCAGCAGGGGAACAGAGCCACCACTGGTGAGGGTGGGTATGTGGCCCTTGAAGCAAGGCCGGACCCCAGAACTCAGGAAATCCTCTCAACCTCCAGTCCTCAAGTTCCTTTCTCCTAGAAGGTTTTTGTTGTTGTTTGTTGTTTATTTGGGGGGGGGGGGGCTGGAGGCTGAACTCCTGCGAGGCAAGCAATCTACCACTGACTACATCCCCAGCCCTTGAATTCCCTTCTCATCTTACTGACCTGGGGACTGGTAGAGATGGTTGCAGACTGTTCCCAGCCCTTGGATTCAGTCATAGGAATCTGTCATACACCGGGCCTCATTGGGTTTATGTAGGGACTTACATACACACACACACACACACACACACAAACACACACACACTTACTCACACAGAGTACCCAGAGTCACATGTGCTATTGTTATGCCTTCCTATTTTCCCATGTAAAATCCTTCAGCTGGTCCAGGCACAAGCTAAGCAGAGGTCCCACAATAAATAGATGGATCCGGAAGAGCAGGTAAGGCAGCACACGTGAGCACACAGACAGCTTGTTGTCCTAGGGATGGTGAGGATTTGACCGAAGGCAAAGGGAAGGTAGGCCTGAAGGTCCCTCCAGGATGCTGGAGGCAGAGATACAGGAGCTAGGACGCCTCACCTCGATGCACTTTGAAGGAGCTGCAGAGAAAGGTAATGAGAACTTAGCAGTTCAGGAAGCCAGGCTCTCAGAGAGCAGGCACATATATGGGGAGTGAGGGCCCGTAGGACAGGATTCCACTTAGACCCTGGGACCCTTCCGTGGATTCAGAGTCTGACTGTTTCCCATAAGTCCTGGCTTTGCCCTTGAGGTCCCCCTCACTGTTCCAGGAGGGAGTATAAGGACCACACACTTTGTGTGCACACGCGTGAGAGAGAGAGAGAGAGAGAGAGAGAGAGAGAGAGAGAGAGAGAGAGAGAGAGAGAGAGAGAGAAGAATGAGTTAGTTAGTTTGTACCGCTTGCCTGATGGTTGCTTCTGCACTGGGAGCTCCAATGATGTCACCATACCCTGACTGCCTACCTCAACATTAGAATAGATGTCACTCCAAGTCATTTTCATTGTCACTCCAAGTCCATCAGCCCTGAACTAGAACACTAAGGGCTCCAGGCAGATAGGAAAATGAGTAAAGTTGGTGGCCTCTCTGCCCTAAGGCTGCTTAGGTGCCCATGCACTCTAGGAGATCCTTGAAGGGATTCTGAGGCCTCACTGATGCCCAGAGCTTGAACTGGCTGTTCTGGTACATACAGTGTTGGGGAGGTCTGCTAAAGGACCAGGTGGTCAGAAAAATCTTGGAGTATGGCCCACATTACCATGACAGCTGTTTTTCTTTTCTTTCTTTCTTTCTTTCTTTCTTTCTTTCTTTCTTTTTTTTCTTTTTTTTTTTTTTTTTTTGGTTTTTTCGAGACAGGGTTTTTCTGTGTAGCTTTGCTCCTTTCCTGGATCTCGCTCTGTAGTCCAGGCTGGCCTCGAACTCACAAAGGTCCGCCTGTCTCTGCCTCCCTGTTTTTCTTTAGACCACTGCAGGGCCTTCTGAAGCCAGGCTTGCCAAATCCACAGTAGGCAGCCTAGAACCAGCCTGTCCCTTCCTCATTCACTCTGATGTACAGGGCCCCGTTATCTGTGCTCCCTTGTCTGACATATGCTAGCTCTTTGCTGGGTTCACACACTTAGCCCACTCCCTCTGCCCCTCCTTACAACCTCCTTTATTCCATCTCTCAATCCGTCTGTCTGGGAAGCTGACCCACCTGAGGTTCCTAGAATACTCAGCAGCAATAATAACAGCTCCCAGAGCCAGGGTGTGGCCTGGGAACTAAGGTGAGTCTTGCCCATTCTGTGCCCAAAGCAAGGTACCATACTTTAACCATCGTATGGGAGGTTCTGGGAGGATGCCTCCAGAAACTGGTGACTTAGAAGAGCTGAACTTTATACTGGCCATACAGTGGTGTTTGGGGACCATTGGCTCTGTCCCATTTGCTTTTACTTTAGAGGGACTGTGGCCTAGAAAGGAGCTATGTCCTTTGCGCAAGGATGCCCCAGGGGTTATTGATAGCCAGAGCTGGGTCTCCTGACTCCTGCTCTTCCTCACACCCTTGCGGCCACCTCTCAGCTGGAATTGTATTTTGTTTCTCCCCAACAGCCAGTCTGCGTTCCTTCCCCAATCAATATGCGGTTGGTTTTTCACTTCCATTTTCATAGCCAAAGTCAATATTAGCTCCTGCAGAGATTTATTTTACTGAATCAATAAAGCTGTGTGAGGCAGCTCATGTTTTAGCCAGGGAGCCTAAATCCCCTCCCAGGAGCTTAGTCGGGGACCTTATCAGTTGACACGCTGGTGGAGAAGAGCTACAGACTGTGAGTGTTGGAATAGATGGCGTGTTTTTTTTTTTTTTCCAGTGGCCTGGAAGACAGGGACCCGTGGTGGAAGGCAGGTGGGCCAGAACAGAGGCTAGGGACTGCTGAACTGGCCTGGAGGGGCTCACCTCTCTGTGTACCTTTAGGTATGCCCCAGCTTGGGCATGGAGGTGGGGCCGATGAAAATGTGCAGGTCATTTCAGGGGAGGTCACAGGGCTGCAGGTGCCCCACTCTGACTGGACCACATCACCACTCTAACCTGGACAGGTGAGGTAGGTCATGTTTGGCACTCCTGTCCATCAGGAGTGGAAACTCCTTAACCCGGGAGCCTCATTTGTCTTGAACTCCAAAAGTCTCGATGCTTTAGACCCCCATGAATGTTGTCTAAATGGCAGAGCGATAATGAGGTCCATGGAGGCGTTTTTTCCATGGTGAGCAGTGAGTCATACGGTCCTCGAAGCGGCTTGATGGATTACGTATTATCACATCCCTCATTTTACTGGTGTGGCGTCTAGAGTCCAGGAGGGGTTACATGGGAGTCCCTAAACACGTTCCTTTGCTGGGAAGGAGCCACATCAGAAGCTGAACACAAGCATTGCCAACTGGTGATTTCCTGAAAGCAGGCTGTGTGCTGGCTGGGACTCTGTGAGGGGTATGAATTTAGGAGGAGATCTCAGGAAGTACCACAGAAGGTTGAGAAAGTGAGTTGAAGCGGAAGAAGCCACAGGGGAGGTGACATGGGCGGGCGGCTGTGGGTAGCTGAGGCTCTGTCCCTTGGGAGACCTCCTAGGACACGAGCCACAGAGTTGTCTCACTCAAAGGTCCTAGAAGCCAGGGTTCTGTCCTTGACCTCCTACCCATTATTACCCTTGGTTCTGTAATTTGAGGGCTTGGTGGAGCTCTGAGGTCAAACTTTCAGTACCAGGGCAAGTCTTTGGCTGAGGACCCTTCAGGACAGGACACAGAGCCGAGGAATCCATGCCAACTACAGGAGAACAAGGCTAGAGGCTGTAGGTGTGTTGAATGCAGGTGACCAGTGAAGGCCACAAGTAGGTCTGAAGGGACAGGAGTTGAGGCAGGTGAGATGGGGAGCTCTGAGAACAGATTCTCAGATTTGAAGGATATCGGCCACACTTGTCTCCCGTAGAAACTGAGCATGGATTCTCCTTTGCAGTTAGAAGCCACATTCCGTGTACATGGCTGACAGCTAGTGTGAGGGATTCACAAGTATACATTTTTAATTTAGCAGATTTATAAAACCATACACTACGTTTCCAACAGCTCCAGGGCATGTATACAAATTGAATTCATAATTTAAAGTGGATGCAGGGAGAGCAGTGGCCCAGAGCGGTGTTCATCAAACCCTGAGCAGAGGAGCGGTGGTCCCTGGCCCTGGGCTGCCTGGAGCGGGCCCTGTGCTGCTGGCCGTGTGGAGTCGGACATGCTTGTCCTGAAGAAGAAAACCCTGCGCTTGGGTGACCACAGGAGCATCTGCCTCTTGTTTCTAAATAATTCAGAACACAATTTAGAAGATGAGCGGGGTTCTCAGGAACCCACTGTGGCCAGCTGCTGGCCTAAGCGAATTGAGTTCATTGTGGGTGCTGGGGAAGGGTAGGGTTAAACCTCCCGGAAGGAGACAGATGCTCGGCCGCTCAGCCAGTCGCTGCCTGTGGGAACACAGGGCAAGTACCATCCAATCTTCTGATGTTTATAGAGAAGCTCGAAGCCAAATTTTTATATTAAATCTTCTGGCTCCTTCCACATTGGCAGCTAATTCAAATTTATTTTCTTTTTAAGTTCTATGTGGGCCAAATAGAGCCAGCCATGGATTATGTTCAGTGCGTTTGCAAACTTCACTGTGAAAGTCTTGTTGTCTAAAACAGTCAGGCTGAAGATGCAAAGGGACCTGAGGTGAGGGAGCACAGGGGTGGTGTGCTCTAGTGGCAGGTGGGGGAGACTGTACCCCCTTGCTCACTTTAGCTGTCAGTCTTACAGCTCATAAGGCAGTAGCCATTGCCTAGGCACACAGGACGTGACTGGCAGCCATGACTGCTGTGGCCTGCAGAGCTCTTTTCCCTGGAAAGGCACCCCTGCCTGGTGTGATGAGCCAGCAGGCAGATCTATGAACCGTGGTTCTTCAGCAGTCCTTGAATTGTCTCAGGGATGTCAACGGAGTCGTCACTGGGCTCTAAAATGACCTCACTTGTTACATAGGGGGGGGGGCCTGGTGGCTGGACTTTGTCAAGGTCACCTGTGTGCATTTGACACACACACACACACACACACACACACACACACACACACACACCGGCATCTGGAACAGGCCTGGCACACAAGTGAAGACTCACCTCCCATTCGAGCCTGCCATTCCCGCTTTGCGGAGATGCTGCTCTGTGTATTGCCTCTAGCTGACTTGGTCTCCTCCTCCTCCACTGTGTGGCCTTCAGCAAAATAAAAGCCTCCTCCCCCCACTCCACACACACACACACACACACACACACACACACACACACACACACCTACCTTATGCCCTCTTACTTTGAAAGAAAAACAAATAAGCAAAAGCCGCCTGGCACGTGCAGCTTGTTAGATGGACATGAAGAGGCCAGAGGCCACTTGAAGAACTTTCTTACCAAAACCCAGTTCCCATAGTGAGGCTGAACTCCGTAACAGTTTCTGGAATGTACCCCCCTGGCATACTCCATCCGTAGGCACTGGCTTGGATGGTGAATGGTAGAGAGTGACTTTGGTCCACTAACACCCTGGACCACCCCCGTGATAGCTCAGAGCACACAAGATTGAGAATGTTCTTTATCCAATGTCCTGCCCAGGCGCTCGGCTCCTAGCAGGAGCAGTATGTGGGTATGGTGTCAGTAGGAATGAGTGTCACAGCAGCTGACACTTGCTAACCACTGGTCATGTGCTGACAGGTGTAATTTGAACCCTCTTGCTCTCCATAACATCCTGATAACTTCCGTTGGTCATTATCCGAGGAACTTGAAGCACCAAGTGGCTAGACATGTTCCATGAGTCTTAATGTGCCAGCAGGAAGATTTGCCCTTAGAAAACTGGGCTGCAAAGGTGTTCCTCTTCCCAGTCCAGCACTGCCCCCCCCCACCGGCAGATGTGGCGACATCTCCGCTGACCCTCCCAACCTCACCCCTTAGATTGCCTGTGCTGCTGTGGACTGTGTCAAGGACAAGAACCAGGACCTGTGCCAGCAGGAGTCCGTGAAGGCCTACCCCACTTTCCACTACTACCACTACGGGAAGCTTGTAGAAAAGTATGAAAGTGACCGCACGGTGAGTGGCGTGAGCCCCGGAAGCAGCCACTGCAGAGGGCGGGAAAAGGAGGTGAACAGGAGCCTCCTCCGTCGGCTAGGACGCGCCATGCGTACAATACGGGACACATCTTCACCCTGCTGGGAGCATGGGGGCTTATGTCACAGTCAACAGTGCCTCCCTGTGGGTCTGCCCAGGAGTTGGTGGAGGTATGGGGGGGGGTGGGGTGGGAGGGTGTGCATCACTCAGGAGTTTAAGTCCCATCTTTTCTCTCTCTCTCTCCTTCCCTACCCTGCAGGAATTGGGATTTACTAATTTCATCCGAACCCTCCGGGAGGGAGACCTCAAGAGACTAGAGAAGAGGAAGGAGGAGCTGTAACCCCACCTCCTCCGAGAGAGCCCTTCCTTTACACTGTGAATGATGCCTATTTTGTTCTTTCTGAATTTCCATGTGTTCTGAGGACAAAGTTTTTTATAGCCACTTATGGCCTTTTGTACAATTTTGAAATAAAATCCAACCATTTATTCAGTGGTAGAGCTTATTTCCACAGGGCCTGTACTAACAGGATCACATGAGAGAACTCGTGTTCTCTGCCCTTCACACTGTCTCTGAGAGGTGGGGTCCATCCGAGCACCACGTGTACACCAAAAGGTCCTGAGGGGTGGAGAGGACATGGGGTGCTGGTCCCATCAGTCAGTAGAGAGCAAACAGAGAAACCACGGAATACTGTTGGTACCCGCCCCACAATGAGGACAAATACGCTACTTGGCTATTTTTTTTTTCCTTTGCTGCTAGTGCTTTTCATGTCATGTATAAAAAACACTGTCAGATTTAGTGTCTCTCCCCATATGTGTTCATCTAAGAGTTCCATAGTTTTAGTCTTTAGAGGGGTTTGTCCGTTTTTAGTTCATTTTTGCATGTGCTGAAGTGCCCCGCTTCGTTATTTTGATGTGGGTATGCGGTCTCCCCAGGACCATTTGTTGAAAATATCGGGCTTTTCAGGTGGTGTCAACACCCCAGTTGAGAACCACTTGGTTGTATATGTGGACTTTCTTTCCTATTCCATTTCTCTGTACGCTAGCTTTATGCCATTACCACCCTGCCTCCCTGTAGTTCTCTAGATTCTGAGATCACAAGGCCTTCAGCTTTATTCTTCCTAAGATGGTTGCGGTTATTGGGGCTACCTTGGGACTCTGTGTCTGTGGCCATTTATCGTGTGTGTGGATTTGCATAACCCACTACTACCAAAGTATGAACTGAGCTTGTCCTTTGCCAAACATCTCTCTGCTACCTCTCCTCCCCGCAAAACTGTGGCAGCCACTAGCCTGCTTTTCACCTCTGTAATGTTACCACTTGGGGAGTATTACATAAACGAAATCATACAGTATGTAATAATCAAGATTGTCCTTCATCACTCTACAGACTGTCCTTGAGATCCGCCAAAATTGTTAAGTTGTTGCATAAATAGCTTGGTCTTTTTTTTTTTTTTCTGGCCAAGCAACATTCCATTGAACCTTCTTCCAATTAAGGGATTGTTGTGGGAACTCTTTCCCCAGAGAGATATAAACAAATGTCTGGCCCCTCCTTAAAGGGGACCAATGATAAACTAAAATACTGTTCTACCGAAGTCTGACCTTGGGAGCCAATGAGTTTGTTGGGCTACTTACAGCTAGGTGAAGAGTAACAAGAGCATAGTGACTCCAGAGCACCCACACCACAGGAAAGCCTCCACCGTGGATTATGACTTCCCCATAGCTGCATAGATGTCGTCCCCCTCCCCCCCAATTCCATTAACTTCACCTATACTGTATACTCTAGCTTCTCTCTGGACCGTGAGGCCACGGAAATTTGGTAAAATTGTATATACCTGGTAGAGAGGTTCGGGAGGGAGCAGCCAGAATCTCAGGTGACCCTCCCCACCACCTCCTTCCATGATGGAAGGTCAGCAGTCAGCAGACCCTATTTTGAGCGTCAGCAGATTAGCCACTGGAGTTTTGCATGATGTGATCAGGAAACATACAGTAGTCTAGTGCTTCATTACAACACCTACAGCAAGCTTCTCTTACAGGCATCGTTATTATCTCGTATCACAAGGTAAGTACAGTATACTAAGAATAAGGTATTGAGAGAGAAAGACGAAGGCATTCAAATAAATTTTATTATATTTCTGTGACTATTATTAGTTCCATATTATACCTAATTTGTGAATTAAACTTTCCTAACTGTAATGGCTATTCTTGGTTGTCAACTTGTCCACATCTGGAATTAACTAAAACCCAAATTACTAAACACACCTATGAGGAATTCTTTCTTAATTCAGTCTTTTGAATTGGAAAGACCCACTTTTAATCTGGATCTTTGAGGTGGAAGATAAATCTTTAATCCAGATCTTTTGAGATGGAAAGATGCACCTTTGATATGGACCACACCTTCTGCTGGCAGCCTATATAATGGGCATGGAAGAGGGAAGCTCGCTCTTTGCATGCATCTCTAGCACTCACTAGCAAATTCATTCCTTCACTGGCATTAGAGCCGACTTCTTCAGGGTTCCCACATATACTGAAGACCAGCTGAGACATCCAGCCTCGTGGTTGAACAACTACTGGATTCTTGGACCTTCCATTCATAGAAAACCATTGTTGCGTTAGCTGGAGCACATCCTATAAGTCATTCCAATAAATTCCCTTCGTGTGTGTGTGTGTGTGTGTGTGTGTGTGTGTGTGTGTGTGTGTGTGTAGAGAGAGAGAGCGAGAGTGAGAGCGAGAGAGAGAGAGAGAGAGAGAGAGAGAGAGAGAGAGAGAGATTCATTCTTTAAGTTCTGTTACTCCAGAGAACCCTGACTAATATACTAAGGTATGTATGTAGAAAACAAATATATAAGATTCTGTATCAGATATTCACAATACATATTTAAGATTCTGTATCAGGTATTCAGGACACACACACACACACACACACACATATACATATATATACATATACACATACATATATGTGTGTGTGTGTGTGTGGTTCTGTATCTGGTATTAACTGGAGATCTTACAGAATATACTCCATGCATGTTTTTATGATATTCCTCCTCCTGGACATGAGAGCCCACGTGGGATCTAGCCCACACAGAGAGATAGGCCCATGAGTCATTCATTCTAGATATTATATCTTGGTTAATCTCATACAAGACTGTAGGCTCCCTGTCAACAAAATCCATCAAACTCTTTTGGCACTGTTTACAAAACAGATCAGTCCTTGATAGTTCACTTTCATGGAATATATTTCTTTAACTGATTTTTCAAGGTAATGCATGTATTACAAGAAACCTTGAAAAGTACAGAAAAACATAAAAAAAAATTTAAATCATGCATAGCCCTAGTACTCATCAATAGCTATTGAATATATTTTTATTGTAGGTCAGATGACTATTCACTATTAAGCATTTTCTATCCATTATAAGATGTTTAGTGGTATCCTTGGATGCCAGCGGCCTCTCTGTGTGTAAATATCTACTTGCAAATTCATGTCACTGGCCCTGTGTTCCAGTGTTTTTTCAGTCGTATATAATACTGGGAAGGACATTCCTGGTTGTGTTACTTTAGACATTTTCAGAAACAACTTTCTGATTAAACCTTACTTGTAAAGTCTGTAATCACCTTGGGAGTTTTTGTTTAGAAACTTATCTATTTGTGTCCCTAGTATGTGAAATTTTCTCTTTTTTTAAATACATTAAATCTGGAAATTACAGTTTTAAAAAAATCTTAGCAAGCTTTATTTGGTATATAATTATAAGGCACAATTTAAATTTTTATTTTATGTTACGTGTGGGAGTGTTTCCCTTCATGTATGTGTCCGTGCACCACTTGCTTGCCTGGTAGAGGCAGAAGTCAGAAGGCAGCATTAGATTTCCTGTAACTGGAATTATATACAGCTGTGAACCTTCATGTGGGTGCTAGGAATTGAACCTGGGTCCTTTGGAAGAGCAGCCAATCAGTGCTCTTAACTGCTGAGCCCACTCCATTTACATTTTATCTTGTTTTTCATCTTTATTTTAGCCTAGCAAAATGTTCCAGACTCTGTGTGCACCGTCGTTTTCTTTTGACTGAGGTCACTTTCCATCGCAAAGTCAAAAGACACATTTTGGAGGACTTCCTCAACCTTGTGGGTCATATCTTGTACTTTTATCACTGGACACAAGTCTGGCTGCTCACATGATGGTTCAATATAAACTCACGACACAAACTGTTGAGGCAAGGAAGTCAAGCTTATTAAAACCAGGTTCTTGGCAATGTAGACTTTGAGCAAGAGTCCTCCAAATTCTGTTGAACAAGCTGCTTTAATTGTATGGTTTCTGTGAGCAGTGGATGGATGGTCCTAGACATGTGGGTGCCTTCTCACAGCAAGTGATGGCTACCTGCAAACTGACAGTGCCTTCTAGTGGGAGGACTGCAGGAGGCACATCTGGCCCGAACTGCGTGGTCGCTGCATGCTTTCCACTTCTGCAAATCTCACATGCCAAGACAAAGGTCATTATTTCCTGGGCTATTCTTGTCACTGACCTATGTACCTACATGCTGTTCCTGACGTGTTCCACTTCACTCTGACTGTCCCAGGTCATAGCACGGCCTTTCTATGTCCTCTCTGCCCACAGACGCTCATGCCCTTCTTCTATCTCAATCCCGAAGTCCTTGACATTAAAGGAATTTAGGGAAGAGATGCCAACAGCATCATGACATCAGCAGCTAGAAACTCCAGGAGCTGGGTTCCCTTGGTCACCGGAGTGCTTTCTGCTGCTCCGTTCACTGGAGAAAGAATGGCTAACCAGCCTTATTCATCTTCTCCTGGGTGTGTGGTTCGTATGCAAAGACTGTGCCATTTTATGTAAGAGACTTAGACATCTGAGAAATGTGCTATCTGAGACTTCTTGGGCCCAACCAAGGTTACTGAGCAACAGAGTGTTTATATGTATGGAAGAAAAAGAACAAGAGGGAGACGTTTTCTCTAGATTTGGAGCATAACACTCTAAAACACTAGAAATGCTTTGCTGTGATGAAGCAATTACATTGTTTTTTAAAAGTCTATTGCCACTTTTAACTCTCCTGAAAACTGTCTAAAGTACATTCAGTAGGATGTTCTAGAAAGCCATTCAGACTATCAGCTCAAGACCGGATCCGTGCAGTGCCAAAGATCTCAGCCATAAGACTCAAAAAGTAGCAAAACAAGTGATGCTAAGTCTATCACTCTATTTGTCTGGACCAGCAAATGAACATCCCGTGTAGCGTCTCGAATGCCGCCACATCCTTGGGTGTTCAGCCTAGCATCCAGGCTGGAAGTCTGCCAAGCAAACATCTCCTCTAACAGAATGTTAAGGACTCAGCAGGACCCAGACTTTAATTCCTGTCATCTCCCGACTGCCTTCCCATCATCCACTTTCTGCAGAAATTGGTCTGGTTTCAAAATTCTTTAAGTTAAGGAATGAGCGAACATGTGGTCGCGTACAGGGACTTATCTGAAGGCAAGCAGACATTCTATTTTCAAAAGTCTCTGACTTGTTGGGAAATAAAAGAAGTGTCAGAAGAAGGGAATGACTGATAATGATTGCTCACAGAATGGGTCTCCGGAAACCAAGCTTCCAGGGCGGGGAGGAGCAGAGCAGATTTGGGGCACATACTGAAGACACCAGGATCTGGAATATAACATTTTATTATGCACATATTCAGCCCCCCCCCCCATTTCCTTTCCTGCTTTTACGTGTACCTCGGGCCTCCAGATCCTAAACCTGCATGGAGCTCTGTGGTATGTGGGGCAAGACTGGATTTCTGGTCGGCACAGCCAGTGGCTATCCATCTACTCAACTCTCTTTGGGGAGTTTCATCTCTTAGTCCCACTTACAGCCTGGCAGTGATTCCTGAGGCCTGAAGCAATACAATTTAAGAACCCTTTAAAGAAAAGTAACATAAGCCTGGCATGGTGGTGTGTAATCCCGGTACTCAGGAGGCCAAGGCTGGAAGACAGCCATATGTCCAAGGCCACCCTGAGCTTATAGCAAGTACCAAGCCAGAGGGAGGGAGGGAGGAAGGGAAGGAAGAAAGAAGGGACCAACCACAGGCAAGGAAGAATGTAATAATGAGGGAGAAGTGAAGCTGAAAAAGTAAGATGGGCTTGTCCTTATCTTTATCCAATAGAAGCACACCTTCACAGCCTTCTTAGTGCTAGAATAATACATTGTGAGGATGCGGGAACGGGGGGTGGTCACACTTGAGTAGGAGGTAACAGATATTACTATGTACACTTCTGTTGTGCTCTTATCAAAAGGAATGAAGAAGATCTATATTCTGGACTTGCCCTAAATGCTTTCTTAATTCTAGTTTTTTGTTTTTTGTTTTTCAAATGAGCCATCTGAATAAGGATATTCATGACTTGACTTAACTGTGCATTAATTCCGTGGATTGATGATTGACCACAACTGAAAACAACAGGACACGTTCTTGTGGTCTCAGAGGACTACCTGGCTAATGGAATCATAATGATAATTAGGCTGTGGTGAATCTACCTCCTCACTATGAAATAGAATGCCAAATAGAAGTAGTTAGTATTCATTGAAAGCAGCATGCACATAATCAGATAAAAGAAAAGTACTTAATGAAGGCCCGAAACACTTAGTGAAAAGTCCTCTAGCATTTATTCTTGTAGGACAATAAAATAAAAATGTGAGTTAGTTTTAAAATTCATGGCTTCTCTAAAGGAACACCCCAAGAGTTACTGCCTACATATAAAATTACTTCTGAAAACTGGAGACTGTATTATAAAATGGAATGAATTCAAAGCTCCTTTTTGTTAGAATATACATTGATATATGAAAGTGCTTTTAATTAGAGATAATTAGAATAATAGTCTATATTTAAAATAATTACATACTGAAAGATGAATATAAAATGATGAGAACTTGGCTATAAAATTTTAACATGAACAATATCAAGGCATAATAGTACCTTGTCTTTCTGAACATGCCTTCTTGCTAATCTGTCTTCCTATCTCACTTGCCTTTCTTTTGTCTGCAGTAGAAGAAATTCTCCCTACCTTCTAGGCCTTGGTTTAGCAAGTACAGAAAATTTTATTGGACTTATATCTCTATGGCAAAGTTACAAACATAAATTCTCTGTTGAAATGAAACTTTGAAGAAACGGATCCCCTGAAATATTAATGTTTAGATATATATAGCTACATATTTAATGTATGACAAGTCTGAGTGATTCTCACATTAATAACAGTTAAAAGGAAATAAAGCTACAAGGTCTACCTAAGAAGAGATGCCTTAAGTATGAGCTAAGTAATGGTAAAATAAAATACAGATTAAAACATAAGAAGCCCTCTTGTTCTCAATCAAGTTGGGAAGGTTTTTGTTGTTTTGTTTGTTTGTTTGTTTTTGAGACAAAACAAGGTTTCTCTGTGTAGCCCTGGCTGGCCTGGTCACACTGTCGACCAGGCTGGCCCTGGACTCTCAGAGATCTGCCTGCCTTTGTCTCCAGAGAGCTGCAATTAGAGGCATGCTCCACCACCACCTGGCTAGCAAGGTATTTTTAAAAAATGTGGATAATTAAAATATCCCCATCATACTTTCCTGGCAGGGGAGACATCATAAACAGGAAGGTAGCTTTCCTAGGGTGAGGCTCACCAATTGCACGAGGGATGGGAATTAGGCTGTAGTCAATCTACCTCCTCTACAATTTTCCCAAATAAGGGAAACTGGACTGCATAATTTGTGATGATGGGGGACTGCATTCCTGTACTCTCCCCTAGGGAAAAAAAAATTCATCAGTCATCAGCCTAGCAAATTAAAACAATGCAGACATTTTGGAAAGTAAGTTGGCAATATAGATAAGGAGGCACAAATATGTTTGTAATTTTAATTTAGCAACTTAGTTGCAGGAAAGAAGTATTGTCAAACAAGGAAATAACTACAAGCAAGAAAAAATATTCATCTATGCTTTATTCGTAATAGAAAAAGAGAAAAGCAGAAGGACCCTGAAAAATACCCAACTATTTAATAACTGTATGCTGTAATCCATTCATTTGGTATAGCCTGCAGTTGGTATAAATAATAGTGGGGAAAACTGGAGAGAAACATAGACTGCCCTACAGTGGGCAAAACGGTAACAATATATTTTTTAAAAATGTTTTCCTTTTATGTGTGTGGGGGGGTGTTTTGCCTGGCATGTGTGTCTGTGCATCACATGCATGCGGTGCCCACAAAGGCCAAGAGAGGGTGTCAGATCCCTTGGGACTGGAGTTACAGACAGTATGAGCCACCATACTGTGCTAGGAGTTGAAGCCTGGTCTTCTGGAAGAGCAGCCAGTGCTCTTAACCACTGAGCCATCTCGCCAGCCCCGAGAACAACAACAACAACAAAAATTGCCATATCTGTTATTGCAATTCTTCAAAGATGTACTTTTTTTTTTAAAGTACCAGAAGTTCATATGACTAGCACCATGGATCATATATACCCACTGACCAATTTTCATTAAATTTTTGTCTTATAAAAAAAAAAAAAAGTACCAGAAGAAAATACATGAAAAAGATAATGATGACATTTAGGGTAGTGAGCATGGGAGCTTTGTCCTTTTTCTCTACTGTCTACATTTTTGTCCTGTAGCATTTTGTTTTTAAAATGGAAATTAATCTATTTGGGGGGTAGAGTGTTTGCTTGAAGTTTTGGGTTTTTTTTGTTGTTTTTAGTTGTTTTTTGGTTTTTTTGTTTTTTAAATCACTGCAAATTAAAAAAAAAAACAAAACACGGCATGTATGTCTGTGCATCATATGTGTGTCTGGTGCCCACAGAGGATAGAAAAGGGAGTTGGATGCTCTGGAGTGGTAGGTACACATGGTTGTGAGCCTCCCAGTGGGTGCTGGGGACCAAAGCAGGCTCCTGTAAAAGATCAGCCATTGCTCTTAACTGCTGAGCCATCTCCAAAGCGCTGTCTTGAAGTGTTGGGTTTTTTTTTAAAGACAATGTTTCCTTGCCTTCTTTTCTAATGTTGCCAAGTCTCTAAAGGCTTAATAAAGCCAGATAATTTAAAGAAAAATACTAGTCATTTTATTTTATATGACTTTAATGCATTTGAAATATTTTGTTGAAGATAAATAAGGCTTGGCCTTTCTGAGACATGAGTCTAAAAGCACAAGAATCGAAGAGAAAAACATGATGACCTGAACTGCATCACAATTGAAACCTTTTACGCTTCAAAGGAAACCATCAAGAAAATGAAGAGCCGACCCACAAAGTGGGTGAAAATACTTGTCAGCCAGAAATCTGATACTGACTTGTATCTAGAATACACTACACACACACACACACACACACACACACACACACACACACACACACTTATAACTAACTCAACAATAAAAAGACAGCTCAATTTTACTTATTTGTCTATCTTTTTGCTTATTGGCTGTTGGCGTTTTTGTTTTGTTGAGACAAGGTCTCTTTTTGTAGCCTTGACTGGCCTGGAACTCCCTATGTAGACCAATCTGGCCTGGAAATTATAGAGATCCTCCTTTCTCTGCCTCCAGGGTGCTGAGATTAAAGGTGTGTACCTTCATGCCTGGCCCAATGTTTAAAATGGATGTGTTTAAACATTTCCTTAGGGATATACAAATGGTAGACAACCTCATGAAATACTCAGGGAAATGCAAAGCAGAACCACAGTGAGACAGCATTTTGTCTCCCTAGGACCAAATGGCAGACATCAGCTAGAGTTACAAGGATGGAGAGACCTCAGAACCCTCACACTCTGCTGGTGTGAATGTCATCAGGGTGCGGCTGCCTTGGAAAACAGTCTGGAGGTTCTTCAACAAGTTAAACATACAATTATGATATGAGTCAGTATGCATTTCTGCAAGAATGAAAACATATGTCCACACAAAAATGTATACACAAATGGTCACAGCATCCTTCCACACTCAGTACCAAAGCAGAAAACATCCCAGTGTCCATCAACAAAAGAATGGCTGACACAAAGTTCCATCCATATAAGGGAACATTGTGTGGAAAGGAGTCTTCATACATGCTACAGCGTGGATGAACTTGGAGAGCATGCTGAGTTTATGAAACCGGTCACAAACACCACATTTTGTGTGATTTGTCTATGTGAGATGTTTAGGACATTAAAGTCTATAGAGACAGAACATAGGTGAAGTTACCTACAGTCAGAAATCAGAGGGTAAGGTTTGGTCATGGAGCTGTTTGGGAGGAATAATGAAAACAACCTAACATTATTTGGATGGGGTTTGTTTGTTGTTGTTTGTTGTTTGTGAGTCCGACCTGTGATCGAACACAATGTCATTTGTTTATTTGTTTGTTTGCTTGCTTGCTTGTTTTGTATGTTGCTCTGTCTATCCTGGAACTCATTACATAGACCAGGGTGGCCTTGAACTCATAGAGATCCATCTGTACTACCTGCTGAGATTAAAGGCATGCATCACTATGCCCAGTTTGAACCCAATGTCTTATGCTGCTAAACACGTGCTCTACCACTGAGCTAGACCCCCAGGTGGTATTTCAAAACTGATTACAGTGATGGTTATGAAAGTCTGCCAAGATATTAAAAATCACTAAATTCATATGTTTTAAATGGATGAATTATGCAGCATGCAAATTATATTTCACTAAAGCAGTTTTTGAAATGATACCTATATTTTGACCCAACTGCAAGAAAAAAGAAAAAGGAGGGGTGGCTAGGTGTTATGACACACTCTTGTAAATCCTAGCACATGGGAGGCTGAGGAAAGAGGATCGCTATGAGTTCAGACCACCATGGGCTATACAGTGAGTACCAACCAGCTCAGCCACGACTGTGTAAGAAGATCCCATCTCAATGAAACAAGCAGCAGATGGTTAGGAATGCTTGCTAAGCCAGGCGTTGGTGGTACACTCCTTTAATCCCAGCACTCAGGAGGCAGAGGCAGGTGGATCTCTGTGAGTCTGAGGCCAGCCTGGGCTACAGAATGAGTTCCAGGACAGGCTCCAAAGCTACACAGAGAAACCTTGTCTCAAAAAACCAAAAAAAAAAAAAAATGCTTGCTGCAAGTCTTGGAGAGATTAGGGATACAAGGGACATATCTAAACATAATGAAGGCAATTTACAGCAAGCCTATAGCCAACATCAAATTAAATGGAGAGAAACTCAAAGCAATTCCACTAAAATCAGAAACAAGATAAGGTTGTCCACTCTCTCCATATCTATTCAATATAACACTTGAAGTTCTAGCTAGAGCAGTAAGGAAACCATGGGGATACAAATTGGAAAGAAAGAAGTTAAAGTATCGTTATTGGGAGATGATATGACAGTATACATAAGTGACCTGAAAAATTCCATCAGGGAACTCCTCATGGAATTAACTGATAAACACCTTCAGCAAAGTGGCTGGATACAAGATTAACTCAGAAAAAAAAAATCAGTAGTCTTCCTATATACAAATGGCAAACAGACTAAGAAAGAAATCTGGGAAACAACACTATTCACAGTAGCCACAAACAATATAAAATATCTTGGTGTAACCAAGCAAATGAAAGTTGCTATTTCGTCCTATTGACAATGTCCTTTGCCTTATAGAAGCTTTTCAGTTTCATGAGGTCCCATTTATTAATTGTCAATCTTAGTGCCTGTGCTATCAGTGTTCTGTTCAGGAAGCTGTCTCCTGTGCCAATGAGTTCAAAGCTATTCCCTGCCTTCTCTTCTAGCAGGTTGGGTGTATCTGGTTTTATGTTGAGGTCTTTGATCCACTTAGACTTGAGTTTTGTGTGGGGTGATTAAACATGGATCTGTATTTATGGAGTCAGTAGGAAATTTGCAGGCAAATGGATGGAACTAGAGAAAATCATCCTGAGCGAGGCAACCCAGACCCAGAAAGTCAAACATGGTATGTCCTCACTATAAGTGGATATTAACTGTAAAGTAAAGGATAATCACATTACAATCCACAGACCCAGAGAAGCTAAGTAACAAGGAGGGCTTAGGGGTGAGGGGGACACATGGATCTCCCTGGGAAGGGAGAACAGAATAGATCTTGTGGGTGGACTGGGGGCGGGTGGGAATGGGAAGAGAAGGGGTCAGGTGGAGGAGGGAGGGATCGAGGAAGAGAGTATGGGGTGAGATGACAGGAATTGGGAGGCATTGGGGGGTGGTGATGTGAAAAACTAGTACAAGAAACGACCTGGAACCTATGAGGGTGACTCTAGAGAGGACTCCCAGTAAAGGAGGGCATGGAGCCTGAACTGGCCATCCCCTATAGCCAGGCTAGGCTCCCAGTAGTGGGACTGAAACACCAAACCAGTCACAAAACCTTCTACCTATGATTTGTCCTGCCTGCAAGATGTGCTGGGGCAATGGTGACTCAGAGCTTGTGGGAGTGGCCAACCAATGACTGGTCTAACTTGAGGCCCTCGCCATGAGAGGCAACCCATGCCAGACACTGCCTGGTTGGCCAGGAACTGGAAGCTGGAGGGCCCAGAGACCTAGGATAGAACCAAACAGGACTGGCCAAATAATAGTAATAATAATAATAATAACAACAACAACAATAATAAATGTTGCCGGGTGGTGATGGCACACACCTTTAATCCCAGCACTTGGGAGATAGAGGCAGACAGAGCTCTGTGAGTTCAAAGCCAGCCTGGGCTACAAAGTGAGTTCCAGGAAAGGCTCCAAAGCTATACAGAGAAACTCTGTCTCAAAAAACCAAAAAAGAAAGAAAGAAAGAAAGAAAGAAAGAATAATAACAAATGTTTTTTAAAAGTCAATGTAATGATATTTTGCTGTACTCATAGATTGGTGCTCAATCATCACCAGAGAGGCTTCCTCCAGCAGCTGATGGAAACAGATGCAGAGACCCACAGACAAACATTGGGCAGAGCTTGGGGAAACCCACCGAAGAAGGGGAGGAAGGATTGTAGGAGCCAGAGGGGTTGAGGACACCAGGAGAGCAGGACCCACAGACTGAATTAAGCTCATAGGGGCTCAGAGACTGAAGCGACAATCACAGAGCTTGCATGGGTCTTTGGTAGGTCCTCTGCATATGCATTGTGATTGTTCAGCTTGGGGGTTCTGTGGGGCTCCTAACAGTGGTGACGGTGGCGGTGGTGAGAGATTGGGAGGAGTAGAGGGAGGGGAGGCTGCGGTTGGGATGCAGTGTATGAGAGAGAGAAAAAGAATGCTTGCTGCTCTAACAGAGGACCTGAGTTCCGTTCTCAGCACCGACATGGGGTGACTCACAACCCCTGTAACTCCAGCTCAGGGCGTCTGACACCCTCTTCTGCTCTCTGCAGGCACCCCAACACACGTGCATATACTCACACATAGGCACACATATGCATAATTAAAAATTTTAAATGATATCTTTAGAAAACAAAAACAATAAAGGAAGATTGATAGCAAGTTGTGTTTGAAGAACTCAGCATATAACAATTGGAGGTATTTAAAAAAAGATTTACTTATTTTTATTTTATTTATATGGGTGTTTTGCCTGCATGTCTGTGCACCACAGGTGTGTGGTGCCCTCAGAGGTCAGAAGACATTGGACTCTCTAGGACTGGAGTTACAGAATGTTGTGAGCCTCCAAGTGGGTTCTGGGAACTGATCCTGAGTTCTCTAGAACAACCAATTCTCTTAACCACTGAGCCATCTCTTCAGCCACTTCCCCGTAGTTACTTCTTAAATAATGAAATAACAGTTGGATTTCATTTTCTCCTATATATGTCAACCAGTGCTCATAAATGTCGTTATCTAACAAACCCTATCAATACCTAGGGTTGATATTATCAGAACGCCAGTGAGGCAGAGCAGCAAGGCCCTAAGTAAACTCTGGGACACACAGACCCAAGAGCACACAGACCCAGGAGCACATAGATCCCGTCACAATCCTCCATCCAGGCTGCTGTTACCTATTAGCAGAAACTCCATGGGCATTCTTCTGACCTCTGTGCCTTAATTTCTTTTCCTGCACAAAGAACATCAATCCAGTTCCTCCAAGCCGGCTGGTCTTGAGCATCAGTTTAGTCTGTGAAAGTGTGGAGCACAAGACATGGCAGAGAGCAGCTCTTCCTGCAGGCTACCAAACGGGTGTCACAACAGTAGTGAGACCTGACTAGAAGCAGGTGAGAAGTGGTGGCGCACACCTTTAGTCCCAGCACCCAGGAGGCAGAGGCAGACTAATCTCCGTGCCTTGGAGGCTAGCATTCTAGTGCATTCTAGAACAGCCAGGGCTACACCGGAAATCCTGTCTCAAACGGAACTAGAAGCAGCAGAAATAAGGGATCTCCAGCGCAAGAAAGGCTGGGCGCCACTCCTCCTGGCCCACATCATTGTTGCGAGGCCGTGTGTTTGCAAATCGGTAGATTGTAAATGGGGCGAGCGTGGAGGACACCTCCCAACTCACAGGCTTTTTGCAGAGAATGTTGGACGAAGCATTCTTTGAGTTTCTTATGGCTTTTAATTCCTAATTCTGATTATTTCTTTCTCTGAGCTCTATGGAGGCCAGTAGGTAAAGCATTTCTTCCTATTTTGTTGCTATTTATAATTAGTTCCCTTTGCTTTCTGTTTTCTGTTTTAAAATTCCACCAAAAAATGCATTAGCAAATTTAGATTTTTATATTTTTGAACCAAAGTCTCTCTACTTAGTCCTGGCTATCCTGGAACTCACTGTGTAGATTAGGCTGGCCTTGAACTCAGAGATCTGCCTGCCTCTGTCTCTGAGTGCTGGGATTAAAGGCATGCACCACCACATCAATGAAATTACCTTAGGCTCAAAAATTATATGTGAGATGCAAAATAAGTGACCTTAATTGAATATAAAGTTTATTACTATCAAGGCTGTCCTATTAGAAACATCAGACATTCTACAATTTTATTGGGCTCTTATAGACAACTAGAGAGAAATTAGACTAGATTACTGTTCTTATTTTTAATTAATCTTTATTTTTATTTCATGTGTATGGGTGTTTTCCTGAATATATGCCTCTGCACTATGCATGCAATGCCTGTGAGGACAGAAACATTGGATCCTCTGGGACTGGAGTTACAGATAGTTGTGAGCTGCCATGTAGGTGCTGGGAATTGAACCCAGACCCTCTGGAAGAATGGCCAGTGGTCTTAACTGCTGAGCCATCTCTCTGACCCCTCCTGCTCTTTTTTAACCCTATATTTTGTTAGGATCAAACTGAAAGTCAAGATTATTCCTCTGAATGGTTTGCATTTTGTGCCTATCAACCAATGGTCACGTTTTGGAGGAACATTCACTCCCATGAACATCGTAGGTTAAGGAGCATTTTTTTCAGCAGCACTTTTGCTCCTAGACAAAATACTCAGCCACAGGGAAAAACAAATGTAGGAGAATTTGAATGAATCAGAGTCATACACATTAATATGAAAATATCTGCCGTTTTCCAAATTAAAAAGGAGCTGCAAGTATGTGACCATGTATATAAAGGCCAAGTCTCCAGAACAATGCAGTCATGAACAGAAACACCACAGGGGCTGACACAAGCATGAGAAACACGGAACCAAGGGAAATGGCGGTTTGAGAGGTGAAGGGGATAGAGTCAGGGTAGTGCCTTCAGAGAGACATATACTGATGAGCTTTATATTATCTTAGTGCCTTTTCAAACATTATTTCTCATTTCAGCAATTATTTTTAGAGACAAACTTTAGAAGCATATACTTTGCGGGATCATTCTCTCTATTCTTCTCAAATCTCTTTAATTAATAAAGTAGCATATTTGAATGTAAATCCCACCTGCCCAATTCTTTCTCTTTTGTCCCTGTATTTTGCTACTAAAATGAATGGAAGGAAAGCTGGAATAAGGTGCGATATTATTTCAGAAGTAGCGAACCGAGGCTTCCTCTGCTGAGAACCAGGACTTGAAATGAATTAGGTTTGGTTCAGTCTGGAGTATTAATTGGATTTAATTATTTATGAGCTCAGTATCATAAGGGTCCATGATCCTTAAAAGAACTAATCACATTTCAAAGGGCACAGAAAACCATATAAATGCAATAAAGTCTTATAGTCTATTCATCAGCACATTATCTTGAGGTCCTATGGAAGGGGTGCTCTACTTAATACCCCAGACACCAACCCAGGCTTTTAGATCAGATGTTGTACGATGTCATTTAACACCTACAGAGAAACAGCAAAGATTACACCCATACCACAACCCAATACATATTTATAAAGATTCGTGCGTATTTGCTTGGAAAACATGAGTGGATAGTAACAAACAAAGTGCCATAAAGCAGGAGGGGGCTTTCTGTGCACTAATAATGACAATCAGCTATGAATTGAGGAATATGATTAACTCTCAGCACTCAAGTGTTTATTTCTTTTCCAAGATGGTCTGGTCCTATGACTGTAAGGTCAAAATTCCCTTATTCCCAGAGGGCAGGAACATGGTGTGATTTGTGTCCTACAGCCATTAAGTAGGTTTCAGAAGCCAGAGTTATACATGCCAGTCACCTACAATAAGATGCGTTTTTTCCTTCTTCCAGGCCTGCTTCCTGCGTGCTTTGTCTCCTTAGTCATTGCCCACAGGACTCTGGAAAGTCGTAGGAATATGCAGGCACAGGCTGAGAGGCCAGTTTCACTTCCAGTGTTGTGGAAAGGGCCTGTATATCATGGGCCCGAGCCTTCTGCTCCCCTCTGATACTAGGACAGAGCTGGGGAGGGTGATCTCCAGGGGTATCCATGTTGAAAGTAATAAGATTTTTTTTGAGACAAGGTCTCTCTCTAATAGTCCTGGCTGCACTGGAACTCCATATTTAGACCAGGCTGGCCTTGAACTCACAGAGATCTGTCTACCTCTGCATCCCGAGTGCTGGCATTAAAGGCATGTGCCACTACATCTAGCTACGATATCTTGACATCACGTTCATTCTCTGTGTTCGATGCACCAAGAATATAAAACAGTATACTTTCCTCTGAATGTACAACCTCGGTAGAATCATAGGGAAACACTAAACCCAAACTTTACAAAATGACTTACCGGTACTTTTCAGAAGTATCAAGACTATGCAGTGGGTGGTGGTTCCTGTCTTATTCCGCAACTCCAGAGGCAGATTGTGGGCAGATCTCTGTGAGTTTGGGGGCAGTCTTGTCTACAGAGCAACTTCCAGGCTGTCCAGGATTACGTAGTCAGACCCTGTCTCAAAAAAAAAAAAAAAATCATGAAAACCACAAAAAGGCTAAGGCAATGTCAAAATAGAAAGAAAAGAAGCATATTTGATAACTGAATGCAATTTGGAAGCCTGGATTAAATGCCTAGAGCAGTGGTTCTCATCCTGTGGGTCTTAACCCCTTTGGAGTTGAACAACTCTTTCACAGGGGTCACCTAAGACCATCGGAAAACACAGATGTTTACATTACAATTTGTAACAGTAGCAAAATTATAGTTATGAAATAGCAACAAGAACAGTTTTATGGTTGGGGGTCACCACAGCATGAGGAACCGTATGAGAGGGTCACAGTACTAGGAAGGTTGCGAACCACTGCCCTAGAGGGTGTCAGTAGGAAAGCAAATCAACTGTTTGAGTTTGCAGTGTTCCTGGCTATTGTTTCAATGGTAACACTCAGGTTCTGATCATCGGAGAGCAGTTACGTAAAAATTAATAGAGGAAGCTGGTGAAGATTACATGTTCAGTGCTCTTTTTTTTTGTGATCCTGAATTCTAGAATTACTTTAAAATAAAATGTATTTTAAAATCTGGGGCTGATGCCCCTTTAAACACCCCATTAGCGATCATTGGTTCATTTGCTGTGCTGTGGTTGGCTGTCTGGGCTTTCCATCCAGTCTCTAGGCAGTTTTGGTTTTCCAGTTCAGTTTCATTTTCAGAATTCAGTGTGATGTTCATCTTTATGACTCTCCACTAAGCCCTGAACTCTGCTGCATTTGTGGTTACGTCAGCGCTTACATAATTAAAGTGACTCATCTGCGCTCCTCTTCCTGTTTGCTCCGTTGGGAAGGACGGCGAGAGACTGGGCCTGTTCAGGAACCCATTCTGGCTTGGGCGTTCATCTCACTGTTTTCTACTTTTGGCAATCACTAATTTCATTTTCATTTTTTCTTTCTCTCTCCCTGGGTCTGCTCTATTACTTTTTCTCAGTTCTTAGACTGAATTCTTTGCTCATTCGTTGGATATCTTTTCATTTACTAGTGTGGGCAGTCATAAAGATACAGTTATTGCGTCTAGTTCCATTTGACTACGTTGAGCACGTTTTAGTATGTAGAATTTTCATTATGCAATTTCAAGGGCTGTTATTTTTTTTTGTCATCGTCGAACCTTTTGACCTACCGATTACGATGTTTACCTTTTTATTTCTAAATACATGAAACTTTCTCTTGTTTTATTATAATTGATCCCAATTTTATTGTATAAAAACATGCACACTCTTGTCTACATGGCACCCTTGTCTTTTGCCACAAGATTCACGGTACCTCTTCTCTCTCCTCTCCAAAAGAGTTATTGCTTGCCTGAAGTAAGTCAAAGATCCCAAATAGACTGCATGACTGACTGACTGACTGAGCTGAGCTCCCATCCTTGACACACCCTCATCACATCTTTTCAACAACTTGGTGTGCCGATGAAGAGTGCTAAAACACACCCCTTAGGTTGATTTGGGATTCCGTTCACCATCTTCAGACAAATTACAGCCAATAAAAGTTTTCAAATTAGCATCTCCTCTCTGGCACTTGCAGATACCAGTGACATTTGTGTGCAGACAAAGGTTATGGAGATTTGTGATTTGCTGGCGAGTATAGGTCCAGAATCAGTACTTATTATTGCTGGTGTTAAAGTATGACAAGTAATCTCCTGGCTGATTTATACATTCCCACTACTTGAAACACTGAGCTAAGCTGGAATCTAAAGACAAGGTCAGGAAGGTCACTCTAAAATGGAATCTAATGAGATTTAATACACAAGGAAAGGGAGTTTTTATAACGTATTCTACTTTGTAGTGTTGAATGTTCTTTTCTGTGAGTCTGAGTTGTTAGAAGCAATGGCCCTAACTCATACAGACTGAAAAAAAAACCCACAAGTGGTAGTAGTTATCCATTTATCTATCACTAACTGTGTGGCCAAGGTTCTCCAAAGAAACAGGCATAGCATTCTCTCTCTCTCTCTCTCTCTCTCTCTCTCTCTCTCTCTCTCTCTCTCTCTGTGTGTGTGTGTGTGTGTGTGTGTGTGTGTGAGAGAGAGAGAGAGAGAGAGAGACACAGAGAGAGACAGAGAGACAGAGAGAAAGAGAGAGAGAGAGAGAGGTGGGGAGGGAAGAGAGAAAGAGAATGCTATCTTAATGAATTGGTGCATACGACTATAATAGTTGGCATGTTCAAAATCTACACAAAGGATTGGGGGACCCAGGGAAGTATGGATGCTGCAATCCAAGCCTGAAGGCCATCTAATGGGAGAAACCCTTTTTGCCTGGGGGAGGTCAGACTTTATTCAGTTCAAGCCTTGGAAGCTTTTCTCAGAGTCTACCAATTTAAATATTAATCTCATTCATGTTTGACCGCCTCTCTGGGCATGGTGGCTCAGCCAGGTTAGTACACACATTAAATCTTCAGCAGGCCCTGGGTGAGAAGAGGCTGAGGAAAGTAGCTGTTGGTTTAGTCCCTGGGAAGCTGAATGCTGGAGAGGAGAAGTGGCCTGACGCTGGGTTCCCTCCCTGCTCTTTCCTAGTTTGGGGGCAGTTTAATTAAACTCTTGCAACCTCAGATCCTTTCTTCAACTAAATACAGGCGCTGAAGGATTAGATGATATAGCACAATTGTAAGGCTCGCTTTGTAGCTACTGAGTAATTATTTCCTTCTGCTTCCACACAGAGGGGTCTGGAAGCTTCTGTTTATTTGACTCAAACTTCCTATGAGAGTCCAACTCTTGATGCACAAAGTGACATTCTGCTTACAAATCCCATTACTCACATCAGAGACATATGAATCCTCATTGGAAAGGACCCATCTGTTGTTCGTGAATGTGATTGTGTCCTTATTCATAAATCAGTGTCTGAGTTAGAAATTATGAATAAAAAAGAAATCAGAATTCCTCAAAGAAGAGTTTGTTATCAAGATTGGAAGTGGGGACAGGAAACTCTCAGAAAGACCTAATTGTGGGACATAACCTACCTGCACTGGAAACCACTAAGTAAGTTACTCGTCTCTGGAACTCCATGAGAAATCACATTTCTTTCTCTTGACTCTCATTTACTGAGTTCTAAATGGCCAATCCTTTATTATTGGGGCCATATGCAACATTGTACCGACTCTCTGGCCTACCCTATAGTTCCACAAACTTGCCATTTCACTAACTCATTTTCTGTTTTCTTTGGTCAATTTTCCCCCTGTGGCTCTTTTTTAATTTAACTGTGCATGTGTGTGTGTGTGCGCGCGCGCGCGCGCCCGTGTGTGTGTGTGTGTGTGTGTGTGTGTGTGTGTGTGTGTGTGTGTGTGATATGTGTGCTGACACTTTTGGGGGCCAGAAGAGGGTACCAGACCCCGTGGAGCTGGAGTTACAGGTGGATGTGAGCCCCCAGATGTGGGTGTTGAGTTCTAAACTCAGGTCCCCTGGAAGACCAGAAATCATTCTTAACTGCTATGCCAGTGGTTCTCAACATGTGGATTGCGACCCCCTGGGGTCGCATATCAGATATTTACATTATGATTCATAACAGCAGCAAAATTACAGTTATGAAGTAACAATGAAATAGCTATGGTTGGGGGGTCACCACAGCATGAGGAACTGTATCAAAGGGTCGCAGCCTTAGGAAGGGTGAGAGGCACTGTGCTAAACCATCTTTCCAGCTCCTCTCTTTAAAAAATTTAAAACCATACTTTACTTCATGTATAGCAGTACAGTTTACATGTTAAATAACGTTATAATAGAATGATTGATTCCTGGAAACAGTCTCACTAAGTAGCCCTGGATGGCCTGAAACTCACTATGTAGAACAGGTTGGTCTCGAACTTGCTGTCAATCTCCTGCCTCTGGCTAGCGCTGAGATTACAAGCATGAACTACCCATACATGGCTTCTTAGGTCAAATTCTGAAGAGAGCCTGAATGGTTGATGACCAGCTCTTCAAGTCAGGTGGTCCAATCAGCTGTGGCTAAGTGGAAATGGACCACATCTTTAATGGACTGATCCCCGGAAATATAAATCAAACATTTACCCTCACAGGCAAAGTGGGTAAGGCAGGCTAAGTGAACTATAGCTTGGTTTCTAGTCTGGTTGCTTGGCTGGGTCAACCAGTGCGCCTCAGAGAGCTGTCTAGCTTCTGCTCCCCTACCCCCCACCCCAAGAGGCCCGAAGTTGAGTTCTGATGTCACAGCAAGTCTTCAGATATACAAAGATGATTTCTCATCAAGAGAAGCCAATAATCCCACATGCCTTTCTGTTTCTCTACGTTTTCAGGGTCCTCGATCATCATTTGGTTGGTCAGTGGAGACCTGTATGGTTTCCGGGATGGTATGGACATCTCTTGTGGTCTTGCTCTTTGTATCTACTGCCTCTCCATGACTGTGTCTTTCCTTGGCTCCCCATCCTTCCACAAAAATGTGTCTGTACTCGTATTTCCCCCAGCATCCTCCCTGGCAGGCTCCTGCTCTATAATATTCCATTCCTGTGTGAACCAATTCAGAACACTGGCTTTGAACTTGTAAAGCTGCAAAGCAGACCCAGAAATAACTGAGTCTGTCAGTTGTGAAGTATCCTGTGAGGACAAATCTGAAACAACTGGTCTACCTTCACCTGCATAGCCATGCTCTGCCCTCCCTGTCTGCAGCTTTCACATCCACAAATCCAGTGAACTGCAGATTAGAAAACTGTGTCTGCTCTGAACATAGACCGGCTTGTTCCCTGCCATCATTCCCTTAAGAGTATGTGTAACAACTATTTACTTAGTATTTACACTACACTAAGTGTTACAAATACTCTGGAGTGATTTCAATAAGCCAGAGGATTTCCAGTAGTTTACATGAAACTGGCCATTTTATATAAGGGACTTGAACATCCTCAGAGTTTGGAACCCAGGAACAATCTGGAATTGACTCATCACAGACACACTGAGGGGTAAGTGTAAAGGAAAGTCATATCATGGAGAAAATATGAGAGCTTTCAGGGCTGGGTTTGAATCTTGGCTCTTCCATTTACTAGCTGGGGGGAGCTCAGCTAGATTTCCCGAGGCTTAGTCCTACAAAATAAAGTAATAATTATACTTGAGGCACAGAGTTGCTAAGAAAACGAAACAGGCGCAAAAGCAACTAGCAAGAGTGTTGATGCTTATTTTTTTAAAAAGATAATTTTTAACAGTGTTAATAATAATGTTTTCCATTCCCTAGGAAATGGTGAAAAAAAAAAAGAGGTTTTGGTGTGCCAGGCAATCAACTCATCCTTTCTGAGAAAGAAGCTTTTGTCTCCACTCCATCCGTCCTCCAAGGTCACTGTCGCATGGGGGTGGTGAAGAAATGATGGCTGTATTTATAGCAGCTAAGGAAAGCACACTTTGGATCTGGAGAACTTCCCCCACCTCAAACCCTCTCCTGCAATAAAAGTTTAAAGTCTTTCCCTGCAGCCTGCCTTATTTTTTCTTCAACTACAGCAGCAATGTCACATTGCGGTTTTTCCTCTCTGCACAAATGCCACTGTATTAAAATATATTTCTCACTGAATTTGGGTTGAAGGGAAAATTATTTCTAGGTCATTTTTCCTCTGGCCAAGAAGTATACAATAATTAACGCCTTATTTGTAAACAGGAACAAGAAATAACTTACAGCCAAAGTACAATCCGTTCGCTCCTTCACGAACTTACATATTTATGTGTTTGAATAGAACCTATGAATACTAACTGGCTCTTTATTCCAGTAAACGAGACTGTGGTGGGGAGTGAACCGAGGGAGGGAAGTGCAGGGCACATAATTGGAAAATAAGATGGAGCGATGGACTCTAGATGCATATCTACTGCTGGGTCATTTTGTGAGTAACTAGGCGCAAGGCTTCGTGCTCTGATTCCTCACCTGAAAAATTATGACAATAAGTTTATCCGGGAAGTATGGCGTGAGCATCTATTTTTAAAACCTAAGAGAACATCAATGTGTCTTTGGGACCTTTGAATCTAAATAGGTAAATATTAAAACAACAGTCTAAGAAATTGGAATAGATCTATCTTATCCTTTGCTAACAGAACTTGAAATATCTGAAGACAAGCGTGTGTGTGTGTGTGTGTGTGTGTGTGTGTGTGTGTGTGTGTGTATCTTGGTAAATTATTATATATAAATTATATATAAAAAATTATATATAAATCTTGGTAAATTACTCATGCCTGGCTAGTTGGGGCATGCCTTGAACTCATGGTCTTCCTGCCTCAACTTCTCAAGTAGCTGGAATTGCAAACCCATACCACCAGGCTCAACCTAAAGAAGCCATTTTAAATCTAGGGGTTTCTCAGATTAATAGTACTGGTGATCCTTAGTGTTAACTGTTAACTTGGCAGAATTTAGAATCACCTGGGAGATGGGCATCTCGGCCTGACTTTGGGGAGTTGTCTTGATTTTGTTAATGGAGGTAGGGAGAGCTGTCCATAGAAGGTAGTACCATTTCAAGGACTAGGTCCTGGACTAATGGGAGAAATTCACGGAGTTTATTTAATGAGCAAAGGAATATATTTGGGGGTTAACTCACTACCATGGGAGATTTATTGTAGGGTTTGGGAAAGCCGAGCTATGTCCCACGCTGATTTGTCTGGTCCAAGAGCTCAGCATCCAATCCACGAGGAGGCAAAGAGCGAGCTGCATAGTGCATCCCAGGTCTTAAGGGTCCTGAGCAGCTATTGGGAAGGCTTACTGTTTATTGTGGAAAACTTGAATGGGATACATAGATAAATAGAAATGGTTAATTTAAGATGAAAGAGCTAGCTAGCAAAAAGCCTGCCATAGGCCATACAGTCAGTAATTAATATAAGCCTGTGAATGATTATTTTATAAGGGGCTATGGGTCACGGATGTAATGTGACCGGTTTCCCTAAAGCTGGAGCTGTGAGCTGGACAAACCCTTTTCTTAGCTGCCTTTGTTGGAATATTCCAGAAAAGGAGAAGAAACTTACACAGTAATCTTATGGGGCTCAGGCAAAGGGATGGGGCAAGAGGTAAGTTATAAAATGGGGAACACATTTGCCAAAGAGACATACTTTAAAATTACCAATCTCATTAATCATGTAAAAACTACAGTTGGAGCAAACTGAATAAGGGTATGCTGGGAACCAAACCCAAGGCCTACTGTTTGTCAGTCAAGTGCTTGAACTGGTTAGGTGGAGGGATTAAAAGCCTGATGACACCAGTCTATGAGGGTGACACAAATCTATGAATGTGACACCAGTCTATGAGGGTGGAGAAACGAGGACAATATAATGACCGTGCAAGTTAGCATAACAGTTTTTAGAGCAATTGGTGTGGCTTTAAATTTTAACTCTACATACCCTTAGACCTGTGGTTCTCAACTTTCCTCCTGCTCTGGCCCTTTAATACAGCTCCTCGTGTTATGGTGATCCCCAACTATAAAACTATTTTCATTGCTACTTTTGGATGGCGTGAGGAAGAACCTAAACATACATTAATAGAAATGATTGAATAACTTACAGATCGTCTGTGCCATCATCTGCCACTGTTAAGAAGAATAAACTCCATGCTGACAGATGGGGTAGGAAGGACTGTGCACAAAATATTGTTAAAGGAAGTTGTAGGATAATAGGGGGAATTTGATCTCATTTTCCAAAAAAAGCTGTGTATGGAAAAATAACCACTAAACCAGTAAATTGCAAGGAAAATTGCAAAAGCTGAGGGATGATTTTTCTGTTTTGACTTTATGTGCTTCTACATTATAATTTTTTATAGCAATTCTAAATGACTCCTGTTGTTAACACAGCATGTAATTTTACAGAGACAGGCTTTACAACTCTGTCTTTCTCAACCCATCCCCCAACCACATTAGGCCAACTTTTTCCATTTAGGTTCTCTGTTCTTGTTTGGCAAGTGACTGTGACTGTGCATGCACAGGTGTATGAGTGTGTAGGGAGTCTTTCTCTGTCCCACTGGCCAACTCCCAAATAATGACACGGAGACTTACTATTAATTATGAAAGCTCAGCTGATAGCTCAGGCTTGTTTCTATCTGGCTCTTATAACTTAACCCATTTCTATTAATTTACATGTTGCCATGTGGCTTCTGGCTTGTTACCTCATCTCCTACATGCCGTGTTTCCTCACGTCTCCTCACGACTTTGCCTTTCTTCCTCCCAGCATCCTCTGTGCCTGGAAATCCTGCTTAGCTATTGGCTGTTCAGCTCTTTATTAAACCAACCAGAGTGACACATCTTCACAGTGTACAAAAAGATTATTCCACAGCAGCGTGTGTGTGGAGGCCAGAGGTCAATATTGTGTCTTCCTCCATTGCTCTGCACACAGGGTTTCTCACTGAACCTGGAGCTTGTCCATTCAGCTACCTCACTTGTCAGTAAATACCCTGGGTCCACCTGCCTCCTCCCTATGAGTGCTGAGGTTTCAGAGTACTCTGCCACACTGGGCTTCTATGTGGGGGTTAGAGTTGCAACTCACATCCTCATCCTTGTGTGACAGGCGCGTTATTTGCTGAGCCATCTCCCTTTGGAAGGTGTTTTTATATAGAAAACTTCCCTGCTAATAAAAAAAGAACATTTGTTGTCAAAAGTTTGCAAAATATGGGAAAAATGGATGAGAATTAAAACATGAACGACTCTCTAGAAATAAACTGACACGTACTTTGCCACATTTCCCCCAGTCTTTTCTCTTAAAATTTAAAATGTTGGGAAAAGCCCACTAAGTGCTGACCCTTTAGGGCAATGGTTCTCAACCTTCCTAACGCTGCGACCTTTTAATGCAGTTCCTCATGTTGTGGTGACCCCCAACCATAAAATTATTTCATTGCTACTTCATAACTGTAATTCTGCCACTATTATGACTCATAATGTAAATATTTGTTAAGCAGGGTATCTGACATGCAACCCCTGTGAAAGGATCTTTTTTATCTGATCTTCTTGTGGGTCACAACCCACAGGTTGAGAACCACTGCTTTAGGGGGTCATTTTCATAGTGCCTGCCAGTTCTGGTTTTTGGAAGTTCTGCTCTGTTCTTACACATGCTCTGTCCATCACAGGGCTGATGGGAATAGGCTTTTAGTCTTCTGCCAATTGGCTTCTTTTATGTTAATCGTGCTGCCTTTAGACCCTCCCTAAGTGAGAAAAGCATTTCTTTTTTTTTTTTCTTCTTCTTCTGTCAAAGGTTGTTAAGCCCTACAAGGGCCCCTATTTGCTGAATCTCTTCCTCCTTCCCACAGATTAGCCAATCACATTGGATTGTGAAGTCCAGTTCCCACCAATTGGATGAGACACAGTCACTGCCTCTGTTAGGGATGAAAGAGGCTGTCTTGGCTGAGTGTGTGTGTGTGTGTGTGTGTGTGTGTGTGTGTGTGTGTGTGAGCTAGCTCAGTTTGGGTTTGGTTTGCCTTTTTGCAAAAAAGAAATGACCTTGCTGAGTTATTTTTGTTTTGCTTGTGTGATAGCTTTGTGTAAACACTGAGATTATTAATTTCTCTCACTTCTCTGCCAGACTCTCACACCTTAAGGAGCCTGACAAACAATATCTCATTGCTCAATCATTAGTGATGCTGTGGTGCCCTTTGAACTGTGCAGGTTTCCTTTAGGGACTGGACAGTAATCAGTACAGTGTATGTTAGCACTTCAAGACTGTCCTTTGTGTATTCACCATTCTCCTAATGACTTTACCACCGATAGCCAATTTCTATCTAAAGCGATATTTTTTATTTGGCTCAGAAATGATGATTTTTCTCATTCTGTATTTCCTGTGTATACCATTGTTCTATTAAGTACAACTGTCCCTCCTCACCTGGAGAGGCTTGTTTATTCTGAAACAAAACTCCCACTGGAAGGGAAGCATATTTAATTTCTCTTTAATTCTTATTAAATATTTGTTGGCCACTTAAAGATCCTTTGTAAATGCTCTTTCCAGGTCCCTTGTCTATTTGCAATGAGCGTGTTCTATATTCTTTCATTGACATGCTGGCATTTCTTGTCACAGTTCACATCTATTCCCTCAGTTTGTTACCTAAATTTTAATTGAGCTCATCTTTTCTTTTTTCTTTCTTTCTTTCTTTCTTTTTTTTTTTTGGTTTTTCAAGACAGGGTTTCTCTGTATAGCTTTGTGCCTTTCCTGGGACTCACTTGGTAGCCCAGGCTGGCCTCGAACTCACAGAGATCCGCCTGGCTCTGCCTCCCGAGTGCTGGGATTAAAGGCGTGCGCCACCACCGCCCGGCTTTTTCTTTCTTTCTACAAGACAGATTTCTCTGTGTAACAGCCCTGGCTGTCTCCAACCTCTCTCTGTAGACCAGGCTGGCCTTGAATTCACAGAGATCCACTTGCCTCTGCCTCCCAAGTTCTGGGATTAAAGGCATGTACCACCGCCTGGCTTTTAAAAAATGTAAACATGTTTTATACTTTTATTTCCTCTGAGGTATTATCTTATTTTTTAAGAGATTTTTTTTTTCATTTCATTCAGACTCCAAAATCCTTCTTTGTCCAAAGCCAGTGCTTTATTTTCTTATAGTTGCTTCATAATTATTTCCTGGTTGAATTTTTCTACAGTTATAGAGCACGGTATTTTTAAGTTTATTTATTTTACTTTATGTGTATCAATGTTTTGCCTGTATTCATGTATGTATACCTCATGTGTACTGGTTGGAGTCCCTGGAACTGGGGTTACATATGGTTGTGAGCCACCACGTGGTGCTGGGACTTGAACCCTCAGCCTTTCTGTGTTGAGCCATCTTACCATATCTCTTCCTCTTTTTTTTTTTTTTTTGGTTTTTCCGAGACAGGGTTTCTCTGTGTAGCTTTGCGCCTTTCCTGGGACTCACTTGGTAGCCCAGGCTGGCCTCGAACTCACAGAGATCCGCCTGCCTCTGCCTCCCGAGTGCTGGGATTAAAGGCGTGCGCCACCACCGCCCGGCTCTTCCTCTTTTTTTTTAAGGGCACTTATCATAAAGGTCCTGTGGTGGTTTGAAAGAAAATGGCCCCCAAAGGGAGTGGCACTATTAGGAGGTGTGGCTTTGTTGGAGGAAATGTGTCACTGTGGGGGTGAGCTTTGAGATCTCATGCTCTAGCTTCACTTAGTGTGATAGTCAGTTGACTTCCTGTTGCCTGCAAGATGTAGCACTTCCAGCTCCAGCCCCACACCTGCCTGCATGCCATCATGCTCCCCATCATGATGATAGTGGACTGAACTTCTGGAACTGTAAGCAACCCAACCCTAATTAAATATTTTCTTTATAAGAGTTCTTTATAAGGTCATGGTGTCTCTTCACAGCATTAGAGAACCCTAAGACAGGTTCCATCCTCAGTACCTAACCTAGCCTCCATTACCTCCCAAACATACAGTCCCCAACTACCCTCACAGTGGGATCAGAACTTCAGAATGTGAATCTGGAGGGCATCGACAGTCAACCCAGATGATTCTCCAGACTGTACCACTTGTGTTAGCTCTAGCCCATCTTACTACCTCCCCTTCTCAAAGTTTTCCCTCAGGAAGAGAGGGCCATTTCATTCCTGGACAAGTGAGTTGAAGTACCTCCCTGAGACTGTGGTAGTTACGGCATCTACCCCATTTGGTGGTTTATAAACATTGCAACTGTTATTTTAGTAAATGTTCACATTGTCCAAGATCTGAGCTGTGAAAGGTCCTTTAAGAGGCCTCTGATATGTCTCTGTCATTTGTTGTCATTTCCTTGCTTTTTGACACACAATGACCCAGACTCATCCGGTCCTTCCTCTTCTTTAGCCCTGAGAATACGGCACCACCTCCAATGTCTGGTTTCTTTACCTAAGGTGGCATTTAAAAACTCTTATTTTTGCTGCCGGGTGGTGGAGGCACACGCCTTTAATAAATAAATAAATAAAAAGACTCACAATTACTGAACTCTAATTAGCAATTCTGAAACTCTTTTCTGTATTTTCTAGGACTGAGCAAATGAGCGCATACACTGAGAAAATACGAGCTGGGTCTCTTGAGTTAGGAAAAGGAATTAAAAATAAGAGGTTTTTTTTTTTCTTTTTCCCGAGACAGGGTTTCTCCGTGTAGTTTTGGTGTCTGTCCTGGATCTCGCTCTATAGCCCAGGCTGGCCTCGAACTCACAGAGATCCACCTGCCTCTGCTTCCCAAGTGCTGGGATTAGAGGCGTATGCCAGCACTGCCTAGCCCACAATTGAAAATGTTTAAAAAAGAAAATCACAGGGTCATTCAATAACCCCTAAGAAATGCATATACTTGTATTATCTGAAACCCCTGTTGAAGAATGTGCCTTTTACACATGTTTCCTAAAATTATTTGTGGCCCAGACTGTGATCTTCCTTGGTGAATATCCTATGTGCACCTGGAAAGGGTCTGAGTTCTGCCGTTGTCTAGTGAAGTATCCCGTGAATGCCACCACGGTAAAATGCTCATCTTTTATATCCTTACTGCCTTCCCTCTGCTTCCTCCATCACCAGAGAAGGAAGCACGCTGAAATCTCCATCAATAATCGGGAGTGTGTCTGTTTCTCCTCTCAATTTATTGGTGTCTGTTCTATGCGCTTTTCTTTTGATATCGTTACAAAACATCACTCTTCAACTTTGATAGTATTCCCAGTTCTCATGTCCACTTTGGCATTAACGCAGCTATTTTGACTTTATTTTGTTCAGCTATGGGGTTTTTCTTTTTTAAAACTCTTCTCATTGTTAACATAGCTATGCTGTAATTGTTAAAGCAGACCTCTTGTAGAGAGCATAGGTTGGGTTGTGGCTTTAAAAAATAAAGCATGATAATATTTGCCTTTTACTTGAAGTGTTGAGGGCTTTCACACTTCATATAAACTGTCCATATGGCTGAGATTGAGTATATCATGTTGATATCTGCTCAAATTGGGTTTTGCTCCAGTTTTCCCTATTTTATTTTTGAGAGGAATGGGGCAGGGTTTGCACTGTGTAACTTAGGGTGGCCTAGAGATCACTGTACAGCCAAGGCTGGCCTTGAACTTGTGACCTCTGTGGTGATATATTGTGTCTCCAATATATTGTACATCCTAATAAACTTATCTGGGGTCAGAGGACAGAACAGCCACTAGATAGACATAGAGACCAGAAAATGGTGGCATACACGCCTTTAATCCTATCATTTAGGAGAGATCCGGATGGATTTCTGTGAGTTCAAAGCCACACTGGAAACAGCCAGGCATGGTGATTCACGCCTTTAATCCCAGGAAGTGATGGCAGAAAGCAGAAAGGTATATAAGGCATGGAAACCAGGAACTAGAGCTGGTTAAGCTTTTAGGCTTTTGAGGAACAGTTCAGCTGAGATTCATTCTGGATGAAGACTGAGAGGCTTCCAGTCTGAGGAAACAGGACCAGCTGAGGAATTGGCAAGGTGAGGTAGCTGTGGCTTGTTTTGTTTCTCTGATCTTTCAGCGTTCACCCCAATACCTGGCCCCAGGTTTGTTTTTATTTAATAAGACCTTTTAAGATTCCTGCTAAAGACCTCCTTCCTGCTCAGCCTCCCGAGTGCTGGGATTACAAGCATGAACCACCATGACCAACATTCTTGTCTACTTTTGACTTATTTATGGTACTCCATGAAAGCAAAGATTTATTTTTATTTTATGGGTATGGGTATTTTGTCTGCATGTTTGTGTACAGTCTAAGGAAGCCAGAAAAGGGCATCAGATCCTCTGAATCTGGAGCTACAGATGACTGCTAGCTGACATGAAGTTGCTGGGAACTGAACCCAGGTCCTATGCAAGAGCAACAAGTACTCTTGGCCTCTAAACCATATCTCTAGCCTCTGGCACTCCATTTTGAATAACTAATAAGCTTTTGGGTACCTCTATTTTCCTTGTATTATATCCCATATTCAAATCGTATTATATCACTTTATGTGTGTCATAAGAACTTTGTATCAGTAAGATGTCTATGCTTGTGGGCCCTGTACCCATGTGTAAGTAGTTGTTTTAATCTTCGTTCTTTGCTCTTTGGGAGGCCACCACCTAGCTCCCAAATAAACCACACACAGAGCTTATTCTTACTTATGAGTGACCAGCATTATCTTGGCTTAGTTTCTAGCCAGCTTTCCTTAACTTAAATTATTCCATCTATCTTTTGTCTCTGGGCTTTTACCTTTTTCTATTTCTGTATATCTTTTCTTTCCTTCTTATTTTGCGTCTGTCTCATCCTCCTTTCAGAGTTCTCCTATTTATTCTCTCTGCCTGCCAGCCCCACCTATCCTTTCTCCTGCCTTGCTATTGGCTGTTCAGCTCTTTATTAGACCATCAGGTGTTTTAGACAGGCAGAGTAACACAGCTTCACAGAGTTAAACAAATGCAACATAAAAGAATGCAACAAATCTTTGCATCATTAAACAAATGTTCCACAGCATAAACAAATGTAACACCTATTAAAATAATATTCTATAACAGTAAAGAGGATGTGCACATTTTATATAAAGGACTTGAGCATCTTTGGGTTACAAGGCCCTAGTAGTCCTGGATCTGGTTTCCACCGATTCTGAGCTACAGATATCTTATCTCTTCCATTGTGAGGATGTTGATGTATGATTTATTTTTTTTTAATTTATTTATTTATTTTTTTTGGTTTTTCGAGACAGGGTTTCTCTGTGTAGCTTTGCGCCTTTCCTGGAACTCACTTGGTAGTCCAGGCTGGCCTCGAACTCACAGAGATCTGCCTGGCTCTGCCTCCTGAGTGCTGGGATTAAAGGCGTGCGCCACCACCGCCCGGCGTATGATTTATTTTAAATGGATGATTATATTAGAAAAAATTCTAGGGCTGGAAAGATAGCTCAGAGGTGCTCTTCCAGAGGTCCTGAGTTCAATTCCCAGCAACCACATGGTGGTGCACAACCATTTATAGTGGGATCTGATTCCCTCTTCTGGAATAAAGGCATACATGCAGATAGAGGATAAAATAATAAATAAAATAAAATAAATATATCTTTAAAAAAAGAAAAGGAAAAATTCTAAAGAGATCTTTATATGAATTTGCATAATAATTGTTATTTTCACATGGTTATTTTTGGTTCTTATTTATTTTGATTTATTTTGTGTGTATGGGTATTTTGTTCAAATGTATTTCTGTGTACCATGTTCATGCCTGGTGCCTGTGGGGGTGTAAAGAGGGCATTGGATTCCTTGGAACTGGATTTATGGACAGCTGTGAGCTGCCATATGGGTGCTGGGTATTGAACCCGGGTCCTCTGCAAGAACAAGTTCTCTTAACTGCTGAGCCATCTCTCCAGCCCTATTTTGGATTCATTTTTAGTTTCTGTTTAGAATCGTTTTTATTTAATTTGAAAGCTTTTCTTTCTTTCTTAAAAAAAAAAAAAAAAGCTGGTGGGTATGTAGCTGAAGTTGGTCTCAAACTCCCAATCTTCCTGTCTCCACCTCTCAGGTACTATGATTAGAGAATTGTGCCACCATGCCTAGTCTGGACATTGCTAACAGTCATTGAATTTCAGATATTGTTAAGAACAAATTCTCTCATTTTTTTTGTTTGCCAGAAGATGTCATTATTTCCTATTCAATTTTTAAGGGAATTTAATCAGACAATAAATTTAAGGTTGACAGCGTTTTTCAGAACTTTAGATTTTGCTCTATACTGTTTGCCTTTTTTTCTTTCTGATGTGAAGTGTGAAGTCAGTATTACTTGTTATCTTTGGATTCTATTTGCAATGTGGCTCTGTTTCTTTGGTAGTTTCTAGTGTTATTTGTTTGTTTGTTTGTGTTAAGACACGATCTCACTATGTAGACCTAGCTGGTCTGGAATTCACTATTTAGACCAGGCTCTGAAACTCACAAAGACCTGCTTACCTCTGCTTTCCAAGTGCTAGGGTTAAAGGGATGTGCCACCAGGCCCAGTTTACATTAGTATCATTGGTATGTATGTACATCGTGTGTATGTTTGTGCCTCTGTGTGTGTGTGTGTGTGTGTGTGTGTGTGTGTGTGTGTGTGTATGTAGGTCAGAGGACAACTTGTGGAGTCAGTTCTCTCCTTTACGTGGGTCTCAAGGTTCTAACCCAAGCCATCAAGCTTTCACAGCAAGAGCCTATGCAGACTGAGCCATCTCTCCAGTCCGTCCTGTTTTTTTTTTTTTTTTTTTTTTGTTGTTGTTGTTTTGTTTTGTTTTCTGACTTTTGGCAGTGTCTAAACTGCTTAAAAGCAAAACTGCCATGTGGGTGCTGGGATCCAAAACCTAGGTCCTCTGCAAGAACAGAGTGTTCTTAACTTCTGAGTCACCCCTCCAGTCCTGTTCTCTCTTTTAAGACTTAAATTTCTGGTAGTACTTGAATTACTGGAAGAACACTTTTAGCCTTATTTCCAAAGTGTGGCTTGTCTTAGGTCTCTCTACGAAATGCTTTAGGTTTCTAATGATTTTTTTCTGGCCTAATTAGTCAGGGCTTGAGCGTTTCCAAACTCCTTGGAAACTCTAGCAGTTGTTTCCGTATACATTTTCCCAGCAGTTGCTATTCCCCAATCTCAGAGCTGCTTCTTAAGCCCACATGAAAATCCAAGGGAACCCTCATGTATACTTCTGGCGCATTTTCTCTGGTATTCTGCTCTCAAATTAAAGCTTTTTTTTTTTTTTTTTTTTTTTTGGTTTTTCGAGACAGGGTTTCTCTGTGTAGCTTTGCGCCTTTCCTGGAACTCACTTGGTAGCCCAGACTGGCCTCGAACTCACAGAGATCTGCCTGGCTCTGCCTCCTGAGTGCTGGGATTAAAGGCGTGCGCCACCACCGCCCGGCAATTAAAGCTCTTTTAATTCTAATTTCCATCGCCGCCTTGCCATAGGGCTGGAACTCTGCCTGGCTTCCTTCTAGCCTCTGCTTCCAAAATTAACCCCAGAAAGCAATCTGGGGAAATCTAGAGGATCAACCTGTTGGCTTCTTTCTATGCACACAATGCGACTATGCTGGAATTGGAAAATGCCTGCAAGCCCTTGTTTCTCGGACGTGGTCTTATTTTCTTTTGATCGTGCTTCGAGACTTAGTCTGATAATAGTGGCATATGTGTGTCTGAATTACCTTTATCACTTTAAAGATACAAACTTTATACACCAGAATTTACATATATCACAAGCATACAGCTTCAGGAAGTCACAATGAATAACCAGTGTCCAGATCAAGAAGAACACCAATTTTCCATTTCAAATATTAATACCACCCAAGGGGAACCATCATCCTGCCTTTGATAACTATATAGTGTTTTTTAAATATTATATAAGTGGAGTCGTGAAACATGTGTTTTTGTGTGTGACTTAGTCCAGTCTTGTGATTTGTATATAGCTATGGATTGTTTGTTCTTTTTCCTTATGCTATGTGAATAGCCTATCATCTATTTACTCTAAAGGCATTTGTATATATATGAATACATTTCTGTTGAAAGTATATCTCAGAGTGGAATTCTATGTTAATTCATACTAAGAACTGGCAAATGCATAATTAGTACAGATCTTTCCTCTGAGCCCTAGACATACTTATCCCAAACTGCCTCTTGACATTCTCATTTATAGGTCTCTCAAATTTAACATAGCCTCACACATGTGCTACTTCTTGTGAATCCAAATGGCCTCTTAACCCATCTAGTTACCTAGGAAGCCATCTTTAATAGTCCTCTTTTTTTAACCTGCTCCAGAAAATCAGTCCATTAAGTCCTATGAATCCCACCTATGATTTATTCATATCTTGAAATTATCTATCTTTCTGCCTCTATTGCCATTATCTTAAATTAAGGCACCATCATTTGTAGCCTTGACCAATACAACTGCCTCCAAACTGCCCACCAGTGACCCTTCTTGCCCTCCGACAATCTATTCCCCATAACCAGCAGAATGGGCTTTAAAATATGTAAATCGGATCCTAATTAACAGTCTCGATTAGCTCCTCATTAATCTTAGGGTATGTTGCTGATTACAGTCTGAACTGTATAAAGTAGCCAAAGAGAGTTTAGCCCTTGCCTCATCTCAGCCTAAACTCCTTGCTCCTACATACTCCCTGTTTTAGGATTTCTATTGCTGAGATTAAACACAGTGACCAAAAGCAACTTGGGGTGCAAAGGATTTATTTTATCCGTGAAAGGAATTGAGGGCAGGAACTCAAGGCAGGAATCTAGAGGAAGGAACTGAAGTAGACATCATGGAGGAGTGCTGCTTACTGGCTTGCTTCCCCCCCGCCCCCCCGGCCCCCCCGGCCCCCCCCCCCGCCCCCCGCCCCCGGCCCCCCCCCCTCCCCCAATGTTTGCTCAGCCTGCTTTTTTGTACAACCCAGGACTACCTGCCCTGGTGTGGCACCGCCCCCAATGGGCTGGGCCCTCTTCTATCAATCATCAATCAAGGGAAGGTCCTACAGACTTGCCCCCAGGCCAATTTTACGGAGGCATTTTCTCAGTTAAGATCCCCTCTTCTAGCTATGTGAAGGTTTGTATGGAGCTGACAGACATCAACCAGCACATCCTCCTAGAACAACTCAGACTCTCACAAATCATGTTTCCTGGGCCTAGAACATTCTTAAAGGTCCCTTAATATGCCTTGGCCTTAAAAGACACTTATTCAGGGAGTTCTTCCCTAACAGTCCACAATTAATTAATCATTGCACCCATTAATTTTTCTTCACTATACCAATACAAAATATACATTACTGACAATGTATATTTCCGTAACAATTTTACTCTAATGCCTTTTGATCCTATCACACCTTAAAAGGAGTGCTGTGTACATTTCTGTATAACATGCTTAACATGCTGCTTGCCATTTGATAGACATTCAGTATACGCTTGTTTAATAATACATGACCTCGCGAAGGCTGGGAGGGGCTGCTATTGGGGCCAGCCTCTGTCATTTGTCTGTCTTGGAAAGTTTCTTTGTGTAGTAGCTGATGGGGGAAGGTCCTTTCCCTGTTCACCAGAGAGAGCTTTTCCTCTGTCCTGAGTGGCGCATGAGAGAAACCGCTGCCAGACAGGAAGCAGCAGGTGAAGGAGATTAGCCTTATTTCCCAGGGACAGCATAATTCTGTCCTCCGGAGACCAGGCATTCTCTTGGTGCAGGTGCATGAGAACCTGCCAATCTCCGCTGGAGGGGGCGGGGATAGGGCGGGCCTAGGAAGGGGGCGGGTCATTGGGTGCTTCCCACGGAGCCCGATTGGCTCGCGCGAGCTCCGCCCTCACCAGCCACGTTGGACGCGGGCAACCCCGCTGGGAGGCCACTCCCGGCCCCACAATGCACTGCGTGGTGCGTCACTCGGAGCGGCGGGTCCCAGCGCGACAGGTACGGCCCGGCCCCTCTTTCCAGCCTCCCTCAGGGTCTCCGGGATCCCTGCCTGGCCGCTCGCGCCGCGCTCGGCGTTCCGTCTCGGCCTGACCGGTACTGCCCGAGCCGGAGCTGGGCGGCGGAGGCCGCGGAGGCCGCGGAGCTTAGAAGGGCGAGTGTGCGGGTCCCGGGTCGCTGCGACCTAGGGCTGCTAGCCGCGCGGACGGCGGTTGCTGTTTGGCCAGGCCTGTCCCAGGATGGGCGGCCGGACTAGGGGCGACTGATGGGGAGTGCGGGCATCCCGGGGCAGCCAGTAAGAGGACTCCCTGGCCCCAGATGGCAGAAGCACACGGATTCACCCGGGCTTGTCGGTGGCCCGAGAGAGCTTGAGGTGGCATTCCTAGTTCCTTTGGGGTGGGGTAGCTTGTACCAGTGGCATACCCTGCGATTTGTGGAGTCTGAATGGGCACTGAGGTTGGAGATCGCCCACGTTGGCCCTGGGAAACCCTTTGAGGTCCTGTTTAATGGTACTTTGCGACACTGTGTGGCAGAAAAGAGCCCTGAGCAACTTGGCTCCACAAGTGGGGAATCTCCTGAGGAGGCCAAGCTGGAGCTTGCATGAATCTGTCGGTAAAAGCAGCTTACGACTTGGTCGCCTGCTGCTTAGCTTCCCGGATCAGCATCACCTGGAGCAGGTGGAACTCTTCAGAACCCGCCCCTCCTGTGCTTGTCTTAGGGCAGAGCCCGGTGGGTGGTGGTCGTGGGCCGCGCTAGACCTGATCAAATCCCAGCTGATGAGCAGAACACCTGTTTTTAAAAACGGAATCTCATTCCCTGTTACTGGTACCCACTCATTTGCCAGCACTTTGAGAAGTTAGGCGGTATCTCAAACATTTCTTAGAACTTCTGGTGTGTAGCGGAAGAGTCAGAACTGAATCTGACAGCCGTGACCATGTCCAAAGTGATTGAGGCATCGGGCTTTTCCCACTTAAGACGATTACATCGGTTTAGTGCTTGATTTTTTAGAGACCGCTTAAAGTTTATGTTTTAGGCTGGTGTATGAAAATGAACTCCTATCAAAGAGACTTTCCTCTCCATGTAGTTAAGAAGTTTGGATATGTTTAGAGGCAATGTTTCATGGCGTTGTTAGAATCAGACCCCCTACCTATTCGTTTAGGAGTTGAACAGATGCCTTAAACTCTTGGGACTTGTTTCCTCCAGAGCAGAATGAAACTAATACCTAACCTCACAGGTTCCTGGAAGGCTCACATTGAGGTGTGTGAAGTGCTTGGTCTATAGGGCATAGGTAACCTGTCAGTCGTAAGCACAGCAAAACACTTAAAATAGAATTTTTAGTAGATTACAGGTAGTGCCAGGTGCTTCTTATGAGCGTAGGAGGTAGAGGCTTAAAAAGAACCTCATAAGCTAGGGTCTACTAGTAGCCATAGTTCAGAAGTCAGGAAAGTGATATTTGGAAAGCAAAGCTTAAGTCAAAGTAACGTGACAGGTATGTGGTAGAGCCTGAATTTAAATCTGGGCATATGACTTTTATTTATGTATTATTTTGCACATTGTGTGCATGTGTATGCCTGTATGTATTCAATGTGTGTTGGCACACTAGTGTGTGCAGGTGTGTAGAAGGTTGGGTGTTAATTTCCTGTGTCTTCTCTGATTGCCCTCCACTTAATTGAGGCGGTGTCTTTTTTTTTTTTTTTTTTTTTTTTAAACCCGGAGCTTGCCAGTTCCAGCCAGTCCAGCTAGCCGGCCTGCCTGGGAGATTCCATCTCTTTTGGGATTACCCGGCTTGCCTAGTCTTCAGTTAAGTTCTAGGGATCCCTGTCTCTAGTTGTGGGTATATTCTGTTGTGGAGCTTGAGGTTTCACACATAGTGTGTAGTGCAGGTGCTCACAATAGAAGCCAGCAGCAAGGACTGCTGGTGACGAAGGCAGTCCAGATAAAACATCACAGTAAGTTCTGGTAGTCCTTGGTACCCCTTTCTCTTCATTCACTCTCCCAGTCTGAGCATCACGGTTAATATGGTCAATTAAGTTCAATCAATCTGACTCCACCCTTTGCGTCACAATTATGCAGACAATTCTCAAATTACTCGCTTCTAATTCTCACTGATTTCAGCAATTATCAAGTTAAGAAAATGATATGTAACAAGTTAGTTTTTCCAAACTTTGGTGCTATCATTAGTATAACATGATTTGGTAAGCAGAAGGAACAATTTAAAAGCAAGCCTCCAAAATATTTAATACACATATAAATAGAACAAAAATTTACTTATTTTAATTTAGGTTTAGGGAAAAAAAATCCCTAATGTCTCAAAACTGATTTTGTAGATGTTGTTAAAAATATAGGGCAGCCAGTTGAGAGATTGATATTTGGTAAATAAGAAATAGTACAGGTGAGATGCAGATAAGGTCCTGAAAGTATCCTGAAAGTGATACTTGAGTGCTAAAGCTTGGGGTGTGATTAACTCAAATAAAAGATGAGTGACCCCAGCATAAAATATCTTTATCTTTAAAGAGGTGGTGAAGGCATTTGGTTAGAGCGTATATGTAAAAGCTATTCTATTTGAATTTTACTGCTTTTTTGGAAATACCTTCCTGACACTTTGAGCTTCAGGTCATTGCCTGACAGCCTTCTGAAGGAGAGGGGTCAGCTTGAGAGGCTGATGTGTCTGGTTAATTGATGTTTGGGGATGTTCCTTAGTCTTTGCGGCTCTCCCTAGATTCTAATTTGGACTCTTTCCTCTACAGTTCCGCTGGAAGGAAATGCTGAGCACTCCTTGGGCTTTCTGTGAGGTTTCTGTTATCTAAAGGCAGCTCTAAAGTTTTCTTTTTGTTAAAAGTGAGGAAAAGAGGAGCAGTGCCTGGAAAATGTGTCTATGTCCCCGATAGGAAAAAGCTGTTATCCTTCCCAAAGCTTCCCTCTTGCTTTCCTTAGTCCCATCACTCTTCCTTGATTTTCCCAGCACACAGTGCCTGGTTCTTAAGTACACGCTAGCCCCAGCTTGGCCTCCATGCAGGCACAATTCAGTGTTGTTGTTGTTGTTGTTTTAATATACTCCTATAAGAATCCAAAGTCAAACTTTTAAAAAGGGCCGTATGATTTTGAAGTTGGAAGAGACTGTTTACCCTAAGGTGATTAGAGTCTGTCATAAAGTAGCTAAAGTGTCATTGTTCATTGGATATTTATCCTAGTTGTTTCTCTTTGTGGTTCTTGCTGTTCTTTTTTTCTCCTTAATTGGTTTGGATGATAAATAAAGTTACTCTGGGCAGGGGGAGGGGGTTAACTTTTTCTCCATAGAAAACTATTTTTATCTACTGATAAGTAGAAACAGCCCTCTGACAGCCTTTTAGAGATTTGACTGCTGTGTTTTTACTAGAAACCTATTTCTTTATTCTGTTTATTAGGAATCCCTGAATACATGTTTGTCTGAAAAGTGTTTTTGAGACAGGGCCTTGTGATATAGTCCAGCCTGGCTTCCAACTCATGATCCTTCTTTTTCTGCCCTCCTACATGTTAAGATTATAGTTAAGTGTCACTTTACTTGGTAAAATAGCAGTCTTTATCCTGTGTTAAAAAGTTAACTTATCATGTCAGGTTTTAACACATTATAAACTTTTTATTTTTGGAAAGCTGAGTTGCTGCACTGTATTCTGTTACATGGGAATACTATAATTTATTTACTTCATTGTCATCATACATTGGATTTTTAGATTATTTTAAATAATTTGATTATAATGGTATCCTTTTAAATTTTTATCTCAATTTATGATTATTTTCCTTGGGGTAAGGTTAATTTAAATTTACTGCTGAGCATAGTGGTACCCACCTGTAAGCTCAGTTGACCCAGGAGGCTGAGTCAGGAGGCCTTTTGTGAGTTTGAGGCCAGCTTGGGCTACATAGTGAGTTTGAGGCCAGCGAGGGCTACATAGCAAGACAATGTCTCTAAATCAATCACCAATAATTAATTGCTACTAATGCTTTTATTTTTTAACTCTCAATTTTATTTTATTTTTTAATTTATTCTGTGAGAATTTCATGCAATATATTTTGACCATATTTTTTCCCTGCCCCTCTTCCTTTTTCAGGTCCTCCCCCACTTCCTTACTTCATGTTCTCTGTCTCTCTTCGACATAGTGTTTCTCTGTGGAGCCCTGGCTGTCCTGGAACTCAATCTGTAGTCCAGGCTGGCCTCAGATTCAGAGGTCTGCCTGCCTCTGCCTTCTGAGTGCTGGGATTAGCGGCATGTACCACCACACTGAGCTTCTTTCTCTCTCAAAAAACAAACAAACAAACAAAAACACTAAAAACCAAAACAACACCAACAAAACCCCCAAGGAGTCCCATTTGTGTCCCTGAGCATGGGCCTTGCCTGGAGTTAGCTTGATACTGTGCTCAGTGTTGACCCCATTGAAGAAAATGAAACCAAGTCTTCTTTTACCAGCAACTATGGATTGCTCTGAGCTTCTTGGCAGGATTTTGTCTGGCTTGAGTTTGTGCAGTCCTGCATATGCTGTCACAGTCTCTTTGAGCTCCATATGTACATCTGCCCTGTTGTATCTGGAAAATGTTACTTCCTTGAAGTCATCCTGAACCGCTGGCTTTCACACCTTCCCACCCCCATCCTCTTCTACATAGATCCCTGAGCCTTGAGGAGACAGGTATGATAAAGACAGCCCGTTTAGGGCTGAGTGCACCAAAGCCTCTCACTTTCTGCACAGTGTCCAGTTGTGGGTCTCTGTGTTAGAAGCAGCTCCTCTGATGAGGGTTGAGTGATGCCCTCTGTGGGTATAGAGGTTTTTTACTTCAGTATCCATTTAACAGAACAGTAGTAGTAGGTATTCCCCTACTCCCCATGGCCTATCCAGTCTCAGGTTCTTGCCCTCATTAACACTGTCAGGTATGGGTACCATTTCATGGAGTGGACCGTAAATTCAACTTAAAGAAAAGATTGATTACTTCCGTAACATTCTGCCACTATTGTACCTCTGGGCATAACTTGTAGGGAGTTCATTATTAGAGCTTGCAGGGTTCATAGCTGGTGAAATTGTTACCTTTCTCCAGTAGCCTGTATAGCACCTTCGAGCACTATGAACACTGGCCAGTAGGGGTGAAGCCTATGTGTGCCATAGTGTATGTGCAGAGGCCAAAGGATAACTAAGACAGTGGTTCTCAACCTGTGGGTCACAACCCCTTTGGGGATCAAAGGACCCTTTCACAGGGGTCGCCTAAAACCATCGGAAGACAGATGTTTACATTACAACTCATAACAGTAGCAAAACTGCAGTTTTGAAGTAGCAATGAAAACAATGTTATGGTTGGGGGTCACCACATGAAGAACTGTATTAAAAGGTCATAGATAGCATTGGAAGGCTGAGGACCACTGACCTAAGGTATTGGTTCTTGCATTCCCACCTTGTTTGGTACAGGGTCTCTTGTTCACTGCTGTATATACCAGGCTAGCTGGCCTCAGAGCTTCTGATTCTTCTGTTTTCAACTCCCATCAACTGTAGGAGCCCTCAGGGATTACAGGTATTTACTCATATAGCCATGTCTCGATTTTTCATGTGTTCTAGAAGCCAAACTCATGTCATCAGATGGCTTGCCCTGCAAGTGTTACCCACTCAGCATCTCCCTAGCTGGCAAATGTTATTTTCAAAAGCTTGTTTGGGGGCTGAAGAGATGGATCAATGGTTAAGGGCACTTGTTGCTCTTGCTGAAGACTCCAGTACCCACGTCACTGCTCACAACTATCTGTAACTTCAGTTCTAACATACCAATGCTCTCTCTGTTTTCTAAGGGCACCAGGCATGCACATGGTACACGTACACACATATGGGCAAACACTCATATATATAAAATAAAAATATGTTTTTAAAAAGCTTGTTAAGTGAAAGGTTGTTGAAATATATTGTGTCATTAACTAATACTCTGATTACTACTAATTTAGAAAGTTTTGTAAATGCTTGCCAGCTTGAGCCTTGATTTTTATTTAATCCAAATTTTTCATTTTGTTTTAGGTCTTCTGTGGGTTGAAATGTCTATGATTTTATCTGCCTCCGTCATTCGTGTCAGAGATGGGCTGCCGCTGTCTGCATCGACTGACTATGAGCAGAGCACGGGGATGCAGGAGTGCAGAAAGTACTTTAAAATGCTCTCGAGGAAACTTGCTCAACTTCCTGATAGATGTACACTGAAAACTGGACATTACAACATTAAGTAAGACCTCAGTTTGTTTCATTAGAGTCATTTGCCTAGAGGTTGTCATTTTAGTGAAATTTAAATGGTTGCAATAGAAGTGCATGTTTTATTAACTCAGGAGAGCTTGCAAGTCAACAGTCATGTTCTGAATGTTGCTAAGTAGTGGTCATGCTATCAGCCTTTTCTGCAGATTCTCTGGGTTTTTTTCTGGCTTTAGAAGACTTTATAGTATTTTTACAGATAATACTTCCTATAATTTGCTCAATAAGTATTAGAGTTTTTACATGCTCAAGACTGTAGCAGGCAAATTGTAATGGAAAATGCTAGAAAGTAAAGTTTTATCCTACTGGGAGGGCAAATTATCCATCTGTCTATCCTTTAAGACTGGGTGACAGGATAGAGTGTGACTTGACTCTGTGGTGACTGAATCCTTCAGGAAGATTGGTATTTGTGAAAGAAGGCAGTTATATGAAGGATCCTCTGCATGAGGAGTGAGGCTGGAGCAACAGCTAGTCGAGGAGTCCTGGAGTCCTTGATACCTCTTAGAAGACAGAAGTAAAGCCAGTGGTGCTGAAGCGGTGTGGGGAGTTAGAAAGACAGGGATGGGACAGGCTAGGGTCCTCAAGGCCAGGGGAGGCTGCTGCTTTAGTAATCCCAATGCCATAGGAAGCTGCTGGGGAATTTTATGCTGGAGGATTGTGGGATCTGGTTTGGGCTCTGAGTAGGTTGTACTAGCCACTCTTGAGAGCAGACTGTAAGGGAGACTGAGTGGGAACAGGGTGATGGGTAGAAGAGACTGTTAGAGATGATGACTGCAACTTGAACTGGTGTTAATGAAGAGGACTAGTTGGATTCGGGCTACATTTTGGCCTAACACCCATACATGGTCCTGATAGGCTCTAAGAATGTGAAGGAAAAAGAAAAGATAAGAATCGTATGTAGATTTTTGGCCTTAGAAACTGCATGCATAATGGGGCTAAAATGAGAAGACTGGAGAGGTTAATTGCATTCCATTGGTAAGAGTTCTGTTTGGACATGTTAGGTCTGAGATGCCCATTAGCCATCCGAGGGGCACGATCAGCTGGATGTATGAGCCTGAAGCTTAGCAAAGAGCACAAGTGGGGGGATTTAGATTTGGTAGTCAGTTTATGATTTGTAATTGCTGTGGAAACACATGAGACCACTTTGGACAGCATCCATATGAAACAATTAGAGAACAGTTAACTTGGGGGTCCATGATGCTAATTATGAACATAGAATGAAGCCAGATAATCACAAGGTCCGTGTAGGGTATGTAAGCAAAGAGCTTTATTATTAAGACACTATGTGTTGAAGAGTTAAAATCCACCTAAGTCAGGACAAGGCATCACATCCAAGTGTAGGGAAGGGAGGCAGAAGAAGCAGTGTGTGTGTGAGATGCTGCATGGCAGGTGTGCTAAGCTGTTGGACTTGGTGCTAGTGGGTGAAGATTTGAAGGTAGCTGTGAGACAAGTTTGATACCCAGTGTGGGACCAGATCCTGGACTGTCCTGGAAGTTCAGATTGAGGGGAGTTATTTTGATACAGCAGGTTGCAGGTTACTGCTACGGGTTTGAATGAAGAAAGTCACTTGATTGAAAAACAAGCAAACAGAGGGAGTGGGAAGTGGCATGTCTTCACTCCCTGCACTCAGGAAGCAGAGGCAAGCAGATCTGTAAGTTCCAGGCCAGCCAGGACTACATAGTGAGACTCTGGCTCAAAAAACAAAACAAAACAGAACAAAACAAAACAAGCAAACAAAACACTCAGAAACAACAAAGCAAAACCGAAGACCTTAGAACATGGAGTAAGACAGAAGTTTGAGAGAGAGAAGGCAGAGAGGTCAACTTAATTTACAGTGTGAAGTAGGAAAATAAATGTACAGATGAGAAGGAAAGTGACAAGTAGAAAAATGGTCAAGCCTGCTGAGTGCTGAGGTGGAATACCAGAGATCAAGCTTCGGAATCGAACAGAACAATAGTGTCCTCAGAACTGAGCAGTCCTTGGAGAAGGATTGTTTAGGATGTAAGGAGGAGAGATGATGAAGTCCCATGTGATTTTTTTTTTTTTCCTTTGAGACAGGATCTCATAGTGTCATCCTGGCTATCCTTGAACTCATTCTGTAGACCAGCCTGGCCTAGAACTCAGAGATCTGCCTGACTCTGCCTCCCCAGTGCTGGGATTAAAGGTGTGCGCCACCATACCTGGCTTTCATGAGATCTTTCCAGTTGAGACAATCTAGTGGAAGGGATGATAGGGATTTTAGAACCATTCACAGAGATACAGTTCAAATTTTGAGGGGCAGAAATGCCCACTGAATTTAGAGAGGGCCAGAATAGAACTTTAGAGAATGTCCACAATGACTTGGATTAATTAGTAACTGTAAAATAATGAGATGTTACATTTAATTGGAGTTTTGAGAATTTACCTAGAAAATAACATTGATAATAGTGGTTAAGTTGTATCTAAAATGGTGGTTTAGCCTACTTCTACTTAGGTGAAGACAAGGACTTAAAACATTGAAGCATTTAGGCAGCAGGTTCTTTAAATGCTCTCTGTCATTCTCAGTTCCATTTGTTGTTGGGTGGTGGTATGGGCATGTCAAAGTTATTGGAGATTGGCTTGAAGTATACATTAGTATTGGTAACTACCTGGCATTAAAAAACAATTTTTTTTGGTTTTTGTTTTGCTGTATTTTCTTAAAAGCAATATAAATGCACTAAATTTTTACTATGCCCCAATTCTATTTAATTATGAATTTCAGATTTATATAATTTATTTTAACCCTATCTTATTCTACACAAAGGATTCGGGCAATTTTCAAATACATTAATTCAGGAGGATAAATGAAGGAATCAGAGGAAAGGAGTAGATTTTGGAGACTAAAAAACAGAGGTAACACTTTCTGGAGATGCAAGCACGTAGCCCGTGCATTTGTTAGAACAGACCTGCAAGTACTATTCTGAATTCCTTGTGTCTAAGGCAAGGTGGGAGAGTCAGTCAGTAGACTCAGTCTGGATTCAGTTTCCTGTTCCTGAGAACTAATGCTCATAAAAGGGGCAGCATTTGGCTAGCATTCCTCAAGTAGCCATAGTGGTGAGCTTTTGGTGACTTTTTTCTTATACTCCTTGGTATAAGGAAATGACATGATAGGAAATTTCTTTTTTCAGATTGGTTGAATTTTGGCTTTAAATTTTGCTTTTGTATTTACTTTGTGAATGTGTGTGCACATACATGGTGTGTTCACTGCTGCACACCATGACATATCCCACCCCAAATTTAAAGGTACAGCTGTTGGGAGGTGGCGCTCATCAAAGCCAAGTGCCTTTGACTGCTGAGCCATCTTGCCAGCACATGATTTTTGTTTTTCAGACAGTATCTTACTGTGTGCCTTAGCTGGCTTTCAATTTGTGATGGTCCTCCCATCTCTGCCTCCTGAGTGCTAGAATTACAGGTTCGCACACTGTGCCTGGCAAAACAAAATGTTTTATGTCAGAGGTTAAAAGTGGTATAAGTCAATAGAGGTCCAATCTGGCCTGCTCCAAAAATATGGTCCAGATGTATGTAAATGCATAGATTATGTAACTTTGATAACCAGGCATAAAAAACATCTCTGCATGTTGTTTTTGTAGGCAAGCTTTAAAAAAGGGTTGGAGAACAGAACTTTTAGCTGTAGTTGCAGAGAAGAACCTGACATCATATATCTTCCCTCATTAATAAGAGGTCCTATTGGTTGGGTTTTAGACTGTCAGGGTGTTCACAGTATGTGGCAGTGAACTCAGTCTGATGTAAATTGGCGATTTATTTGCACTACTCGACTTACAGTTTTTTTCCCTGACCTTCTTTTCTCCCTGCCGTGAGTTGGATGATACCTGAGGGCTCCGCAGTAGTAACAAGGCACACAGCCGGAAGCTGCCACCAGGTGCCCCTCTTTGTCCTGGCCATGCTAAGTATCTGTCTTCCGTCAAGCCCAGCTTGCAGCCTGCTTGTTCTGAGTCCCCTTCTTCCCCATTACTAGTCTCTCATTTCCCTAACATTCTCGCCGTCTTCACAGGTTGCACGTAGAACTTGTTCAACTTCTCTTTCACTAATGAAATATTAAATTCTCTAATTTTCTCTTTTTAATTGGATCATAACTCATTGAGGTGACCCACCACAGCCTAATCCATTTTAAATATATACTTATTTTTAATTGAATGTGTGTGTGTGTGTGGGGGGATGCTGTATACATGTGGATTTGTGTACATGTGAGTGCAGGTACCTTTGGAGTCCTGAAGAGGGGGCCAGATCCCTGGGGGTTGGAGTTTCAGGCTGTAATGAAGCCACCTGATGTGGTGCTTGGAACAGAACTCAGACCCTCTGCAAGTAGTACACGTTCCTAACCATAGAGCCACCTCTCCAGCCCAGCCTAACCTATTTTACATTTTCATCTTTTAGTATAAGCTTTTCCAACCTGTGTAGAAATTGAGTGTCAGAGTAACTAAGTTATGATTTTCAGCTAAGCCCCTCAGCCCCTCACACTGACGGCTCGTTGAGCTGGCAGAGAAAGACTGGAGTTTGGAGGGGAAATACAAGATAGTAATGTTTCAAATTAAGAGAGCTCTTTTCAGTCTCTCCCTCTCTGTATAGGGAAACGATGGGTTTCTTTCCCGTGACTGCAGTGGCCTGAAGGCCGTTTTGCTGGTAAAGCACATTCCTCGGAGTACGGCTGCATTAGTGCAGTGCTTTGTACCTGTCATAGCAGCAGCTAACGTGAGAGGTGCCCTATCTGCTTTCTGTGGCTGTGATAAACACCATGATCAGAGACAGCCTGGGGAGGAGAGGGTGTGTTTGCCTCACACTTTGTGATCACAGCCCATTACTGGGGAAGCCAGGGCAGGAACTCCAGCAGGGGCAGAGTCAAGAACCAGAAGGAGCACTGCTTACTGGCTTCTCCCAGGATCGTGGTCAGCTGTCCGTTTTCACAGGGCCAGGGTCACCCGCTTAGGGATGGCCCGTCTGATAAAGGCAGTTCCTCAGTTGAGGTTGCCCCTGCCCAGGTGTGTCAAGTGACAGTGACACTGATTATGGCAAGTAATTCAGGAATTTACAGTGTTCCCAGCCATGGAAATAAGTCTGTTTTCTCCAAAAGGGTTGTTTAGCTTTGAAGAAACCTTATTGGTTGGTCTTGTTGATTGGGCAGTCCAGGGAGGAATGTGAGGGTATCCAGTTGTGTGGTTTGCATCCCACAGTGGAATTCTAGTAATTTTTAAGGAACTGTTGTTTCATAAATTAAACAGTATACTTCCCTCATGCGGTAATAAATAGCTAATGAATGAACTTATTTTATTACTTTAAAAATGGCTAACACAATCATGAAAATTAAATTGTGTCCTGTGAGGCCTTAAAACTCTGTGGTTGGCTCTGGAGTTAAGAATCAGGTTGTGTCTGTGAGATCTCTCTTAATTGTGAGACATTGATCTTAGGAAAAGGCAGCTATCCTGTGGGGCCAGTCATTCCCATTGTGAATTTGAATGGAGCAATGTAATTCCTTAGTTCTTTCACTGGTGTCCATTTGAAGTCAGCGAGGCTGCGGGCCTTGTCTGGGGATGCTGGTTTTTTGTATTTCTCCCTAAACTACTTTCAACTAAAAATGCTATTTTAGGCCTCCTGTCTGTTAGTTTCGGTCAGTAGCAGGGCTTCCCTTTCACTCTTTGGTGATATTTTCTGATTACAGGAGTTGGAGCTTGAACAATAGCCTAGTTATTTACCACCTGCGATTAGCAGGCACTTTACTTAATGGTATCACTGAACTTTGCAGCCGCTCTGTGCATTGTGGGTGCAGTCTCACAACTCACATCAGTTTAAATGAAAGCAGCGTGTGTTGTGAGAGCTGGCTTGTCAGGTGCTGCCTCATGATTCACTCTTCTGAGCAGTCTCTCGGCTTCCGCAGATTTTCTGTTCTCCACTGGGAGACTGGGAACCGCTTTGCAGGAGTTGAAGGCCTGTTCAGTGGAGCTGAGCACCTGCCTCCCTCCATGTCAGGAGCAGGACTTTTTCTGGACCAGTCATTGTGGTCAGGGAGGAGGAGCACTCACAGTTGGCCTGCTCACATTTATTTCCTTACACGTAGCTTAACCAAGACCGCATATATCATACGGCAGGCTGGAAGTCTTCCCTTTAGGGAAGGGAAGGAGGGTCGGGTCGCGGGTAGATAGCCATTAACAGCCCTATCACTTTTCAGTGTGACAAGTGAGACTTGGATGGAAAGAAATTCCCCTCAAGTATAAAGCCAATGAGAGTAGATCAGAACCACAGCCTTGCCTTTTGACTTCATGATCCACATGTTCTCTGATAAGAGGAGTTATGCCTTTCCCTTATTTCCTCTTGTGACCACGTGCATTCCCAATTTTCCTAATCTTTTAGCTTTTTATGGAGAGAGAAATTAACCAGGTTAAAAGAAGTGAAGTACTACATGTTTCATTATTGTTGAGAAATAAAGAGTATGTGTGAAGCCTTCCTCATTGTCCCATCAGATTTCAAGATGAGGAGTGTAGGAGGGAGGAGTTTGCAGGGAATGCAACTGTAAAGCTACCAAGCCACCTGAGAGGAGATGGCTAGTCCAACCTACTTCTCTGTTTGCCTATAGCTAGCATCACATTGCTTTTCTGCTGTTGACTAGGCAAACGTGTAGCTTTCAGGACCACATATGTTGATCTGGCCTGGGAAGCAAATTCCTCTTCTTGTATAGTTTCTGTGGGAAAATAATATTCAGAGCTCTGACAATGGGATCAGTTTGGCTCCTTAAAACTCTCAAAGACTCCTTTCTCTTTCTAAGTTGACATCGTCTGGTATACTGCATATGAATAAACATTTTATATTTAATGAGGCTACAATTAAAGGCTAAAATAGGTCTTTTATTCATGGACTGTTTTAATTCATGATTTGGCTCCTCATTAGTGAATAATTGAAGGCTGGCCTTTGTAAGAGAAGGATAAGAAATATGAAGTTCTTGGTACAGTGCTGTATGTGGCAGACCCTCAATGAGTTCTCTTCCCACTTTGTCCCACTGATAGCAGTCTTTTGTTTTTAATTTATTTTGTATTTCTAGGACAACAGGTCCTACTAAACATACCAGCAGTGAACATAAAGTATGCTTGCTTTCATAGTGTTAAATCTTTTAATATTTAAAAGTTGATACACTTTATTTTAGTAAAATTTTTGTGAAAGGTTCTTTTTTTTTCTAATACTTAGCAACTTTAACAGAGAGTACATGCTACAGAAGAGCTTTTTTTTGCAACCAGGAAAGCTATAAATAGCTGGGAGATGTGGTTACAAAGGATAAGCAGAATCTCTGTGTGTGATGGCATAATTGACGAATGGAAATAATGAAATAATGAAAATTTTATATATATAATAAAAATTAATCATGATGTCATTTAAAAATAGTTTGCTATATATTTTGTCATTTAGCATGCTATGCTGTGTGTGTGTGTGTTTAATCATTATTTTTCAAGTAAATCTTTGTTAATTGTATTGCAAACTCTTGACAGTCAAGAACCTTGTTTTTGACATTAAACATTTTATAGTAACAAGTTAGACTACAGGTGTTCTGTGATCTGCTGAGAGGAACATCATTGCTTTTACTGTGTATCATCTAGTGCAACAGGCCAGAATTATTTTAATGAGCCAGTATTTAATTGGTTATATGTAAAATTTCTTTGACACATTGTATGTTAAATTAGATATCAGGAAAAGTTCTATGTCCAAACCCACTCATTCATTTTGTTGAACTTTTAGGAGTCACTTATGGTGACATACATTAGAATTAGCTTTTTAACAAGGTGATGAGAAAGGGTAGAACCCTTTCTAGGAGTTGGACATCTTTCAGTCTCACTCATGATACGCTTGATCCTCAAAGGACTAAGTTCCTATATGAAGGAGGAGACCAAAGATGTATTGAAATTTGGATAAGTTTCTTGGCCAGAAGAAAGGCAATGGCTAGAAATGCCAACTTCATTGGAACTAAAGCCCAGAAACAGAAAGGAATCACAACTTTTTTTTTTTTTTTTTTTTTTTTGGTTTTTCAAGACAGGGTTTCTCTGTGTAGCTTTACGCCTTTCCTGGAACTCACTCTGTAGACCAGGCTGGCCTCGAACTCACAGAGATCCACCTGGCTCTGCCTCCCGAGTGCTGGGATTAAAGGCCTGTGCCACCACCGCCCGGCGAATCACAACTTTTAAAAAAGAAAATTGGAGGGAACTGGAGAGATGGCTTAGCAGTTAAGAGATGCCACATGGTAGCTCACCACCCCCCATAACTCCTGTTCCAGGAGATCTGATGCCTTCTTCTGACCCCTGTGGTAAGCACACACACACATGATGGACATACATACATGCAGGCAAAACACTCACACATATTAAATAAAATCTTTAAAAAAAATTGGCAGGGTGCTGGAGAGATGGCTCAGAGGTTAAGAGCACTGGCTGCTGGCTGCTTGCTCTTCCAAAGATCCTGAGTTCAATTCCCAGCAACCACATGATGGCTCACACCATTTATAACGAGACTTGGTGCCCTCTTCTGGTCTGCAGGCATACATACAGGTAGAACACTGTATGCATAATAAATAAATCTAAAAAAAATTGACAGGACATGATGGCTTATACTTGTCATCCCAGATCAGGAGGCTTAAGTCCAGAAGGCCTTGTGTACATGATCAACCTGGGTTATAAAAGGATTTCAAGATTTTGTCTCAAAAAACAGAGCTGGGCATGGTGGCATGTGCTTTTAATCCTAGCACTAGGGGGTGGGGATGGGAAGAGTCGGGAGCAGTAGGATCTCTGTGAGTTCCAGGACAGCCAGGGCTGAGGCGGTAGTGGTGGGGTGGGCATTGAGTAAAGTAGGAAGGAAATTGGTAATTAAAAAATTATACTCATTGGGGGCTGGAGAGATGGCACTACTACACAGTCATGAGGACCAGAGTTTGGATCCTAGCACCTACATAATAAGCCAGGCATCCCCAAAGTACCTGTAACTCTAATTCTTAGGGAAATGACTCCCTTTTTTGGCCTCTTTGTGCATAGACATGCACACCTGAACAAATGTACATAGACCATACAGACATACATACACAAATAAGTCTTTAAAAAATTATACTTGCCAGGTAGTGGTGGCACACACCTTTAATCTCAGCACTTGGGAGGCAGAGCCAGGTGGATCTCTGTGAGATTGAGGCCAGCCTGGTGTACAGAGTGAGATCCAGGACACCAAAACTCAGTGTACTGTGGGTGTAGCTGAAGTTCTAGATTTGATCCTCAACACCACATAAACCAGGGACTCAAGGAGGTAGAGGCAGAAAGATCAGAAGTTCAAAGTTATTCTCAGCTACCTACATAAGAGTGTAAGGATAGCCTGGAATATAGGACAACCTGTCTAAAAACAAACACAAACCATTATGCTTAAATTAGAGAAAAGAGACTATGTCCATTGGCAGTGCAAACATGCATATGTAATAACAATGATAAAGAGAGTGGAGACATCACTACAGATTTGGGTAGCCATCTGTGGATACTCTGCAGAGTACCACACCTTCAGCATCACCTTCAGTGACCTCTGAGACATCTCTAGCTTCAGGATATGTTAAAGATTAATTGACCTGAAACAGAACAGTGACTGGAAGAGTAGGTGAAATAGTATTCTTTTCTGTGTTTTAGTCAGTGATTCATTGAGATTTTACTTTGTGTAGATACCACTGGGCTATAAGCAAGTGGATGGTACCTATTTGGCAGTCCTTTATTTGTTCATATTTTGAGCACCTCTTATGTACTAGACCCATTATTCGAGGAGCTAAGAATACAATGGTGGGCAATACAGAAACCATCCATGCTCTCATAGTGAAAATGACATTGCAGAATGCAAATGTAGAAATGTACACTTGCAGCTTGGGCTAGTTCATGATTAATAACAGGTATGTTAAACCCACAAGAGTGAGATCACTTTAGATCAGTGGTTCTCAACTTTCCTAGTGCTATGACCCTTTAATACAGTTCCTTATGTTGTGATGACCCCCAACCGTAAATTATTTTTGTTGCTACTTCACAACTGTAATTTTGCTACTGTTATGTATCGTTATGTAAGTATCTGGTATATAGGATATCTGATATGTGACTCCCCAAGGGGTCATGACCCACAAGTTGAGAATCACAGCTTTAGATCATGCATTCTTCAAAGGCCTTTAAGAACAAGTAGGTGAGTGGGCTTTAGCCAGGGCAGAATTGGAGTACGTGGAGAGTGGAGAAGACAGTGTTCTGGAAGCTTCTCAGGATAGAAGTGACGGGGCTAGGAGTAAAGTGGCACACTCTCTGAAACAGGCCTCTGTGGCATGCAGAGAGGGAAGAAGAGAGTAGCAGAAGATGAAGTGGAAAAACTGGAAGGCTTCCTGGTCTCAGGATATACATATTATACAGGTCCTGAAGTCCTTAAGTCTCATTGCTCTTCATGTAGTTGGGGAGAAGAACCCAGATTGATCTGTGGCTGAGAAAAACATAAAAAAATTACTATCTGTACACTATGGCAGTTGGTGTATTGTAAAAAGATTGTAGACTCTGGAATTAACCGTTTATCCTAGCTCTTGGTTTGTTGTGCTAGGGATTCAACGCAGGGCTCTACCTAGGCTAGACAAGTACTTTACCAATTCAACTGTGTCCCCAGGTGCACCAGCTCTGCTTATTAATAGTAGGGCCTTGGGTAAATTACTTGACTTCTCTGAGGCCCTGTATTTGCAGAATAGACCTAGTTAGTAGCCTTTTATTGTAAGGATGAAAATTATTAAAAATTTATGCAAAATATTTAGCAGAGTAGTCAGCATTACTGTTACTGTTGCTACTCTTACCTTCCTTAAGGCATAGTGTCTATATATAAAACATGAACTAAGTCAGATGGGTGTGCCTAGGCAGCATGCTTGTAGTGATGCTAGACTGTTTTAAAAGTAGTCTTCAGTGAGATGGTAAGAATCCGTCTGGCCCAACAATAATGGAAAAAGCAATTATTATTCTTATTACAAATATAAATTAACAGAGCTGACATGTACTGTTAAGAAACTGTTTTTCATTTCAGAGAAAGAATTATAAGGCTAAATTTACTATGGAAGTCAATTGTAGAATGGTTTATAGCCTTTTCAGAGAGTTTTATACAAGTAGATGACTTCCTGAAAATGCCAGCATATAATACTTAAAAAAATAGCGTTTTCTGTATTTCTCACTCACTCTTTCAGTTAAATTTAGCACAAACAAGATTTGCCATAAACTGTGAGGTAGGCGACTGTGGCTTACTGAACTGTTAATGTAGAGGTACAGCAAAACCCTGATGTAACACAGAAAACGTGTTCCAAAATCTTCAGTCACATTATTTGACAATAATGAAATAACTTGTGTATCACTAGTTGGGAGTTGTGAATGGATGGAAGCCAACTGCTAATTGTGTCCAAGTTTTTCAACTATTGTGGAGTACATTCAAATGCTAATGACATGGCAAAGAATTTTCATAATGACAGAATGTATTTTGAGACAAGAAAATCACTCGAGGAAACTGTATTTTAGACTAGCTTGGTAGCACATAACTGTAGTCCTAGCCCTTGGGAGTCTGAGACAGGAGGATCAGAAGTCTGAAGTCACCCTGAGCTAATAAGTTCAAGAGTTGTTCAAGACTAGTTTGGGCTAATAGCGATCCTGTTTCAGTACCTACTCCCCGCCCCAAAAGAACAAAAACAACAAAAAATTGACCTTTGACTAAAATACTAATTTATAGAAAAAATTCCATATGCTGTAGCTATACTTTTTTTTTAAATTAATGATTCTTGAGAAGAGAGATAGGTGCCTCTTTGAGCATATATATATAAGTGTAGAAAGCTGAAATAAATGTTTCATGGAACAATATATATTCCAGATTTTTCTCTTCTTTTTTTTTTTTTTTTTTTTTTTTTTTACAAAATGTTATAACTTATTAATTTTATGTCCTAATGGGTTAAGCTTTAGAAATTTTGCAAAAATGACTATCAAGTGGAATTTTAGAAAGCAGTTTCAGGTTCCTGGAATAAGTTGAGTACAATTTTATTACAAGTGTATCTCATGCTCTAAAAGATACAGAGGGAATTAGTAACATGACTTACCTAAGGGGAGGAGAATTGAGTACCTGTGGGCAGAGAAGGCAATACAAGGAGAATAACAGTTCACAGTCTTACCACCCTCCGCCCTTTAAATTTAACCATGTTAGCATATTTACTCCAAAGTTAAAGAAGCTCTGGATGCTGGAGAGATGGCTTACCAGTTAAGAGTGCTTGCTGCTACACAACTATGAAGACTAGCATTTGGATCCTAGCACCCACATAATAAGCCAGGTGTCCTGCACATGCTTATAATCCCAGCTCCAAGGAGGTGCAGACAGGAGGATTGCTGGGGCTTGCTGACTTCCCAGGTTCAGGGAGAAGACCCTGTCTCAAAGGACTAGATGGAAAGTGGTAAAGGAGGACATTGACACCTTCTGGCCTCTGAGCATGCACAGGGTTGTACACTAAACACACACACACACACACACACACACACACACACACGCACACGCACACGCACACGCACGCACGCACGCACGCACGCACACACGCATGCACAAATAAATCTTAAATTCTTTATCTACAGAACTAGAGAAAAAAGTGCACTAGTATGGATCAAGTGGGCAATACAGATTGCTGTGATTAGTAGGATGAAGCACACAAGTAGGAGCCATAGCCTGGATGTTGTGTTGATTTACTGCTCCTGGTCCAGACCAGCTATGTGGTCAGTACAATAAAAGGATACTTAGGTGACTCATTAAATGGTTAATTTGTGGTCCATTCACCACTTATTTATTATGGAAGAAAGGCATATGCTGTATTTTAGAAAGTTTTATTTCAGTGTAACATATTTAAATTAAATGTTTCCGTGCTTAAAGTAGAAGTTTTCAAGCACATTTAGCATATTCTTTAGAAACAATTTCAAGCTTACAAAAATTGTATGAGTAAGAGAAGTCCTAATAATATGTGTTTCTATACTTGGCTTTGTTGACATTTTCCTACCTATGTGTTTTATTTTTTTTTTTTTCTGAACCATTTGGGAGAAACAGATATTTCCTTTGCCGCCGCTGCCTCCCCCCCCCCCCCCCACTACCCTGCCTGCATGCTGAAGAACAAATCCAAGGCTTGTTCATGCTAGGCAAATGCTCTACCACTGAGCTACATACCCAGCTCAGGCCTTCTTAACCATTCCAAAGTATATTTTCTAAGATTGGAAATAGGTTTTTACTTGACTAGGTTTTTACTTTACATACCATAATCAGCTAGAGTAAGTTTAATATTGCAACTGTAACATATTGCCTGCTTTCTTATTTTGTCATTTAATATTCATTATGGCAGCTCAGCCCTCTCTGTCTGGGATTCAGACAAGGGTTAGGTATTATCACATTTAGTTGGCATGACTCTTTAGACTTCTTTGATTGGGAGCATTTCTATAATCTTTATTTCATTTTCACAGCATTGAGGGTTTTTTGTTTGTTTTGTTTTTAAAGAATATACCTCCTTATGTAAAAAATGTAGTGTTGGCTATTTTGATGTTTCTTTACTATTAGATTACTGTTAGATTCAGGTTATACATCCTAGTGGGAATACTGACAAGTGATGTCTTTCCTTAGGATGTCACACGTGGAGATGCATGATGTCCTTCTGCCCCTCATTACTGATATTAGAATACTTGGTCAGCATGTGCTCTGGTTTCTACTATAGATTTTCCTCTTGCAACTAAGAAACGGTCTATTGAAAAACATCTAAAAGCAGTGGTTCTCAACCTGTGTGGGTCAAGACCGCAGTTGTGGGGGTTGTCAAGTGATCCTTTCATAGGGCTTGCCTAAGACTATGGGAAAACACAGATACTTACATTATGATTCATAACAGTAACAAAATTACAGTTCTGAGGTAGCAATGAAAGTTCTTTTCTGGTTGGGGGTCACCACAAGGTGAGGAACTGTATTAAAGGATCACAGCACTGGGAAGGTTGAGAAGCACGCCATGCAAACGTATTGGTGCCCCTTAAAATTTCCTCCTTGATTTAAGAGTCGTGATCATTTTGCCTGATCCCGTTTTTATTATGGTGGCTCTAAAATGGTGGTGTTTTGTTCTTCTGATTTCAGTACTCCCCCTCCAACTAGGCAGTTCTTAGCATTTTGCTGTAAGCCATGCTCCTTTCTCTCTCTTTTATGTATTTGTCTTTGTTATGAATGAAAAAATCCCTCCTTTCCCTCCAGTGATACATATAATTTCTTTCCCTCTCAATGTTGTAATTTGATTCTTGAGTCATTGGTGACTTCAAGAGAGTGGTGACCACCTGAGGTTGTATGTTAAGTTCTGTGTGTCTTTCCAGAGTTAGTGTCCATAACTTTGACCAGAGTTTTCTAAACAGTTCTTGACTTGAGTGTATAATTTCCACCTGATTTTGTGAAGGGTTGGCCTTTAAGCTACTTGGATGCTTACATATTTGTATGTTCTTTGCTTTCTGCTCCAGGATGACTAGCTGAATTCTAGAAGTATAGTGTATCTCCCTTTCTTACATAGCCACAACTTTAGTTAGTATTATATGTTGGTTCTTTTAAAGTTGTTGCTGGAATATATAATAAATGTTAATATCTTCATTGCTACCGTAGCAGCAGTTTATGGTGTATAGAACCAGTCTTGTGAAGCAACAAATTACCTTGATTTAATTTGAAATTTTAAACCCAATGTTTTTTACACTGTAGTTTTATTAGCTCTCTGGGAGTGAGCTACATGATGTTGTGCACTGAAAATTACCCAAATGTTCTGGCCTTCTCTTTCCTGGATGAGCTTCAGAAGGAGTTTATTACCACTTATAACATGATGAAGACAAATACTGCTGTCAGACCATACTGTTTCATTGAATTTGGTAAGGGCCTGGTTTGTGTTGTTTTGTTCTTTTCTGTACTTTTTATTATCCTGTCTCCAGTCAAACAATTTATCATCTAATATTGGGGAGTAGGAGAGAAACTTCTGCAACCTTGATTTTGACAGAATAAGTGGCAAAGAATCTATAGTTCTTAATTTGGATGTCTATTAGAAAAAAAATGTGTTTGAGCTGTGAAGGAGATTGTGATTATTAGTCCAAAGAACAAATCCCAGAGGACAGATTCTCAATGAGAAGTTTATAAGCCACAGACTCCGTTTAGTGTTTATGTGCTAATCTTTTATAGTCTGCTTAATGTAGAACAGGGGTTGGCAAATACTTGCTGGAAAAGATCACAGAGTACGTATTTCAGGTTTTAAGGGCCTTCTAGTCTCTGCCACAACTACTCAACTCTGATATTGCAGCTTGAAAGCAGCCACAGGCAAAACATAAATGAGTGAGCATAGTTATTGTCTAATAAAACTTTATTTACAAAAACAGCAGTTTAGATTTGGCCTGTGGGCAGTAGTTTGCTCAACCAGAAAAATCTGTTCAAAGTTATGGATTTCTTTACATAGAAAGAGGGGAAATAGTAAAAATAAAATTCTGCTTGGAAGATATTTAGGAAATTTTTTTATTGATTCCACTTATTCTTCAGAACATATTATCTAATTGTGTAAAAGTAAACAAGAAAACAGATTTATAAAAACATATTGCTTATAGTGTAATTTGTATGTACTTACAGATAATAACAGATTGAATATTTTGTGAGATAAGGATATAAAAATTAAGGCTTTGGTTGACAAGCAAAACTGTTTTCTTTTTGTTTCTGCAATTCCTGAAGTCTATATTTAGGTAGCCTCTGGCTATAGTAACTTCATTTTAGGGTTTAATATTTAGAGTGTAAAACTGATGACTCCATGATACAGCCACCTGTTAAACATAATATTGGAAATCCCTTAACAAATTGAATAGATTTGAATAACAAACTTTATAAAATTTATAACCATAAACATCACACTCTCAAATGATTTAATTAACAAATGACTGCAAGGAAATTTATTTTTTATTTTACATAGATAACTTCATTCAGAGGACCAAGCAGCGATATAATAATCCCAGGTCTCTTTCAACAAAAATAAATCTGTCTGACATGCAGATGGAAATCAAGCTGAGGCCCCCTTATCAAATCCCAATGTGTGAACTGGGATCAGCCAATGGAGTCACATCTGCATTTTCTGTTGACTATAAAGGTGCTGGTAAGATTTCTTCTGGTGAGTTCTGGATCTTAATTATTTTTGTTAACTTTCAAAAAAATAGCAGAGGAACTCTTGGAAATGAATTGCTTTATTCTAGTGTTTAAATCAACTACATGAGAGAATAAGGAAGTTCAAAGCAACTCATTTCCCCAGTTGTTATAAAGTAGGCTACTGAAGATATGACAGTTCTGTTAATTACTTCCAAATGACAATCTCAGGTTTATTTGCTAAGAAAACATTTGATTTCTTTGTAAACATTTTTCTAGAAATGTTCATAGGCCTGAAAAGTACTTTAGATTCTATCAAATGGCTATTTTTAGTATAAGAATCTTGACTGTAACAGAAACTATAAAAATTGTAGTAGTTATCTGCTCAGATCTCCCCTCCCACAGAAAGTGCACAAGGCTTAGCAGTTGGGGCAGGATGAAACTTTTCCTTAAAATGGAAACCTCACTATTTTCTAAAAGGATGGTATGCCATTGTTGGACTACTTGTTAAACATTGCCTTGTGATTAAGCAAATGTCTACTTCCGTATTAATGCCTACTGGTGTGTCTGGGGTTCTGTCATCTCCCTCAGCTGAAGCAGAAGGCAGTCCCGTTCTTTCTAGCTTCTAGCCTAAGTTTTTTATGGAAAGCATCTTCAATTCCTTAAGACTTTTCTGCCATTTTGACGCCTTCCCTATCCCTGTGTTTGCTTTAGTTTGTTAGTATTCTTTAAATGTGGACAGAATATGACATTTCGTGTATGGTTTGATTATACAAATATGGAAGAAAGGGAAAATAGTTCACTTAAATAATTCAGTCACTCACTACACAAGTAAATAAGGACAAGAAATAAAATGGTATTCGAACTGCAAAGGAAGGAATAGATAATTAATTCCATTTGTGTGTGACTTTTTTCTGTAGAAAGTCCTAAGGATACCTCTAGAAAACTATTAGAACAAGTCCATGGCTTCAGAGAGGCTGCGTGATACAGTGTCAATGTCTAAGACCTCTACACTGTACACTAGAAGTAAGCAATCTGAAGATGAAATGGAAATCCCATACATTGAAAACCAGCAAAATATTTTTGAAATTAAGACAAAAATTAGTGGAAAACAGATCCACATTTATGGATTAGCAGACAATCTTATTAAGATGGCTGTACTCCCAAGTAGATGGAGACTCAGCATACTCTCAGCTAGATTTTTTTTAATAGAAATTGACAAGTTGATTCTAAAATTCATATAGAAATGTAAGGAATATATTGTACATATGCAAAATAATCTTGGATAAGCTGAAAGACTCAAACTTCTAAATGTACTGCCAAGTTACAGTAATCAATATGGAGTGGTTCTGCTTTAAGGCTTGCATATAGACCAGTGGAGTAGAATTGAGAGCACAGAAGTAAACCCTTTCAGTATGGCCTATTCATTCTTGGCAGTGATTCTAAGACAGTGGTGGAAGATCCTACTCTTTTCCTGAGAAAATACATTGTTTTGGAACAGCCTAGTATCCACATGTAAAAGAAAGAAATTAGACCACTGCATAGCCACAAGCACAAAAATGAACTCAATGCAAAGCCCAGCTTTCCCAGCTTTCCTCAAAACTCTTAGTAGAAAACATAGGTGTGACTCTCGTGATCTTGTATTAGGTTTTTCAGATTTGATTTTAAAAATCACAGTGAGGGCTGAAAGATGGCTCAGAGGTTAAGAGCACTGGCTGCTCTTCCAGAGGACCTAGGTTCAATTCCCAGCACCCATGTGGCAGCTCACAACTGTCTGTAACTCCAGTTCCAGGGCTTCTAACACCTTACACAAACGTACATGCTGGCGAAACACCAATGAACATAAAATAAAAATAAATTATATATAAAAAATCACAGTGGAAAAAGACAAAATATATAAGATGAAATTCGTCAACTTAAAACTTACTCTTCCGGGGGCTGGAGAGATGGCTCAGAGGTTAAGAGCACTGCTTGTTCTTCCAAAGGTCCTGAGTTCAATTCCCAGCAACCATGTGAGCAACCACATGGTGGCTCACAACCATCTGTAATGAGATCTGGCCTGCAGGGATATGTGCACTGTATACATAATAAATAAATAAATAAAAACAAAAACAAAAAACAAAAAAAACCTTACTCTTCCATGAATACACTCAGAGTGAAAAGACAACCCACAGAATGAGAGAAAATATTTACAAATCATGTGTGCATAAGAGATTAGGATCCAAATAAGTAATTTGTAATTCAACAATAATGAAGCAATCCAGTATATAAACAGAGAAAAGATTTGAATTTGCTTTTTTCTTCTCTTCTTCTTTTTGGTACAAAACCAATCAAGATTAGGCTGAGAGGTGGCTCAGCGTTTCAGAGCACTGGTTGCACTTCCAGAGGCCCTGGTTTTGATTCCCAGCCATGACATGGCAGCTCACCACCATCTGTAACTCTGGTATCCAGTGCATCTGATGCCCTTTTCTGCCCTCCTCGGGAACCAGGCGTGTAAAATGACAAACAAGCAGGCAGAACACCCCCCCACACACGTAAATTCCACTCCAACTTGAACAATCAAAGTGGATGTATTTAACATATATTCGAAAGGCACTAGCAGACTGAACTTAAAAGACAACCCCACAACTTAAAATACAGACTCTACAGAATCCGAGGGAAGGACAGACCGCCCGTCACTGACTGTCGGATGCTTTGACTGCATGGTTCATATGAGTCTTCAATTTGTTTTCGGGAAAATTACATTAATTGCTTTTCAGTTGTCAAACAAATCTTTCATTTCATGATAAATTCTACATGGTCATGATGTATAATGCTTTTTTTATATGCTATCAGGTCCAATTTGCTAAAATTGTATTGGTATTTTATGTGCCTTACTGAGAGAATTAATTTCTAGTTTTCCTTTTTTATTTGTGCTTGGTTTAACTATCTGGGCAAAGTCAACCCGAGAAAATACACTGGAAGGTGTTTCCTCCTCTTTTATGTTTTTTGAAAGTATTCTGTAGGACCCAGCGATGAAACCTCAAGTACTTTTGTCTGGAGAAGATTTAAATCAGTTTCTTTACTAGGGCCAGCGCTACTGAGCTTGTCTGTTTTTTCTTAGCTTTTGCAGCTTCTTTTAAAGAAATCTGTTCATTTTTTTCAGGTGATGGATTTTTGATTATAATCCATATTTCTTTATTCTGTTATTTTTTGTAGAATTACAATTATGTCCTCTTTCTCATTTCTGATATCGGTAATTTTTTTTTTTGCTATTTTCTCTTAATACATAGAAACTGATCTTTTATTGAGTTTACTTTGGGATTACATTTTGCTTTCACTGATGTTTTGTTTTCTAATTTATTGACTGTTCTGCTTATTGCTTCCCATTTTCTGCTTCCTGTGGGTTTCTCTGCTCCTGTTTTCGGAGATTTGGAGCTGTTTATATGAGATCTTCCTTTTTAATACAAGCACTTGCTGCTACCTTCTCATTTTCGGTATTACTTTAGTTACATCCCATAGATTTTAACATACTGCATTTGTATTTTCATTCTACATAAAATACTTTTAAATTTTCCTTTTGACTTTTCTTTTGATTCCTGAGTTATTTAGAAATGCATTGTGTAGTTTTATTTAGGCATTTTCAGATCTCTAGTGATTTTTAATTTAATTCCATTGTGTTCAGAGGAGAAACTTTATTTGACTTGAATATTTTAAAATTTATTGAGACATGATTTATTCCCAAGAAAATAGCCTGTGTTAGTCATTCTTTTCTGCTTAAAGTGTATACCCTGTTGTTAGTGGTGCATTCTGTAAATGTTACTTAGACCAAGAAATCCATTGTGTCTTTTCTGATTTGCTGTCTGCTTCATCCATCCTTTGAGAAACGGCTGTTGCAATCCCTTTACTTCTGAATATATATCTTTCTCATTTTAGTATGATCAGTTTTCATATTATGTATTTTTTAAAGATTTGTTTCTTTATATTATGTGTATGAGGGTTTTGCCTGTATGTATGTCTGCACACCATGTACATACTTGTTACCCACAGAGGAGAGCATTGGATCCCCAAGAACTGGAGTTACAGATGGCTGTGAGCCTCCATGTGGGTGCTGGGAACTGAACCTGCATCCTCTGCAAGAGTAATAAGTGCTCTTAACTACTGAGCCATCTCTCCAGCCCCTATATTAATGTGTTTTAAAGTTTGTGATTTGATGCACTGGTTCCTTTATCATTTTGAAGCTTTTTGAACCTAGGAATATATTGCACTTTGAAATCTCTGTAATATAGACACTACATTAAGAATTCATATTAGTATTCCATCTGTTGTCTGTTTTTCTCTTCGTGTCCTCATGTTTAAGTGGTGTTTTAATGCCCTTTTAGTGGGAACCCTAAAGGTCTAGTGAAGAGCGTCAGGTACTTGAAGGGAATGAGAATCCCTGACTGCTTGCTTGTATTTGAAACTGTCTGCACCAGCAGGACATCTGTCACCATGGTGCAGCTATCATTTTCTACAGTGACTGCTGACATGTACATTGCTCTTTGTTTTGATTTGTTCTTCCTACTAAAAGCAACACTTTGATATTTGTTGTGCCCCCCCCTTCTTGTTGTTAAATAATTGATTGATTTGGGAAGCACATGGTCAGGAAATACTGTACTGTTAGTCTTTGTTCTACCTCTATATTTCAGTAATTTTCTGGTCTGCCCCGATGAGAGCACCCTGAAGGCCACTGGAAAAACTGGGAGTTGGGTTTATAAATGTCACAGTTTACCTTAATGATGTCTACTTTTAAAACTGGTCTTATGGGTCAACAAGCCAGCCTACTGAACTGTGTCTGATCATAATTTAACCAGTAATGGTTCTAAACGTTTTTGTGATTCTGCATGGTCTTAGACCTCCTTTTAATGATTGTATTAACTTACGAGCTCAGGTCGTATCTTAAGGCTATCTCAGAGCACACTGGCTGAATGTTAATTGCTGGTGGCTGAAACATATTTTTTTAAAATAACCTCTCTGTGGTGGTTCCTTGTGATTCTAGCAATCTGTGTATCTGTCCTTCTTTGTAGGTAAACTGTTCACATGTATGGGACTTTCTTACTTTTAGGGTGGTAAATGTCTTTTTTCCTTAAAGTCAGTGCAGCTGAGGGTGGGTGGTTTAGCAATGTTTAACTAGCATGTTACATGTAGTTGTAGGTGGGAGGGTTGTTAGGTTTTGTTTTAATGTATCTTGTTTAATACCATCCATTAGCTCTTATGCCTGGTCAGCCAAAAAAACAAGCTTTAATTTTTAAGTAAGTATAATACATGACGACTCAGTTGAGTTTTTCTTCCTCTTTATTTTATTATTATACTTTCTTTAGTGAGTACAGATCTGGGTGGAATTCACAGAGGCATGTTGCCTGGTGTTGGAGTGACTAAGTTCCGTCTCTGTTACTATTTTCCCACAGCAAGCTACTTAAAGGAACATAGCACCAGCATGCCTCCCCTCCCCGAGCAGTGGAGCCCTCCCTGCAAGCCCACCTGGGGTTCTGGCTGCCTCTGCCACTTTGGGAACTGCTGTGGCATTTCAGAGCTTGTCAAGGCAATCAGTGGGTGCCTAGGGGAATTTCCCCCAAACTTCAAGGCAAAAGTGTTGTGTTACAAGCCCCTTCTCCCGTTTGGGGGCTTTCACCTTTAAAACCTTTCATTTCTCTAGTGCTGGCCACAAGCATGAGTGTTCCAAACCTAACAGGCTTCTGAATGTATCACTGTGGTCCACAGAGAAGGCTGGGGGAGTAGCAAGGAGATGCCATATCAGCTATTGCTGCCTTAGAACAAAACCAGTGTCTGTTTGGAATTTAAAACTGTTTCTATGCACCTTATCTTATTTTTGTTTAATCAAATAAACTGGCTTTTCCCCCATGGGGTGGGAAAATAAAATGGTGTGTAGCTAGAGTTTTCCTGCCTGGCCCACAGTCAGGACAAATCTCTGTCACCTGCCAGTCCCACAGCCGCTCAGACCCAACCAAGTAAACACAGAGACTTATATTGCTTACAAACTGTATGGCCGTGGCAGGCTTCTTGCTAACTGTTCTTATGTCTTAAATTAACCCATTTCTATAAATCTATACCTTGCCACGTGGCTCATGGCTTACTGGCATCTTCACATGCTGCTTGTCATGGCGGTGGCTGGCAGTGTCTCTCCCACTCAGCCTTCCACTTCCCAGAATTCTCCTCTCTCTTTGTCCCACCTATACTTCCTGCCTGGCCACTGGCCAATCAGTGTTTTATTTATACAGAACGATATCCACAGCAATGGTGTTTTATAAGTGTCATTTGGTTGCATCCTTAAAAAAAATCCAATTTTATAATCTTGGCTCTTTAAAAATTAGATATTTAGGTCACTTACAATTAATGTCATTATTGAAACCATTGGGTTTTAATCTTTTTGACTTTTTTTTTTTTTTTTGGTTTTTTTTTTTTTTTTGGTTTTTTGAAACAGCATTTCTCTGTGTAGCTTTGCACCTTTCCTGGAACTCGCTCTGTAGACCAGGCTGGCCTCGAACTCACAAAGATCCCGCCTGCCTCTGCCTCCCGAGTGCTGGGATTAAAGGTGTGCACCACCACTGCCCAGCTTGATGATTTTTGTTTTGTTTTGTTTTTTGTTTTTCGAGACAGGGTTTCTCTGTGTAGCTTTGCGCCTTTCCTGGAACTCACTTGGTAGCCCAGGCTGGCCTCGAACTCACAGAGATCCACCTGGCTCTGCCTCCTGAGTGCTGAGATTAAAGGCTTGTGCTACCACCGCCCAGCTGATGATTTTTTTATTTACTTTTCTTTTTATTTATGTGTCTCTGAAGAAATGTTCACATGTGTGTAGTGCCTGCAGAGTCCAGAAGAGGGTGTCAAATTCCAAGGAACTGAAGTTACAGGCAATTAATTAGCGAGCTGCTCCGTGTGGATCCTGGGAACTAAACTGGACCCTTTGGAGGAGCAGCGATTACTAATTGCTGAGCCATCTCTGGGTGCTTTCCTTTTGTCATATCAGTTTTGACTACCTTTGTCTCTAGCTGCCTTCATTTTTGAAATTCATTTTTTGTTCTTTGCTGGCTTTATAGTACAAAACTATTATTTCACTGTTGAGTGGTTAAGTTCTACCATGACTAACAAGCTAAGAACCAGTTTTCAAAGTAGAAACAGTTCCTTGCCAAAAGACTATCTATTGCTTCATAACCAGGGTCTTTATTAATATTTTGTCTGGATTTCTGAACATCATTCTTGCCTTCCAGAGTTATTTTGTACACCATTGCATTGAACCCATGGTGACATGTAATGCACTCTAGATCCTCTGTTTCTCTGGGCCCTCAACCGTTGTCATTCAGTAGAGAGTGACTCAATAAATGTGCAAAAATGTGGTAATGTCTTTGACATCTAAAAAAGGCATATTAATCAGTGTATCTATTCTTAGTGGTACCAATTGCCAGGTGCATGAACTTGATTCTTACTGCCAACATATTCTAAATCTTTGGTCACCAGCAACTGACTGAGGTGATTGCTCTTCTATAATTGTAGTTATTTTCCATTCTCTAGCACAATGTGTCTTAAGGCATCTAACCTAAGGCATATACTACTATTTGTTTTTCACATTCTATCACCATGAGATTAATAATGTATACCAAAATAATGTCCATGGGGGTATTAAGATACTATATCTCTGTAAGCAAAGGACCAATAAACTTTTTCTAAAGGGCTAGATATCACATATTTTAGATTTCTAAAAGCTATACAGGCTCTGATGTAACTCTGCTGGTGTAATGCATAAAGTACATAGACAATATGTAAAATGATAAATATTCTGAATTTGGCTTATGGGTCATAGTTTGCCAACCCCTGATATAGATTAATATAACGACAACATGTACTGCCAGGTAGAAGCAAGATACTTCTGTTTCTTCTGTTTATAAGGACAGAGAAAATAGTTTACCAAATTACTGTCTACTTCTAAGAGAATGAACTGATGAGTACTAGCAAGAGATCACATCTAGGAAAGCACTTGCAGGGCTGGGCTCTAACTTAGGTGATAGACTACTTGCCTACTGAGCTTGTGCCATGGGTTCAATCCCCAGCAACAAATAAACCAGAGGTGGAGGTTTGGGTTGTCAGAATTTCAGAGTCATCCTCAGCTACAAAGTGAAAAGGACTTGCAATTGGAACTTATAAAAAATGTGTCGGCCGGGCGGTGGTGGCGCACACCTTTAATCCCAGCACTTGGGAGGCAGAGCCAGGCGGATCTATGTGAGTTCGAGGCCAGCCTGGGCTACCAAGTGAGTTCCAGGTAAGGCGCAAAGCTACACAGAGAAACCCTGTCTCGAAAAACCAAAAAAAAAAAAAAAAATGTGTCATTCTTCAAAACAACCATTGTGGAGATCCAAGCAGGAATGTTAAGTGGAAATCAGTTTTGGTGGGTTATTTTTGTTTTTAATTTTAATGTTATTTTTTAAATATGTATGGATATTTTACCTGCATGCTTATTTGTGTTTCTCATGTATACCTGGTGCCCGAGGAGGCCGGAAGAGAGTGCTGGAGCCTTTGGAACTGTGGTTACAGATTGTGTGAGCTGCCACGTGGGTGCTGGGAATTAAACCCCCATCCTCTCTGCAAGAGCAGCTAGTACTTAACCACTAAGCCAACTCCCCAACACAGAAATCACTGTTTAACTGGACTCACCACCGTGGGTTTTTAAGCGTTAGATGGCAACACTCATCGTTGCAGTTACCTCAGGCCTTAGTGGTGTTTGGGTGGAGAAGCTCCAAGACTTCCTTCCGCTGGCCCATCTTCTCTGCTAATTCTAACTCTGGGGCCAGCAGTAGCTGTTGCTTAGGCTATCTGCCCATTAATATATATATACTCAGGACTTAGGGTAGTAGTCTTGATTAGAGGTGGCCTTCCAACTTGACCCACCCAAAAGTAGACTCTGTTAAAAACCTTTGTACTAGTGACCTCTAGAAGCCCTCTCTGAACTTAGACCGCATTGGCATACTGAATCATTAAACACCAGACACTAAGGAAGGTGAGAAGAAACTGGAATTTGTTTACATTGTTTTTAAGAAAGGGTAACTTAAAACAAGAGCTTACTTTCAAATTTATTTTAATTTAGACTGAGTCTACATAATACTTTCTATAGTCCTCAAGGTGAAATACAGGCTTCTTTTGTTGGGGAGAGAGAACCTCTAACTAAAATTATGTAGTTTTCAAGCTTTCCCCCTATCTTATTACAGTGATTTTAAATCACTTTGAAAACATTTCCTGACTTTTCTTTGAAATCCTTTGATCCTTTCTCCCTATGGTCTGACATGAATATTTTTATCTTGCCATACTTAGTTATTGAAATCTGTCTATGATGATGTGAGTGGGTCTTGTTAAATGAAGTAGTAAATCTTGCTTTTTCTTTGTCCTTTTTTGTATTTGTTTGTTTTTTTTGAGACAGGGTTTTTCTTTGTAGCTTTGTAGCCTGTCCTGGTACTCACTCTGTAGACCAGGGTGGCCTCAAACTCACAGAGATCCACCTGCCTCTGCCTCCTAAGTGCTTAGATTAAAGGCATGCGCTACTGACACCCAGCTTCTTTGTCCTTTAAAAATGTTTTG